>NC_137076.1:49295009-50495009 GCF_951640355.1 Cnephaeus nilssonii | reverse complement strand
AAGGAAAACTTACTCAAATTTGCTCCCTCTTCCCCTTACAATTCTGCATCTGTACCTACCCTGTTCTCCTTCCTCCCCTCTCAGTGAGAGACATCTTTCATCTCCTTTCAAGTAGAACAACTCCACCCAAGGTTTTGGTTTCATCCCATCCTGTCCTGCCCCATCCCTTCTCATCCCATCCCCAGCCCTGCCTCTTACATCTTTAAAGCCTTGCTAGTCCAGCCCTGGCCATTGTGGCTCAGTTGGTTGGGCATTGTCCTGTGCACCAAAAGGTTGCCCTTTCAGTTCCCAGTCAGGGCACATGCCCAGGTCACAGGCTCAATCCCTGGTAGGGCGCATGCAGGAGGAGGTGATCAATGTTTCACTCTCACATAAATGTTACTCTCTCTCTCCTTCTCCCTCTCTCTCCAAAAATCAATTTAAAAATCTTTAAAAATATACTGATGCAACCTGCCCTTCTTCCCATCTGTCTTTTCACAACCCAATACTCATACATATCCTAACAAATCCTAGCAAAATGATCCCCTGTGAACCCTCCTTAATCTCTACTTTTTACTCTTTAATTACTTTCTGCTTTGCTTTGGAATGTATGTCTCTCCATCTTGTATTAAGGTTATTGTATCAACTTTCTGGCACTGTTGGCTCCTTGAAGCATAGGAAGTATGTTTTGTTCTTTCTGTATCCCAGTGGTCGGCAAACCGCGGCTCGCAAGCCACACGCGGCTCTTTGGCCCCTTGAGTGTTCTAATGCCACTTGTTCAAAATAGACTCGCCCAGGCCGAAAACTGACTTCTGTGCATGGGCCATGAAGTTTCAATCGCAGTGTATGTGCGCGCCCGCACGTGGTATTTTGTGGAAAAGCCACCAAAGAGCCGCATGTAGCTCGTGAGCCGCGGTTTGCCGACCACTGCTATATCCCATCCTTACATTCTTTCCTTCTGGGCATCAAGTATAGATGGTAAGCCATAATAGATGCTCAATAAATATTTGTGACCCTTGGATTACTTTTTCATAGATTTTTGTATCGATTTGTAAGCTGGTATTTAGTAGTGAAAATACCTTTTTCAATAAAAAATATCTCTAGTGAAGGAAATCATTAAGTGTAACTAATTTTTTGAAAGAGTTTTTTTGGGGGGAGGCATTTAAAATACTTTGAATTATTAAATTGTATTATTTGGGGCCCATTTTCTTTAGTTGGTAATAGAATAAATTTTTGAGAATAGAAAGTAAAGCTTTTGCAGGAAGGATTAGAGAATTTTATTTAAGTGTGAGAATGATAAGGATTATGTTAAGATGTATTGGTTCCTAAAGGTTTACTTTTTCAGTTATATTTTTATGTAGGTGGAAAGATTCACTTAGCTATTTTTTGCACACATTGTGAATGTCATTTGTGAATAATTATGCAATGAAATAAAAATACTTTTGGAAAAGGTGACGTTGGATGTCTGCTCATCCTCGGTGCACCGGCTACCTGCCCCCTGGCCGTGCAGGTCTGTTGTTCTCTGCTTCCGGGCCCTGTGCCACAACCATGGTCCTCAGTCAGGCCAAGAAGCATGCAGGTTTGGTCCCCCTCTTTGTATCTGTTGGAGCCCGAGGTACTGTCTTGTGCCTGGCATTGTTCAATCCTGAGGTCTGTGGGACAGAAAGAATAACTTGGGACTCTGGAACAAACTGGGTCCCAACGATCAACACAAGTTCTACACAGTGACTGTAGATTACAGCAAACTGAAGAAGGAAGGTCCACTTCTAAGTGAAAGGATTCACTCTAAAGCTGCTTAGAATGAAGGTCTCCCAGAAGCCATCCACACAGCTTTCCACTTAACCAGGAAGTATTTCCCCTCCGGATGCATGAAATCATGTGAGTGTATTGAGTTAGTGTATTTTTTAAAATATATTTTTATTGATTTCAGAGAGGAAGGGAGAGGGGGAGAGAGATAGAAATATCAATGATGATGCACGCCCCCCCCCCCACTGGCGATAGAGCCCACAACCTAGGCATATGGTCCGACCTGGAATTAAACTGTGACCTCCTGGTTCATAGGTCGATGCTCAACCACTGAGCCATGCCAACCAGGCCTTGAGTTAGTGTATTGATACTGATGAATAAATATATGAAACTTGAAAAAAGTATTTTAGGATAATTGACATTTTTAATGTTTCTAAACTTCTTTTAGTTTTCTTACTTAAAAAAAAAAAAAACTCTGTCCCCAAGGAAGTTAATTTGCATCATAACTGAGGTATTTTGTCAGAAAAAAAAAAAACAAGCCTTATATACAGGGTAGGATAAAAGTAGGTTTACAGTTGTGAACATGAGAAACAGTTTATTCTTATATTATTATTTAATAATTATTGTATTACTGCCCATATGAAAAACTGTAAACCTACTTTTGCCCTACCCTGTATATACATATCAAACAAGAAGTACATTATTAAGATGATTCTTAAGAATATTATATAAAAATAGTCATAAAATTATAACGTATATCTTTAGGTTTCCCCATAAAATCAAAATAAAAGCTTAATAACATTGATGGTATTAGTTGGTACAATCATCTCATTTTACAGTGATCAAATTTACTAGGAAGAACATAATTTTAGAGTCAGAGGGACCCAGGTTTGAATAGAAGCGTCCTGTAAACTATTTGCGGCACACCTGCACACCATGTGGCATACAAGTTAGGAAGCTCTGCTTTATGTACATTTTCTAAAGCCTTGTTACTATGCCCTATAGAATGAATTCTATTTCTGTGATAAACAAACTTTTTTTTCATATTTAAACTCTCTCTTACCAACATCTTCAATATAACAAAAGCTCTGAAGATATCAACTCACTTGTAACCTCTCCAGTGAAAGCCATTCTGTTCTCTTTTCTCCTCTTCCTTCTTAGATTGAACAAATGATTATTTGTTACTCTGTGGCAAGTTCTTGAGATATAACAAAGGAGAAACTCTAGTGGAGAGATAGAAAAGTAAACAGCCATAATGTTTAATGTGGTTACAATAGAATGTTTGGGAAAGGGACAAGGTAAGACTATTCAAGTAATCTTGGTCATAGAATACGGTGGCCTAGGCTGAGATAGCGGTAAAGATGAAAAGAAGTAAACAGATATGATGGATTTTTATGATCTGGATAAAGTGGACTTAGATTTGAGGAATGAGGAAGAGGGAGAAGTCCAAATTACTCATCGACTTTTGGGTTGAGCAGCTATTTACATGGTGTTCTCATTCACTGAAATAAGCAAGGTAGAAGGAAGGCCATTTTGAGGCAAAGATGAGTTGTACCCTTGGCACCCAAAAGGAGACATTTAGGAGGCATTTGGATATATAGGGAGCTCTGGAGAGAGCTATCTACCAGAAAGATACATTTGGGAGTCATCAGTACAGACACAGTAATTAAAGTTATTGGATAAGATCACTCAGGACCCAGGATAGAACCTTAAGAAACATCAATATTTAAGAAAAAGCAGAGGAAGAGAAGATAACAAGGAGACTAAGAAGGTGCAGTCAGAGTTGGTTACCTGAAGGCCAAGGAAAGAAAGTTCAAGAAAGGTCAACTTTGCTAAAATCCTGTAGATAAAGGAAGTAATAATATAAAGACAGAATCATCCTTTAGGTTTAGCCACAAGGAATCTATTTGTAATCTTATAAGGGAGTTTCAGTGGAATGGTGGGGATGAAGGCCAAATGACACTAGATTTTAAAATGAGTAAGAGATGTGGAAAGGTTATGATTTAAAGATTATGAATGAGGAAAATAGTCATGTGGAGAAGGAGAAAAAGCTGATGGGGGTGAGGGGAGGGCACCTGCAGCACTCAATGCTAGCACAGCACTCAGTGTGATTGTGGTGGTGATGGTGCATGGGCCCCTAGTGTCCATTCCATTCCTAGTTTGTCTTCTCATACTGGGGAGGTGGAAAAGCCAAAAAAGTAAACTCTTGGGCTTTCCTGCAGCTAGGTTTCTAGATATGACTAAGATTTTGTCAGTCAGATGCCTCCAAGGAGGTTTGGAAGGTAGAAGTGTGGTAAAGTGTGCATGCCAGATGAGGCACTGGAGTTGTGGGGTGTGTGTGTTTCATCAGTCCTAGAAGAAATCTCAATATGCAGCAGCTATGTAGATGTGAGAAACAAGGAGCAAGGGACCTGCTTTTTCATTACAGATTGAGCAGGTGCATTGGGGCTCTAGAGCTGACAGATACAGTGTTAGTTTCTTAATTGCTGAATTTTAACTAAAGTGATGTATTCTTAGAGCCAACAGCTCAGGTGGTAGTTTGTTCATCTCTGAATCACAGCTAAAGGAGTAAGATCCTGGAACCACCTATTCTGGTGGGAGCCCCTGAACTCCTCACCTTCTTGACTATAGTAGTAGCAGTGCCACCTACTGGTGGGTCAATTGTATGGTGCAGGGATTTTCAGCCCTTTTCATCCCATGGCACACATAAACTAATTACTAAAATTCTGTGGTACACAAAATATATATATATATATATATATATATATATATATATATATATATGTATTCCCAATCCAACAAAAAATAGGTATAATTTTGATTCATTCACACTGGATGGCTATTATTATGTTGGCTGTTGTCATTTTTTTTATTTGACAATCTAAGGGAGTAGAGGTCAATGCCCCTGACAAAATAGTCAGGTATTGACTATTTTTTACTCTTTAATTACCTTCTGCTTTGCATATGACAGTCCTGCAAAAGCAGGAATTACTGCACAAAATGCCCATAGCACTCCCATGATTGGCAACACTTGTAATCATCTGTTTTAAATTGTTGCGGTACGCCGGTTGAAAATTGCTAGTATGGTCTGTTCTGGAAGTCAGTCTTAAAGGCTCATCTAGATTTCCAACCTTTTGGTTCTTACAACCATTTTTATATTACACCTAATTCTCTCCACTATAGAGCTTTCTGCTTAAGATAAGTAGGTTTCTATTACTTGCAACTTAATACTGACTGATAAGTGGGCTTATATAATCCTTTCTCAACACTAGATTTTGTAGACCAGTAGCTCCCCAAAACTAATACCAGAGGAGTCTGATAAATGTTTCAAGGGCCCAATTTTTAGAGATTCAGATTAAATAAGTCTTGGGTGATCCTTAAGAATCTAAATTTTAGTAAGACCTGGTCTTCAAAGATTTGATAGAGGTTCCATTATCTTCAGTATCTTTTCTCTTCTGATGTTTGAATCAATACTTTGGACCATCCTCCTCCCATTCTCACTGCTAGCCTCCCAGATACTCTCACATTCCTTGATAATTTCCACATTTGATTCATGGGTGCCCTTTCCACTACTTTACCTGCCACTGTGGTGAGATGATTCATTATGCTAATGACCTATCAAATATGCTGAACTCAGGGTTTCTTTCCTTCACTTCTAAAAATCCTCGTAACTTTACTTCTGCTACTCACACACAAGGACACAGCATACTCTCATTGTTATTCAGAAATATTTTACCTGTCCATGATTTTGACTTTAAAACCCTCTTCTCATTCTTTTACTTCTACTACCCAACTCACAGGGCTGATAATACAAGGTGGGGCAAAAGTAGGTTTACAGGTGTTCGTGTAGAAAATAATACAATAATTGATAAGTAAAAATACAAAAATAACCTCTGTGTTTCCCATACTCATACCTATAAACCTCTTTGATGCCTCGCTGTATGCTATCACTCTTCTGTTTGTTTCAGTGAACATTCGGTATTTGAATAAAGTAATAAAGTACATTCTCTATAAATGTAATAGTTCCATAAATATTCAGCATTACACAAAGTTTAACCTTGTGTTTAGTAGAGCCCAGTTATAGATTTATGCCACATTTGTTGATGGTTGTACATTCTACTAAAACACATAGTGTCCTAAAGCCTGGGTCACCTAAACCCACCCACTCTTTAAATATTGAAGCAGATGTGGTATATCTAATGATCTCTAAGGATGTTGATAGAATCCTACTAGTTCATCCCCACCTTCTTATTCTGCCCCCTTTGTTATTTATAGGATGTCATGGGATTAGAGTCATTTGCACTAGGGACTGAAAAACCAATTACCTCCTGTCATCCAACTTTGTAGTCATTAGCAACTTGCCCTAATCATGTAGACTAACTACCATCAACAGCATGGGGTGTTGAATTTAAACATTACTTTAGAATAATTTCAAAATAGTAGGGCCATTGTCAGTTTTTGGATAATCTTGAAATCCATACTTGAGAATCAAACCCTAGGAAACCTGTAGACCTAGAAGTGCAGTTTTTTTAATTTTGTTAACCAGAGAAGCATGTGGCTACCATGCCTTCTGATCAGCAATCCCACTTTCCATTCACCTCCCTCACCACACACACACACACACACACACACACACACACACACACACACACACACACTGTTGAAATTTTCTTGAAAACAAAGAGCATGATTTGGCATTCTTTCTAATAAATTCACCATAGTAGAGTAATTGGGCCTTAATCTTTCTTACCAATACTAAGGAATACCCCACAAAGCATCTCTTTGAGTATCTTTGAATACTTAATGCTTAGATTGATACCTAAAGGGCTGGAATTTTCTTTGTATAGCATCATTTCTAGGTGTGCTCAAACATGTTAAATTATGAAAGCTATAATACATATACATTTAAGATTTTTATTTTCTGGATAAGTAAAATTGGAGAAAAATGGTATTCTTTCCTTGGGGCCATCTGGTAACTTCACTAAGAAAGAAGGTGTAAATATGTTTCTGGTTTCTTTGAACATACCCACATGGTGCCAATCATTACCAACACTGGCCAATGAGACAGTTGAATTTCACTAATGTATTCTGAAATTTAGTCTGATCATTGGTAGATTCTATACAGATACATTTTCTTTCTTGTGTTTTTATTTAATGCTTTCCAGAATATAATCAGTTGATTTGTTCTATTTTTTTATATAATTCACCAATAATAATTTAGCCAAAACTAACAGGAAATTCTGCTGCAAGTCTGATCTCTAATGAATACTGAAACCAAGCTCAGTACATTAAAGGAAGTAACTAAAAAGGCACCCCATTTTTTCAGGTATGCTAAGTCAGCCATAACAGAGGATTTTTCTATTTTTTGAGCTTTTGTCAAATTTAAAGTATGTTACATTTTAAGACAAGAATTTGTTAGTATCAATGCTACTCTACAAATGCTTATTTTAAAAATTATTCTTAATGTAACTTAAAGATGACTTTTTGAAATAAATGGCCTAGATATGCCAATAAAAGTACCTATTCATTTTGAAAAATAAAAAAGGAATAAATACCATAGGTATTTTCTAGTTAATTATATATATATATATATATATGTGTGTGTGTGTGTGTGTGTGTGTGTGTGTGTGTGTGTGTGTGTATACTAGAGGCCCAGTGCACGAAACTCGTGCATGGTGTGTGGGGGGGTGTCTCCAAGCCCATCCTGCACCCTCTTCAATCTGGGATCCCTCTCAAAATCCAGGACTGCTGGCTCCCAACTGCTCGCCTGCCTGCCTGCTTGATTGCCCCTAACCACTTCTGCCTGCCAGCCTGATCACCCCCTAGCCACTCCCCTGCCAGCCTGATAAATGCCTAACTACTCCCTTGCCGGACCAATTGCCCCTAACTGCCCTACCTTGCCAGCCTGGTCACCCCCAACTGCCCTCCCCTTCTGGCCCGGTCACCCCTAACTGCCCTCCTTTGCCAGCCTGGTTACCTCTAACTGCCCTCCCCTGCAGGCCTGGTCCCCCTTAATTACCCTCCCCTGCTGGCCTGATCGCCCACAACTGCCCTCCCCTGCAGGCCTGGTCCCTCCCAACTGCCCTCCCCTGCCAGTTATCTTGTGTCTGCATGGGGGCAGCCATCTTTGACCACATGGGGGTGGCCATCTTGTGTGTTGGAGTGATGCACCCTCTCAATTTGCATATTACCTCTTTATTATACACACACACACACACACACACAAATATGTGTGTGTGTGTATGTAATACATTCCATATAACAAACCAGCCGTGTGTGTGTGTGTGTGTGTGTGTGTGTGTGTGTATGTAATACATTCCATATAACAAACCAAAGATCATAGAAGTCACCTTGTTTATTGCCTTACTTTAGAAAGGGCTGCTCCTGCATTACCCTTGGAACATGGTTAGCTAATAAAGTTTCTTACTTCTTGCTCTTTCACTTTGCTTTTCTTCATTAAGGTATTGGTCAGGTACTCAGTATCCCCACCTGTTGCTGGTGGGAATGGGCTTCTTGAGATGTTATGAGAAAAGAATTTTCTGAGATTCACACAAGAGAATGAATGATTTTCATTTGCATGGAATTAAATGCCTGAGTTTCCAAAGTTCCGTTTCCCTCCATCCTGCCAAGAAAAAAGTCCAGCTGTGTCTTCAGCAGAGCTAGGATTAAGGCCATTGCCCAGAGCCTCCATTCCATATTTGCACACTCCAGTCCAGCATCAGGCTAGTTTAGCCTGTGTTCCCAGCTGCAGTCCATTGTGTGTGGGGTCCACATGGCTGTGGGCCATGCAGCTTCTAGGGCCACATGAGTATGGAGGAGCAGGGGTGAGAGCAAGGATGCCAGAGGAAAAAGAGAGAGAATTCCTTTGGGGATTATGTATTCCCAAATTTTCACAGGCTTGCACTGAGGTCCATCCTCCTTGCCAGTGAACTTTGTTGCCTATTAGACTGACAAGCAAGTACCTTCCTTACATCACCCCAACTTCACTGTGCATACACCCATCTCCTCCTTTGTTGGACCCCTTTCCCCATAGATTTGCAGGGGAATAGACCAGTGATTCCCTAGGGAGTATAAAGTTGCAACTTCCTGGTGAAGCTGCCCAGATGGCCATGCTTATAATGGCTAGCCTTTCCTTTGCTTTCTTCCTATTATTAATAACTAGCTAATTACAGTGGTAACAATTGCCGTCATGGTCATACCCAGCCCTTGTACGGTGTTCACCATTTACCAAGCACTGGTCCACTTTTCACATACTGACTCATGCCAGCCTTATAGCAATATCCTTACATTTCCAATCCCTTTTCATTGAATGCTACTCTGACTTTAGATATGATCTCTCTTCTTGTATTGTCTCATGTAGTTCTCATGTCCCTCTCATATTAGATGCACTTCAAGGCCAATTACCTGTATCCTTTCTGTAGAAATGATCTGCCAGCATCATTCCCTGTAGAGTGATGTTTACTCATTAGATTATTTTCTTGTGGTTAAATAACACAAATTTCTTTAGCTTTTTGTAAAATCTATTTTGTAATTCTTTCATCACTTCTGTTGCTCTGTTCCATTTCTTCTACCAATTGTTTACATCATCTTCCAGTTGTAGAAATGCAAAATGAACTTAATCTATATAGTGTTTAAATTGAAAAGAGACTTGTCTTATTCAAAGCTTGGTGTGCAGATTAACTTTTGGTTCCTGTATTAGCTGTAGATGGGTTGGCAGTGAGGTATTAGACTGGTGGAGTCAGACCAAACCTTGGTTCTGCAACCTTGGTACTTGAGTTCTGTCTAGGAAAGAATTCAGAGCCAAGACTCAAACTATAAGAGAAAGTTTATTTAGAAAATCACGGAGGTAGAAAAAGTGAGCAGTAGAAGAAATGGACTCAAGAAACAAGTTACAGAGGCAAAAGAGGGGCTCTTGAAGCTTAGGAGAAAGGAAGGTAATGCTAACACCCTGGGGGAAAGATGAGGGGGAGGGGAAAGCCACATGTGAGCTCTGTGGAGGGAGAGCTCCAGGTCCTCCTTCCTATGGGCTTTTAAGGGTGGAGATTTTAGGGAAGGTCCTAGGGGAGGATCTCAATAGAACTTTAAGCAGCTTTCTTGGTGTCTCCTTTCAGGATCATGGTCTCCACTGATTGGTCAGTGCTAGAACAGGGGATCATTAGTCAATGAGCTGGTCCTGGTATCAGCCATTGCTTGTCTGGTTTTGCTGCTTTTCTGAGCCTATAGCTGAAACACAACTGAGGCCTCTAGGTCAAAACTGAGACCTAATTCTGGTCAGAACTTCATTGTCCTGGGGGCTTAATACTTAAGAGTTGTTCTCCAGCCTCCCCCCCCCCCCCCCCGCCTACACACACACACACACACACACACACACACACACACACACACATGACTAGCAACATGCCCGGGGAGCAAAGAAAGATCCAAACCTCATGACCAGCAATATGAAAAGTCAGGGGATCTAAATTGAGTCACCAGTGATATGCTAGGGGAGGAAAGGTTACCCAGGGGGCGAGGTCCTTGTTTTCAAAGTTTTGCCTGTTACTAGGCACCAGAGGGCTTTCCACCCTGGTGACCTTCTATACCCGGCCTAAGGTCCTTACTCTAATCTTGAATGCCTAACTGCCTACCACAAATACAGATTTAGATATAGAGATAGAGATATATCTAGCACCAGCATGTAATGTCCTGTGCAAAGTGAACTAGGAATACAAAAAAAAATTTAACATATGGACCCAATACTCAAGTTGCTTTGAAACTCTTTAGGAATATAAAACAAAAACAATAATATGACAATAAAACAAAAACCAGAAAAATAGAACATTTCGAACTGGAGTAGACCAATTAAACATCAAGCCTTGAGTAGCAATACAAAACTGAAACAGCAATTCAATAGAAAATTATTGGTCAATATGCCAGTACCCATACAAATATATTTTCTATCTATGCCACATAGTGACCAATTAGTGCGTGCCACCTTTTTCAATCCTTTGTTGTGTTCGTCCTCTCTCCTATAGTACCACTTAGGGCCCTCTAGGTAGAGATGATGTCCCAAACCTCTTTATATTACCAGCACTTAATAGAACATGTTTTCCCAATTTACTATTGATTCTAAAAGTGAGCACACAGGACATAATCTGCTTGGCAAATAAAATGGTCACTGAATCCAGTTTTTTTTTAAGCTTATCAGGTAATTTCCCCATTTCCCATCAACCATATTAAATATCCATGTAGGTAGTAGCATCTAGGTCCAAGCACAATGGCCTGCAAGTAGAAGGACCTTATTAGCACACATTGAGCTTTATCAATTCATTCAATAGGTATTATTTATTGAAAGTCTATCTAACCCACTCAGGGTTTTTCAGCACTTAATTTTTCACTTATTTTTTCTCACAACTATGATCCTGGGAGGGAAGTACAGCACACAGTAATGAGATAATTTACCTAAAGTCACAGTCTCTGCAGTCAGGGGGCACTCCCTTGCATTATTTCTTCTTGCAGAGTTGGACACTGACACTTCCAAGGTATAATGGGATGTATGGGGCATGTGGTTTGGGGCTTTACCCTGATCTAGCACTGATATGCTTAAAGTGATTCAACTTTAAATAATATGAATCAATCTTGGCCAACATTTCATTTTTCTTTGAGCTCCTGAGGGACCTTATAATATTCTCTTGTCACCCACTGCCCTAGATTTTCATGGAAGACTGGTATATATGCTGCACAGCAGGGCAGAAATCCTTGACTAGTAACTCAAGCAATGAATGCAGAAGTCTGGGGAGAATACTGTTATCACTTGAAATTTATGAGCAGACTTTTGTGTTTTGAATATAGTTGCAGTAATTACAAAAGTATGATTAACAACAGTTCTCATATAGTTTTCTATTTCCTCATTAAGCCCACATTACACTTGGTTATATGTACAAGGAAAAAAAATGGGTCAAATTTATATTATTAACAGTCATCAACTTACAAAGGAAATAGTAACCTAGGGCAGGTTTTCTTATTTAAAATTAATCTTTGCTTGAAATAACACACGTAGAAATTGCTCTTAAACATGGCTTTAATTTGAGTAATAATGAATGTACTTAATAGTATATAAAATTGGTCGCTGAAATTGTACAGTGGGGAAAAAAAACAAAGGCTAGTTGTTTCAGTTCCTTGAAGATAAAATGTTTAAGAGGAAAAAATAATCTTTCCTGATACTAGTCCTACAATTGACACAATATATGCTGCATGAAGATGTCAAAACAAAATGAAAAATTGTCTCCTAAAGTCCTTATTGTAGAACAAATGTTGGATGTATAAACTCATATTTGTGCTGTACAACCAATCAGGATATTTAGTCTATTTCCATCTCTATCTTATTGTTTTTATACATCCTTGCACAGTTTCAATTACATTCATTTGTTTCCATGTTATAATTCAAGAAATTAACAAAAACTTGTTTTAAAAGAACATAACTGAAGGAAAATAATTTGTTATTAGACGACAGTACATCTACCCTACATCCAAGCAATTCAGCTAGCTTTCCCTTTTCATTTAATTTCCTTATTTCTGCCTCTACTCCCTTCACAGATACATATCTTGGTCCAAATACCCTGTTTCACACTGCCCTGGACAGTGTTGATCTTCTCTGAAGTATTTCCATGCATGTGCACATAAGTTGTGTATATATATATATATATATATATATATATATATATATATATATATAACAATTCCATTAGCACATACAGTTAACATGTGTGTGTGTTTGTATGCATATTTTCTTACGCTCTAAGCACATTGAGCACCAGATAGAAGTTACAATATAAGTTTGTCTTGTGATCATTAGTAAATCTTCCCTGTGAATACTCTTATGAACTGTCTATTGAGATATACTGACATCAGCATATACTTTGTGGTATATGGTTAAGTCCATGATCAAAGACTAATACTGCTTGAAGCAAAAAAAAAAAAAAAAAAACTAAAAAAAAATACTTTCTAATACCAGCCTCATGATTAACACAATACATGCTATGTGTGGACTTCTTCCTTTCCACCACCAGTTTTGTGTCCTGGCAAACAGTTTTGAATTCCAAGGCCGGTAGCAGTGCTAGCGCTAGTGCTGAACCTGAAGCGAGGAAACTGGAAGGATGTTTCTGTGGGTTAAAATGCAAGGTGTACCACGGTATAAGGCTTTTTCACACCAGTTGTCAGTGACAGTGGGAAAAAGTCAGTTTAGGTTTGGTGGAAGCCCATTACTGATGTGAAAGGTATCAATGCCATTGCCGATACGTGGGAGGGCTAGCCAGTAACTGTAAGGATGGTGGCTGGTAGAAACTATGACTAAATCTACTGTTAGAATTCATCTTTCTTTTCTTAATTCCATAGATATGATTTGCCAGGAATATATGCGTTAAACTTCGTTTTAAAAAATTCCCTCGGTGGTGGAGGCACTGCCTCCCTGCGAAGTGACCCACAGGTAAGCATCTAAACATTGAACATTTTCTTTGTATCTGTTTCCTATGTTGTGTTGACATAGCCTGTATCAACAGCATCCTATGAACCATAGCACATACACTAATACTACAGAGCTTTCAGTTCGGAAGGAGAAAGAAAAGAAGAGTAAAATATTTTTGGATAACTTCTTAGTAAAACATCATTATATTCATTTTAATGAATATGACTTTAGAGGATCTGAAGATCATATAGCAAGAGAGAACACTTAGTATCTCGACATTTAAGAAAAGATTATTTGGCATTCTATAGTTTAAGGAGAGCCATTATTTGAAGTAGAGAAAGTTATCTTTCTCTCATGGCCCAGAAACAGCTGAAGCCAGGTACTACTATGGAATTGGGTGGAAATTTATCTGGGTCATCCTAGGAAGCAACTAAAATTGGTAACTTAACTCAGTCCACTGTATCCCTTAGCCTTCAATATTGCCTGTTACTTAATCCATTTTTTGAATCATCTGAAACTCATTAAGGCATCCTAAGCTATACAGTAGCCGTTAGATAAGAAAAGAATTGTAAAGTTGATAAAAATATCTCACATCTTCAGCTATGTGTCTTATCTAAGCCAATAGCCTATAGGCATCAGTGATTAAATGAAATCACTAGCAGGAAAGAGATACTTCAGTTCCTTTATATCAGGCGTCCTCAAACTACGGCCGGCTGGCCACCTGAGGGTGTTTTTACCGTTTTGTTTTTTTACTTCAAAATAAGATATGTGCAGTGTGCATAGGAATTTGTTCATAGTTTTTTTTAAACTATAGTCCGGCCCTCCAACGGTCTGAGGGACAGTGAACTGGCCCCCTGTTTAAAAAGTTTGAGGACCCTGCTATGTTCAATTTACTTTGATGTTTTTCTGTTTATTTTGCTCTGTGATTCTTATCACCTTAAGTTTTTTTCTCTATCACATTCTTACAACTAGTACATTCCCATATAAACATTGAGGGTTTCTGATTTGGGAACTGTATATCCTTTGTATACATTAACCTTTTCTCATTTTGTTCTTCACATAGAATTCATTAGCTAGTTATACATTTTACTTGTAACTGTGTTCCTTCAGTATGTGTTTTTTTAAATTTATTGTCATTATCTATCTGTATAAAAAGCTATTATGATAAGTGTCCGACTGACTTCCTCTCCCTAGCAATGACTAGCTTCAGGTGGGAACACTTTACACTGTAATCAAATGTCTGTGAAGTGTTTTCCATGCCTGATCTCATTTGATCCTCACAGAAGTCCTGGAGTAGGTAGATAGGAGACTCGGTGGAATTCTATTTTCTTTTCATTAGCCAGAAAACAGAGATTTAGGAAGCTTAGAAATTTGACCCTACTGAAAAGAAGTAAGAAATGGTGGACCTTGAGAATGACTTCAGGTTTTCTCACTGTGCAGAATATAGTTAAACATTGCTGCAGTTAAATATTTTACCCTTTGTTCTCCCTGCGTGATCTACAATAATAATGTGCTTCGTGTTGATGTTTACTGCTGTGTTGCCGACAATTACCTGAAAGAGAAGTTAGGTGCTTCACGGGGCTGGGAAAAGTTTAACTACATCAGAAAACAGGTCTAATTAAGCAAGTTTGTTCTATATCTATAAAAGGGTAAGTTGACTCTCACATGCGCGATACATATAAAGCTCTTGCTGGTGCCAATTGCAGGCGTGTGTTTCGATCTGTCATTGTCGATCATGAATTTGGTTGTTTTTGTTGACATTCTGAAGCTGAAAGAAAGCAGCAGTGTTGCACAGAAGTAACAATGGTGGTTAAATATGATCATAATAGTGATTGGGTAGATATAATTATCCCCATGTAACCGAAGTTGCTGTCATATTCAGAAATGAAGATGGAGGACCTCCTTTTGAAAGGGACTTGCTCATTCACTGTAAACCAGATCCCAATAATCTGAAAGCCACTAAAATGAAACAAATCAGATCCTGTTTCCTATATTAGATGCAATGATATATCCTATTCTTTTCCCACATGGCCAAAAAGGCTGAGTAATGGATATTGCATTAAGACTCAGAGACAACAGTGTAATCGACAGTAATACCAAATTGAACAGATGATGCGGAAAGGAAAATTTTCCCATTGAATTTCTTAAAAGTATTACTCCTTTGGGAATACTGTGTCATAAATTAGAATTGAAAGTAGATGCAATCAACATGCTACTGAGAAATCTTAATAGTAAATGGGGTCTTTGTAATGGTACTAGATTTATTATCAAAAGATTGTGACCTAACATAATTGAAGCTAAACTATTAACAGGATCTGTGGAGGAGAGGTTGTTCTGATTCCAAGAATTGATTTGTCCCCATCTGACACTGGCCTCAGTGTTAGAATAAGTTTAATCAATTTATCAGCCGTTGTTTTTATCAATGTTGTTTTTATATCATGTTTTTGTTATTTTTATATCATGTCTTTGTTGTTGTTATTGCTTTTTAATCAATTTATATATTATTTTCATATACATTTTACTAACTTTCTTTCATCTCTGACACTTCTATTATAGAGAAAGGGCAAATAGCGATATTAAAATATTTCTTCTAATTAATTTCCTTTTAATGTGCATGAATTCATGCACCAGGCCACTAGTTTCAAGTAAAATCTTACTTGCCAAAATTATTTATATAGTAATCACTTTTTTAAATGTGTGATATTAACATTGATAACCATAATAGAATTCTTTTCACACTCAGTACTTTCCTGTTTGATTTGTTCAACAGGGCAAAGCACTTGGACAGATGGCACTGGACATCCAGATAAAAGATGTTCCTGATTTAAAGTCATTAGTAGGTGGCTGAGAGAGCTTCTGCTTTGGGAAACCTATTGTTAGTACAAATGCAAAATTGAATAGGAGGTAAAAGAATATAGGAAATGTGCATTGAAGCAAACACCAACTAGATCATTTGAATGCCAGCATTAAAAATGTGGTCACTACAAGGAAGAAGAGAATAGGTGATTTTTAACCAATATAGAATTATAAACACCAAAGACATATGTGAGACAGACAAGAGAAGTGATAGATATATCCTTTAGGCATTTGATGATGTTCTTTTTTTCTGTCAAGCATCTACTTTAAAAACTTGATAAACTGTGATTTGTTTAATGACATATTCACTTTTAGAATATCTCTGATCCCCAATTCCAAGCTAGGGATAATCTTGTTATGTGTTTGAAGAGCATCTTACTGTCTTTTTAAATGTTTTTAAAAATCTTATTACCTATTCTAAACAATTTTTATACATAAGCATACAGATTAAGTTCAGGTTCAAAGAAGCAGTCTATTAATTAGTTAGAAAATGTTAACACATTTTCAGTATTCTCACACTGAATTAGGAGAAATAGAAAATATCTGAATATTTTATCCTCAGTAGAAAAAAGTTTGAAAAATTAATGACACAATGTCCTAATACTTTGAACTCAAATTAAATTCAAAGTTTGCTATGCAACTAATTTTCAAATGTTAGTCCAGGTGACATTTAACCACTTTTAATTAACTATCATTATTTTCTGTTCCGTGGTAAATAGTATGGTGATGATTTTGCAGTGAGTTGATATAATAAAAATGTGATTACAGTTTTTAATGAATCACTCTGATGAGTGTAGATACCCTTATGAGCACCGCACCCCACCCCATCCCTAATTTACTACTAGAGATTGACATCACTAAGTGAGAGCCTATTGTCACATAACAAATGAAGAAGAAAAAGATCAAGTGTTTAGGAACATGCATGATTAGGAATGGAATAAAAAACTCATTTTTTTTGTTTAGATTTTTACATAAGCAAATGACCAATATACTAGTACATGCATGAATTTCTTGAGGCATCTATGCGAACTTTGCCAACTGGCTGAGTTTGGGAGTTGTCTTCTTTAGAGTCTACAGCACAAACTAAAGACAGTACAATCGTTTTTACTACAACTTCCAAAAGTTTCTACAGTTGCACTTTGTATCTGCTTTCTCCTTTCCTGTCTTAGAGGAACAAAAGTCCTTACTCCTCCCCAGTTCTAACTCTCCACCTGTAGTTTTGATGAGGTTGCTTCCCATCTCTTCTGAGACTAACTTCCATCAGCTATCCTATTTTTCTTTGCTATATATTTTTCTTCTCCCCTAGTTTCCCTCTATGTACATATATCCTCATGTGATCCCCATTTAAAACCAACAAAAAGCAAATGAACTACATTTTTCATTTGATCCCCTCTCCTTTCCTTTACTGCAAAACTTTCTGACTTGTCTCCACTTTGTCTAGACCTTCCCTTTGCCTGACTCTTACTCTGTCAACCTCAGCAAACTGGCTCTGTGAAACTACTCTGGCACCTTTCCTATTGCCTAGTCTATTGGTCCCTCGACCCTCTTGCTAGCGTGTCTGAATTTGACACTACTGAACATGCCCCCCTGGTACAACTGTCTTCCTCAAGCACTTCCTCTCATTCCTCCTCAAGCACTTTGCAACTCCTTAGTGCAGCCTTGATGTGGAGCTTTCTTCTGGTTGCCTTCTCATCCCATTCTCTGTGCTATCCTTATGCAGTTTCACCTACTCCCAAGGTCTGAACCAGCAACCCAGACATTTATGACTCCCAAGTCTCTATCTCTTGGCCAGACTCCTCTCTAGAGATCTTACTTTATCTATTTGTGTACCTGTTACCATCCTTAGCTAGTTATTGGAGGGAAGAGAGCAAAAGGAAGTCAGAAATTGTTGACCATATTTAGCTGGGAAGCAGAGGCCTCTTTGCATCACCAGGAAGCTACAGCTTCACACCCCAAGAAATCGCAGCATTGCCCCTCCAAGGGGATTAACACTCCTCCCTTCCCCCTCCAGTACTGGATATGGTATGTGTGTGTGTGTGTGTGTGTGTGTGTGTGTGTGTGTGTGTGTGTGTGTAGTGGCGGGGGGCATTAAGGACATGCACAGTAGAAGTCAAAATGGCACAGGGAGAGGTGCTGGGCCATAGAGGCCTGTCAGTATAACCTGGGAAATGGTCCTTGGCTAGGGGGTGCAAGCCCAATGCAAGCTCTTGAAATCTTGGGAAGGTAATTGGTTGTTTTGGAAAAGCTCCTGTTAAAACCCGGGAGAACAAAGTTCTCTCTCTCTCCTGCTAGGAACCTGCACTCACCACCTGCGTTAGTGCCTTCTCACCGTAGTAGCCATGTGGCCTTAGCAGCTGCGGTGGCCACTGGCTGGGCAGACTCCAGATTCAGGCTCCAGTGGGAACCTGGATACTACAGCACAGCAACCTATGGCAGCCGGGAGCACAAGCTAAGCCAGCTGGATGCTGGAGGGAACTAAGCTTTACCATGGCACAGGCTCTCTGGACATTGACTCTCTTTCTGGCCCTGATTTTCCATGGAGAGATGGGACATTGGGGACCTCCTTTAATTTTGCTTCCTGAATAAATCATCCTCTCTTAGGGGTCCCTGGAAGTGCTTTTCTTCATAACACTGCAAGAATCTTACTTCTACCAGCAACATCCCCACTTTGAAAAGCCATAGACTGCTGGTATTCAACATATTCAAAAATTGAATTCATTTTCTTCCTCCCATAAACCTATTCCTACTCCTACCTTCCTTCTCTCAGTGAAGGGTTTTACTGGTTGTGCAGCAGGGAACTTCAGAGTCATCCGTGGCCCCACGTTACTCCTCTTACCACTCCTACCACCACCACACCTCCAGGCCACCACATCTTGCCAGTATGTCTCCAGAAATATCTTTTAACTTTTTCCCATGCCCCTCCATCTCATTTTCCATTGGTTAGTCTAGCTCCTTTTCTCATCTCTTACCTGGACTGAGTGGCCTTTTAATTGGTCTCTGCTTTTAGTTTCTCTCCCTTCTCCCACCTATCCATTCTCTACCCTGCCTCTGAGCTACCTTGGATCATCTAATTTCCCTTTTCTGGAAAACCTCTAGTGGCTCTCTACTGCCTACAGAATCTCTGCCTCCTTTATATTGCTGCTGCCTTAATTAACAAATAAGTTATAGTAAACTATATTCATTTTGGTCATTTTTCATATTATGAAATGTAATTTTTTGTTTTGCCCAGTGTTCTTATTTTACTGTTTTTTGTTGTTGTTTTCTGTGTTTTTTTTTGGGGGGTGGGGGGGTGGGGGGGGGGGGATGCCCCAACTGATTCCTGTCTGGCTGGAGCTGCAGCCTTTAATCTTTCCAAAGACAATAGGCAGGATTGAAGCCCTCAAAATAAGGTGCTAGCCAACCAGGAAGCTGGGGAAATCTTCCTCCCAGGAGGTAATGGATTCCTGTTGGCCTAGCATTCCAGGCAGCACTGAGCTAGGAGGCTGCAGGAAAAGGAGTCTGCTCTTTTTCCTCTGTTTCCTGAGGGAAGTTCACAAAGTCTTTCCCCCTACCTCCTTAGAGCTAGCTCTAAGTTTGGGCCTCTGTGCCTGGGGCCAGACCCTAGTATATACGTAAACAAACGGAAGAAAAACCACTGTTAAGATTCTCATTATTTATGTGCTCAATGATTTAATAATCTAAACATGAATTAAGAACAACAACAAACGCATCTTAAGGGAGGACGATGCTTTAAAAACATAAGTTTAGGAAATCAAATGTGTCAGGCTTAGGACCCAGGGGAAAGAAGGTCTCACAGGATAAATAAGAAGTCTGGGACACAGCCCTGGTTTTGCTTCTGACTTTGTGCCCTTGGGCAGTACGTTGAACTGCCCCAGATTCCTGAGTCTAAGGACAGTGTAGGACTACTGGCCGCTCAAATGCTGGGAACTTCCTGGCAAGGGCATACTAATGACCAAAAAAATCTTAACCAGCCCTTTCTATCATAGTGAAATAACTGATGTTAAAAACTGGACCCGAGGGTATTTGAGAAGCAGGGAAATGAAGTCTAAGTTAAAAGGTGTGGGATGCAAGTTTGAACTTCCAGGGTTGGGCACAGCACCTGGCATGTAGCAGGTACTCAGTAAATGAACGGATGCCATGTCTGAACTGATGGGAGGTCAGGCGTCCCCCAGTGATGATGGACCTGGGACAGGAAACCTGTGGCCGAGTCCTGATCCACACTAACACGGGGGCAGAAACAAAGTTATAAGCCTCATTTTCTTCCCATGTAGAATGGGGGTGATACTTTACAGAGTTCTGAGGATTAAGGGAGAAAATAGTTGTTCAATGCCTAGCAAGCACACAGGAAGCACACAATATTGTGACCATATCCTCCATTTCAAATTCTTCTCCGAAGACAGGGAGGCTGCAGAGGTAAAAAGTCTGTCGGTGGGAAATCCATTAGCCTTCCAGCCTTCTGCTGGATTCTGCATCTTGTCCCTGTGAGCGGAGACCTCTTTCTCCTGGAAACACCCCCCCACCCCCCGCCCCAGCGATGGTGAAGCCGAGAAGTTAAGTGGGTTTTGTGAGCCCCAATTTCAGCCTGCTTACCGCAGAGACCCAGCCGAGTCTTGGCCTGTGCAGCTGGGAGAAATGGACCTGGGCCTGAGAACTGCAGCTGGGAGGGCCCAGGGCCAGGGCCTGAAGCACAGGCCAGGATGCTGCTGCTGTCCCTGTTTTCCCACAGGGCTCCAGAGCAGCAGTGGCCCAGGTGAGAGTCCGCTTTTCAGTGCAGGGTATGTGCTGACCAGGAAAGCCTCTGTTCTTTCAGAATCACCAGACCTGGAGACCCATTCTTGTGCATTTAAGACGTTTGCACATTGAAACTTGAACAAGGCCCTTTAGACAGTCTGGGAAACAAGAGGTCTTTTTTAGCAACTAAGGGGGATTCTCGTTTTCCCAAATGATCAGTTCTGGTTTAGGAAGGAGAACTTTCTAATGTTAGATTTCTCTTAGGCACTTCCTTCTAACAGCAGTTGTCTTCCCATAGTTTAGTTAAAGTCCATGCAGGACTTTAGTGCAAGTGGGAGCCCCTTAGTGTGTAAACGTATTTTTATGAAGGCTTCCCCTAGGGAGCCATCAAAACCTGACCCTCGGCCATAGTAATATATGGACTCTGAGAACGTTGAGAACTTGCCTTTTGCAAGGTTACACTGATTGTAACAGGGAAGGAGAGGACAATCAGTTGAGCCGACAAGAGCTCCTTTGAGGCTGTATTTTCAATTGAAAGGTAGCCTAATCCTAACTCCTCCTCCCTGCTTAAGAGGTTCCAAAGAAGACAATCCACCTTCCGCTGCCTCCTTCCAGTTACCGGAATCGAATTCTAGGCAGGCGGTGGGGGAAATGGCTGCTTGCGGGCAACTTCATTGGAAAAAAAAAAATTAATGGCATAACATTTTGACTTAAAAATTGGGAGTCATCAAAGACAAAAATAACTTTCAAGAAACTATGAACACTCCCCATCCTGATTCATTTCCAAAGACAGCAGAGTGCCTCTATCTTGAGCATCCTACACGGATTCATGCCTCATCTACTGACCTCACCTCCTTTTTTCTTTAAGTGGCTCCCTTAAAGCAGAGGCTCCAGCAACAACATGAACCCCACCGGGAAAGAAAGAAAAATCAAAGGCAAATCACCTTGGCACTGCTTGCCTCTCACAAAGTGCCCTGGGGATGCGGCTATCGAGGGTCTTCAAGTGATCTCTCCTTAATATATTTTTGTCCTAAAAGAGCCCTCTGTGGAGCCATGAGGCAGTTAGTTCTCTATGCTTTAGTCTCCAGCAAATTCCCGAGATAGTGTTACAGTGCTAAACCGGTTAGTGACCCCCAGAGACGGAAATCACTAATTACCAAGTCCGGTTTTTTTATCTTCCCAGCCAGTTTGGCTCTTGACATTAAAGGGCTCCGATCTCGGCGCTTTCTGGGAACTGGAGCCCACTGACCTGTCCAGAGTCCAAGAGTCCGACGTGGGGTCCGCAGTACCGGGTACGCGGGGTCTTGATCAGACTTGTAAAAATGTACTTAGATTTCAATCCTGCAGCGGAGATGGCGTGCTGCTGCAAGCTAGCAAGCGCCCCGGTGCAGAGGGGTTTGATTTGTTTCAGCAACTCCACAGTTCAACACTTTATTTTTAAAAAATGTAGGGGGAATACCGGGGTAAAAAGGTTATTTTAAATTTCCACGTCCACTGCCTCTTTCCCCTTCTTCCACCTTTTTCTTTCGTTTCGTTGGTGGGAAATGGAATTTTCTTCTCTTTGCTGGGATTATAATGTGATTCAGGATCGTTTGCGAAATGAACAAAAGTCACTGGCAAGCGGACAACTGGGACCCAGCGCTGATGGCAGAGCTGGGGTGGGAGCCAAGGCCGGGCCTCCTCCCCGCAGTTCCAGGTAAGATGAATGGCCCTCGGTCCATCCAGAGCAGCAAGCCCCCTCCCCAGGAGAGGGGAGGATCTGCTCGCTGATGAAGCCAATTAGCCCCGTACTGGGTGGCTTAGTGGAGCCTAGCGAGGGTCTCCATTGTGCCCTGGTTCTGAATTTAGGTATTTGCATAATGCAGAGATTTTCAACCTGTGTGCAGCAAGGGGTACGTCAATGTGAAGCAAGACTTTTTAAAACATGCAAGATCATTTAACAAAACATACCTTTCAAAGAGAATATCCACACTCTTATTTCAATTAGTACATAGTCACAACATTAAAATAACATGTGGAAATCAGTATAAAACATTTTCAAACCACAGAATTCATTCCAGAGCCACACCATAAATTTCCCAGAATTGTAAGGCATTAACATTTTTTCTAAACAAACCAGTCCAAACAGAAATGAAGATAATTTTCAACCAGCGGGGGTACAATATATTAGCATTTTCTTTGACTCTTCCACATCCACTCCATCAGAAACAGTATAGGCACTTGTGCCATTCGGTTGTGGAAAGAGTTTCAGGGGGAATTCTTCACATCAAATGTGAAGTTGTGGGGACCCATGGCTGGAAATGGGGATACTTGTGAATGGAAGGTCAAAGCAGACAAGAGGCTTTGCTGCCCACCAGCGTAGCCAGAGCAAGGATGAATGGAATATAATTCCTGGTGCTGCTTGTTTCTTGGAAAGCATGGTGGAGCTTAGAACAGGGTGTTCTTACATCAGCTCTTTCCAGGAAAAACAAAATGGCGGGTGAAACTCATGGACCTGAACCCAAAGCCACTGTTTAACTCTCAATGGGCTTGGAATCGGTCCTTCTGTATTAGGGTATAACCTGTCACTCAAACACTGTGGTTAATGAAATCTTGTACAGATGTTCTTGGCCTTATGTTGATACCTGGTTCCCTGGAACTTGGTTATAATATAGAACATGATGATTTTGCTTACAGTACCTTCATAATGTCTCCTATATGATAACCACACTCAGCACATGTCTGTTCTGCCATGATTCATGAGCTGGCAGAGTGAGTGTCCATCTCTCTGTACCAGTGAAGAAAAACAATGTGTGTACTTTAACTACATACATACACATTGTATATACATATGTACACATATATGTAATTTTTATTTTTTTAAACACTGGGTACATAGTAGGTTTTTAATCAGAACTTCTGATGTGGGTGTTTTTGCATTGATTATACCGTGCTTTAAAAAAACAAGAAACCCAAAAATATGCAATATCTGACTAGTCAGGGGCACTGACTTATTTTCTCTTAGGTTGTCAAATTAAAAAATGACAACAACTAACACAACAATAGCTGTCCAGTGTGAATGAATAAAACGTATACCTTTTTTTTTTGTCAGATGGTCAGATGGATGGGCAAAAAATATTTTTGTGGTATGTTGCAGAATTTTAGTAACTAGTTTATATGTGCCATGAGATGAAGAAGGTTGAAAGTCGCTGGCATGGAACTGCGCAGAGTGGGGACCCCTGCCTGCCCAGCCTGGCGTGCAGGGCGGGTCAGCAGCTCCCTCACCGCTGCTCCGGGGACCGCCCGCCCCAAGCACCTGGTCACCGTGCAGGCGCTCAGCCAGGAGCTCAGCGCCTCGTCCTCCCTCGGCCACCTCTGGACGGCGGCACTGGAAAAGAAAGCGGCCAAGTTGGAGTGCGTGAACCGAAGCTAGGTCTCTGCAACCTTGCAGCCGGAGAAATAAGCTTGGCGTGACCCCGGCTCTCCAGGAAAACGTTAGGGGCTCCGCCGTTTTTCACACTGACCGTTGGAGCGGCGCGCTCAACTGTCACTGAAGTTCTGATCGGGGCGCGCGGAACCTGGACGCGCTGGGTGCCACCCCACCCGCCCGCAGAAAACAAGGGGGGGTTCGAGGCATTTAAAGGTGAGGAGGCTCGCGGCGTGTGGGAGGGACTCTGGTTCTACGGAGTTTAGGAAGGAATACGCAGGCTTTCGAGGCGCGCACACTTCGTAAATGCAAACACTTCAGCCGATGTTTCGGGGTATCCAACAAGTTAGGAAGATAAAAATATCGCCCGAAGGGACCCTCCACCGAAAACCTTCCCGAAGTACCCAGAACGTGCCCTGGTCCAGACGGGTGCGGACCCTTTCGCGCGGCCACGCCTGCGCCCCTACAGTCCAAAAACGCCCGCTTAAAAGCCGACATACTTGGGTCGTGAGTGCAAGAGGGAGCCTGTCTAAAAGGAGTCGCGGTGCAAAAGGCCGGAATCCCCAGGCGGCCGGCCCCCTTCGAAAGAATTAGGGTCCCACGCGCCCCACTCCCAGCGGCGCTGGCCGCCGGCGCCCAATCAGCGCTCTCGCCGGGTCTGTGACGGCGCTCGCCCCGCCCCCTGGGCGGTGATAAAAGGCCTCGGCGCGGCCCGCGGTGCAGATTGGCGTGCCGCCCGCGCCCTGGCACGCCGCGGACTCCAGGTGCGCTTCTTTGCTTGCTGCTCGCAGCACTGGTCTCACTGTCCCCACGGTCAGCCGCCGCCAGTTCCTCACCCGCCTCAGTGCCAGAGCAGTGCTACCCCCAGGCGTCTCCCCGTTTCCCTTTTCCTCCCCCTCCCCCCTCGGCTGTCGCTGTCGCCTTCCCCCCGCGGCATTGGTCCGCTGGCCGCAGGTGAGTTGCAGCGCAGCGCCCTAGTCTGGCCAGCTCACCTTGCCTGAGCGGCGGCAGTCCCCCCAAGACTCCCGTTTCCCTGCAGGATGAAGAACCCAATGCTAGAGGCGGTGTCCCTACTGCTGGAGAAACTGCTCCTCATCTCCAACTTCAAGCTCTTCAGTTCGGGCGCCCCGGGTGAAGACAAGGCAAGGAGCACTTTCCAGGAGCTCAACTCCTTCCACCGCGGCGACGTCCTGGAGGTGCCCCGGACCCACCTGACCCATTATGGCATCTACCTGGGCGACAACCGTGTCGCCCACATGATGCCCGACATCCTCTTGGCTCTGACCAAGGACAAGAGGCTCACGCAGAAGGTGGTCTCCAACAAGCGTCTCATCCTGGGCGTCATTGGCAGGGTGGCTAGCATCCGCGTGGACACCGTGGATGACTTCGCCTACGGAGCCGACATCCTGGTCAATCACCTGGATAAGTCCCTCAAGAAGAAGGCCCTGCTCAACGAAGAGGTGGCTCAGAGAGCAGAGAAGCTGCTGGGCATCACTCCCTACAGCCTGCTGTGGAACAACTGCGAGCACTTTGTGACTTACTGCAGATTCGGCACCGGGGTCAGCCCCCAGGCAGACAAGGTACAACAACTTGTGGCTCCCCGGTGGGCTGGGCGGGGCCGCCCCCACTCCCATCCCTAACCATTTCTGTCCCCTGGGATCAGGCATTGAGTTTAGATTAACAAAGGCTCTGGTGTTCCTAAGGGAGACGATGTAAGTAAATGGCCATGTGTCTTGCAGGACATCTCAAAAGGCGCAGTGGAGTATGGCAGTGCAGCACCGCTGCCCACTACGAGAGAGCCGCCCGGTTATTGCTACAGAAGTCATCAGGGTGTCCACCCAGCGTAGTTGAAATGACAAAGTCCGCCGAGTGCTCGCAACTTTTCCCAAGAGTTTCAATTGGCAGGAAGGTGTCCAGAGTTTATATTTAATCCGTAACACTGTGTACAAAGTGTTGTGCATTTAAACTAAGGAAGCTTGCAGCATTCTCCCTCTGTAAGCTGCAGAGAGTGAATTCCCCCTGCTTAATATAAACTATCAAAATTCCCAGGAAGAAGACCTCCCTGGTATATCTCTTACTCCTGTGTGGGCTTTAGACGTGTCTTTTCCAGGGTATTTTGAAATTTTTGTGTTGGCTTTCATCCCTATCTAGACTCCCTTATTGTTAAGCATCCTTTACCCATAAGCCCCAAAGGTGGGTTTTCAAGAAGAGCCATTGGCTGTTGGAAGGTAATTTTAATGCGTGAAGTAAAACAAACAAAAAAATATCAGAATTTAAGTTAAATTAGCCAGAAATCCAAAGGGTGTGTGTGTGTGGGGGGGGGGGGGGGGGTGTTAGACACATGAATTTGTAGTTCCTTTCCCCAGATCTCTTAAATTTTAAAAATAGCTAACATTTTAAAAAATGCCTGCAATGTCATTTGCAGTTAGCTTTCTCAGCCTGCCCCTAAGTTGCTAAATAAGTAGTGTTAATATTCAAGCTTAACAATAGAAGCCTAGGTAATCGCAAAATGACCTTCACAGTTGACTCTTCTTCACATTTATATGTTTTTTAGACCAAATGAATCTGAGTCTATGTAACCAATATTTTTATTGCTCCATATTTTGATTATTTTTTTGAGCCATGTGGGAGAGTCTTTCCTCTGCTGCAGAGCATGAAAGTATTATGCTTTTATATATATGGGTGCATCAAACTCCTTGTGATTATTTATAGAGGCACAAAGACTCAATCTAGGAATGCTTTTTTCAAGAATCACAGCTCTAGGCCTGTTTAGAAATGAACTTCACCACATTTACAAACATGGGCTCCAAAGTACAAAAAAGAAAACACATCAGATTTACTTAGGATCCAAGCAAATTATTTCTCCAAGGAAAACAGTATTTCTATCGGGTAATAAGGAGTTACCCTTTGATGGAATACATATAGCTCTGTATTATATATTTCTACAAAAAGCAACACAAACAGTGTAAGTACTTTTTTAAAGTAGTAAAATATGTAATCTGCATACGTAAGTAGTTGGAGTAGTTTTTCATCTTTGGAAACTTTGTAGGGTTTTACAGAAGTAGAGAGGGTTTTAATTGCTGTTGCTGCATAGCACCTCTTGTGAAACTTGAGTTTTTGTCTTCACTTTGAATAGTCTAACAATCTGGCCACAGAATAGACTTCCCAGGGGGGGGGGGAAATCCCCATCCCAATTTTTCCAGTTCTCAGAACTGCTTGTTGGACATGCTTTCTGAGAATTAGGTCTTTAATGCTGAAGGAGGACTGATTTCTACTTTCCAGAAACAGTGAGGAATTACATGGTTCTGAATCTCATTTTTGAAATCTCCATATATAAAACTATTACCAGGTTAACATGATAATTTCAAAGTTGTCTCTTAATTTTGAATTAGAAACTTAAAAGTTATTATATCACCAAATTTTAGAATGGCTCATTGAATGAATTGAATTCACCAATAACAATGGACAATTTATTATTTGAGATTAGAGATACCTTTGCTCATCTAATTTTAGAATATATTGTTATTGATAAACAGTTTAATGCTTTTAACATTCAATCCTGAACTTTTATGGGATTCCATTCTCTGTAGTTTTCAATAAAAGTTCTGTATTTATATAGGCAACTGCCATTGGTAACCTATTTGCCAGAGGTGTTATTTCAGCGGGCTGTTACAGGATGTGGAATCAAAAAACTGAACTCTCAACATCTGAATTCTTTCATAAGTCATAAGAGAAATTCTAGTTTTTCTGGTAGACAGAAAATAGCCTGGAATATTGTGCTTTATTATTTTGTATATATGATTCTTCTTAGACTTAGCCACCTTTTCTGACATTCTTAAATTTTATTTTCTAGTTTTGTGAGAATTTGAAGATAATTATTCGTGATCAGAGAAGTGTTCTTGCTTCGGCACTCTTGGGATTGGCGGCTATAATCTGCCTGGGCATGGCATCATATACTACTCTTCCTGCTATTTTTATTCCATTCTGCTTATGGATGGCTGGCTAACCTCACATCCTCATGTCAGTGTGTGTATTTTGTGTGTAAATATGTTTATATTTATAGAGCACAAATCAGTATAAGCATCATCAAGAAAAATGTGACCTGAAACATTGTGTTCTGGATAAAAATGTGATTAAGAATCACACAAAGCGCTTACTGTGTAAGCCCAAGAACAAGGCTTTCTGAATCTTCCTCAGGCAGTTCCATTTTGAAGCTCTGTGCAAATCTTGGAAACCTGACAACTGTGATAGACTTCATCATTACAAGAAAACCAGCCTCTAAGATGATGGCCACAGGAGATAGTTTTTTTTTTTTTTTTTCTCCTGTAATCACTGCTCTTCTCAGTTAGGCCAGAATCTGAAGATCAGAAGACTTATTGAATGAGATCATCAACTTTATTGTAAATTTATTCATTGAAAAACTTATATTAAACTGAAAGAATTTCCCTTGTTCAGTTGAAAACATGTTTGATGATTGGCCTAAAAAGAAATTCTCAATCTTTTTTTATATATTATAAATCCCAATGAATCAAGAATATTTCATTACTTGAAACTATATTAACAAAATTAAGGTTTACTGATAAAATAACTGACCAGAACTATGGAAATCTGTGTTTTCCTGCAGAAATAGCTACTATAGCATCAGTTGAACAATTTGATGTAGCTTTACTTAATAGGAAGCCTAGCATTCTTCCCCCTCCCCCTTTGACGTGTCACTGTGATCACTTTAAACGACTCTAAGAGGTAAATGGATATAGGATTGCAATAATTTGGATACTTGGAAAGTATATGTACCAATTAAATATGCGGATATCCACATACACTCAAACTGATGAGAAATTAAGTTTGTTCTTGACTGGTTTATTATCATACAAGTGTGGTTACTATACAGCATTTGTAGAGGTGAATGTTATAACTAATTTAGTCCATTTTCTTATGCCTTTGCCTGTGGTGTAACTTGCATATATGACTTCGGATGGTTTAGCTTTTAGAGCACGTACTAATGTACTTTATAATTTTTAAAAGCCCTCAGATTTGCTTTCTAGACCATTTTTTCCCCCCAATTTCATTGCCAAGTATAGCTCACATCCTTAAAAGAAGAATGCCATAGCAGCATATAAGCCCCAAACAAGTAGGACCCAAGGGAATAACTGTTAGGGATAATTTGTGTCTTAGTACTGCCAGGCATATAAATTGATTATACCAAGGCTGTTTTAATATTCGAGTTGAGATGTAGTGTTGTTAAAGCAAGCATTCAAGTACTTTAACTAAAATTAACAAATTCTAAAATTAAGCCAAAAGCTAGACTTGTATTTCAAGTATTAAAGTTGCTTCATAAACTACAAAGAATCACAAAATAAGTCACATAATGAGTGGTATGAGGAGGTGGGATGAGTCACTCAATAATCCAACCAGAACAAATTTAAGAGCAGATTTTAGTAACCGATATTTTATCACTACTAATTTACCCACAATAAATTCAGTTGGAGTTTAATTTTGTGTTTAATCATTTAAATATTTTGAATAAAACATGAAATGGCAATACCACACAATAAAGTGGTTCCATGGGCCTGTTCTGACCACTTAAGAAGTTATTTTAAGTATGTGCGCACAAAAGCAACCATCAGCCCTGATTGGTGTGGCACAAGTTGGTTGGGAGTCCATCCCAGGCTGGCTGCCCTGGATGTGGGCTCGATCTCCAGTACAGGCATGCAGGAGGCAGCTGATCAATGTTGATTGATGTTTCGCTTTAACATCAGTGTTTCTCTCCCTTCCTCTCTCTAAAAATCAATAAAACTATTCTTTAAAAAAAAAAAAAGCAACCACGATGAGAAATCCATTGTATTAGTGTTTTTTTCACTTACTGTGTATATTACCCTTGTAGCAATTGTTTAAAGTCATTTTTTAAAAATATGGTGTCCTCATAAGTAATTAACACCTTTTTGCAGACTTTAGTATTTTAAGTCACAAAAGCCACTGTCTGATGTTAAATCTGTGTTCAAAGATAATGATCCCTGATTAAATGCCAAGGGAAGTTCTTAAGGTTGGAATTAACATAATTAGTCTTGACTCACTTCATATCCTTAAAGCAAGATTCAATTCATCATTCACTTGAGTGCTCACTATATGCCAGGGACTGACCTGTTTCAATTTCATGGTCTAGATTGAATCATTCTAACCATATTAAAGAGTATACAGTGCTATGGGAACACAGGGGAAGAAGACATTAAATTGTCAAATAAATCTCTCTGAAGGAGGCAATGCTAGCATTAAGGTGAGAAATAGTAAGAGGTGATCTTATCACACTGATGTGTTGTTTCACTACTTAGGGGAAGAGGGATCTGAAGGGAGGTTTTATTTACTAAATGTTCCACAACACTAGACTTTGTTGAACTTAGGAGAAAAGGAGAGTTTTTGTTTTGTTGGCTCAGCTCGATTAGTTGCTTAACTAGGTAGAAAAAGATGCAAATATCCCTGATTATGGTTGTGGAAGAAATCCTGCACTATTAATGTGTCTTGTAATGAATTTCAAGACGGCATCATCAGTTAAGATTGATCCTTGTGATCCTGCCATATATGAGCCCATATATTTCTAAACTTCTCACTTGTGAAATGGTAATCAAGTAGTATCTAATGCAGCTTCTTATTGCTTATTTTGTTCTTTGCCATATCCAGATGAAGGTCAAATAGGACTACTGGGACTAAGATGAAATAATGCGTGAGTCGGTATTGTGCAGGTGTTAGGGATGAAAAGGTCAATGAGACATGGATCTTTTCCTTAAAGTTTATGGCCACATGGGTATAGACAACACAATAGAGCTGATTGAAGGCACAGAAAAAGAAGTGGTTAGTTTTAACTATAAGGCCAAAATTATAGGGACTGTGTATTGAGATGAAAAACAGGTGTTTTTCAAAAGATAGATCTGGCAGAACATTTTACACATGAGAAAATGCATGAAAATGTCCACAACATGCCTGGCACATAAGCGTGAAGTACTCTACTATTATTTTAAAGATGTATGCATAAAAGTTGACTGGACTGAAAGCATGAAACTGCAGGTACATTTGGGCAAATGCAAGTGGTTCAGAGGCTAGAGCAGAGCAAGGCTGATGAGAGATGTGGGAAAGGAAAAAAGTAATCAGGTGGTACAAGTCTTCTGTGTAGACCAAAAAATGTGGACTTTATGAAGAGGCAAAGGAGATTTGGGGTTCAGAAAAGTAACTCCCAAAAGTATGAAGGAAAGATGGGAGCATGAGGCAAGACAGGACAAGAGCATCTATTAGGATACTAGCTATGGTCCTAAATCTTTCAAATAAAGGCCTGTAATTGTGAGGATGGAGAGCAAACATGTCAAGAAAGTGTCAAGAGACTTCAGCCAAATCCTTATGTTTGAATAACTCTTGGTGGGGTGTCAGGGAGGAGTCATGTGTCATTTACATCGGAAAGTTGGTTCCTGAAAAGTAAATATGGTGGCTGTGTGTATACTGGATATTCCAGATATTTGTTCTGCTAGATGTAGTTCTAAGGACAAGCAAATATATAAGGATTTGTCATTTAAAAACTTAGCTTTTCAGAATATGGATATATTTATTTTTCCATTTTCTATTTCATACTACTAATGTCAAATAGAAAAAATGTTTTCCTGCAATATCACATACCAAAGGCAAACTCTTGTTATAGGTGAGAAGCATATAAGAAATGATAGTTGCCAATTTTCTGTTTTATATGCTCTATTGAGAAAGTTTTACCCAACCTAAACCTATCAGTTCAACTGGTTTTATATTTGGTATATATACATGTATGTTAAATAAAATCAATTTTACATACTGTCCTCTATATTTGAAATTAAAACTTTACGTGGATCTGCTTTCAGACTGATATAGCCTATGTTACCTACATCTTGAAGCTTACCTTGATTATGCAAAAAGTGTTCTGTGCAACATTGAATGAAAAACCTCTTCTCCATTCCACAAAATTAAGCAACAAGAAACAATTAGAGTCCTGGACATGGGTCTTCTAGCCAGATGTGTAATGATGCCAAGGCAACCTGTTGCTTTACCCCTGGCCATGGGTGAGGTAGAGATGAGGTATGAATAGAAGCCAGTCTCAGGGCCAGACTTGATGGGCACTAACAGCATTGCAAAGGAACACAGAAGTTACTGGGCTGAACCCTTAAACATCTAACTACATTTCAGGTGTGAAAAATTAGGCACAGAGGTTGAGTTGTTTTGTGATTATGCAAATAATAAGAGCCAGAGCCAGAACTTAACTCCAGTTTTCTTTCCATCACTCAACATTGGCCCACTGAGGTCTCCCATGAATTGGACAAAGTTTCCTACAATGAATGTATTAATTTCTTGCAGACCTTCTGTGTACTCCAAGCAGGACCACACAAGAATGAACTACTTAGAATCTTAGCCCTGTGGTTGCTTAGTATAATGAGGAAAAAAAGGCAAGTAAATAGATTTCAAAACAATGAAAGGTCACATATTAGGTCAATGTACCTTCAGATTAGGTGGCATCCTTGGGCCAATCAGTTGTGGCTAACTCGCACAAGCACATGCAAGGCATGGTGAACTACTCTAAAGGAGCTCCTTCAGCTGATTTTCCTTTGAAAATGGTTATCATTGTTAGCTTAAATGGGAGATAAGTATCTGATTATCACCTTAGCTCATTTTGCAACAATGTAGAGAATGAACTAGGTGAGGTATAAGCTTAAAATTCTATTACCAAAATGTAAGAGAAAAATAAGTCATTGGCAGGGGGGATGGAGAGGAGAGGTGAGAAAGAGGGAGGCTGTTTCATAGAGTCTGGCAGGGTGTATGTATGCTAATGCCTTAGTTTCTCCTTTCCTCTCACCCTCCAATATGTGAGGGCTTCACATTGGCCAATTGAGCCAGAAACCAGTTGACAGGAGAGCCTGGGAAATAGCTCTCTCGGAGAGGCAGAACTGTAGCTCAGAGAGACTAGGCCAAGACTTGGCACCAGGATAAGCGTGCTGATTGTATTGTGTAATACTAATACTGGTGAATTTAGAGGAGTGGGCCCTGGGAGAAGTAGGATGAACCTGGTTTGGGATTTATAAAGTTTGAGTACCCTAGGGTCCCACAGGTAGAAATATAGAGCAGACACTTGGAGTCTCACTCCTAAGACAGAGCTCAGAAATGGGAATATATTTGGGAATTATAATAGTGGTGGTTGAAGCCAAGGATATGAATTAGAACATCTTTGAGGAGTCTATGAAGATTATTTTTTTAAACATAAAGATGGAAAACTAAGGTCACAAGAGGGAGGAAGAAAGATCAAGAACAGTTTCAGAAAAAGAATGAAGAATAATAGTACAAAAGTTTAAAGCAGACACTGAGAAAGCCAAAGAGGAGTGAGTTTTGAAGGTAAGAGTACAAATAATATCAAGATATAGAAGAGATAAGAACTGAATAAATTTCCTATTGGATTTGACAAATAAGAAGACTGCCAGTGACCTTGATTAATAAGCACCCCACTATTACAAGTAGGGGGTGTTAAAAAGGTTGGGAGAAGAAGGCGGATTGTGGGTTGAAATGTAAATGAGTGTGGCCTCTTTTTACAAAATTTGGTGGGGAAAAGAAAACAAAAGACTCAGAAAACAGAGTATGTACCTAACATCTCTGTTTTCACTTCAGAGATGGAATGGACCATACTGTCAACTGTTTTATGCCTCATTTTAAGAAGCATAAATCATAACTCAATTTTCACAGTTCTTTTCTGAGGAACAAACACTCTGTGATATCAGAACTGCACTCTCAAAAAAGTGATTCCTTTCAGAGGGTCATCAAGTCAATGATTGATTCAATTCTCATTTCTATTGGTTTCTTTAAAAATAACACTTATTCAGATGGAAATTTGAATAGGTCCAGGGGAAGTGAGAAGGAGTAGAAATTAAGAAACAACCCTACTGCATAGACTCTAGAGTCTTGGGCTCTCATTCAAACAACCTGTTGAGAAATGACCATTTCTTCCCTTCATAGAATGATGGAGTGGAGAGATCAAGAAAACAATGCAAGACTCAGATTCAAATGCTTTGGGACCCTTTTTAGTAGCATAACCTCAGAAGTACTTCACATTCTCTGTAACTAAAATATTCATAAAAATCATAATGAAAGATTAACAATCCAAGTAGCTAACATGTCTGAAGAAAATTGCATAAAATAATATCATATAATGTGTCCTTTGTCCTATATTGACCCCAATATATGTAAAAGTTTGAAACCATTTTATCTGCTACTTGACATAGTCACCTATCCTTTGAAGAAGAATGTTAGTATTTCTGAGAAAATCACTTAATTTATATTGAGTCAAACAAAGAGCCTAAATTCCAAAATTTAACAGATAAACAGCTCTTGTCTATTAAGCCTGGCTCTGCCCGTAGGTGCCCCAAAGGATCTGCTCGGGCAGAAAAATCAGAGCTTTAAGCTCCATGTTGGTCCAGACACCTGATCTGACCAGGGGTCTTACTGCTGGTAGAAACCAAAAAGTTAGCAATTGCTAAATGCTTGAGCAACATGAAAATTTATTTCTTCTCTAAGACTCCCCTAACTCTTCTCTCCATCCACCTCTCCACACACATCTCTCTACACTTCTGACAAGCCACAAATGACTGCCAGGGAATTGAACCATAGAAAACACTTTCACTTCCTATCACAACTCATTTTTCCTGAATGAGGACTTAAAGGGACAATGCCATTGGAGATGATTATTTTTAAAAACTATAAAGGAATTTCAGACAAAGACAAGCTGGAAGGAAATCTGAAAATGAAGAGGATGAAGGAAACGGATTTAGAGCACCACAGCAGTCTGAAGGATGAGGTTTTCCTTAGGTGAACAGCTACCCAATACCCGCTTCCCTTTCTGCCGCTGCTGCTGCAGTGGCTGCTATGCCTCCTTCTTAGCTCAGATGTCTCCTCGTTGTTAGTGCTCCTTCTCCTAACCTCTCTGGAACCAAGTGAGATATTTTTTCAAAAGAGATTTAGAGAAAATGCACTTTTTGCATGTGTTCTCCACCTATAACTGAGTGATAGGTAGAGAAACAAAGACACTTAGAGCAGTGATTCTCTGAATATGGCCTTTACTTGGTTCCTGCCAGGCTTCATAACAACCCCCCCCCGCACCCCCCCACCCATGGAATGTATGCATGTGCATTCAGTGATTATTCTAAATACTTGGAAATAATAATCCATATATAATGGTATGAAAATATTAGCCAACTAAATTTTTTTATTGACATCTCCCCCCCCCCCCCATTTTCTTGCATTCTCAATAATGAGAGTATTTTTTTTTCACAGTATGCATTTTATTAGGTTTAATTGCCTTCATCAAATAAACTGCTTTTTTTTTTAAACCTTAATATCAGGCAATTATAAGTTTCCCCATATTCTGATATCCTATAGTACTGTTCCTTAATGAGCACTGTATTGGCCACCTGCATCAGAATCATTCAGGAAATCTGTTAAAATTGCAGGTTCCTGGGCCACATTCCACATGCAATGGAGCAGTGATTACTCCATAGTTGAATATCAAAACATTATTGTTCCTTTCCTCTTTAGTAACATGATCTTTATTTAGTTGGGGTTAGCAATACACCTACTAGAATACTACATTTCCTGGCCTTCTTTTCCACGTGACAGTGTTCTGACCAATCTAATGAAAGCAGAAGTGTTGTGGAGGAATTCCAGGAATGCCCCTTGAAAGGGAAGAAGGGCACTTTTTCTTTTCCCATTTCTCTTGCTGCCAGTCTGGAAGCAGACACAATGGCTAGAGTGCCAGCAGCCATTCTGAATCATGAGGTGACCTTGTGGATGGAAGTCAGGCACCCAGGGTGCTGAAGCAGGAAGAAGGAACCTTGGGTGCCCGTGGTGATACCATATCAGATTTGGACTGTCTTCCTCCACAGGAAATAAGCTGCTAATTTCTTCAGGCAATTGGAATTATTTAGAGTGTTCTTTTCTATGCAGTTCACCTAATCTCACTTAAAAAATATGCTGATTCAAAATTTCTTTGGGGGTTTTAAAAATTTGCATTTTTAACCACCTACAATAATTCTTGAACACAATCAAAGTTAGGAACCACTATTTTACAACTATTTCTTGGACCAATCAGAGATGTAGATTGTGTACTTTATACCTTTGCTTGTATTGCCCAGGGTTTAGTACCATGACCAACAATAGGAGACAGTCCATTAAAGTCTACAGAATAATATGTGGGTAAGGAAAGTCAACTGTGTTACTCCTAATTTTCTTCCTTTAGCTATCAGAGAAGATGTTTCTTGTGGAGAGGCTTAAGAAATAGTTGGAAGATAAATCTTTTTCAAATTCTGCTTTGAAAGTCCTAAATAAACCACACCACACCATGAGCTGTGACACCACAGCTTCTCAAATGTGGTGGTGGTTCTGCCTCTAGAGTCCCTTCCAGACTTTGTTATCAGGGAAGTATGAGTCCCATATTCCTACTAAGTCCTTTGGTGCTGCTAGCCTCATGGGGAGTAAAATCAGTTCTAAACACAAAGCAATTAAATGCTTCTTCATGGTGTGTGTGTGTGTGTGTGTGTGTGTGTGTGTGTGTGTAGACAATATGGACATATACACATTGTTTTATCAACAAAGTAAATTTCCAAGTTCCTGGGCATTCTATGTCCTCCAACAATATATCAATTAATAATTGTGATAATTATGCTAATAAAATGCCAATGATTTGAATGAAAAGTTGTGGTGCTCAGAAGTCATGGATGATATATATTAATGATCTAATATTCTCAGTGACTCACCTGCATGCTTCAAGACATGGATTATTCAACTTTTCTAAAAGGGTGCAAGAAATCCAGCTCTTGTAGCCTCTATTTTTATATTCCCTATCAGTCTTACCCAAGTTATCATCTTTTCCTTTTGCTCTGTGTGCCAGAGATTCTATAATTAGTATCATAGGTCAACGAAGATGGTATAGTGATTGCTAAATTCAAATCTATAATATCAGTAGCAACATCGAAGTCAGAAAAACAAAACAAACTAAGATTTAGTTTTCTTCCCTGTAAAATGGAGATAAAAATAGTACTTCTAAGAAATCAAGTTGCAGTGCAGAAAAGCATTTAAGTTTTAAGCACAATGCCTAAACAAAGTGATTAAAAAATATAACTGTGACTGGTAATTCTTCCTTCTGTTAAATATTTCAGCTTCATTCTGTGTTTCTGACTAGATGATAAAACACTGTGAAACTATTACATACATTTTTTAAAACCTATTCTGTGACATTAAAAATATTTTTTTATTGATTACAGAGAGAAAGGGTGAGGAAGAGAGAGAAACATCAATGATGAGAATCATTGATCAGTTGCCTCCTGCATGCCCCACACTGGTGATCGAGCCCACAATCTGGGCATATGCTCTGACCAGGAATCAAACCATGACCTCCTGGTTCATAGGTTGATGCTCAACCCCTGAGCCATGCCAGCCAGGCTGTGACATTTTTAATAAAGGAGAAAAACAGAATCACTTTCCTCAAATTAGCCATTTGCCAGATTCTGCTTCTAACATCTCCAAAATTAATAACAGTATGGCAACCTGATATTGCCTATGTTTGACCTATATTTGTCAGGTGAGTCTGTTGATCACAGGACCAAATTCATAACCAGCCAACTATAGCTAGCTACTGTGGCCATTACAATGAACGTGAAGTTCCAAAGACTTTCTTTTTAAAAATAAATAAATAAATAAATGTATTGGGGTGACACTGGTTAATAAAATCATATAGTTTCAAGTATACAATTTTATGATACATTATCTATACGTTGCATTGTGTGCCCACCACCCAAAGTCAAATCTTCCGTTACCATATATTTGACCCTCTTTACCCTTTACTATCCGCCCCCCGCTCTGGTAACCACCCTACTATTGTGTCTATGAGCCAAATACTTTCTTAACCCAGAAGCAACCATAGACCGTTGTACACTCTTTTTACAAGTTAGACTTTATCCTAAATCTTGTATCTGGTGTTTAAAATAGATGAGCAAATAAATCTTACACTTCTGTCATTCTAACTAAAAGCCTGAACGCATGGACCAGCACTAGCAACTCTATGCCTTCTATCACTTGATACCCCACCAGGCCTGCTGTCTGGTCTTCCAGGAGGTAATTAATAAATGTGAATAGCAGTATTATTTGTAGTAGCACTAGTGGTAGAATTATATTCTCAATAAACAGTTGTTAAATAATGTATATTCTTTTATTTATACATTGATAGAGAACTATTTTTAAATAACTAAATATACTAGAACATCTGTAATAAATTTCAGAGTAACATTTTGTTTTTAATGCTAGGTCCTTTTTCATTGTCATACGGAAAGTCAATGAGGCTAGTCTTACATTCATTAGAGCAGCATTTTCCAACAAGTGTTCAATAGGTGTTTCTCAGGTTATAAATAGGCACTGCATGAGCCCATTGGGTGATTAAATAAGTTAAGCCTTGAGTTAAACAGTTAGGACAGTGGTCGGCAAACTCATTAGTCAACAGAGCCAAATATCAACAGTACAACGATTGAAATTTCTTTTGAGAGCCAAATTTTTTAAACTTAAACTTCTTCTAACACCACTTCTTCAAAATAGACTCGCCCAGGGCGTGGTATTTTGTGGAAGAGCCACACTCAAGGGGCCAAAGAGCTGCATGTGGCTCACGAGCCGCAGTTTGCCGATCACGGAGTTAGGACATCTCTGAACTTGTTTAAGCTATTGTGCGCTGAGCATCTCCAAGAAGGGATCTGAGGTGTTTTTCAAATTAATTTGATAACATTACTATTTACTTCAAGGAACACTTTCTGGTTCAAGCATTGTACTGAACACAGTTTGAGAATTTAAGGGTAATGATTTTGAAATATAGGTATCGCTACTTTATAAACAAGAAGGCATATAAGGAGTAGTTTGGAGAGAGGAAAGGGATGAATGTGAGGTGGATGCTATACTAGATGCTTTACATTTAATATCCATGATGGTCACTGATGCAGCTCAGCAAACATGCCACATTCAGGGTACCTAGGATTATACCTCCTAGACCCCTTTGTTGGTGGCACCATGTAGCCAGTCCCACCTAATGAAATGTTATTGGAAAGGACAGGTATCATTTTAGAATCTGGCATGTAAGTGTCCATGTGAGATGGTCTAGAGTTCTTTCCCTCTGCCATGGCCGCTTGCATTGTAACAGCTACTGATGCTCCATCATTCTGGGTTGCTGAGTGAAGAGCTGAGGAATGGCAACAGAGCCACAGCTACTGTAACCCAAGAGAGAAATAAACCTTTATCATTTTAAAGAAATAAACCTTTATTATTTTAATTATTATTGAGATTTGTGGGATTGTTTATTATTGCAGTATAACCTAGCCTATCCCAACAGATACAGTACCTTATTTAATCTAGACAACTAACATACAAGGCAGGAAATGTTGTTATAAATACAATTAATGTGAAAATGGAGACGTTGGGTGGCTAAATAATTTGTCTCCAAACTCACACTGCTGGCATTTACACTGTCTCATTCCAAAGACCACTGTATTTAATCCACCTTGTCCCTCTGACGGAAAAAAAATGTTTTGAAATACAACTCATTAGTCCTCCTAAAATGCTTAGAAATCAGTAGGTGTTAGAAAAATATTTGTTTAACAATATTGCCCATGCCCTTGAACTACTCTGGGGTTAGTGAAAGGATAGAGTCCTCTACTGTGCCAGTTAAGTACACACCTTGAGATTAAAGAGAAGGCTGGCTGGAAAATTTCCTTTAGGGTCTGCAAGAATTTCAGCTTCACCATAATTTCAAATGAAGGGATAAATAAACAGAGCAGCATAAATAGTCCAAAAGCTAACTTTGGAGTCAAATTTTTACCAGTTTCAAAAACTTTAGCTATAACTTCTCTAAACCCTGACATTATGAATACAGTCATATTTTGAAAATAAGTACACTACTTTATCTCCATCTCCCTCCTTCTACATATTAGTAATTTGGAAAATTATATAGAAATTACTTTCCTTTTATGAGGTGAAAAAAAATAAGCTACCTCTAATTTTTAAATTGTTTCCACAGTTTACATTTTAATATGTTATTATGACAGAACAAGACTCCTTTTTTTTTTTTTGTCATAAGGGCTTAGTAATTGAGTGATGCTAAGACACAGGTTGAAATGAAAACGGATCTCATTTTTAAAGAATGAGATTTGAAGTAAAATAAGTAAAAGCTGGCAAAAGGGTTGTCCCAGAGATTGCACATACAAGTGGATCTTACCTTTGTTCTTTCTATTCATTTGGATCACCGTTCCCCATAAACTTGCAAATAAACTTAAAACAAACCCTAATTTGAGATTTATTCCTGAAAAAGAATTCTAGTTGGTATAAGTATTTTAGATCCTCTTTTCTAGGAGTCTTGAGAAATAAAATTAAAAGTCATTCGTTTAACTTTACATGTAGAGAATACAGTTTTTATGGCATTTGAAAAATACATCTATTTATAGACTATGGATAATATAAGATTTAGAAGGAATCTGACCCAAAGGACATGCAATGTTAAGTACTGGAATGGGAATGGTCTTTAAATAATACTGTCTTTTCTAAAGCAGGGTTCTGTGGCCTGACTCTAATGCCTATTGAGAAGCCTTTGTTTATTTGGTTTTCTTTATACTTGCAGGGAGGTCGGGAGGTGAGAAGAAACTGGAAATAGAAAACAACCCTTCAAGAACCTCTTTTGCAACTCACAATATCTCCACCTAGTGATGTTTTAAGGATCCTACAGCAAATCCTAAAAAAAAAAAAAAAAAAAAAAAAAAAAATGTTTTTCTGAACTTTTCAGACAAATATGTCTAACTCAATTTCAGTTAGTTTAACTTAAACGTGTATTTAGAATTAATTACTGGGAATTGAAAAGGCACCAACATGAATCTTTTTGTGGGGAAATAAACAAGCAGCCACACATGTTAATCAGTAAGATAGATCAATTACCATACTTGTAGTTCTTGAGGTGGAGAAATCACACATTAAAAAAAATTAGGTATATAATCAGTCTAGGTTTTCTAGTGACTTTATTTTGAATGCATGCAGCCTCAATAAATGTGATGGTATTCATTGACTGAAGGGCAGAGAGTTTAGGAAATAATATTTGTTGAGCTCCATGTGTGCATTAGGTATTATACCACTTATTTCTGGACACATTTTGAGACAGTATAGCATAGTGATTATGTCTGCAGGTTTTAAAGCCAACCTGCGGCTGCTATATTAGCTTGAGCTACTTTGTCTGCCACTTAATTGTGAGCTCTATTTTACAGAAAGCAGATTGTGTCTCAGTTTCCCCACCTGTAACACGGGGCTAAATGGGGCTAGGACCTTTGCCAAAGCTACTGTGAGCCTCCAATTAATTAATAGGTGAAAATTCCTTAGTGTTATTTATGGCACAGAGTAAGTACTCATTCTTTGTTAACATTTTTTTTTTAAATCATTTAACCCCTACAATTCCCATTTAAAACTGGGGCTCAGAGAAGTTATTTGCCCAAGGTGTCCCAACCACAAAATGGTAATACTATAGGGATTCGAGTCCAGTTCTGTCTGACTCCAAAGTCCTCACTAATTCCTTACTGTTGGAGTATGTTAAAAATAAAAAGACATTCATTAGTGCCGTGAACATATGGTGACAGCAAACTAAAATCATGAGTTATTGTGGAAGAAAGTACCTTGAGGAGACCGAATGTGTTACTGTGTAACCCAGTGGATTATTCTGGGCATCATATTCCTCATTTGTTAAAGGAGAAACTACATGATCTAGGTTCTTTCCAGCTCTAATATTCTGTAAGTCTATGAACCTAAAGTTGGTTCCTAAAGTCTTTTTCTTTGTCTGCCATTTAATCGTGAGCTCTATTTTTACAGAAAGCAAAATTTCACACAACCGTATCCGTGAAAATTGGTTTTACACAAGCATAGAAACTGGTCCTTCAGCTCTGCCAGAGCCAGATCTCTCTATAAACTGACTGGAGGCAGCGTCGGCCTATTATTAAAATACTGTTCTCTATAGTCTAGTGCCATTTGCAAGGACTTTTAGCCTTATCATCAGCCCCCTCTTCCGCCCCACCCCCAGATCCTTATTTTAAAAGGTCCATAGTTATGACATGGCTATTTGGGGTCAAACTAGTAGTTTAACACCTGAAAACATTAAAGGAGAAAAAGAATCTTTACAACAAAGTATCTATATATTCTTCTAAAAGAAGTTCAAATCATAGCCCTTGTTTTTAAGCGCCTTAACAAGACGAGCAGGACCTTCTTTTAGTATCATTTCGAGACCACCCAACCTCCAAAATTTGCATTCCTTGCTCCAATTGGTTCAAGTGCCTGTCACTCCAAGCACTCTTAAGCTCCTCCCCCAAGAGCCGCCTTCGGATTTAAACGATGGTCTTGTCCAATCGCCCTCGCTCCTCCCCGAGGCCGGTCACTGATTGGTCCAGGCCCCGCTCCGCGTGGGGCTGTTTATGCCACCGTGCGCGGTGCCCGCTGGGAGCCAAGTCTAGGCGCGAGGACCCGCGCGAGCTGCACCGTGTGGACTCCCCGACCCCCGCGCCGACTGACACGTCTCTGAAACGGTGGCGGCGGTTTGTGGTCGTTGGTCCCGGAGATTTAGGACCAACATTTGAAGACCCAAAGGGGTGAGAAGGGGATGGGGGCAGCAAGCTCGCCGCCACACCGCGGGTAACGGCTGGAGACCCTGTCTCCCGGCCGCAGAAAGCCTTGACTGAGTCACTCACGCCCGATTCGCAGTGAGGACCCACTCCTCGCTGGAGGCGGTGTCTGCGGAGGTCACCCCGTCGAGTAGCGGGAGGGCAAGTGATAGGCGCGGCTTCCCAGCCCGACCGGGCATCTTTGGACCATAAGGCTCCCACCATCACCCCTCGCGCCGCGTGTTCCCGGCCGTCTGGGCCCCCAGCGCCCCTTCTCCTCCGGGCCCCTCGGCAGCTCCTTCCGCTCCACAGCGCCCGGCCCTCTCCCCGATTTCCGCTCTCCCCCGCCGCCTTCCGGCCTCTTCCCGCCTGCTGCCCTCCATGTTCTAACATTCCTCCTCCGTCTATCACCGCAGGGCAGGCCACCCGCCTCACCTCCCCGCCGGACGGACGGACAGACAGACGACCTTTGTCGCGCTCGCGTTTCCTCCGGCTCTGGGACGACGGTCGGTCAGGACGTCCTGACTGCTGGGTGAGATTTGGCAACCACGTCGTGGTTTTTACTGAGTTCTAACTGCGGATGAGCCTTGAACTTTCCTCTGCCATGGACTCTCGTCCGGTTTCTCCGAGGAAGGCTGCGGGCGGGCATACCAGAAAGATAGCGGACCCCCTTGGACGGCAGTACAGCCAGTAGTACCATCTCCATTTGCTAACGACAGACAGTTTTGAGTTACTGATTTGTAGGATATTTTCTTTGGGGTACTGAAAGGACCATTAAACCCGGAGTCAGGAGACCTCGAGTTTAATCCTGGCATTGGTATTTACTTCTAAGATCCTCATGAAGCCCCTTGATTTATTTGGCACCAGTTGTGTGAACGTAGTTTAGCTAATGTTGAAGTTTCTTGAAGCTCTCACATTCTTTTTTTAAAAATATATTTTTTCATTGATTTCAGAGAGGAAGGGAGAGAGAGAGAGAGAGAGAAACATCAACGATGAGAGAGAATCATTGATTGGCCGCCTCCTCCCCCTACTGGGGATTGAGCCCGCAAGCCGAGCATATGCCCTTGACCAGAATGGAACCCGGGGCCCTTCTGTGCACAGGCTGACGCTCCGTCCACCTAGCCAAAGCAGCTAGGGCGCAGCTCTCACATTCTTGATAAATACTCTATAGCTTTTATAATATATGGTGATTCTACTAAGGCCAATGGAGAGGGTATATCAGCAGGAGCGTTTAGTCTTGGCTTTCCTTACTAACTTTCCCTCTTTGTGTTTGAGTAGAGCATTAAAACCAGGAAGCAGGATATGTTGCATGTGTAACACTAACATAAATAACATGTAGAATTTTGCTTATTTAAATAATGGAAGATATTTTCATTTCAAGCATCACCAGGAGTTGGACAAACTTACATTTGGAGCCTTTCAGAATTAAAGCATCTTATGGGCTGTAATAAATTCCTGCCAGGGTACACATTTAAAACATTCCATTTTAAAATTAGTTTGTTTGCAACTATATGCCATTATAGATATGAAGATGACTATTAGTGTGCAATTACTAAATATTAGCAGTACCTTAATTTCTGTGTAAGACACTGCTTTAATTGCTAATCTTCACTTAAGAAGGTGAGATATTGGACTTCCAACATTCTTGCCAAATATTATAATAGGTATAAACACTTGAAATATGTATTACTGGACATATTATGAGGTAAGAATTCATAAGACTATATAATTTATGGGCTGATATTAAGCCTCATATTTTTAATGGTGTCATTTTTGTTGATAGGAAAATAGACATGTAGGTTTAAGTAGGGTTTGTGATACAGATTATATAATTGGTGTAAGATCTCAAATTTTCATAGTAATGCCAGGTATTGTTTCTCATTTCAATTTACTATCTGGTGGTTGGTTAAACAAGAAAAACAGTGAAGAAAATATATCTATGTTCAAATTTTAACAGATTTCTGATGACAGACTGTAGAAAACCATGTAAGGGATAGAAGTGCACTATTTTGTTGAATATAAGAATTTTTGGTTCTATGGGTCTATCTTTATCCCAAGTTCCAAGAGCATTATACTTTTGTTTTCTAAGCAATATTTTTTAAAAAATTGGTTACAATTATCTTATAAAATAGTTCAATTTTTAAAAATATTTTTAAATTTAAACCTTCCCTCTATAGTATTACTAGAGGTTGTGAACCACCTGGTACTAAAACTTTTTATATATTACAAATATATGTTTAATTTACAAGAATAAAAATATGTTCTCATTCTTTAATAAAAATAATTTAAAAGGGAATTGAACTAATCCATCGACACCTCTTATTTTGAAGTGTTTGACTTACACATCATTATAGTTTTAACCAAATCTTTCCATTTTCCAACCATGTTGCTGTAGTGCAATCTGTCATTAAAATGAGTTGCCACTAAGAAAATCTCCATTGACCTGGCAACCATGGCCTCGTGTACCATACTCAGTAACATCTGAACTAACAAATCTGCATTTTAATACCATGTAATTTAAGGAATGCCATAAAGATTTAATGTACTTTCTATAAAAGTGTTCTGATACCTTAAAAAATTAATGTTTTTAATATTGTGTTCAGTTTTTTAAAATTATAGTAAAACTTACTGTGTCCATTTTCACAATTTCATACATTTTTATAGTCATTCAGAAGATGAAGTTTCAATTTAAGTAGTTTGAATGATTTGACACAAATTCCTTTATTTTTATATTTTGCTAAAATTGTATCTCTTTTTCTTTCTCCCCCCCCCCCCCCAAATATATTTTTATTGATTTCAGAGAGGAAGGGAGAGGGAGAGAGAGATAGAAACATCAATGATGAGAGAGAACCATTGATTGGCTGCCTCCTGCATTCCCCCTACTGGGGATCGAGCCGGCAACCGGGCATGTGTCCTTGACCGGAATCAACCCGGGACCCTTCAGTCCTTAGGCCGATGCTCTATACACTGAGCCAAACTGGTTAGGGCGTACCAGGGCTGTTTTATCCACTCATCTACTGAAGGGTACTTGGGCTGTTTCCACATCTTAGCTATTGTAAATTGTGCTGCTGTGAACATACGGGTGCATACATTTTTTCTGATTGGTGTTTCGGATTTCTTAGGATATATTCCTAAAAGTGGGATCACCAAATGGCAGGTCCATATTTAATTTTTTGAGGAAATTCCATACTGTTTTCTCTAATGGCTGTACCAGTCTGTATTCCCACTAGCAATGTCCTGTTGTTCCTTTTCTCAACATCCTTGCCAGTACTTGTCATTTGTTGATTTGTTGATGGTAGCCATTCTGACAGGTGTGAGGTGATACTTCATTGTTATTTTAATTTGCATCTCTCTAATCATCAGTGACTTTGAGCATTTTTTCATTGTCTTTAGGCCATCTGTATGTCCACTTCGGAAAAGTGTCTATTTAGGTCCTTTGCCCACTTTTTAATTGGATTGTTTGTCTTTCTCTTGTTAAGTTGTATGAGTTCTTTATATATTTCAGATATTAACTCTTTATCAGATGTATCATTGCCAAATATGTTCTCTCATACAGTGGACTCCCTTTTCATTTTGTTGATGGTTTCTTTTGCTGTGCAGAAGCTTTTTATTTTGATGTAGTCCCATTTGTTTATTTTCTCTTTAGTTTTCTTTGCCCTAGGAAATGTATTGCTAAACATATTGCTATGAGACATGTCAAAGATTTTTCTGCCTATGGTTTCTTCAAGGATTTTTATAGGATTGGAATTTTGGTAATTTTAAGATTGATTCTAGAATATTTTAGAATAAATATAAGATATTGTATGCCATTTTTAGACTTGATTTATAATTATCTGAGGTTCTTGAATTTTGGCTCTTTTAAAAATGTATTTTGACTAAGTATTGTATTAAAGTTGATATATTTAAACCTTGTTAATTAGATATGTGTATATGTTTGTGTGTCTTTTAATCACTCAAGGATATCTTTATTAATTTGAGAGCGAGAGAGAGAGAAAGCATTGATCGGTTGCCTCCCGTACTCACCCCAACTAGGGATAAAACCCGAAACTTAGGTATTTGCCCTGACCAGGAATTGAACCCACATCTTTTGGTGTTTGGGAAACACTCCAACTAACTGAGCCACCATGTCAGGGCTTTGTGTATATATTACTTTTGTTTTTGGAGGTTTTAAGATAAGGGCACATTCTTTTTTAAGGGGGAAAATGAGATTGATGACTCACCATTGTGTTTTGTACTTACGTGATTTTTAAAGTTTTATACTATTTTGATTGATATTTCTTGTCACATACTTAGTCTAGCATACCTAGTCTTTTACATTCTTTAGTAAAAGAGTCTTTACTGTAGGAACCAGTCTATTATTTCAACATAGACCCTGGATAATATCTTTAAAAATCCTATCTAATAATGAAGGAATATGCTAATTGACCGTCATGCCTTCACAAAGATGGCAGCGCCCACAGCCAATAAGGAGGGAATATGCTAACTGACTGTCACACCCTCAAAGATGGTGGCGCCTACAGCCACAAGATGGCGGCGCCCAGTCCCCTCAGCCCCGCCGAGTTGGCAGGCACGGCACGCTCCTCACTCCTGCCTCTGGAGTCCCCCAGTCCCCTCAGCCCTCCAGCTGCCCAGGGCTGACCCGAGGGACCACCAAGCAATTGAACAAGCAGGCAGTGTGGGGCAACCAGGCCGGCAAGGTTAGTGAGGGACAACCAAATGACTGAACAAGCAGGCTGCGTGGGGCGACCAGGCTGGCAGGGGGGTTTGTGAGGGACAACCAAATGTCTGAACATCAGGCTGCATGGGGCGACCAGGCTGGCAGGGGGGCAGTTGGAGGCGACCAAGCCAGCAGGGGAGGAAGTTGGGGCAACCAGGCTGGCGGGGGGGTGCAGTTGGGGGCAACCAGGCCGGCAGGGGGGGCAGTTGGGGACATTTAGGCTGGAAAGGGGGGCACTGAGGGGTGACTAGGCCAGCAGGGGTGGCAGTTGGGGGCAACCAGGCTGGCAGAGGGGGGTAGTTGGGAGCACCCAGGCCAGTGGGGGGGGCAGTTAGGGGTGACCAGGCCGGTGGGGGGGCAGTTAGGAGCGACTAGTCGATAGGGAGGGGGCAGTTGGGGGCTCCCTGGCTGGCAGCAAGGGGCAGTTAGAAGAGACCAGACCAGCAGGGGGGGGCAGTTAGGGGCAACCAGGCAGGCAGGCAGGTGAGCGATTAGGAGCCAGCAGTCCAGGATTGTGAGATGGATGTCCGACTGCCAGTCTAGACTGACTGTCAGACATCCTCCGAGGGGTCCTGGATTGGAGAGGGTGTAGGGTGGGCTGAGGGACACCTCCACCCCACCCCCCGTGCCCAAATTTCATGCACTGGGCCTCTAGTATAACATAAAAGACATGGATTAACCCAAAAGATATGTCTGTAAGGTAATGTAGGTGTGGGTTGGGTAGATGGGAATCTTTGCCCTCATGCAACCCAGATTTTAAACCATAGAAAGTTTGCAGGTGTTTTTGTTTGGTTTATACAGTTTTTATTACTGTTTTTTTTTCCTTCATTGTATTAATTTTTAGTTTCTCTCTCTCTTTTTTTTTTTTTGACCTTGCAATACTCTGTTTTCAGGGAACCATGAATGTCTTATAGAGATACTGCTCTCCAAAATGCAGGCTTAAAGCATAGAAGGCATCTAATTGGATGATGATGATGATATTAATATTTCCTGGATTGTAAGTCTTTTTAAGGCAGGGTCTACAGCAGGGGTGGGAAACATCCATCCTGTGAAATCATTTTTTCTGGCATTAGGGGTGAGTTAAGTGTTTGACCAAATATAACAGGCTAATTTTTAAATTGATACTTTTGTATGGCCTGCGAATTCTATATAATAAAAGCCTAATATGCTAAATGTCCAGTCATCTGTTCAACCAATCAAAGTGTAATATGCTAATGATATGCTAAGGCCGCTCAACCACTCACTATGACATGCACTGACCACCAGGGGGCAGACTCTCCGACTGGTAGGTTAGCTTGCTGTTGGGGTCCAGTCAATCGGGACTGAGCTAGATGGGCTGGACATGCCCTGCAGCCCTCTTGCGGTCCCTCCCTGGCTGGGTAACCTCCCGCGTCTCTCCCCAGCCCCGATCGTGCACCATTGGGGTCCCTTGGCCTGGCCTGCGCCCTCGCAATCCGGGACCCCTTGTGGGATATCAGAGAGCCGGTTTCTGCTTGATCCCGCAGGCCAGGCCTAGGAATCCCAATGGTGCACAAATTCATGCACTGGGCCTCTAGTGATGTTATAAATATCCAAATGGCCCTTGGCAGAAAAAGGTTCTTCATGGCTCAACTCTCTTTGTATTAAATTTTGGAAGGGATGCTAAATGCCATGTGGTCTAGCAATACATCCTTTGCTCTACTCTCTGCAGCATGTCCAGTCCATGTTTGAATGCTTTTATTTTGGCAGGAAGCTGCCATCTGTGGCAGCCCTTTCCAATATTGTACAGTCCTCTCTGCTTAGTAGAAAGTTATATTGAGGCATACTCTGTCCCAGGTGCTCTCCACTTGTGGTTGTAGTTCTACCCCTTATGGTTAGCAATATGACTGAAAATCCAGTTAAATGACTGGACATGGGAAACATTCAGTAAATCTGTATAGAATTGAACTGAATTGTGAAATTTGACTCATTAAGTTTTGAATTAAGATGTGGAACTAAATATATCCTGGACTAAAGTATGAACATGATTTTCCACAAGATTAAGTTTTGGTCATTACATTTTTGTGCCTGTGAGTGTGAACATGTAAATGCCATTTATGTAGCTATGCAGTTGTAGTATGTACATGCAGGTCTTTGGCTCTCAAATTTTAAAAATAGAGATTTCACATAAAAATATGCAGATTTCTGGCTTCTCTTATAAAATTGGAAACTGGCATAACTAGGCAAACTGGATTTCCTCCTAATAGTTTGCTAAAATTGAGTAGCCACTGCCCTTTTCTGATGATACATGGACGTTCTAATTAATTAAGCACAGTCCATAGCACATCTTAGAGTGTTGTACTTTGCCTTTCCACTCATTTGACATTACTTGTCAGGGCCTTGTAGGCATTTGAGGTGATCTTTTTGTGGATACTCAAACTTAATGTGTCTATAACTGAGTTCTGATCTTACCCCTAAAATCTTCCCCATCTCAACCTTCCTCACTTCTCTGCTTTTCCTTGTTCAGGCCAGAACTTTGGTATTATCCTTGACTTATTCTGTTTATCTCAAAATCCATATCCAATCTGTCCGGAAATTCTATTGGATATACCTTCAAAATACCTCTCATATCAGAAACTACTTTCTACCTCCACCACAACATCCCTGGTCCATGCCACCATCATCTCTCACCTGAATTTTAGTCTTCTAATTGATCTCTGCTTTCACCTTTACTACTGATTTCTCAGTTCAATAGCCAGATGATCCTTTTAAAATGAAAGATCATATTATTCCTGTGCTCAAAATCTATAGTGGCTCTTCATTTGACTTAGAATAAAAGCTGAATTCTGTGTGATGTGGCAGCTTGTTACCTCACTAAATTCATCTTTTACTATTCTCCCCCTGGCTGTACCATACTGTTCCCCTTGCTATACTTTATGTGTGCAATGCACACTTCCATTTTTGGGTCTTTTATTATCATTTTTCCATTTGTGTGGAATTCTTTTCCCAAATAATGGCATGACTAGGTTCCCTAATTCTTTACTCAAATGTTACTTTCCTAGTGAGGCCTGTACTGGTTATCCTTTTTAAAATCGCACCCTTTCTTTTCCTACCAATCTCCTCCCTCACCCTATGTGTGCTATCCCTGTTCTTTTTCCCCCTACTTTTTAACTGCTTTTAACATATATTATTGCTTTTATTATCATTTGCTTTTTCCACTGGAGTAGAAGTTATATAAGAGAGGAATTTTGGTCTTTTATTTACTGATGTATATCCTAGATAAAAGAATAGTTCCTGGCACACAGTAGATGCTTAATAAACATTTGTTGAACAAGTGAATGAATTTGAGTTTGAAGTCCCTGTTCTACAGTTTGTACTTTTCTTATTGCTTTATTAATTTACTAGAGGCCCAATGCACGAAAATTCGTGCAAGAGTAGGCCTTTCTTCCCCCGGCTGTTGGCATAGGCTTCCCTTCGGCACCTGGGACCTGGGCGGGACCCTGGCTTCCCTCCAGCCCTGGCTTCGTCAGGAAGGATGTCCGAAATGACATCCGGAAGACATCCGGTCTAATTAGCATATTACCCTTTTGTTATTATGAATTGGACAGTATTATTTTATCAGAAATTAATATCATATATTGTTTTATTATATATTAGTACATTTATAGTGCTTATATGCGAAATACTATATGTTTAAAAATATGTTTTTATTGATTTTTGAGAGAGAGAAGAAGGGGGAGGGATAGAGAGATAGAAACATCCATGAGAGAGAAACATCAATCAGCTGTCTCCTGCATGTTCCCTACTGGGGATTGAGCCTGCAACCTAGGCATGTGCCCTGACTGGGAATTGCACTGGTGTCTTCTTGGTTCATGGGTTGATGCTCAGCCACTGAGTAATACTGGCCAGGTGCAAAATACTATTTTAAGCCCTTTATGCACAATGCTGACAACAACCCCGTGAGGTAAAAACCATTATAATCCATTTTTTAGAGGCAAGTAGACTGAGGCCAAACTTGTCCAGAGTCACAGCTAGTAAGAGGAAGAACTAGGATTCACATTTAAGCAGTCATTTAGTAACCTGAGCTTGCTCTTAATTATACTGTATCCTGCTTTTTTTTAATTTTAGGAAATAAGCCTTCTATTGCATGTGTTGCAGATCATTTTGCTCTGTAATTTTCTTAGATTTGTGTGTGTGTGTGTGTGTGTGTGTGTGTGTGTGTGTTTGCTTTTCAGATATGTTCCTTTGAAGTTTTTCTGTTTATTTTTTAGAAGAGTCTTCTTGATTCTAAGATTTAAAAAATAAATATACTGATTTCCCCCATTAGTTTTGATTTGTAGTAGAAGCTTAAGATAATGGGACAAGACTTAAACTTTGCGCTGTATGGATAGATCATATATTCATTGACAACAGTATTCTTTTCCTTTTTTTTCCCTTTCTTTATTAAGGAATGATATGTGTACATATCTTACCATTGCCCCCCCCACACACACACCCCACTCCCAAACATGCCCTCACCCCCTACTGCTTTCTTTTTCCTTTTCCAAATCTCACTTATTTCTGTTTCCCCATTCTTGTTTTTGTTGCTCCTTTTATTGTTCTCTTTTTCACTTTCACCTACCTTTCTTATAGCTTAGGCCTTGTAAAGGTACTGCTTAATTGACATTAAAAGAAGTTTGCAGCATCCATTGTAGAGAACTTTGGGGGGCAGGACTGCAGTGGTCACCAAATGTAGCAGCCATAACTATCCTTGACTTCTTGCATCCCAAAGAAATGCTTCATAGATTACTGATGCTCCATGTTATAATCACTGTTTTTTAATACTTTGTTTTAGGAACTGCAGCCATGAATGAAGAAAATATAGATGGAACAAATGGATGCAGTAAAGTCCGAACTGGTACGCAGAATGAAGCAGCATTACTTGCTCTGATGGAAAAGACTGGTTACAACATGGTTCAAGAAAATGGGCAAAGGAAATTTGGTGGTCCTCCTCCAGGTGTGGATTTGTTTATGTTAAAAAAAAAAATCGAAGCTTTAGTGTAGTCATTTTCATCATGTATATATCTTTACAAGTATCCCAAACAGTAGCTCTATTTTTTGTAACTGCTTTTAGACCTTAGCAATAAATTTTTTTTGTTACTCCTCACCTGAGGATATTTTTCCAATGATTTTTTAGAGAGAGTGGAAGGGAGGGGAAGAGACACAGAGAAAGAAACAATGATTGGTTGCCTCCTGCATGTGCCCTGACCAGGGCTGGGGATAGAGTCTGCAATCAAGGTATGCACCCTTCACCCTTCAGTACACAGGCCATTGCTCTATCCACTGAGCCAAACTGGCTAGGGCAGCAGTAATTTTTAATGTTAGGGAGAAGGTAGATTTTATAATGTTAGGCATGTTTTACCATTACAGTTTTTAATTCTCTTGCATTAAGAAGCAGTTGAGAAAGAAATTAGGTTGGTTTAGAAAGAAGTCAGGATTGAGTCAGTGTGGAAAAGGGTCCTCTAGAAATTAAAGGGGAGGTCTTTGGGAGGAATTTGAAAGACCAGTGAGTAGAGGAAGGAGTGGTGTCTACTCTAGATGCAAATCAGATGCAAACAGATAATCCTATATAATAAAAGGCTAATATGCAAATCGACCGAACAGCGGAATGACCGGTCGCTATGCCGCGCACTGACCACCAGAGCGCAGATGCTCAACGCAGGATCTGCCTCCCTGGTGGTCAGTGCACTCCCACCGGGGGAGCACCGCTCAGCCAGAAGCCGGGCTTATGGCTGGTGAGTGCAGCGGCAGTGGCAGGAACCTCTCCCACCTCCCCAGCAGTGCTAAGAATGTCTGACTGTGGGGAGCGGGCCTAAGCCGTCAGTCGGACATCCCTCGAGGGCTCCCGGACTGCCAGAGGATGCAGGCTGGGCTGATGGGACCCCTCCTCCCCCAGTGAATGAATTTCGTGCACCGAGCCTCTGGTTAGATATAATGTTTTGTTTTTCTACCAATAGCCAATGCATTTTCTTTGCTCAAAACACTCCAATTAACTTCCTATCAGACTTAAAATGAAATCTTGGCCTCCAGTTACATTGATGACCACATTACCTACTACTTTACTCCTCCCTCAAGTACATGTTAGCCATATAGCCTGCGTGTTCTGAGTTCTAATATACAAAGCACTTGCTTTTTCTTCTTCCTGATATATCCTCAGAGCTCATTCCCTCATTTCATTGAGGTGTCTGCTTAAACTTCATGTTATCAGACAAGATTTACCTGACTACAAAAACTTAACCCTTCTGTGGCTCTATTTTTATAGCACTTACTACTCAGTCTTCTTTCTGTATTGAATATATGCTTCATGAGGGAAGAGGTTTCTGTTTTGTTCACTCTTGGATCCCCCAGCACCTAAAATAGTACATGATACAAAGAAGGCTGTCTACATTTGTGCAATGAACGAATGAATAGTGAATATAAATATCTTATTAAAATTTATCTGTATTTTTGTCTTTCAGGTTGGGAAGGTCCACCTCCACCTAGAGGCTGTGAAGTTTTTGTAGGAAAAATACCTCGTGATATGTATGAAGATGAGTTAGTCCCTGTATTTGAAAGAGCTGGGAAGATATATGAATTTCGACTTATGATGGAATTTAGTGGTGAAAATCGAGGTTACGCTTTTGTCATGTACACTACAAAAGAAGAAGCCCAGTTAGCCATCAGAATTCTTAATAATTATGAGATTCGACCAGGGAAGTTTATTGGTGTATGTGTAAGCTTGGATAATTGCAGATTATTTATTGGAGCTATTCCCAAGGAAAAGAAGAAAGAAGAAATTTTGGATGAAATGAAGAAAGTTACAGAAGGAGTTGTAGATGTCATTGTTTATCCAAGTGCAACTGATAAGACTAAAAATCGTGGTTTTGCATTTGTTGAATATGAATCTCACAGAGCTGCTGCTATGGCCCGGAGAAAACTAATTCCAGGTAAGCCTATCCTTTTTAAGGTTATTTTTCCATATTCCCTCAATTGTAAATATTTAAAAATGACAGTACCTTATAGATGAATATTATGAAAATACATAATGCCTTTAGAGGAATAAGGATTAAGTTAGTAAGTAAATGAAGTTGTTTATATGAAATTAATAATTATTTATAACTTACTGATTAATGGATGATATATTTATAAGTTAATTGTTGCTTGATAAAAATTCAAAAGACAATGTCTGATTCTTCTAATGATCTTTCTTTGAAGTATATTTGTTTTGTTTAGTCTTAAAATTAATTTTACCATAAGTTCTGATTAGTTTTGCCTTAGTAAATTTTCATGAGTGGGAAACTATAATACTTAACCAAATATATTGATATGTATTTGAGTTTCTGCTTCTTTGGAGAAACAGTTTTACTTAACAATATTTGACTTGTGTTTTAATTGTCTTCAGATTAACTTATTCTTTTTTGTAGGAACATTCCAACTATGGGGCCATACCATTCAAGTAGATTGGGCTGACCCAGAGAAAGAGGTTGATGAGGAAACCATGCAGAGAGTTAAAGTTCTCTATGTTAGAAATTTAATGATCTCAACTGCAGAGGAAACAATTAAAGCAGAATTCAATAAATTCAAACCTGGTGCAGTTGAAAGAGTAAAGAAACTTAGAGATTATGCTTTTGTTCATTTTTTCAACCGAGAAGATGCAGTGGCTGCTATGTCTGTTATGAATGGGAAGTGCATTGATGGAGCAAGTATTGAGGTAACACTGGCAAAACCAGTAAATAAAGAAAATACTTGGAGACAGCATCTTAATGGTCAGATTAGCCCCAATTCTGAAAACTTGATTGTGTTTGCTAACAAAGAAGAGAGCCATCCAAAAACTCTAGGCAAGCCACCAGCTCTTCCAGCTCGTCTCAATGGTCAGCATAGCCCAGGCCCCTCTGAAATCGATAGATGCACTTACCCATTTTTTCCTGGAACAAAGCTTACTCCAATTAGTATGTATTCTTTAAAATCAAATCATTTCAATTCTGCAGTAATGCATTTGGATTATTACTGCAACAAAAATAATTGGGCACCACCAGAATATTATTTATATTCAACAACAAGTCAAGATGGCAAAGTCCTCTTGGTATATAAAATCGTTATTCCTGCTATTGCAAATGGATCCCAGAGTTACTTCATGCCAGACAAACTCTGCACTACGTTAGAAGATGCAAAGGAACTGGCAGCCCAGTTTACATTACTTCATTTGGGTAAGTTTAAAAATACTTTAAATAATATTGTAGAATATGGAATATTATAGGTTATTTGTAAATTTATTTATTTTGAATTCAACTTTAGTGGTGAGTATTTAGCATAAATTTTACCTCAGTTTTATGAATTTGTGGTAAATTTTGTTGAGACTTTAATCCTATAGAGACTTCCTATGTTTAGCTTATTTATTTTTTAAAGTATGTTTTTATTGATTTTAGAGAGAGAGGAAGTAAGAGGGAGAGAGAGAAACATTGGTATGAGAGAGAAACATCCATTGGTTGTCTCCTGCACACCCCTTACCCAGAATCAAGCCAGCAACCCTGGCATGTGCCCTGACTGGGAATGGAACTGGACACCTGTTGGTGCATGGGAGGATGCTCAACCAACTGAGCAAGCCACACCAGCCAGGGCTATTTAGTTTTTTGAAACATTGCGTATTTACTTTAGAGTTTATGATTCTGTTTCATTAGTTTATTGTTTTGCAATGACTGATCCTAATTTGAAATAATTTCTATATAAGTTACAGGGTTTGTTACTTAAACCAATTTCTTTGGGGAAGCCTACCCCGTAATCTTTTTTGGGTGTGGGGGTAGGTAGTTGGTAAAATCAGAGGCATTTTAGATGGGTCATTTGTAGACAGCTTTATGCTCACCAATCTGGAAATTACTCATGAAAGACAAAAAGCATAATTAAAAGATGTTTATGACCATTAATTTCAGGCTTTGATAAAAGTAACTTTCTCTAAAACATTTGTGGGATAGTTAAAGGCTTTGGATCCTTTTGTAGTTCATAAGTATGATGATTGGGTGGTCACACTCTTGTGTGGGATGTGCCTCCCACAAACCTTGTTCCATCTTCACATTTTTCCCTCTGACATAAAAAAAGAAAGACTTTGGGCCATATGCTAACTAAATATTTGGCATTGTGAAGGAAGAGATGAAATATTGCTCTGGTATTACCCTACTTTCTGTTTTTTAGTGTTTTGTTAGCTACCCCCTTCCCATCAGTTTATTTCATTTTTCAAATTGCAGCTATATATTTCAGTTGGTGATGACTTTGTACCCCAAATAATATTTATTAGAAGAATAGTAGTTTCTTGAAAATCAACTATAAAAAGGAAAGTTTACCTACTAAGGATTATAACTATGTGTTTTTTATTGTAGCTGTCAAACTCGCTAAGCTTAAAATTGATTTGTTATATGATTGCAGAACTGTACTACTGAAGCTTATATCCATTTAAAATTGATATCCTTAAATTTGTTAAGATAGTAAAAGAAAAATATTGCCAAAAGGGAAAGTAATTTTTACATATTATTTAGATTTGCTTATCCATTATAGCCACTCCCATGGTATTATGAAAATTTTTAGGAGATTCTGATTTGGAGAACTGGTCATAAATTTAGGACTGAAGGTAGAGTTCCCTTCAAAGAAACTTTTCAGTACTGTCCTTAGTTATTACTTTGGAAATATTTGGTAAATTTAGTCATTTAAGTTAATAAATTATTAGGTATGGTTTCCATCAATGTACATAATAGGAACCTTTTATTTTTCTTTTAATAAAGACAAAGTTAAATATAAAATTAGGTGGGTAGCAAATAATTCAAATTAGGATTTTTAGAGAAAAATGGATCAAATTATTATTTTGGAGTAAATATAGATAATTAGTTGCTGAGCAAGATTTTCCCAGGATACTTATATCTGATCCAACATGGTAATGCTGAAATATATTTTATTTCTATCCTCACTTACTTACAAATTTAACTTAAATATGATTCTTAAAACATAGTCTCCTTAGTTTATTTTATGTCAGATTTTTTTATTTAGACATGGTTTCTCCATCTGGTTCTCCCATAAAGAAGATCAGATGTTAAATGAAACTGGAGGTTTTTCATCAGCTTTTAATTTAATATTAAAATGATTTTTTTTTTTTACTTGAGTACTAGGACCATATTTAACTTGTAGCTTTTAGTTCCCAAAGAAAACCCCTGTTCAGGTACAGTATTCCTAGCTTGATTATGTTAATTAGGAATAAAATAAACTTCAATAAATGAAATCCTTAGAGGGCACAGGCAGTTTGCTTTATAGTTATCTATTTTAGATTTTATCAACTTTATATTAAAGCTTCTTATAATAAAAACTTGAATAATTTGTGTTTTATATATTTTTCCAGTTTCTATTCACCATTAGAGAAAAGAGCTAAGCCAAATATAAGCCAAAATTTTCAATTAAACTTTACGGGCTTGCTTGGATGCAGTATACAAGGCCTGAGGCCTTGTCTACAGACAGTAACAGAAAATTCCTTATTGTAATTGTCTAGAAATATGAGTAAAGTTTGAGTTAGAGGCAACTGAGGAGAAGGAGAGAGAGAATTCAGGATGTGGAAGAGTCAGAGATCAGGGGTCTAGGAATGTGTGATTGAAAAACAAATGTCAGGCTTTCAGTTATTATTTAAGTCACTTAAGGTGCCGTAGACAGCCAGGAGATTATAAGATGCCACATGGCAGGTAAAGGATAGAGTTAATGTCATTGTGGTGATGATCTGATGTGCTTTTTCCATTTATTAATATTTGAGTGTCTGGACTTTTAAAAAGTTAATGTGTTTTTACATGAAGTTTCCTTTAGATAAAGTTTGCAGGGTTTAATTGGATGTTCAGGGTTGAGATAATGGTGGTAGTGTTGTGTTCTTAGAGGGGAAGGGGTGTTGTGTTTGTTATTGCTATCCTGCTAAATATTTACATGTTTCAAGCCTTGGATTTTTCTAAGATCTTGAGAGGTTATTGATTTGTTCTGGAGTCCCTCAAATGGAGTTCATTAAGTATTAAATAACCTTTGGCTCTTATTTTATTAAAGAATTTGAATATAATTTTCTAGTTAGTGAAATTAACTATTATTTTAAGATGATCTCTTAGAGTGTAGTAATTACTTTAATACACTTCTAGTCTTTCAATTTGATGCTATTTTTTTTTTAGTTTGATGCTATTTTGAACATTATTTAATCTTACTTTGATGAGTTTTGTTAATTTAGCTTTTTATTTCAGAGCTCTTTAAGAATATACTTTTAATGTCCACTTTGTTTTGGCATTACCATGTTCATTTTTCAAGTTTGAAAAAAAAGTAGACTTTATTTAGTTAAATTAAGACTCTCATTAGTGTTATGAGGAAAATAGTTTTTTAAAGGGTACTAGGCATCTAAATGAGTACTAGAAATTTGAGAGTTTACTTTTAGTGACCATTTAGTGCTCTTACCAGAATCCCAAAAGCACTTGTTATATAGTCCCTTAACATTAATTTTTAAAATATTTTGGGTTTTTATTTATTTATTTATTTTTGGTTCCCATTTAAAGTGAGCTCTATTTTAAGCAAAATGCCCTTACATAGGAGGAAAGCTGGAATTAATGCCAAAATTGAACCCTCATTTTTCTTTTACTTCAAAGTTAGAGACTACCTTCATCCTCATAATGTCAGAGAATAAACTCTCTAACCTCAATCGATAGGATGAGAAATTGTGTTAACTGGTTATATTTAGGAACTTGTAATAAGTGGGATAATCATTGAATTTAATGGGTGGAATACAGAATTGGGGCATAGGAGATAGATAGCTCTATACCAAATATTTGATGTATGGAGACTTCTTGGGTCATTTAATATCATCCTTTTAAATAAGACTTCTGTTTCAAAATACTGTATCTTTAATAATAGATCAGACTATGAGTATGAATAATTCTGCTATTCTTCAAATTTTGCCTCTGTTTTTAATTGGGGCCTTCCATTATTGCCACTACTTTCTCCTGGAGGATTATTCATCATCTAGGACTGGAATAAGCAAAATCAAGGAGGTAAAGAAAAGCTCTGGAGAGTTATAATTTTGAAGAAGAAAGTCTTGGAGAATACTTACTGGAAGGAGGGAGGTCACCTCAGTGTGTATTGATAATTCACCTTGAGAGATATTTATTAACAACTCATTCAGGCAAGGCATTTATTTTCTTGTTTCTATGTTTGCAATACTGATGAAGTAGGTTTTTTGTTTGTTTGTTTGTTTTACTTGTATGACCACCTAAAGTTTTAAGATAGGGATGAAGAGCCTCTTGTTACAAACCAGCTTATGCCATTGATTTAATTTAATCTGAGTATTCTGTTGTTTTGGCCATGACTGATGAAGTTTTAATTAAAGAACAAATCTGTTTTGAATGCCTTTCCTGTGCTAAGTGTACTTCCTAAGCAATCTGGAGCTAAAGATAAATAAAACGTTGTTTTTGCTCTAACGGAGTCACAGTCTACTGAAGAAGGCAAGCATAGGGTATTTTGGAGTACAAAGGAAAGGGCACACCTCACACCCGATCTGTGTTGTAAATGGTAAGAAGAGTTTATGGTCAGAGAGGGACACCACATGAGAACATTTAGAAAAACAGCATGGTGGTGGGTTAATGGCAGAGTTGTATATAATGTTTGTTTTGGTAATTTTAGTTAGATTTTAATAATTGGAAATTAAAAGTAAGTGGACTTTAGTTAATTGAAATTTCAGCAGTTCTGCTTTTTAAAACTTTACAAGTACTGTATTTTTTTTATTACAACTATGTTGATATTACTTGCTTTTCCTCTGAGCAAGTACTTTTTTTTCTAGATTAATCTATTCTGGTTTGTGTGGACCATTGTATGTGTGAATATTCTTCTTTTTAATATTTCCTGTATTTTCTTTTTTCAATATTAATTTTATGGCTGACATGCATATTACTTCTCATATTTGACTTTGTAATTACATACATTATTAGAATCTTTACTTTTTTCTGGACAGTGAGTGGTAAAATATTAGTATATAAATTCCAACTATGATCACTATTTGTTCTATTTTTTAAATATTTAAATTAGATTTTGATTTCTGTTATCACTTATAACTTGGTTGAAAGTTACAAAATAGAAGACAGCAGGATAAAGGAATAGTATTCTGAGAAGTTTAATTGTGAAAAATAAGGTGCTTTTTTCTTATGAGCTGTCATTATTTCCAGATTGATGGGCAGAAATACAAAAAATCAAATTTGATTTTAGAAATTTGCCAATAAATTGAAAGAAAGAGAAACTTTCAGTGTTGTTGTTGTTTTTAATTTAAGAAATAATTTTAGGAGACTCTTAAGCTAGGTACCATATAATGGTACTGTATTATAATGAAAAAATTAATTACAAATTATTAGAAGAAAAATGATAGTTTTAGAAAGTTATTCTTTCCTTTCCTGTTTTAATCACAGATTTGACCATTATGATAGTATTTCAGACTGATATATTAAAGAACAAAATTTGCTAAGTCTGCTTTAAAATTCACTTAAACAAGAAGTAGCATCAGCATCAACATTTTATACTTTAATTTGTTTCCATATGATCAAGTGGTGAGAAGAAATTTCCATTAACTCAACTATGTGTCTTTGACCCTCCATGAGGGCCCAATATTCATGAAAATATACTTCTATTCCTCTTGAAATTTAAATATTTTTTCTAACAGGCCATCATGTGGTATTCCTTATAATTTTTATCCTACTAACACTTGTATTAACAGACCATAGTTATTATGGAACTAGAGGCCCGATGCACAAAATTTGTGCAAGAGTAGGCCTTCCTTCCCTGGGCTTCCCTCTGGCCCCGGCTTCATCCAGCAGGACGTCCAGAATGGCGTCTGGTCTAATTAGCATATTACCCTTTTATTATTATAGATTAGTACTGTGAGAGAAGCTGCTTATTTAATACTAGAGGCCCGGTGCACGAAATTCGTGTTCTCGGGGAAGGGGGTGTCCCTCAGCCTGGCCTGCACACACTCTCAGTCCGGGAACCCTCAGGCAATGTCCGACTGACAGCTTAGGCCCACCCCCACGGCAGTCGAACATCCTTAGCGCTGCTGTGGAGGTGAGGGAGGCTCCCGCCACTGCTGCTGTGCTCGCCAGCCATGAGCCTGGCTTCTGGCTGAGTGGCGCTTCCCCTGTGGGAACTCACTGACCACTAGTGGACAGCTCCTGCTTTGAGCATCTGCCCTCTGGTGGTCAGTGCTCATCATAGCAACCGGTCGTTCTGCCGTTTGGTCGATTTGCATATTAGCCTTTTATTATATAGGATAGTAATGAGTAATCAAATAGAAGTACAATAATCTACAGTCTCAGCCACCAATAAACTATGACCTTGGAATGGCAAATGAATCATTTACTCTTTGTGGACCTCAGTGCCTTCACATATGAGGGTTTTATTTGGTGAACTTAAGTACTCTCTTATCCTCCCAATTAATGGTTTTGTTTAAAGTACGGTTAAAAATCTTATGAAGGACCAAAAATAATACTTGAATTTTTTTGTCTACCAAGATACATACTTAAGTTCAAATAGTTGAAAATTAAGAGCTACTTCTGCATGAATTAACTCTCAGTTTAATATTCTTTACTTTATACAGTTCAAAGCTTGTATCTGTCTACCTTACAGCAGAACAACTAGATTAAAAAATGAAAGGTTCAGTCAGTCACCTGTTTTATTTGTATGAACATGTAATGCCTTTTGGTTATTTTCTTATCTAAATTTGTTAATTATAATCAAAACCAAGATTTTATAAAACAGCTTAATTACTTAAAAGTTTTGAAATTAATTTTCTTTTTGTAAACAGAATCTAGGAAAATGATGTATATTAAAACATATCATCTGACTAATATTTTTCCATAGTTGTTATTAACTGGCTAAAGTGATCATGTGATTTCATTTACTTTTATACATTTGTTTAATCATGCTTGATCTTCTATCCTATAATTTTTTCAACATCTTTAACTAATACTTTCCTAAAATACTTGTTCTGATTAATAAAACAGTTTTAACAGTTGCTACTGCTTTATTTATTTATAAATACAACATCTGATTTTGTCATTTAATATTTTAGAAAATAATGTTTTGTAAAATTTCCCCTCTTGAGTTAATGTCACAATAAAATTTGCCTCATATGTTCCGTTCTTATACATCAATAGCAATGCATAATTTTGCCACATGGTGTCACCTAAATATATTTTTTAGCCTGGCTATAAATAGAATTTCAGTGTTGTATTGATTTTTCTCTTCTATGGTTTGCTTATTTTGGGGGATTTAGAATCAATAAAGTCTGTGTGAGAAGCTGCACATAGCCTTCAGCCTATGACACCTTTATCTCTGCTTCCTACTTTAGTAGATAGTGATTGCTTATACTACAGCAGTATAATTTAGTGAATGAACTAGTAAATGGAGACAGAAGTTGTTTTGGAAAATAGGTTTTACTGCGGTGAAATTTATTCAAGTGACCATCTATACTTTAACCACTTTAAAATTACTCCATGTCAGTTGCTTCTGTGCCTTTCGGTTAAGATTAAATATAGAATCTACTCTTTATTAGCTAATTTCAATTATATTATTTATCCTGGAGTAATACATCCTTTATCTAAGACCTGGTAGTGCAGTACCTCCAAGAATGATGAACTTCCCTTGGGGATTTAAATAAAACAAACAAACAAAATAAACTTTAGTTTCCCTAATTAATTAGAAGCTTTAAATAACCAGAATATTAATAACTACTTGGTTTTTCTTGTTTCTTGAATTTGTAGTATTTGGCTAAACATATATTAGTTACTTTTGTGCCATTATTTATCTCATGGCAATTGATATTTGAGCTATTAAAAATGGCCTATATGTAGACTTTATATGCATAATACATATTTTATGAAAATGATTTATTTGACTAGCTACATACCTTCCTGCATTGCTGTGATTCAGTAAATATAATCTGTATACAACACTGATAATAATTCTATATAATAAAAGTCCAACGACCGAATGGTGGAACAACCAGAACAGCTGGTCAACCAGTCACTATGATGTGCACTGACCACCAGTGGGCAGACGCTCAACACAGTAGTGGGAGTGCCGCTCGGCTACTCGGGATGAGCAGCGCTTTCACAGCAGGCTGATCCCCGCAGGCCACACCCCCCACCAGTGCATGAATCCCATGCACTGGGCCTCTAGTTTATACTATAATTGTATCTATGACTTTGGTTAAAAAGTATATAGGAATGCAATAATTAGAAACATCAATCTGTAATGCCTGATATTTTGGTGAGTTTACTCTGAAATACCTCTTTTGTTATGTGTTTAAACAGTATAGCTTGATTTTTATACAAAAATTAATTCTATTGGCACTCTGACTCTTGAATAAATAAAAAATGTAAACTGGTATGTTCAAATCCAACTTCTTTAATAGATATCTATGTTGGCCTTCACTTTTCCTTCTCTCTCTCTTTTTTTTAATCCTCTTCCAAGAATATATTTTTATTAACTTTAGAGAGAGGGGGAAGGAGAGGGAGAAAAACATCCATCAGTTGCCTCCCTATATGCCCTGACTGGGATTGAACCTGCAACCTAGGTATTTGCCCTGACTGGAATTGAGCCCACAACTTTCTGATGTATAGGACAATGCCCCAATTGTTTGAGCCACCTAGCCAGGGTGACCTTCATTTTTTCTTTAGCTTTTTATTTTCTTTTACTGTTTTTCTAAGGATATTACTAGAGATACTTCACTTTTTTAAAACCTTCATAATTCTATTTTCTAGATAGATTGTTATAATTATGACTGCAAGGTCATTAACTTTTTTCTTGTTACCTTTGTTTCAGCAATATACAGTAGGTCCTCGGGTTACATCGGAGATCCGTTCCTACGGCGCTACATAACACGATTTTCGCCGTAAGTCGGAACCCCACCTACATAAGCAACTACATGTCACTCACATGGAGCACATACACAGCAGTAATGAAGTGAAACAGTTAAAAATATTTAAAAGAAAGATAATAATTCCTGACCTTTACTTGTGGTAAATAAATAATAAAAAACATAAAGCACATATGTACATACGTCGAAATGACGGAACTTTTCTTTTTTATAAATATAGGGGAAATGGCGATGTAACCACGAAACTACATCGAGTCCGACGTAACCCGAGGACTATCTGTACTAGTCTGCTTGTTTGCTAGTTATATTATGGGGTAAACAAATCAATTTGCAGTATATGTGTCATATATGTGTTGGGCTTTTTTTTCTTCTACTGCTATATTAATTTTTGGTCCAAGGATGATCAAATCTGTAGTTGAGGATTTATGAAAGTATTGGATTATTTTGGGCACAGAATTATAAGGCTCAAAGTGAGTCATTATGAATCTTTGGTAAAAAGGTTTAAAATTGTATTCTGAACTATATAATTTTTACCAAAAGCAAGAGTTAAATAATTCAAGCAGGGAAGTGTTAATTTAAATGAGTCTCACCTGTGTATATTATGTGTCTACATTTGTTTCCTTGAGAGATCACAAATTGTTTCCTTGAGTGATCAAGAGTCCCTTGAGGGATTCCTTGGTATGAACTATAGGTATGTCATACATAGAAATAGTAATGACAGAGCATTGGAAAGTTATTTCTTTTGTCTTATGAACTAGAGGGAAAGAGGAGATACTAAGCAAGAGTAGAATTACTTACCCTGTGAAAGCATTCTCTTAGCTTCTGAGGGGTATTTACAAATACGATGAGGTAGTCATGATTTTTTCTTTATTTCATATGATTTATTTAATAGTAGACTCAAGATTTTTAAGTTCTTGCATTGAAATGAATCTAGGATATCAAAGCCAGATTGAGTCATTCTACTCTAGAGATTCTCATCCTCTCTAATAAAATGGCAATATGCAAATTAACCATCACTCTGCTACATAAGCCACACCCATCAGCCAAGCCACGCCCATCAGCCAATCAGGGCGAGTATGCAAATTAACCCAAACCAAGATGGCTACAGCCACAGAGAAAAAGGTTTCCCAGGTAACAGAGGAAGCCAAGCTTTCCATAGCTGTTGCAGGCCTAAGCCTCCACTCAAGCTACAAAGTTTCAATTATAGAAAAACAAATTCAAACAAATGGCGGCAGAATGGAGCTTGAGAGAGCAGGCCAGGGTTGCTGGCGGCAACAGGGGAAGCAAAGCTTTCCGCACACCCTGGCCGGGCCCACCCGCTTAAGGCTACAAAGTTTCAATTGTAGAAGGTGAATTAACTGCCACAGAAATGGCTGCCAGAGCCCCAGGCTTGGCTCCGCTCCAGGCTACAAAGTTTCAATTATAGAAGGAAAATAAATTCCAGATACCAGGGCCTCTGCTTGGGTTGCCAGGAGGCGTGGCCGGTCTGCAAACCACCACAGGCCCCTCTCTCAGGCCGCCCCACACCCCAAGGGAACCCCACCTTGATCCGGGACACCCTTCAGGGCAAACCAGCTGGCCCCCACCCCTGTACCAGGCCTCTATCCTATCTAATAAAAGAGTACTATGCAGATTGACCATCATTGCAACATACAATATAGCTGCCCTCATGTGGTCAAAGATCCTGCCCCCATGTGGACACAAGATGGCCACTACAAGATGGCTAGCAGGGGAGGGCAGTTGGGAGGCACCCGGCCTGCAAGGGAGGGCAGTTGAGAGGGACCAAGGGAGGCACCCGGCCTTGCAAGGGAGGGCAGTTGGAGGTAATCAACCCTGCAGGAGAGGGCAGTTAGGGGTGACCAGGCCGGCAGAGGAGGGCAGTTGGAGGTGATCAAGCCTGCAGGAGAGGGCAGTTAGGGGTGACCAGGCTGGCAGAGGAGGGAAGTTGGGGGCAAACAGGCTGGCAGGGGAGCAGTTAAGCATCAACCAGGCTGGCAGCGGAGTGGTTAGGGGGTGATCAGGCTGGCAGGCAGAAGCGGTTAGGGGCAATCAGGAAGGCAGGCAGGCAAGCAGTTGGGAGCCAGAAGTCCCAGATTGGAGAGGGTACAGGCTGGGCTGAGGGACAACCCCCTGCCGTGCACGAATTTCGTGCACCGGGCTTCTAGTATTACAATAATTAAATGCAAATTAGAAAAGTTATGCAATATTCGGACTAAATTTTATTCTGCTTAGAGTATATCTTGAATGTTTGTTTATTTTATTTTTAGAGAGAGAAGAAGGGAGAGAGGGACAGACAGACAGACATCGATGTGAGAGAGAAACATTGATCAGTTGCCTCTACGAGCTTTGACCAGGGCATCAGGTATGTGCCCTGACTGGGAATTGAATGTGCAACCTTTTTTGGTATAAGGGACGATGCTCCAACCAGATGAACTACCTGGCCAAGGTTGTCTAGGATTATGTTTGCTTTGGGCATCAGAGTTTAATTAAACCTTGACAGCTATGGAGGACTTGAAAACTGTTATATGAAGTAGGACAGTGAACAACTGAAGTATTTGGGGATGTTTAACCTGTACATACTAATATTTACAGGGGGAATATGATTGCTATCTTCAGATGTTTGAAGAGTTGGCACATGGAAAAAAGACTAATATGAAGCTCCAGGGTTTGGAATTTAGTCTATTGAGGAAAGTTTCAGGGAGGTAGATTATGCTTTTATATAACCCAGACCATGTAAGCTTTTAAACTACTACTAAAAAAAACCTAACTTTTTATGATTTATTTTAAATATGTTTATGTTGTTCAATAAATGCATGGGAGAAGGAAAGGTTTTGTATTAGATTTAAAATTCAGAATTATCTTCCTTACACCTCTTGGAGTATATTACATTAGTCTTGCTATTTTGAAGTCCTCTGAAAAATTGCTTTTTGAAAATGTTATTTAAGGAAGTTTGTTTTTGGCATTATTCTCATGACTCTTTTGTTTATTATTTACTCCTTTAGTCTTTCTGTTCTCATTGTAGGTTATTAACTGGCAGCTGGCTGATTGTTAATCCTTGTTAATGCAGAGTGGAGTGAAAGTAGGTTTCCAGTACATGAAACACAGAGCTTATTCTTGTATTATTATTTATTAATTTTTGTATTATTTTCTATATGAACAATGATAAACCTACTTTTGCCCCACTTTCTATATGTTAGTTAACAAATACTGAAAATTGCTTTGTATACAGTCCAGAGGGTCACCGTAGTGAATCAGACACAGTTGCTACTTTCATAGCGTATACATTCTCTTGAGGGAGACTGTTATTTACAGTTACAGTTACAGTTCTGATAAACACTGAAGTATACAGGCTGTTATGAGAATGTATAATTAGATGATCTGACCTAATTTGAGATGAGAGGGTCAGGAACTAGAATATTGCATTTTAGAAAGAATTTCAGCAAAAGGAGATTTAGTACTTTAAATTTAGTACAGCACATAGACTCAGAATTCCTGGATTCACATCCCAGCTTTATTACTTACTTGGAAAAGTTACTTTAACCTTCCTGAACTTCAGTTTCTTCATCTGTAAATGGGAATAGTAACTATTTATTTCATAGGATAATTACATGTACTTATTTAAAATTATGTAAAAGGCCCACAACACTGCCTTTTTTATTTTAAAATGTGCCATATAAGTACTGAAGAATAGTGTTCAGAAAACAAAGCCAAAACATTGGAGTTTTCTATAATTAATAATAAATATTATTACTACTATAATAATTAAGATTCTTTGAGCACTAATATGTTAGGCATTGTGCTAAATGCCTTTATTTAATACTTTATCCTGATAATATCAGAGATGAATATTATTTTAATGTCTATACTTTTTTTTTTAACGAATAAAGAAACTGAGGCTTTAGTAGATTAATTAGCCCAGGAACCCCAGTTAGCTAAGAGGTGTGTTCTTAACTACTATTCTTTCTACCTTCACATGATTCTAATGAAAAACTGACCTTTGTCTTATGTTAAACATTTGATAACACACGGTGAACATGTGGGACATTATTGGCAAGTTATTTTTCTAACAATTAAAGTACACTGAGATGGGATTTTCCCCCCATGTTTACCTCCTTTTCAGAAACAGTTTTATCCCCATCAAACTTGTAAACCAGACCACTCTAGTATATTGTGAACGTAGGACATCTGATTGAATCCTAAGTGAATCATTATAAGTTACAAAGATCTTATGAACATAATCTTGTTAACAAGGTAGCTTTGGGATTTTAGGTTTGTGCTTGGACAAGCATTGCCACTGGGAGGCATAGTGTCAACATGGCAGGTGATATGTGGTTTTCTCCATCAGATACTATGCAGAATGGTAATAGTTTTTAGTTAATATACACTTATACTCATTTACCATTTACATATTTATAATTTCCTTTGCTCTCTATTCCTTCTACACTTCCAAGCTCCCACTATGATTGTTTCTTTATTCTGACCAAAGGACATTCATTTTTATTTTCCTTTGGATATGCTTATGACAAATAACCTCAGTATAATTTGCCTGAATATTTCTTTAATTTACCAGCTTTTTGAAATAGTATTTTTACTTGATAAGCAGTTATTTTCCTTTAGCCCTTCGAGGTTATACTTACACTAATTGTCTTCTGGCTTCCTTTGTTTCTGTTGAGTAGTCAGCTGATATTTACTTATTATTCCTTTGAACATAAACTATTTTTTTTGCTCTGCTACTTTTAATATTTTCTTTTTATCTGTGATTTTCAGAAATGTTACTATGATAGACTTATATGTACTTTCTTAGTTTTTATCTTAATTGGGACTTTTCACTACTTCTAAAATCTATAGATCAATGTTTTTCACCTGTTTTAGAAAGTTCTAAGTTATTCTGTTTTCAAGTATTACTTTTGTCCCATTCTCCTTTATCTGGTACTCCAATTACACATATGTTAAATCTTTTTACTGTCATCTTTTCTTGCCTCAAAGATCCCTCTTCAGAATTTGCCGTCCTTCCAGGGGAAACACTCCTTCAAAAGATGTGCATACTTCTCTGAGTTTTCTTCTTTGTTTAGGGCCTCAGTCCCACAATTCTTTACTGCTTTGGTCATTCTCAATGCTTTCAGGTAGATATTTTTGCTTTTATAATAATTGTCTACATTTTCAAGTTCTCACTGGGAGGATTGATTAGTTAGTTGCCTATTTGATCATGTAAAACTAAAAAACATTGTGACTTTTTTCTACTGAGTTATAATTTTAAGATGACTATTTAAAAAATCTACACTTTTCTGTGGATTATCAAATATTTTTCATTTGTTCATACTTTTATGTACAGTTTCTCAGTATAGACTTGGATATACATTTCTACCAGAAAGCTTTAAGGCACATAAAGAGATGAATGCCTAAAATGGATGACTGTCTAGAGTTGTACTGTATATTGTTAAATTAGGCTTCAAGTAAATAAAGTATAGCTGTTAAAAATGTTTTTTAAGTTTAGTGTTACTTTGGCCATCCATTCATCTCTTTTTAAGGCCGAAGGAAAAGGTACTGATCTTTATCAAATTCATTTAGATTCTTTGGCTATCTGCTTATAGAAACTAGATAATTTCATTTGTTTTTAAAATCCTTTATTTTATTAGTAAAAGTAGTCCTTAGAAAAACAAACTAAGAAGGACTTGATTTGTACAGAAAGATATGTTCTTTTTCTGGTAATGTATTAACTCATAATTTTCATTCAAGTAGCAATATACTGTTGTCTTTGCTCATCTTCACAGAACTTCAAAAATGATAACTATTTGTCACCTGTTTCCTTTTCTCTAAATTTATTTTCCTATTTACTGATAAAAAGTTTTAACTAAAATTATCAAGGATTCCATGCACTCCCAAGATAGGGATAACATCAATTTAAAGTCTCAATTCTCTTCTGTCTTCACTGCTTACAGACAGGGAACACAATCTCTTCAGCCTGGACCTATGTAGAAGAATTTGGAGGAAATAAAAGGTAAGAGAAAATCTCTTAGGAATATTAAATTATATATTTAGTTTCCAGAAAGCCAACTTTAAGTTATTCTTATAAGGAGAAATAATTAAAATTTTCCAATAAAACCTTGTGAAATATTTTTATTATTATAGTTTTATTAATTATAAACCCATTAAGCAAAGTTTTAAAAAGTTAAACTGGTTTCCATATTTCAGGTGTTCTCAACACGTTTAACATGCCTAGTGTACATTGTAAATCACCAAAATGGTAAATTGTACGTTAAGGTCGATGTAGTTGGAATGGGTATGTTATGTATATAGATTATCTAGCATTTCTCAAACTTACCCGAAAATAGAACTTTAATTCTTTTCAAATTTAGTAATCTAAAATTATTGTTGATAGGATTTAGAATAAAAGTTATATTTATGAGGATTCACTGTATAGTTTTTTTTAACATGGAACTGAGAAGGATAAGCTTTAATAGGAAATTAAAGGTAGTCTGTAGTTTGAGTAAAGATTATTACTATATAAACTCCTTTTTACATATAGAGGCAAAAAGAATGTTGTGGCCCTAGCCGGTTTGGCTCAGTGGATAGAGCATCATCCTTCGGACTGAAGGGTTCTGGGTTTGATTCCAATCAAGTGCACATACCTTGGTTGCAGGCTTGATTCCCTGCCCTGGTTGGGGCCCATACGGGAGCAACCATTCGATGTGCCTCTCTCACACTGATGTTTCTCTCCCTTCTACTCTTTCTAAAAATCAATGGAAAAATTTCCTCAGGGGAGGATTAACAACAACAACAACAAAAAATGTTGTGGTTGTGTGGGTAGCAAACCATATACTAACAAGTTCTGTGTTCTTGAATAGGTTACTTTACCCTTCTGTGCCTCAATTAATCCTGTTAAAGAGTAAAATAATAGTACTTACCTTGTCAGGATTAAATAGTGTTGATAATGTATAGTTATTTTTAGCACATAGTAAGTGCTCAGCATATAATAGCTTTTATTAATATGCTGCAGATTCAAAGAAATATATTTGTTATGCTTTAGACATAACTGTTTTTATAGGTATTAGCATAAAAATTCCAATATATGGTATTCTCAGAACTACCTTTCCCTATAGGTTCTTATATTTGAAATTTTGAATTATGAGGACTAATTTTACTGATAGAAATGAAACTTGAAACGAGTTCTTTTTTAAAGGATTTTATCTTCTATTCACTTTTGCCCAAATATTATTTCTAGTGAGCTACAGTTTTCGAGCTATTACTGAAGCCTAGATTGTTGCAGTTCAGATCATAATTTTTTCTCTTATAGGCTGCCGTTCTATTACTGTCTTTCTAAGTGGTTTAGAAACTAGCATTAAAAGAAATTTGACATAATTAATCTCTTAATACAAAGTAGCAAATTGGAAGCACTAGATATGATTTGTTTGGTCTCTTCAGCTTTTTGAAAGGAAAGCAACTAGGCTTAATTTCAGTACAAATAGCTAGATGCATACTATTTCCACTTGGTTCTTTTTGAGTTTTGTTTGTTTGTTACATCTTGGCCTCTGGAGGTATTTGAGTTTGTAATCACTCTGTTTAATATATTTCAAGAATTTTTGTTTTGCTTTTAAAGTTTTCATATTATATGTTATTCCTATTAAAAGTTCTTGCCAAACTGATTTATAAAGTTCTTCAGTGACACAACTGTTTCTAAGGCCAAACAAATTTGGGAAAAACTGTACTGTGTACTCCCCTGGGGAAATCATAATGCATATTAGCATATTGAATAATTGTGGTGGCAGTCTGTTTTACTGTCAAACTTATCTTTCCTAAATTTTTCCAAGGTTTTTTATTTTTTTGCTAAGGGATTCTTCTTTTGAGGTACTTCAATTGTATGGGATGTAGTTTGGGAAACACTGGAATTAACTCAAGAGAAATAGTTGGGTTTGTTTATAACTTTATTGAGATATAATTGAAATATAATAAAATGCACATATTTAATATCCACACTTTTCCTGGCTGGTGTGGCTCAGTTGGTTGGGTGTTATCCTATGCACTGAAGGGTGGCCAGTTCAATTCCCAGGGAGAGTGGGCTTGATCCCTGGTAGGTAGCCTGCAGGAGGCAGCTGATCAGTGTTTTGCTCTCACACAGATGTTTCTCTCTCTCCCTCTCCCTTTTCTTTCTAAAAGTCAGTTTAAAAAATCATAAAAAATAAAAATAAAAACTATACTTTGGTCAGTTTTGACATATATTCATCTGTTAAATGACACCACAATCAATAAACATTTCCACCACCCCTAATGTAATTCATTCCTCCTCTCTTTCACAGGCAACCACTGATCTGCTTGCTGTCACTATAGATTGGTTTGCATTTTTTAGAATTTCAAATCCTTGTTTTTGAATATTTAAATTATAATCTTCAGATAATTTAAAATCAAACAGTTTCTTAAAAATAAACCTATAGATATCACTGTTTCAAACTTATATGGGATGGTATATTGTAAACTTAAAAAGCCATTTAGTTAAAATCAAATGCAGATGAAATTTTTTCTGAATTTGAATCTGAAAAATACCATTACTCTAGTAAAAATAGAGAATTAACCAACTAGAACTTTATAAGGAACCAGAGACAGTAACTTCCTTTTTTATCCAGCTATCTATTACTAAGATTAGCATACTCAAAGCCTCCTCTAAATCATCTTAAAACAGACTGACCTAAACTACTCTGGGCTTAGTCTTAGAAAAAACACAAACAAAAAACATCGGCCATTTAATATCTACTTCTTGCCCTTTGCTGTCAGTTGCCAGATAGGAAAAATCAAGTAGAGGATAAAAACTATCTTTTTAAATTTTGTCAAAATATAATTTTATTAGGTAAAGTAAATGAGATTAAAAAAATCAGTGAATTTGATCATACTAATGTATTTCAGCCAAAAGTATCACTTAAAATTTTCTAGTTAATGCTTTTTAAATATTTCATAGGTTTAAGTTGCTTAATAACTAGCAATTCTAAAAAATCTCCCTTCTACTTTACACTTAGTTTTTGATGTTCTGTACTAGGATGGAAAGTACAAAGTAATAAATGATAAATGTTATTTATATTTTATAATATAGATGAACTTTTTAAAACTCTATGTTTGAACCCAGCTGTACTTTACCTTCTGGGTATGTACAGTGTTATTTAAAAAACACTTTGTTTTTCAGATGAAATTCAGTGGCCCAGTGAAGAAAAACTATTGAATTATTTCAATCATGGTTATTTGAATATTAGCAATTGAAATAATAAAATGATGAAATAACATTAAAAAATTTTAATGTCCCATCAAAATGGAAATAAATGCTTAAAATATGAGGAATGGGAAATGTATTGCATAGATCAAAATATCAGGTGCTTTACTCTTACAGATTGGTGTTGGGAGTGTAAAATGGTATAAGCTGTGTTTGATAGTACCTCAAAAAGTTAAATATAGTGTTACCATATGTATCAGCAATTCAATTCCTAGGTATTCACTCAAGAGAATTGAAAACATATGTCCATGCAAAATCTTGTACAAATTACTTCTTAGCATTATTTATAGTAGCCAAAGGTAGAAACAAGCTTAATGACCATTGACTAGTTAATAGATAAATAAGATGTTGTATAGTATACATACAATGAATATAAAATGGGAAGAAGTTCGGGTACATACTACAACATGGTTGAACCTTGAAACCATTTTATGCTAAGAAGCCAGTTAGAAAGGATGACATAAATTGTATGGTTCAATTTATATGAAAAATCCAGAATAGGCAAATCTATAGAAACATAAAAATTAGTGGTTGCTGGGGCTGGGGGAGAAAGAATAGGGAGTCACTGCTAATAGGTACTGGGTTTCTGTTTAGAGTGATGAAAGTATTCTCTATATTGGTGTGGGTTGCACAACTTTATGAAATACTTACAAATCTTATAAACATCTGAAGCTTTTTGTTTTCTAATCTTTGTAGTATTTGGGGAATATTTTCTTCTCTTGATTTGTCCTGTATGAATGAAGTCATCAGTGTCAATTTCTAATTTTGTATTTTGATTAAGTCTCCTTAAAAATGTGAGAATACAACAGTTGAGTAGAGTATTTTTAAAATTAAAGGCTTACATTGTGGTACTATCAGAAATGCACATTTCCACACCTAAGCACTATATGTCATTAGTCAGTTTTCTGACTATGTTTGAGAAATCTTCCTCTGAAGGTATCTCTTCTGTCCACATTTCATGAATAGGCTGCGTTAGCTCTTGAATGGATATAAAACCAAAGTGAAAGTGGTTTCTCTGTGAAACATTTCCCCTCCTACTAAAGATCTACTCTTCTCAGTCTTGTCTATTGAAATTGAAAGAGCTTTTAGTTGTGTCATAGCCACATGGCTCAAAAGAAATCGACTGGATTGGGGTAATTATCTTTAGGAGGAGAGAACCAGAACTTTTTCTAAAGTAATGATTTGAATTATAGGAGCACTAACTTTCTGTTTATACTTAATACCATAACCCTTCAGGCAAAGTGGATCCTTTAAGAGAAGAATTCTGTGATACCTGCAGTTATCCTACTTTGGTATCAAAGTAATTCCTTATCCAATTTTCAAATACTAGGAATATTTTGAACTGGATGCTTTTAATGTCTTTATGTCTTCTTGGAACAAACTGCTTTTACTAATCTTGTGGTACCATTAATAAAAATACAAAGGTTATAAAGTTATTCTAATTAGTGTTTTACAGTGCTGGAAATCAAACCAATGTTTAATTGATTTTTATTTTTCCATTTTTTTTCTTAACTAGGTCCTTTCTGATGTTGCTTGAGCTTATTCTTCTGCAGTTGATCTCATTCCTGTTGGCTAAATATTAAGTCCCATGACAACATTAAGTTAATGCTCATTTGTTTTAGGCCTCATATATAGTTCTAGGAAATATAGAAACAAACTTTTATCTGTATATTAGATGACCTAATTCCTTTTCATTCATTCTTAAAAACACAACTTCTATAAATAATCATTTTATAGTTATTGTCACACCTATGGCTTATTCTGTACTAAAGAACATAGTTGAGTTTTTGGAAAATATGGGATTTACAAATTTGGTCTTTAATATTCACACACATCTATAAACATTACAATTAACGAAGCAGGAAATTATTGCTGCATAAGATGAATGTTTATTGTGAAGCAGTAATATTTCAAATGTAATTGTTTTTTTAAAAAAATTTGGTTAAATTTTTGGATTTTTCTATACTATAAGTTGATAATGTTTTTTTGAAGTTTATTTTATAAAGATGATTCATTTTACTGTTTTATGGTACCAGTAGGATGCTAATATTAAATTGATGTGTTGAGTTATATAAATGTTTATATTAGTATTTAAATAATGAAATATTGGACAGTTAGTTTTATGGTCCAGGGGTGAATGTTTTTGCTGGTTTGATACCTAATACAGTTTCCAAAAGAGAAGCAAATATGAATTTGCTGTTTTTATCTTTAGAAATCAGAGCTTTTTTGTGATAAAAAAGACACAAAACAATTAATAGATATCCAAAAAATAGATATCCGAGAATGTATTTTAGTAAGATCTCTAAAGCACTGTCAGTGAAAGAAACATAATACTGATTGATAAAACAGTCAGGATTTGCCATGCAGTGAATACTGACACAGTCTTAACCAGCAATATAGTATTGCCAGGATTTTGAGTGTTAGAACATTATGTTAAATGGTGATTATAGTTTTAATGCTTTGTCTCTTTGAATTAAATTTGTATCCATAAAGATGTGCAGCATAATTGTTCATGTATTTATTTACAGACTACAATTTCCGTCGCAGCTCAATAAATAGTCTTTCCCCTGTTAGTGCTACCCTCTCTTCTGGGACTCCCAGCGTGCTTCCTTATACTTCAAGGCCTTATTCTTATCCAAGCTATCCCTTATCACCAACAATATCACTTGCTAATGGCAGCCATGTTGGACAGCGACTGTATATCTCCAATCAGGCCTCATTCTTCTGAAGAAATACTGTAAACATGAGTATGAAAGTTTCTTTGTAAAGCATGCTAATTAAAACACTGTTCTATTTTAGAATTGGGTTTGCACTTTTGGTTTTAAAATGATAGATATATATTAATTTCAACAACATGAGCCATAATTCAGAATAATCCACCATTGTGTAGAACTTATAAAAATGTAAACTTTTGCCACTTTAAATACTTCTAATTCATGAGCAAGCAATAGAACCCATTAGTTTATGCTAAAATTTTTGCATAATAACTTCGCTACATAGCATTTTGCAATATTAAAGCACTTGCAGACAATGGTTACACTGGATTTGATTACCAAGGATCACTATCTGTCTTAGAGATGAGAACAGTTATATAACCAGAAGCATCTAACTATTATGTAGAAAGAAATGAAGGAGATAAAGAGATACAAATTTTACTCAGTACTAAAGAAAAAAGCAATTAACCATTGTGGTCCTTGAACTATTAATATTTTAGTTAATTATTTGTTATAGAAATAAATCATAATTTTGCTGTTAATATAGTTAAGGTTTTTATGGTTATACTTGTGTTTTTGATATTCACTGTATAGTTGTTTGAGTAATAAGTGTTATGGTTATTTAATGTTGAAATCATGTGTTGTTTAATTTTTGTACTTGAATTCAAAATTTTGACATTAAATATGTGATGTTTGAATATGCATGTGTTTTATTTTATTAGTATGAACAAAAAATTAGCTCTCACAATCAGCTTGACTTTTTTTTGAGAAGAGTTTTTACTGGGTGTATAGTCATAGGCTCTGTCTTCCTGGGACCAAAACAAAGGATATTGCAGAAAGTTGTTGGTCTTATGAAATACAGTGATAAAATTCCTTTTCAGAGGCCAATGGAAATATTTTGTTGATGAACCCAATGAAGTTTCCTAAATAATTAATGAACCTGGTCATTTGATTGTTTAATATTTTAGTAGTGTACATTTATAATGAATTTCTAATGATGGTCTGCATCATCAATAGAGACAAAAATACATTCTTTGATACTGACATTAACTTTGTTGATCAGCTCATTGTGTAGCTGTATGACACAGGATTTGCATACATAGAATATTAAATGGTTACAAATATTTCTCCTTAATAGGAGAAACTTAGTATTTTCTAGCACAAGTTTTATAGAGAATAAATTAGTCTCATTTTTTTTCATCCTCTAAAGAAGGTCCATTTCATATAACCAAATGCAGTAATTAACTTTCCAGGTTACTACCTTAGGTTTTCTAATTTAAATAAGAACATATACTGTACTTAACATTAATTTTTTCCTGTGTGAATTGCATGAATTTTACAATTATCATGACTCAGGTTCATATCACCCTTCAGCAAACATACAATAAATGTCAGTTACTGTGGTAATATCCTTAGGATACAGAGGTGACTCAGATTCCAAATTGAAAGAAAAAGACATTAATTTTTCATAGGAATGTTGGGAATGGCCCAAATCATAATAATTACAAGTTCCACATTGCTTTTTCACCTTGAAAAATAAACAATTGAGAGAGCTTACCAACCACACTGTATATTTAGAGTTCCTTGGTAATGTGATAGGAAACTAATATCAGATTTGTTGACCACTTCTGCCAAGTAACAGCTCTTTGAACTTGGACAAAGTTTTACATCTGTAAAATGGTGATAAACACTTTATAATGTTAAAGGTAAAATACCTGCCAGATAGAAGGCACTCAAGTGGTAGCTGATACTATTTTGGTATGATTACACAAGGTGTGGCAAAAGTGGGTTTACAGTTGTGCGTATGGAAACATTGTAGTCAATAATACAAGAATAAACAGTTTGGGTACTCACAACTACAAACCTTCCCTGTGTAAAGAATGTAGTATTCATTTAATTGTACTAGTTTTTCATCTCTTCTGTTCCCTTCAACCAGAAATCTAGAAATTCCGACATTCATGTCAAACACGGTCCCTTTCTATGATATTGTGGTTGAGCAGTTAATTTTTGTCATTCTGCATATAAACTTCCATTTGGCTTGTGAACATAGTTACTAGTTATCTGCTGCTTTAATTCTTACAAAATGTCTTTGATTCAAGTGAGGGCTTCCCTAGTCAGTTGATCACAAGTTATTATTGATGTCTCTTCTCAAGATATCCCATTATCAAAATCTTTGTGCAATTTTGTACAGAAAGTTTGATTTTATCTCTTCTCCAGTTTGCTTTTACAATGTTGGAGTAGAAAAGATTTCTCTGATTCAAGTTCTAGAAGCCATAATAAAAATGGTAGGTAGGTCCAGTTTAAAAAGAAAAGCCTGAGTGGCTAGAAAGTACCAAAGGTTATATCAAAAAGCAAGTGGTAAACATGGAAAATAATTGGAAATCATTTCACAAAAGGCTTATCTAAAATATTTCCAAATACCAATAAGAAAAGACCACCCAAGAGAAAAATGGATAAAATGCATGAATTGGCAGCTGACAAATGACCCTTAAATATATTTTTAAAATATGATTTATCTCCTAATAAGAGAAATGCAAATTAAAAGTTTAGGTGTGCAGAAATTTTAAAGTTTGACAAACTTTTGGTAAGCCTTTAAGGAGATGCACTTGCATACATTGCCAGTGGGATTATAAAATGGTATATAGAGCAATTAGGCAGCTGTCATCCAAAATTACAAATACTTAAATCTTTGACCCAAAACCCTACTTCTGGGATATATTTGCATGTGCGCATATGAAATGATGTATGTAAAAGGCCATTCATTGAAACATATTTGTAACTCAATACCCATCATTCGAGGACTAAATAAAATAACACATTTATTGGTGCATATTAAGAAGTTGTACAAAAGAGAATAGGGACAGTTCTTTATACCTAATATAGAGTTAGTGTTAAGTGAAAAAGAGTAAGGTTCAGAAATAAGTGTGTAATATACTATGCTGTATTTTGGATGAAGAGGGAGAAAATGTGTATGTTCCTATATTTGCAAACAAAACGAAGTATGTATAAAAAACTAAGTGATTATGAGGAAAGCTACTGAGATAACACTTTACAGGTTTCCTTTACTGGAGACAGTGCAATGATAAATCTGTCATCTATATAAAATTTTTAAGGTAAAAAAAAACATAACTTCTCAGAAACAAAATGATCTCTAGTGAACCATAATCTGAACAGAAACACATTAGGGAAACCGACACTGATCTATTTATTACTCAGTGACCAGAAGTTAATGTGTTTCAAGTAGGGATCCAGGATAAAATAAACCAGGTGGTAAATACAGCAATGCAAGCAGCTATGTACTTCAGTACTTTTGACTCAATGGGCCTAATGTACTTGAAATGTGTCACTAATTATGATGTGTGTGTGAAGCATGTATAATCTCTCATTTGGAACAAATTCATGTTTTCTTAGGTCAGTGATCGGCAAACTGCAGCTTGCAAGCCACATGCGGCTTTTTGGCCCCTTGAGTGTGGCTCTTCCACAAAATACCACGTGCGGGCACACACAGTGCGATTGAAACTTTGTGGCCCATGTGCAGAAGTCAGTTTTCGGCTCTCAAAAGAAATTTCAGTCATTGTACTGTTGATATTTGGCTCTGTTGACTAATGAGTTTGCCGACCACTGTCTTAGGTAAATAATTCACCTCATGAGAAACAGCTCTTAGCCAGGGATTAGGCTTAATGGAGACTGTCCCTCATGAATTGGGTGTTACTTGATTCCAAATAAAGTTGAGCATGTCCAGCAGCACCACTCAAGAGGAAATGCTGTATGACAGTCTAGAAGACTCTATGCCATACTGCCATCCCTTACTCAATCTCTCTTAACAAGAGGGTTGCTAAAATAGGTTCGCTAAGGGGAAAAAGTTGGAACCTAGTATTCTAAGGAGAATGGAAGTCACCAAAAACTAAATCTCGACAAATTTTTCTAGCAACTATATAGAATAATAACAAAAATAAGGCAACACATGATCCGCAGCATCAGCATAACTAGAGAACACTATAATCAACTGTCAAATATACAATGCAGTATTAATTATAGTTATCATGCTGTATATTTCATTTCATAACTTATTTTATAGCTATAAGTTTGTATTTTTTAGCCACTTGACCCATTTCATCCACCTCTGGCAAACACCAATTTATTATCTGGATCTATTAGCCCATGTTTTTGTTTTGTTTTGAGATTCCACATCTAAATGAGATCATATGATTATTTGTTTTTCTCTGACTTATACTCTTAGCATAATGTCCTCAAGGTCTATCCATATTGTCACAAATGGCAATATTTCCTTTATTATGGTTGAAATATATATTTTATGGTTGAAATGCATATATGTAACTTATGTATGTTATAAATTTATATATGTTATAATTTATATGTTATGTGTAATTTCTATAAATGCATATGTTATAAATTTGTTATAAATTATATATGTTATGAATTTTTATGTTATAAATAACTTATATATGTTATAAATTATATATATTATAATATATATATAATATACTAGAGGCCCATTTCACGAAGAGATTCGTGCAATAGGCCTTCCCCTGGCTGCCGGCACCGGTTTTCCTCTGGCACCTGGGACCCAGGCCTTCCCTCTGGCCGCACCTTCAGTGTTTGCTCTGGCTGGAGCACAGCTCCTGTAGCTCCCTCCCCCCCCAGCCCTCCCCCTCATAGCAGACGTCCTGCCCCGCCTGGCCACTCCATGACTGCATGTGTGCTGCCCAGAGACCCGGAGTGGCTGGGGGGCGGGGGCGCCACCATCATTGTTGGGTTAATTTGCATACTCACTCCTGATTGGCTGGTGGGCGTAGTGAAGTGATGGTCAATTTGCATGTTACTCTTTTATTAGTGTAGATAAATAACATTTTCTTTATTCATTCATCCATTGGTGGACACTTAGGTTGCTTCCATGTATTAGCTATTATAATATTGCTGCAATGAAATGGGGGTACATATATCTTTTCAGGTTAATGTTTTCATTTCCTTCATAAATACCCAGAAGTGGAATTTCTGGATGATATGGTAGTTCTGTTTTTAATTTTTTTATAATCTCCATACTGTTTTTATAGTGGGTGCACCAATTTACATCTCCACCAATAGTGTATACCTTTCCTTTTCTCTACATCCTCACCAACACTTATTAGCTGTTGTCTTTTTCATGATAGCCATTCTAACAAGTGTGAGATGATACCTTATGGTTTTGATTTGCATTTCTCTGATCATTAGTGATGTTAAGCAACTTTTCAGGTATCTGTTGGTCATTTGTATATCTTTGTAAAAAATCTATTCAGATCCTGTGCTCATTTTAAAAATCATCTTCGTTTTTTTTCTATTGAGTTGTGTAAGTCTATATAAAAATATATGAGTATGTATTTGGGGTATTAATTCCTTATCAAGATAAATGATTTGCAAATATTTTCTCCTTTTCCATAGGTTGTCTTTTTATTTTGTTGATTGTTTTCTTTGCTGTACAGAACTTTTTAGTTTGAAATAGTCCCACTTGTGTATTTGTGCTTTTGCTGCCATTGCTTCTGGCTTTATATCCAAAATATTGCGAAGACTGAAGTCTAGGAACTTAATGGTTTTCTTTTCTTTAGGAGCTTTATGGTTTCAGTTCTTACATTCAAGTCTTCATTTTAGTTGATTTTTGTGTATGTTGTAAGATAGTGATCCAATGTCACTCTTATGCATGTGGCTGTCCAGTTTTTCAAACCCATTCATTAGAGACATTATCCTTTACTCAGTGTATAATTTTGGCTTCTTTGCCATAAATTAATAGTTCGTACATGCATAGCTGTATTTCTGGGTTCTCTATTCTGTTCCATTGATCTATGTGTCTGTTTGTGTGCCAATACCATACTGTTTTAATTAGGGATTGCATTGAATCTGTGTATGGCTCTGGGCTAGTATGGACATTTTAATAATATTAATTCTTCCATGACAAAGAATATCTTTTCATTTATTTGTGTCTTCTTTAGTTCCTTAATAAATGTCTGTATAGTTTTCAGTGTATAGGTCTTTGGCTTTCTTGGTTAAATTTATTCTTCAGTATTTTACTCTTTTTGATGCAATTGTAACTGGTGTTGTTTTATTAATTACTCTTTCTAGTAGTTCATTTTTAGTGTATTTAAATGCAGTGATTTTTGTATATTGATTTTATATCTTACAGCTTTCCTGAATTAATTTATTTTGACAGTTCTGGGTGGAGTCCTTAGAATCATCCTATCCTATAGAATAAAAGCCCAGCAACTGAATGTTGGAACGACCAGAACAACTGCTCGACCAGTCGCTGTGATGTGAACTGACCACCAGGGGACAGATACTCAATGCAGGAGCTGCCCCCTGGTGGTCAGTGTGCTCCCACAGTGGGAGCACTACTCTGCTTACTGGGATGAGCGGCGTTCCCACAGCGGGCCATCCCAACAGGCCACGCCCCCCACCAGTGCATGAATCCCGTGCACCGGCCTCTAATCCTAGCTAATAAAGAAGGAATATGCTAATTGGCCCTCAAGCTGTCACAAAGATAGCAGCTCCCACAGCCATTAAGAAGGGAATATGCTGCCCTGACCGGTTTGGCTCAGTGGATAGAGCGTCAGCCTGCAGACTGAAGGGTCCCAGGTTTGATTCCAGTCAAGGGCATGTACCTTGGTTGCAGGCACATCCCCAGTAGGGGGTGTGCAAGAGGCAGCTGATCAATGTTTCTCTCTCATCGATGTTTCTAACTCTCTATCCCTCTCCCTTCCTCTCTGTAAAAAATCAATAAAATATATAAAAAATAAGGAAGGAATATGCTAATTGCTTCCTCACCCTCAAAGATGGCAGCGCCCACAGCCAATAAGGAGGGAATATGCTAATTGACTGCCCTGCCCTCAAAGATGGCGGCACCCACAGCTACAAGATGTCAGCACCCAGTCCCCTCAGCCCCCCAGCCACCCAGGGCCAGCCTGAGGTGCAGACAAGCCTCTGATGGTGGCTGCCCAGCTGTCCAGGGCTGCCCGAGACTCAGGTAACCAGGGCCGGCCGAGACTTTTGCTGCCGGCAGTGGTAGCAGCAGAGGTGTGATGGAGCGTCGCCTTCCCCTGATTGCTGGGTCACCTCCTGCCCCTGAGGGCTCCTGGACTGTGAGGGGGCAGGCCAGCTGAGGGACTCCTGCTCTAGTGCATGAATTTTCATGCACCAGGCCTCTAGTGTATATACATAAAAAAACGTCATATGCAAATAGAAACAGTCTTTTTGTTTTTTCCAATTTGAATGACTTATTTTTATTATCTAATTTCTCGCTAGGACTTCAGACTATATTTAATAAGAGTGTAAGAGTGGGCATCCTTGTATTCTTGCTGATAATAGCTTTTTGTATTAGGTTACTGGTTCAGTTTCATTTTTTTGCATGTGGCTGTCTGGTTTTTGCAAAACCATTTTTGAAGAAACTGCCCTTTCCCCATTGCTTATTCTTAGCTACTTTGTTGTAAATTAATTCACCATATATTCTGGTTGGAACGACCAGAACAACTGCTCGACTTTACTTCTGGGCTCTTTATTCTGTTTTCATTGACATATGTATCTGTTTTTAGTGACATTTCCATATATATATATATATTTTTACTATAACTTTGTAGTATAGTTTGAAATCAGAAAGCATGATGCCTGCAGTTTTGTTCTTCATGAAGAGCTATTTTTGAGCTCTTGATGCATACCTTGGTGAAATGGAAGAGATGTGTTAAGGCATCTGGAAAACTGCATGGAAAAAAATAGGAATAGAGGGCTTAAGGGTGAACTAATGGTCCATCTCAACTGTGAAATAGTGGGGGGGAAAACTTGGTATATACAGGCAGTCTCTTCTGGGATAGGAGGGTCAAAAGAATTCTGTGTGGTAGAAAAAAACAGCAAAAGTGGAAATTCAGGATCCTGCGAGGCAAATGAGAACCACAAAAAGAAAAGGCATCTGACCCTGAGCACTGACAAAAACAATCCAATAAGAAATTGTGCTTGACTACACTGAGATCAGAGGGCATTCTTAAACTTGGAATCTTATGAACCACTCATAATTGCCAACCCTATCTGTGAAATGAATAGATATAAGCAATCTGCTTCTTTACAAAGCCACTATAAAAAAATGAAAAAGTATCTCAGCTGATGAAAATGTTCTTAAAATGCCAAACACTAGATAGCAGAAAACAGTTACATTACACACTAAACTGAAATATCCTCATGCATTTGGCATTTTCGAGGAAAAACAAAAACCACCTTGTAACAACTCAGGCAATGTCCTCCTGAAGCTTCTTGAGGCATCTTATGGATGATGAGCTTTTACCCATTATATGACCAAGGAAACCTTAGCAAAAGCAATGATGCTAAGCATTTCATCTATTTAATTGTAAATCTAAGGCTAAAAAGGGAGGCTAACAGTGGTAATATAATCCTATATAATAAAGAGGTAACATGAAAATTGACTGTCACACCCTCGCACAAGATGGCCACCCCCATGTGGTCACAAGATGGCCACCACAAGATGGCCGGCAGGGGAGGGCGATTGTGGGTAATAGGCCAGCAGGGAAGGGCAGTTGAGGGTAACCAGGCCAGCAGGGGAGGAAGGGCAGTTGGGGGCGATCAGGCTGGCAGGGGAGGGCAGTTGGGGGCACTTAGGCCGGCAGGGGAGCAGTTAGGTGTCGATCAGGCTGGCAGGGGAATTGTTAGGGGGTGATCAGGCTGGCCGGCAGAAGTGTTTAGGGGCAATCAGGCTGGAAGACAGGCAAGTGGTTGGAAGCCAGCAGTCCTGGATTGTGAGAGGGATGTCCAACTGCCGGTTTAGGCCCGGTCTCACAGGGATCGGGCCTAAACTGGCAGTTGCACATCTCCCGAGGGGTCCCAGATTGGAGAGGGTGCAGGCTGGGCTGAGGAACTCCCCGACCCCCCAGTGCACGAATTTTGTGAACCGGGCCTCTAGTATAGTATAGTATAATATAATATAATTTAATATAATATAATATAATATAATATAATATAATATAATATAATATAATATAATATAAAACATAATATAATTAATAAAAGAGTAAGATGCAAATTGACCATACCTTTGCGACACCCACCAGCCAATCAGGAGTGAGTATGCACATTAACCCAACAAAGATGGTGGGTTAATTTGCATATCCCGGGGGCAGGGCGGGATGCAGGTGTTCCACACTGCCCCAGCTGCTCTGGGCCTCTGGGCAGCATGGAAAGGCGGAAAGGCGGCTCCGGCTGGAACGAAGGCAGTGCTGGCAGCCAGGGTAAGGAAGGCCCATTCTTGCACGAATCTTCATGCATCAGGCCTCTAGTATAGAGGCTTGGTGCACGAAATTTGTGCACGGAGGGGGTGTCCCTCAGCCCAGCCTGCACCCTCTCCAATCTGGGACCCCTACTGGGATCGGGCCTAAACGGGCAGTCGGACATCCCTCTCACAATCCAGGACTACTGACTCCCAACTGCTTCCTGCCTGCCTTACTGATTGCCCCTAACTGCTTCTGCCTGCCAGCCTGATCACCCCCTAACCACTCCGCTGCCAGCCTGATTGATGCCTAACTGCTCCCCTGCCAGCCTGTTTGCCCCCAACTTCCCTCCTCTGCCGGCCTGGTCACCCCTAACTGCCCTCCCCTGCAGGGTTGATCGCTTCCAACTGCCCTCCCTTGCAGGCCTGGTCCCTCTCAACTGCCCTCCCTTGCAGGCCTGGTGCCTCCCAACTGCCCTCCCTGCTTGTTATCTTGTGGTGGCCATCTTGTGTCCACATGGGGGCAGGATCTTTGACCACATGGGGGCAGCCAAATTGTGTGTTGGAGCGATGGTCAATCTGCATATTACTTTTTTATTAGATAGGATATTACTAGAGGCCAATTGTATGAATTCATGCACGGGTGGGGTCTGGCTGGCCTGTCCCGATCTTGGCCTATGGGGGCCAGCCAGTTGGGGGGAGGGACTGCGGGAGCTTGGCCAGCCGGCCCCACCCCAGATCAGGATGGGGGGTGCCGAACGGGGGCCAGGCTGGATGAGAGGAGGAAGGTTGGCCGGCCAGCCCGTCCTCATCAGGTCAGTTGGCCAGCCACAGTGCACATCATAGTGACTGGTCATTCTGGTTGCTTGGCTTTTATATATATAGATATATATTTTAACAAAGTAGAAAAAATGACACTAAAATTTGGAGAAAGGAAAAGGGAAGGAAGACTAAGCTCTTTGTGTATAAATGATAGGTAGCAATCAGAGGATGCCATTAATAACTGACCTAAACCAGATTGTACAGTGTCAAGGTCAGTTATTGACTAAAAGTTTATAAAATATGTAAGTAAAGAGATAACCATCAGAGAAGACTTACAAACCTTCTATAATATTAAAACAAAAAGAACAAAGAAAACACGTTTTGTAGAGAAAAGCAAAATCATAAATATAACAATGCACATAGGAATTATAGTATATCCTAAAATAGTAAGATTGTTGTGAATGGGCTTATCTCAAATTGGCTCACAAAACCGATTTCAACTCTATTACCATATTTTTCTTGTATAAGATGCCCCATGTATAAGTCACCCCCATTTTTCCAACCCCAAATTAAGAAATCAATATTTTAAAAATAAAACAGAACACATTTTTATTTAATAATTACCTCAGGTAATGTTTACATACCAGTACTATGATTTATGCAGGATATCACTTTATTCAGCCTCTGTTGCATCACTGCTCTCTTCTTCATCACTATTCCAGACATATCAATTTCTTCAACTTCTGTTGTATCACTGCTGTCTTCTGAGTCATTGTCTGTATATGTGAGATCATCCTCATAAACTGGTGGCATTTTCTGAGCTAACTTTTTTCCTGTTCTCATGGCCAACCCTTCTCTCCTCATGAAATTGAAGTGCCATTTTGTCTTTCCTGTAAAATCAACAATGTTCATTTCACTTGCAAACATTCTTCCCTGTCATTGAATAAGCTCGATTGACACATATAAGCCACTCTGGCACTGCTCCATAATCTAAGTCTTAAGTCTCTGCTCCAATTTTGCCCATTTTGCTGGTTTTCCTCTTAAGGCCTTTTTTGGTATCTTAAGGAGTTGTTCTTCCTGTTTTCTCCACTGTCTGATCATACACTCAGTGGGAGGAGGTCCAAATTGTCTCTCTGCAGCTCTATTTCCATGCTCTTTTGCATAGCTGATTACATCCAGTTTGCATTTTTCAGAGTAATACAATCGCTTACCAGGTATTTATATTTTTATTTTTTGACATCTTTATGGGCTCAAACACTGCAGTCCCTGTTGCATCTGTGCACTCTCCACCTCCACCTCCAATTATGGCATCAGTTGATGTCTGTAACAATAAGGCTCATAATTGGAGGAAGCCTGTTTGACAAGGTATGGGCAGCTATGCACCTGCAGGGCTCCATCCTCAGCTGACTTCTGCATATAAGACCCCTTGATTTTCAGTCTAATGATTAAAAAAAATAACATCTTATACACAGAAAAATACAGTATCTATATAAGAGACAGACCCAAAATAAAGTGATTCATAAAGGCAAAATATAAGGGGCTGGCAAATGTATAACAGGCAAATGGAAATAAAAGCACATATGTGCAACTCTTTGTTGCAGCATGATTTGTAATTGTAAAATATGGAAAACAACCTAAATGTTCATACATAGAAAAGATGTTGAGTAATTTGCCACATCTACATCATGGAGTATTATGTAACTGTAAAGAATTAGAAAAAAACTCTAATAACTGATACAGAGTAATGTCCGGGATATGTTGTAAGTGAAAAACCAAATGATAAGAATATGATATATGCTACATTTTATAAATGAAAAAAGAAATAGCCCCTCTATGACCCAGTGATTTATACACCTGAATTCACTTTTTGTAAGGATCTCAGCCCCAGATCCTGCCTAGACAAGACATGGTATTACATAAAGTTGGAAAGATACCAAGAGACAAGCTTACAAAGTCATCTCCTGGATTTGTCAACTTCTTAGACAAAAAAGAAGCTCTTACAAAGAAAAAATCAGTGAAAGTCTCAGTTGCTTCATTATCTCAGGGATGTAGAGGACTCATGACTAGCTGGAAAGAGGATCACAGGGATAATAACCCAAAGAGAGAATTATTTACATTCAAATCAATAAGTATTAATTGAACACAGCCTATGTGCTGGGTTCTTGAAAGATGCCTATAAATATGGTCCTGAAGGAAATCACAATACTATAGAGAAAAATAACATAAAAAAAATAAAATATGACATGGTGTAGACAGAAAATTTTAGAAAACATATGGATAGATGTTACTGAAACTAGAATTCCAGGGTCATGTAGTAAAAACAGGTTAGTCTGGTGTCTCTCTGCATATTTAAACCTTTCCAATCACCTTTTATACCACGAGACTAACATTCTAAAATAAGCAATAAGCAATAGAAGCTATTCTCAGGAGAAATAGGAACAATAGGCTACAAGTCACCTTTCACTCATAATTTGAGGATCTTATGTATTAAATGTGTAGACCCTTTGTATCCATTCATTCTGCATATATTTATTTATTTTACTAGAGGCCCAGTACATGAAATTCGTGCACGGGGGTGAGGGGTGTCCCTCAGCCCAGCCTGCACCCTCTCCAATCTGGGACCCCTACTGGGATCGGGCTTAAACGGGCAGTCAGACATCCCTCTCACAATCCAGGACTGCTGGCTCCCAACTGCTCGCCTGCCTGTCTTCCTGATTGCCCCTAAATCACTTCTGCCTGCCAGCCTGATCACCCCCTAACCACTCCCCTGCCAGCCTGATTGATGCCTAACTGCTCCCCTGCCAGCCCGATTGCCCCTAACTGCCCTCCCCTGCAGGCCTGGGTCCCCACAAACTGCCCTTTCCTGTAGGCCTGGTCCCCCCTAACTGCCCTCCCCTGCAGGCCTGGTCCCCCCCCCAACTGCCCTCCCCTGCAGGCCCGGTCGCCCCCAACTTCCCTCCTCTGATGGCCTGATCACCCCTAACTGCCCTCCCCTGCAGGTTTGACCACCCCCAACTGCCCTCCCTTGCAGGCCTGGTCCCTCCCAACTGCCCTCCTCTGCTGGCCTGATTGCCCACAACTGCCCTCCCTTGCAGGCCTGGTCCCTCCCAACAGTCCTCCCCTGCTGGCCATCTTTTGGCAGCCATCTTGTGTCCACTTGGGGCAGCCATCTTGTGTGTTGGAGTGATGGTCAATTTGCATATTACTCTTTTATTACATAGGATAGAGGCCTGGTGCATGGTGGGGGCTGGCTGGTTTGCCCTGAAAGGTGTCCCGGATTAGGGTGGGGTTCCCTTGGGGTGTGGGGTGGCCTGGGAGAGGGGCCTGTGGTGGTTTGCAGGCCGGCCATGCCCCTGGCGACCCAAGCATAGGTCAGGGCCGGCTGGAAGCAGTTATCTGGGATTTATTTATCTTCTATAATTGAAACTTTGTAGCCTTGAGTGGAGACCAGGGCCAGCCAGGGCGGACGGGAAGCTTGGCTTCCTCCATTGCCAGGGGCAACCCAAGCCTCCTGCTCGCTCTAGCTCCATGACGGCCGCCATCTTAGTTGGGTTAATTTGCATACTTGCTCTGATTGGCTGGTGGGTGCAACGGAGTGATGGTCAATTTGCATGTTTCTCTTTTATTAGTGTAGTTTCCTGCTCATTCCTATTTTTACAATTAATGTTGGGTTTACAGTGATGAATATACATTGTTTCTCTTTTCTTGGAGATGATGTAAGTAGTCTGTACTGACAGACCACTATATAAAAGATTCCTCTAGGTCAGTGATTTTCAACTGGTGTGCTGCAAGAATTTTAAAAACATACAATACCTGATTACTTACAGTCACTGACCTCTTTTCCCTTACATTGTAAAATTTAAAAAAAAAATGACAACAGCCAATACAATCATAGCTGTCTGTTGTGAATTAATCAAAATTATGCTTATTTTGGGGTCAGATTGGCAAAAAATATATTATTTGGTGTGATGCAGAATTTTAGTATTTAGTTTATGTGTGCCATGAGATGAAAAAGATTGAAAATCACTGCTCTAGGTCAAAGCTTTTAGATTGCTTAATAACAGATCTTACTAAGAACCCTAAATTCCACACCAATATTCAGTACTCACTATATAAGATGAACATCAAGATTGCACAAATCCTACATAGCATAAATGTTAAGGTAAGGCACCTCAGCTCTGATTATGTAACTACAGGATATGTACTCTATTATAAAAGGCTCTTTAGAACGTTCTTCAACAATAGCTATTGTTTGAGAGACAACATTCAGAGAACATTAGAGAGAAGAATGCAAAACAAATTGTTATTCATCGAAGGAGCTTTGATTTGAACTGGGTGCCTAGTTGTCCTATGCCAATTCCACTTGAGTAGCCGCTCTTTGTACTTTTAAATTTACCTTTACAATCACTGAAGTCCTACACAGTGATTAATGATCTTGGGTGTTACATGAGTAATTCTGGATAATATTCTATGTGAACTAGGAAAAATTGTTCTCTAAGCAGAGAAGGGGGACATAGTATTCCAGCTAGAAAAATAATATATGCAAATAATATATGTTGTGAGGCAACACAGCGGGTAGAGATTTTCCTATATTAAATCTCTTTCTGCTTGAAATATCCAGAATTATTTCTGTTTCCTGTATCAAGTGTAGGAGAGCATTTCTTTGGTATGGGGCAGCCACTTGTACTAAGCTGTTACATTCATTACTCACTGAATATCTGAAAATTTAATCTTTGAAGAAATTAGTTGTCAGATTGAAACCTGTGTAGGGCAGTGTAGATGAAATGTCAAAATATATCTAGGAAATATGCTTAAACTTTGGAAAAGAAATATCATTAGACCCTTACTCTATATGACTCATCAAAACAAAATACCCAGTGCATGACAAACAAAATGTTAAAAGTTGAATGCATAAACATGTGCACTCAGAGATGGGAGAATCTATCTATATATATAAAAGGCTAAGTGACCGACCGACTGGCTGGCCAGTACATATAACACCCACTGGCAATTTAAAAATAAACGTTGACTTGTGCATGTGCGATACATATAAAGCTCTTGCTGGTGCCAACAGCAATCACCTGCATGTGTTTTGCTCTGTCATTGTCAATTGTGAATTTGGTTGTTTTTGTTGACATTCTGAAGCTGAAAGAAAGCGGCAGCATCGACAGAATATGTCTAAAGACCAACTATTGGCACAACATACCTCAAACTTCCGGACTATCCTTTATTAACAAATACAAATACATGTGATGAATTGTATTTTGATAATAAATCTAGTACCATTATATGACAACAGGCAGAGGTTTTTTTTCATATTTTATTTTTTTAAGCTTACAGTTTTTTATTTTATTTTATTTATTTAATTTTTAAAATTTCTTTATTGATTAAGGTGTTACATATGTGTCCTTATTCCCCCATTCCCTCCCTCCCCCCCCACTCATGCCCTCACCCCCCTGTTGTCTGTGTCCAATGGTTAAGCGCTTGCATACAAATCCTTTGGTTGATCTCTCCCCCTTACCCCCACCCTCCCTTACCTTTCCTCTGAGGTTTGATGGTCTGATCAATGTTTCTCTGTCTCTGGATCTATTTTTGTTCATCAGTTTATGTTGTTCATTATATTCCACAAATGAGTGAGATCATGTGATATTTATCTTTCTCTAACTGGCTTATTTCACTTAGCATAATGCTCTCCAGTTCCCTCCATGCTGTTGCAAATGGTAAGAACTCCATTTTTACAGCAGTGTAGTATTCCATTGTGTTGATGTACCACAGTTTTTCAATCCACTCATCTGCTGATGGGCACTTAGGCTGTTTCCAAATCTTAGCTATGGTGAATTGTGCTGCTATGAACATAGGGGTGCATATATCCTTTCTGATCGGTATTTCTATTTTCTTGGGATATATTCCTAGAAGTGGGATCACTGGGTCAAATGGGAGTTCCATTTTTAGTTTTTTGAGGAAACTCCATACTGTTCTCCACATTGGCTGCACCAGTCTGCATTCCCACCAGCAGTGCACGAGGGTTCCTTTTTCTCAGTATCCTTGCCAGCAGTTGTCGTTTGTTGATTTGTTGATGATTGCCATTCTGACAGGTGTGAGATGGTACCTCATTGTCATTTTGATTTGCATCTCTCGGATGATTAGTGACTTTGAGCATGTTTTCATGTGTCTCTTGGCCTTCCTTCTGTCTTCTTTTGAAAAGTATCTATTTAGGTCCATTGCCCATTTTTTGATTGGGTTGTTTATCTTCCTTTTGTTAAGTTGTATGAGTTCCCTGTAAATGTTGGAGATTAAGCCCTTATCGGTGATAACATTGGAAAATATGTTCTCCCATGCAGTGGGCTTTCTTGTTGTTTTGTTGATGGTTTCTTTTGCTGTGAAAAAGCTTTTTATTTTGATGTAGTCCCATTTGTTTATTTTCTCTTTAGTTTCCATTGAACGGGCAGAGGTTTTGATCAATTCTCTGGACGATGAACAGTTGGCAGCCTTTCAGACAATAACTTCAGCCATTGAAGATAAAACTGTACACCCAAAATGCTTTTTCTTGGATGGTCCAGGTAAGTGGTCGGCAAACCGCGGCTCGTGAGCCAAATGTGGTTCTTTGGCCCCTTGAGTGTGGCTCTTCCACAAAATACCATGTGCGGCCGCGCACGTACAGTACGATTGAAACTTCATGGCCCATGCACAGAAGTTGGTTTCGACCTGGGCGAGTCTATTTTGAAGAAGTGGCGTTAGAGCACTCAAGGGGCCAAAGAGCCTCATGTGGCTCACGAGCCGCAGTTTGCCGACCACTGGTACAGGTGGTAGTGGAAAAACCTATCTTTATAAAGTTTTAATACATTATATTAGAGGTTGTGGTGGTACTGTTTTACCCACAGCATCTACAGGAATTGCTGCAAATTTACTTTTCAGTGGAAGAAACTTTCATTCCCAATATAAAGTACCAACTCCATTAAATGAATTGCAATTTCTGGACTTGATATAAAGAGTGAAGTTGCTAAAACCATTAAAAAGGCCCAACTTCTGATTATTGATGAATGCACCATGGCATCCAGTCATGCTATAAATGCCAAAGATAGATTACTAAGAGAAATTATGAATTTGAATGTTGCATTTGGTGGGATAGTTCTCCTTCTCAGAGGGGATTTTCAACAATGTCTCAGTGTTGTACCCCATGCTATGCAATCGGCCATAGTACAAACGAATTAAAAGTATTGTAATGTTTGGGGATGTTTCAGACAGTTGTCTCTTACTAGTAAAACAAATATGAGATCAGAGGATTCTGCTTATAGCAAATGGTTAGTAAAACTTGGAGGTGGCAAACTTGATAGCAGTTTTCATTTAGGATTGGATATTAGTGCAATTCCCCATGAAATGATTTGTAATGGATCTATTATTGATGCTACCTTCGGAAATAGTATATCTATAGATAATATAAAAATATATTTAAATGTGCAATTCTTTGCCCCAAAAATGAGCACATTCATAAGTTAAATGAAGAAATTATTGACATACTTCATGGAGATTTTCACACCTATTTGAGTGATGATTCCATCGATTCAACGTATGATGAAGAAAAGGAAAATTTTACCATCAAACTTCTTAATAGTATTACTCCTTTGGGAATGCCATGTCATAAATTAAAATTGAAAGTAGGTGCAATCATCATGCTACTGAGAAATCTTAATAGTAAATGGGTTCTTTGTAATGATACTAGATTTATTAGAAGCCTGGTGCATGAAATTCGTGCATGGTGGTGGTGGTGGGGGTGTCCCTCAGCCTGGCCTGCACTCTCTCCAATCCGGGACCCCTTGCGGGATGTCCGACTGCTAGGTTAGGCCCAATCCCGCAGTCAGACATCTCTCTTACAATCCAGGACCACTGGCTCCTAATTGCTCGCCTGCCAGCCTGATCACCCCTAACCATTTTGCCAGCTGGCCTGATCGCCCCTAACTGCCTCCACCTGCTGGCTTGATTGCCCCTAACCGCCTTTGCCTGCCAGCCTGATTGCTCCCAACTGCCCCAACCTACTGGCCTGATCGCCCCCAACTGCTCTCCCCTGCTGGCCTGATTGCCCCCAACTGCTCTCCCCAGCTAGCCTGATCGTCCCTAACTGCCTCTGCCTCGGCCCCACCACCATGGCTTTTTCCAGAAGGTCTCTGGAAGGTCTTCTGGTCTAATTAGCATATTCCTCTTTTATTAGAATAGATTTCGACCTAACAATCGAAGCTGAAGTATTAACAGGATCTGTGAAAGGAGAGAGAGGTTGTTCTGATTCAAAGAATTGACTTGTCTCTGACTGACACTGGCATCCCATTTAAATTAATTCGAAGACAGTTTACCATGATGCCAGCATTTGTGATAACTGTTAATAAATCACAAGGACAAACTCTAGACAGAGTAGAAATATTCCTACCTGAACCCATTTTTGGACATGGTCAATTATATGTTGCTTTCTCTAGAGTTCGAAGAGCATGTGATGTTAAAGTTAAAGTTGTAAATACTTCATCACAAAGGAAATTAGTCAAGCACTCTGAAAGTGTTCTTTTTTTAAATATATTTTATTGATTTTTTACAGAGAGGAAGGGAGAGGGATAGAGAGATAGAAACATCGATGAGAGAGAAACATCGACCAGCTGCCTCCTGCACACCTCCCACTGGGGATGTGCCCGCAACCAAGGTACATGCCCTTGACAGGAATCGAACCTGGGACCCATCAGTCCGCAGGCCATCGCTCTATCTACTGAGCCAAACCGGTTAGGGCTCTGAAAGTGTTCTTACTCTTAATGTGGTATACAGGGAGATATTAGAATAAGTTTAATCTATTTATCAGTCATTGTTTTTATCAATCTTGTTTTTATATCATGTTTTTCTTGTTTTATATCATGTTTGTTGTTTTTATGTTTTTGTTGTTTTTATATCATGTCTTTGTTGTTATATAATGTTGTTATTATTTACTTATTAATCAATTTATATATTATTTTCATATACATTTTACTAATTTTCTTTCATCTTTGACACTTCCATTATAGAGAAAGGGAAAATAGCGATATTAAAATATTTCTTCTAATTACTTTCCTTTCAATGTGCATGAATCGTGCACCTGGCTCGTAGTAATAATAATAAAATGAATCTCAAATCATCACAGTGCTATAGAAATCAGTGACAAGTTACTTCATCTTCTCAGTCATCTCCTTAAATCTTCCTGCTCTGTAATGAACAAAGACCCCATGGGTAGTCTAAGGTCAGACCAGGAGGAAATTTTATGCTTTGTGCTTCTTTTGGTTTGAGGTGTATGGGGAGGAGAAAACAAGAAGCACATCCTCTTCACCTAGATTTGTTAAAATTTGTGCAGGGGAATGTGCACAGTGGCCACTTGCTCCAAGCTGCTGTTTTTCAGAATCCCTTTTCAGGTGGGGTCAATGTTCTCTCTCCAACAAAAATAATGACTGTTTCAGCTGTATCTTTCTACAAAAGTTTCTGTAATAACCTGATTTATTCTGCAGGGGGAAACACCCTCTAGTTTATGAGGAGAAAAATTGAAGCCTGCAATAATCAGCAATTTGGCTTGGTAAAGATTATGTTATTTTAAAAATAAAAGTTTCATATATGTCTGCTTGATTCCTTTTTTTTTATTTTTTATTTTTTGAGGGGCAAAAGGTAATCCTGTCCTCATTGTTTTAAAATAAAAAGGACCTTAAACTATTACGTATTATCTAAAGTAAAAGGGATAAGGGAAAGAAACTGAAATGTCACTTTATATAGGGGAGAGGGGGACGTTTGAGAAGATAATTGAATAAGGCTGTACTGAGATCCAGTGCCTGTTCTAGCAAAAATATAAAGGCACAACCATTTCAACTCAATGAAGGATAATACGGAGGACCCCTTTTAGCATCAGAACTTGCCATGGGGTTGGCTGAGGCTAGCAGGCCTGCATCACAGATCAACTTCTCCCTGCTACCTTTTCCTCTCTTCCATAGGTATCCCTCCCAAGGGCACTCAGGCCCAGCAGAGGGAGCTGCAAGCTGCGGATTGCTGACAGCTCCAAACAGGTTGCCAAGGTACAGTCACAAACGGCATCTGACAGTGGCCTGCATCAGAGTCTCTCCAAAAAGACAAATGTACCCAGTGGCCAGCCTCTAACAACAACAGAGCGGCATCTAACAGAGCTTCACAAGCAGGGTATCCACAGGGCGGTCTGGGCCGGCACCAAACCCTGCTGAGGCGAATTCCACTTTCGTGTGATCAGTACCTGCCAAGCACCTTGCATCTGTGTTGGGGGTTGAGCCTCACTGTTAACCTGTTCCTCACATGGGTTGTCTTTTCATTTTGTTCAAATTTAAACAATTTGAACAGCTATAATTCAACCAAGGATTCCCTGCTTAATACACAAACCCATCTGAGAGATCTGCGCATGGAAACATATGAGGATGGGCAAGTGGGAGCAATCCAGGGAGGTGGGACAGAAGAGCTGAGATGGTGCTAGAGACACACAACCCGGAGCTCACGGACCTCAGCCTGGAAAGAGGAGGAATCAGGTTGCACAGGCATTCCGTCCAGCGGGGAGAAGCAGAGAGATACAGTGAGCGTTCCTGAAGGAGTGACCAGTAGGCGCTGCAGCTGAGCCCAGTGACCTGGCAATCAGCATTCTAAACAGAGAAACAAAGCCATGGAGCCTGGCTGCCTCCCTCCCCGCTCCCAGAGTTTGCTTCCCCGCACCCTTTCCAGCTAGCAGCAGGCCCCAGAAGAAGCTGTAGCAGTGAGTGTCGGGTTGCTGAGCACATTATCTGCAAACCCAAGAACTGGTACTACAGATTCAGTGTTTTCCCCTGAGCTACATGCCCACCCGGTAACTAATCCCAGGGTCGGGTGGAGACCCAGAGGGGAGGCTGCAAAGATCTGCCAGTCACCATTTCTGAGAGAGCGAAGCAATAAAGGCAGCGGCCAGCTTCCCCCAGCTCATCCCACTCCCAAACATTGCAGCCACACTACCAGCAGTATCTAGACGCAGGGGACAGCACTGGGATTGCAAGGATTTGGAACCCCATCACCCACCACATTCCCCTCGGGGTTGGTCCCCTGAGACCAAGGTGACCTGAACACCAGAGACACCTACCAAGGAGATGCCCACCTTCCCAAGGAACACAGGCCATTTCCCCCCACCTGGCAGAGAGCTGAAAAACAGAGCTGTGTTTCATGTTCAGAAAACCAGAGGGACTCTTACACGGCCATTCCTCTGATGTCACTTCCATTGTTCTTAAAGTTATGATTTCCTCCCTACTTTTCCAATATCTAAGACACTGCCACCAACGGAGTATATTCCGTTTCACCAGCATACCATTCCATTTCACCACTAGTGTGAGTTTTAACAACCAGAGTACCAACAAGAGCTATCTGCAGCCCCCCACCACCAGAAATGAGTTATTATTAGATACTGCTCTGTTGTTGTTAGAGGCTGGCCACTGGGTGTATTCGTCTCTTTGGAGAGAGACTGATACAGGCCAATGTCAGATGCTCTTTGTGACTGTACCTTGGCAACCTCTTTGGAGCTGTCAGTGATCCACAGCTTGTAGCTCCCTCTGCTGGGCCTGGGTGCATGTGGAAAGGACCAATCTACCAATGAAGGTCTGCTTTTATATAAAAAAAAAAAGTATATATTTTTTATTGACTTCAGAGAGAAAGGGATAGGGAGAGAGAGATTGAATCATCAATGATGAGAGAGAATCATTGATTGGCTGTCTCCTGCATGTCCCACACTGGGAATTGAGCCTGCAAACCAGGCATGTGTCCTTAACCGGAATCGAACCTGGGGCCCTTCAGTCTGCAAGCCAATGCTCTATTCACTGAACCAAACTGGCTAGGGTTGAAGGTCTGCTTTTACTAGCACTGGGCCTAGGGGCAGGTCATCAAAAGTCTTAAGGAATCCAAAGATCCGCCTCTACCTGCAGGCTGTCCATTAGGCTCAGTCACTAAAAGAGATTCCAGCTGTACTCCTCAGCAGGGATAAACTCCACTGGATGGGTGGGGAAGAGATTTCAATGGGTGAGGATATTACTCTCCCCCCCGACCCCCCAAGTTGCTGCTACATTGAGGGGACTGCTGTCCCTGAGACTGAGGACTGTACACAGAAAACTGAGAGAATGGAGAGAACATAGAAAATGGAGAGAACGAGGAATGGATGGAGAGAATGTAGAAAACAGAGAGTGAGAAGAGTACAGAGAGATTGCAGAAAACAGAGAGAATGAGGAGAGAAAAGAGAAATTGGAGAGAATTGAGAGAACGAGGAGAAAGATGGCTTCTGCAGTATGGGGGAATGACTTGCATAGGGTTCCTGGTGGTTGACTTCTCAGCTCTCTTCTCAGAGCCACCAACTCTAGAAACTCCTTATGAGGCTACATTCAGCTCTGCCCTTTCTCTCCTGGAGCCCAGGGTCCGTGGCTGCAAAGGAAATTTTGTGCATTGGTCTTTTAAGAGGGTGCCTGCGAGCATTTTTAACCATCTCTCCCTGAACGACAGAAACCCAGTGCTTTTCATATCCAGATGTTATGTTAGCACCTTTCCTGGTTCTGGTGCTCTGGGCAGGGGAGCCCTGCTTGGGGCTTAGGCCCCACACTTTTCATGTGGAACCCCCTGCAGCTGAAACATCTTTTTGAAACTTCAGCTGCTGCCTGTGAGTGCTGGGCCAGCCCTCTCGTGCCTCCACACCTACCAGTCTTGATGTGGCCTCCTCTGTAAGTCCTCGGTTATAAGGCTTCTCTCCAGTCACCATTTCTGAGAGAGCAAAGCTGTCTCTTGGATGATTTTTCTATAATTTAGTTGTAATTCTAGTTTGGTCCTGGGAGGAGGTGAGTATAGCTTCTACCTAATCTGCCACATCTTGGATCTTCTATATTTTTTATAATTAAATACTTAAGCGATCACTCTGGATTACTCATGAATAAATTAGGTGATTAATATGAAAAACATCATAGATGTTTTTAGGCAAAGCAATAAGTAATTTGCTGATCCACTATTAATTACCTTTCCTTTTTCTTCAGAGGGCTATAAATCATCATGTCAAAACTCCCACACCAATCTTATGGTGTTGGAAGCACAGGATTAAAACATTCTTTTAATATTCTAGTTAATGGAACAGAAGAAGGTAAATAATATCATATAAATATTGATTTATTTGATAAAAGTTGTATTGAAGGTTATTTTTTTTAAATATATATTTTTATTGATTTCAGAGAGAGGAAGGGAGAGAGAGATAGAAACATGGATGAGAGAATCATTGATCGGCTGCCTCCTGCACACCCCACACTGGGAATCAAGCCTCCAACCTGTGGAGAGCGGCTACAGTATTTGGACAGGTCCAAGCCTTGGACTGATGAGAGGGCAGAGTCCTCTCATGGCCATGTGCAAGTCCCAGCTTGGAGGGCAGAGCCCTCCCAGCACAATTATAGCCAACAGCTATAGTTGTAAGCTTGAATCTATGGTCCGAACACGTGGCCCCATGTGCCTGAGTGATGTGGGCTTGATAGAGTTCAGGTGCATGTAATTGAGTAGATTCGAAACCCACAGGAATGTTGTAAACATCTTGACCAAGCCATTACTTTGCCTTGTGGCACCTGGCTATAAAATAAAGACATGGCTTATAGTTCATGGCGCTGTCGCTAGCGCTCCATCAGAGAGGCTCTCCGTAAGAGAGGACAGCGTCCCACCGAGACCCAGCTTTCATTCTCTTGTCTGTTCCTTCACCGCCCCCACTCAGGTTCACCCTTGGCCGTGCTGGCACAGCACACCAACCCAGGCATATGCCCTGACCAGCAATCGAAGCAGCGACCTCCTGGTGTATGGGACTACACTCAACAAACTGAGCCCACTGGCCAGGCTGTGTTGCAGGTTCCATAGACCAATGTTGCATTTACCAATACTAGGTCCACTTAACATTAATCAAAGAAAATAATATTCAGTAGTCAGATAAAACATTGGAAAGTTCTTCCCCTTTTTAGTAAGTGACGTTAATCAAAGGGATCAAATGGTATACCCCCGTGGTCGGCAAGCTGCAGCTCGCGAGCCACATGCGGCTCTTTGGCCCCTTGAGTGTGGCTCTTTCACAAAATACCATGGCCTGGGCGAGTCTATTTCAAAAAAGTGGCATTAGAAGTTTAAGTTTAAAAAATTTGGCTCTCAAAAGAAATTTCAATCGTTGTACTGTTGATATTTGGCTCTGTTGACTAATGAGTTTGCCGACCACGGAGTTAGGTAATTCCTTCCTAGAGACAGAGGGGAGGGAGATTCCAAGTGAGAAGACCTAAGTGTTTGCAGCGGAAGTGGGCTGTTTGGAGAAGTGGACTGAGGCCAGGCAAAGGAGGGACTCGACCATCTCAGAGAGGCTGTGTGCATTTTGGTAGTTTGTGAAGGATAGTTGAAGGTGAGTGGCATGATCGAAGTTAGGCTTTTGGAAGATGGTTCCTGCAGCAGGATGAAAGAAGAAAACAACCTTGGGGCTGGGCCTGTTAGGAAACTGTGCTGTAGAGTAGGTGATGGGCAGTGCAGGCAGAAAGAGCAGAGCAGTGAAGGGCTGGAGAGGGAAGGAAAGACCTGTGATATGATATGTGCAAAGGTTGGCATCAAGGATTGGAAAACTAATTTGTTGTGGAGATGGAAAAGAGGTTCAGTTTTAGGAATGTTGAATTTGAGGCCTCCAAACGATCCCTAAGCAAAGCCATTTAATGGACAAATGGAACTATAGAATTCAAACTTTCTTGGAAATTCAGAGATGGAAAGAGACTCTTAGGAGGGTGATTCAAGAGTAATTGTGATGCATGTTTCTATTAAGTAGTTTATCTTTCTGTCAATCAACTTTGAGGGGCTCCATACTTACATTTTGTGAATATTACCCTTTTTTTCCTATCATATGTATGGCAAATCCTTTACCTACTTTATTATTTGTCTTCAACCTCAACCACAGTTCATCTATGTATAAAAGAATTAGTTAAATTTTCGTGTTTTAAAATTTGTGAATTTTTGTGTGTGTCTTACAAAGGACAGCTTGCTTCAGTCCAAAAATCACAAAATGTTCTCCCATATTTTCTTCTAATACGTTTATAGCTTTCCCTGCTTAGTTATTTAATATATTCAGAATTTAATTTTGCATAAAATGTAAAGTAGCAGGCCTAAATAAATGATCTCCCCCGGACCCCTGCCAAAAAAAAAAAAAAAAAAAGTAATTAGGATGTCAGATCTGGGTTCTTGTGGCTTCAGATTCATTCACAATAATTCTTCCAGTTGCTCCATTACAATTTCACCCATTTCCATAGGAAGGACCCCATCCCCTTACCTGAATGATAGGATTTACACTCTCTCCTTGCGAAGGCCAACTCTGAGGTCTTCATGATGGAGAACACATAAGGCTCTGAGCTGCTAAGCAATCAATGCAATAGAAAGCCCTTCACATGAAAAGACATGCAAAACGCGCACCTTTTGAGCTGCTACTTCTTGTGATTGTCTCATTGCTGTTACAGACTCTGAAGGAAGCACAACAAGGCAAAGCCACCAGTGACTAGAAGCAGCACCAAAGCACATCTCTCCTGCCCTCCTGCAGGCCACAGGCCACGCGGCTTGAACCAGTGTGTGCATCCACTGAGACAAAATGCAAAATTAAAGTCATAGTACTTGCAGGACATAGAGAGCATCTAGCTCATGTTCATTATTTTATGTTAAAAGAAACTGAGACCTAGAGAGGGTAGGTGACTTGCTCGAGGTCACAGAGCTAGTTCATGAAACATGTGGGACTGCAATACCAGAACAGTGGGCCGTTTTATATTGGGCTTTTTGTTGTTTTGTAATTAAAAAAAACACACACACAGAATATGTGTCCACAAAGCAAGAAATCACATGTAATATGCTTACTTTTATTTTTGAGGCATTAATTATATCATTAAAATGAAGAGTAATGAACAAATATGGTAGAGGCAGGCAGTATAACAAGCCTTTCACATAATCTTCCTGATCAGAGAAAGAAATAAAGGCTATATGTTTTTAGTGAACACCTATAGATTTGGTTATTTCATAGGAAAATGCGATTTTTTTCAAAGCACTAACAACAAAAAGAACCTTACCAGTATAATTCCTTTTGCTTCTGGGGATGGATTGGTACCACATGTCCTTGATCAGATATGAGGGCTGTTTCTGCAGGCTCCTCCATTGTTCTGCCCAGACTGAGGATAATGGGCAATTCTCCAAAGATTAGGCATTTCAGTTCAAATGGAGAGCTGTTCGGCAATTCAATAGTTCCACCTCCGTAAGTGGACTGGAGTGTTGGAAAGGACAACTTTGTTAACAAAGTGTCTAGCTGTTTCCTTCTGCCAAGTAGCACAGTCCTCGCCCCTGGGGTGGTAGGTAAGTGTTCCTCTCACTTCTGCTTTGCAGAAGTGGCTCAGAAGCCATGGGGGCTCTGTACCACTATGTGCCACATTTTCTGTGACAAACAAGCTATTTTTCTTCCAGTGACCAAAGATCGAATTTTTAAAAATTGAATTCATGTCATTCTGACCCTAAAAATCCTTGAATTGTATTAAACTTTGAGTCTCCTTTAAAAGAATGAGAGCATTCAACAAAACAGGAATTTTAACACCTTCACACTGTACCTTAGATGCATTTCTTAATATCTTTAGAAATATGTTATTGGAATTTAGGTGGGAGTTTCAAGTTCTGAACCCTTTTTTCTCCCCCGAATAATTTCTATATTTATAAGATTTTAAATGCATACTGTCCCTAAAGAAGGGCAAGCACATAGATTATATATTTTTAAGATAACAGGTTTGTTGAAATAAAAGTCATTTTTGAGTGTACAATTCAGGGGTTTTAGAATATTCACAAAGTTGCACATCCATCATCACCATCTAATTCAAGAACATTCTCATATTCTCATCACACTGAAAAGAAATCCTGTACCTATTACCAGTCACTCCCCATTCCTTCCTCTCTCCAGCCCCTGGCAACTGCTAGTCTACTGTCTGTCTTTATATTTTTGCCTGTTCTGGACATTTTATATAAATGGAACCATAGCATATGTGACCGTCTGTGTGTGGCTTCTTTCACTTAGCACATGTTTTCAAGGTTTATCCCTGTAGCATGTGTAAGGTGTTTTTGGATGGGATTAACATTTAAATCAGTAGACTTTGTAAAGCAGATTGCCCTCCCTGATGTGGGTGGGCACTGAACGCAATGCCTTGTACATGGATGAAGAATAAATGATAAAATGCCCTTTCTTCTGATTTTTTGACTCGTGTCTCTCTCTTTCTCCAAGTGTCAACAGAGAAGGACTCAATGGTGTGCTGGAGTTAACTGTAAGAAATTTTCGTGGGCTCTTTTTCCAGCTTCACAGTTAGGGACAGCACATGGATTGTTGGAGTTAGGCAGGGTGGGAGTATTACACCACGGTAATTGGCAAATCCCCCGCCCCCTTTTCTGGATTGCTGGTTATTTAAAACATTTACAAGTACACTACTCTGAGGACTAGGTGTTTTTATCTCCACCATTGAACATTTCCCAAATAGGAAAGTTCTTGGCCACATAATAGCCATTAATCAATATTTGTTGAATGAGTGAATAATTCAGTGCCTTGGGCTCTCCAACCCCCTTGGTATGGCTTTTTTGTTCTTTATCATTGAACTCTCATTGCTACTTCACAAGGGGGAGGGCATTGGCCCATTTACTATTTTTTGAGTGGGTTGCAGCAATAAAAATATTAATGTTTATAATTGTTACTTTTTATGGATAGTCTATGGGGCAACATTCTTCTCTTTTATCTCCCAACCTTTCTGGTTCGTCAGAGGCCACCATTCTTATTAGGACAAATCAAATGACCCAGAATCAGACAAACGGGACCTGCCAGGAGGTGAGAGAATATATAAAAATTTATGTGGCTTATACTTATGAATAGAAATCACTTAAAGTTCCATTTGTGCCAAAAAATCTGATTCAAGCTTTTCTGGAATTACTTCCTTTAGCATGTGTAGAATATGTTGTGAACAGTTTGGAGCTCAGTTTAAGCTGTTGACAAAGTTGTTAATTACTGCCTGTGGGGAGGCAGCGTGATGCAGCTCTGGGTTTTTCACATTTTACTGGTAGACATCCCATGCTACCACTGTGATTTTTGCTGTGTCAACATGTGGTAACACATCTGCAAACCAATTGTATGATTATTTGTAATATTTAATATTTTTCTTTAAATTAAGCAACTTTTAAAAACACAAATTTACTTTTTTCTTTATTGATTAAGGTATTACATATGTGTCCTTATCCCCCCATTCCCACCCCCTCCACTCATGCCCTCACCCCCCTGGTGTCTGTGCCCATTGGTTAGGCTTATATGCATGCATATAAATCCTTTGGTTAATCTCTCCCCACCCTCCCCTACCTTCCCTCTGAGGTTTGACCGTGTGATCGATGCTTTGCTGTCTCTGGATCTGTTTTCACAAATTTACTTTTAAAGACATTTTGAATCATGCCCTTAAATATAAAGCTGTTTTATCCTCTCAAGTTCATATTCAATGAACACATAGAGAATGTACACCTACACCAAACATCATCTTATGTCTGCTAGTGGCATCCTAGGCACACTTTGGGAAAAACTAGTAATATAAAAAGAACATGGATTTGCAGTTACCTACATTTTGTTTGGGATCGTTAGATTTTTCCAGAAGGGCACATTACCTCTCTGAGACTTAGTTCTTTATCTATAAAAGGCAGATCCCTGATTTCCAACTGGGGATACTAACATGATGCTCACAACCCAATGACCAAAGAGTAGATCTCAGAGGAGATGCTCCATAGATTAATTTTTTTCTCCATTTACTATTTGCCTTCATTCCAGGCTCAGTCACCTCTTTCTGGCTCTCATATTTTTATTGAGTTGCAATTTTTACTCTGTAAAATGCATAAGCCTTAAGTGAACAGATCTGCCTTTTTTCATTGTTGGTTCTAGATTTACTGTTTGAATTGGATCTTTGAATATCTGACTTTGGTATCAGATCTGATATTTACTAAATGTTTGATTTTAGAAGCATTACAATGTCTGTGATTCTCTCTATTCATACAGCATGCTGTGTGAATCTGAGTTAAAAGTATGGAGTGTTTACAAAAACACTGCCCAAGCATTCTTATTAGTAATATTTTTTTCATTATTCTTATTATCAGTATTAAGACTGGGGTTTTCTAACGTGGACAAATCTGTAATTTGTTATTCACACCTTGCTCAGGAATGTATAGCAGCCTAGCTTCATGTGAACCACTTAACAATCAACAACTCGCAATTCCAAATCAGCAGCTGGCTGGGAACAGACTCAGAGGCATGAAACAATCATCCAAGGCTTGCTGATTTCTGTTTCTGCCTCAAAGGGCAAGAAATTAGTAATTAGCCACCTTTAGGGCATTTCACAGTTGGGTCTTGAGTTAAAATCAATCAGAAGCAGAAGTCAGGAATAATGATCAAGGAACCCTGCTCAGATAGCAGGTTGCCTAATATCAGTTTAGTTCATCCATCAACGAAATTCACCATTTGCTTACTATGAACGTGGACATTCTGGTAGCACCTCTGCCAGAATCCTCCCTGACTACACCAGTCTTCACAGATCTGTCTTCTCCGAGTTTGCATTTGTGGGCTCGCTGAGCTGTCACCCCCATCACAATGAACTCTTCTCCAGCGACCCCCATCCCTCATGAGGGCAGTGTGCAACTCTGGGAAACATTATGTTTTTGTTATATAACAGTATTGTGGGGGCATGTCCTGTTTCTCGGATTTCTACCTCTTAATGACCACATAGAATGATGAACAATTTGGTGGAAGTTTTGAGCAGAATAATTCCTGCTAAACATAAAGAAGACTCTACAGGTAGAAACTAGATGGCTGCCCCAAGAGAGTGAACATCCTCCAAGTGGCTTTTGTTCAAGCAAAAACTACACAGTTATTTGACAGTGATGATGTAGACAAGGAATCGAAAAGTTCAGAAGGGCAGTTAGACTAGTTGAGCTCCAAGTCCCTTTATGTATAGGTCCTATAATTCTATGCATACCTAAGAAGTACTTCAAAATGGCTACCAGCCCAAGGGCTACACTGTGGAGTTGGAGAAACACGATCTACAAGCCTAAATTATCACCGAATAATCTCTTGTAAAAACCAGCAATCTCCACTGATGTACTAATAAAGCATAAAGATAACTAATGTTGTGTTGGTCATTTACTTAAAAATATTTCATGTACAGAGTCAGACATCATGACTGTCATTATTAGTCAGGTTAAGCTACAACCCAAGTAGTCCTAATTGATTAAGTATTCTAATTGATTCAGCTAGTACTCTAATCGGGAAACCTGTACTCTAGAGGTAACTTCTATAAACACTTCTATTACCCCAAAAGGCAGAAGACTTGTGAAGATCATGAACTATGAAACAGACTGCCTCAGTTTGAATCCTGGCTCTATTATATACTAGTTATAACAGTCCAGGGATTTAACCTATCTGCACTTCAGTTTCTGAAACTGTACAATGGGGATAATATTAGTGACCTCCTCATAAGCTGCTAAGAGGATTCAATGAATTAATGTGTGAAATAATGTTTAGAGTAGTATCTGCCACACAGTAAGTGCTAATTGTGTTAAAGAAATAAAATCAATTGAAATAAGTTGCTTTGCTGAATGACATATTAATGTCAGGAATGCATTCCTACTGGTGAAATTAAAAAGGTATTTAAATGTGCAGATTGGTTAACATGACCTAGAGACACTCTCTCCTTTGACCCTTGTATTAACAGGATGTGAGTCTAACAAGGCCAGTGTGGTTGACAGCCAAGATCTGAAACTTTATTATCTTGGGTCCAGCAATTGAGTCAGAAGATTCTGGTTTTCTGATGCAGACTGTAAGGGAAATAGAAGCCTGCTTCTGGAATATTATCATTTTGTCTTGATTAAACATTTAAAATATGGTGGTAATGAGAAGGCTAACCTCTGTTTTGTAAAACTACTGTTTGGAATTCTCTGCTGTTTTTTAGACGGCCTCTTATTCTAAAAATTAACTTTGCTTTCTAGCCTGCTTTAGCCTGCTTGAATAATGAGGAAGATAAACCTAGCTGTCTGACCTTGTAGGCCTGAGACTAGATATGCCCATACTCTCAATGCCATGCCAGGTGCATTTTTTAATTGGATAGAACTGTGTTGTTTTCAAGGCCAGCAGCGAGATAACCACTAAGCACACATAGGGCTGGCTCTTTAATAAAAAGGGAAGTTCTGCTTGTAGCTTTGCTTAGAATTTGAATTCATTTTCTCTAAGCCCACCAGTGAATAAAGTGTGACTCCAAACTCTCTGCTTCATTTATTCTGGTTCTCTGTAACAGTAATTTAAACACTAAAGAACTGGAATTCATGGAGCTTGCAAACAGAATGTATGAACATTTGTGCACCTACTTGCTAATGAATATTAGAGTAATACATATATTTATGTAACAGAGTTTGGTCTGAGACTAAGTGAAATAAATCAGATGCAAAAAGTCAAGAATCACATGAATTCACTCATGTGTTGGATATAAAACTGAAAGCAACAAATGAGCAAACAAGAAAAACAAATAAAAACTCATAGACACAGACAACAGTATAGAGGTTACCTGAGAGAAAGGGAGATAGGGGAAATAGAAAAGGGTAAAGAAAGTCAAATATATGGTGATGGAAGGAGACAACTTTGGGTGGTGAACACACAGCACAATATACTGATGATATAGAATTGTACACTTGAAACCTATATAATTTTATTAACCAAATAGAGGCCTGGTGCATGGAATTCATGCACCAGCGGGTCTCTTGGCCTAGCCTGGAGGATTGGGCTGAATCTGGCTCTTCGACATCCCCTGAGGGGTCCTGGATTGCGAGAGGGCGCAAGCCAGGGATGCAGGAAGTTGGCCAGCTGGGGAGGGCCCATCTTGCTCAGTCCTGATTGGCCAAACCCCAGCAGCAAGCTAACCTACCAGTCAGAGTGGTTGTCCCCTGGTGGTCAATGCACGTCATAGCGAGCAGTTGAGTGGCTTTAGCATGTCATTAGCATATCATGCTTTGATTGGTTGAATGGCTGACTGGACAACAGGGCACTTAGCATATTAGGCTTTTATTATATAGGATGTCATCCCAATATATTTAATAACATTGAAAAAATTAAGAAGTTAGACAAATTGTGGTGTTTTTTTTTGGCTGGGTGAACAGTGCATACCTTCCTAATATGGCTTCCCTTACCACATTACAAAAACGCTTTTCTACATATCAGTGACTTCCTAGATCCCCAAACCAGTGGCGTTACCTGAGTTCTTCCTTTGTCCACTTTTCTGCAGCATTTGGCCTGTGATTTACCTTCCCTCTTGGCAGATGCCATGCACAAAGGTGAAAATGCAGGCCTTGGGCCCTTAAGAGAGGTGGGGCTGGAGATCCAGATTTGGAAAAGAAGTGTTGCTGCTATGGAAAGGGGTAAGACCCCTGGGCAGGGTGCCAGGGTGCAGATGCATAGAGGTGTGATGGCCTCTTGGAGGATGATGGCATTTAGATGACAGGGAGACAGATGGGCAGGGGAGCAATGATCACAAGATAGGAAAGGGCCCTGGCCAGTGTGGCTTGGTTGGTTGGAGCATCATCCTGTGCACCCAAAGGTTGCTGGTTCAATTCTCAGTCAGGGTACATGCCTGGGTTGTGGGCTCCATCCCCAGTGGGGGTCCTACAGGAGGCAGCCTATACATAGTTCACTTTCACATTCATATCTCTCTCTCCCTCCCTCTCTCTCTCTCTCTCTCTTCCCTCTCTCTCTCTCTGAAAATCAATAATAAATTAAAAAAAACACAAAAAAAACAAGAAAAAAACAAGAAGGGAACTGGGGAGCTTAGAGAGAAGCCAAAGAACACTGTGATTGCTCAGTGAGGCATTGTTGTTGTGGGCAGCACTGGGAGTTGCCAGAGTTGGGGGGAGTGACTCAGTGTTTCTACAGAGAGAAAAGGGAGGACAGTGATTAAACTGTGGGAGGCATTGGGAGAGCAGGTGATACATCAGACCTGCCTACCGATTTATTAACTCTATGAATGTATTCACCTGGAAGACATCGGTAATTCACAGAGATAGTGAGTTTCCTTATCTTCTTCTGTTTTCTTTTTTTACCTTTTCCTGTAGTTCCTTTTCTCTGCTTCACGGGCAAATTGAATCACCAAATGATGGAACCTGTATCTCTTCTTGACAAAGCTTTCGTCCTGTTGCCATGAGACTCCTGCAGTTTTCCATTATGAGAATTATAAAGATATGTGCACAAGGAGGTCAAATAAAAGGTGTCATCAAAATGAACGTGTACTTACAATTTGTTTACAATTCTGTCTTTTAATCAGTGGGAAATGTTTGCATCTTAAGCATTTGGAATTAAGCATTTAGTCCAAAAGGTAAAAAAGAAAAGGAAGAAGAAGAAAAAGGGAAAGCTAAAAATTAAGAACAACAAATACATAACTATCAACAAGTGAATCTAAAAATCAAGTGAATTAAAAATCTGATGAACAGAATAAACTGGTGAATATAGAATCAGGGGCATAGAAAGGGAATGGACTGAAAATCCTCAGGGGGAAAGGGGTGTGGGGCGTGTGGGAAGAGACTGGACAAAAATTGTACACCTATGGATGACGACAGTGGCAGGGAGGTAAGGGCAGAGGGTGGGGTGGGAACCAGGTGGAGGGCAGCTATGGGGGGAAAAAAGAGGAACAATTGTAATAATCTGAACAATAAAGATTTATTAAATTAAAAAAAAAGGTTGCATACTATTTCATGTCATGGATAAACCACAATCTATCCCTCTCACTGATGAATATTCCATTTGTTTTCAGATTTTTTCCCTATGAACAAAGCTGCATCCATTTTTCTTGTACTTGTATCTTTACCTTTGGTCCTTTTCTGTCTAGGGAAAGATTCCCAGGGGTGATGGACCGTACCACTGAGACTGTGGGCTGCAGAGGCAATTCATCAAATTGGACTGCTTTCTGGAAAGGAGGTATGAGTAGTAAAACCAACGACAAAAAAGGTCAAGTGAACATTAGACTGTGTCTGTCATGCTCTGAATATGGTGCATGCTCTAAAAATGTATATTGATTAAAGGAATGAGTGAGTGAAGAAAACATTGCAGAACCCGTCTTCCCTTCATCGTGTTAAATGCATTTCAGAGAAGTGATAAGAATAGATCGCTCTGGTTCTTCTGTTGTATAAATCTGGTTTCAATACCTTGTCAAGTTTAGTGATCTGGGGATGATCAGCTTATTAATTTGTTGCCATTTCTTTCTTTTTTAAAAAAATATTTTTTATTGATTTTTTACAGAGAGGAAGGGAGAGGGACAGAGAGTCAGAAACATCAATGAGAGAGAAACACCGATCAGCTGCCTCCTGCACACCCCCTAATGGGGATGTGCCCACAACCAAGGCACACGCTCTCGACCGGAAACGAACCTGGGACCCTTGAGTCCACAGGCCGACGCTCTATCCACTGAGCCAAACCAGTCAGGGCTTGTTGCCATTTTTTGTTGCCTTTTACATACTTTAATGCTTACTGATAACCTGCCTGAATTCCTCTGGAGGCCAGGATTCCAAGTCTTCTGAGACCGTAGCTATTACTATTCTTTCTACGAGTTCTACTCAGGACACCGTGACACCATTTTAGTGCCGTTGTTAGTAATACCATTTTCCGAACTTTTTTTCTCTTTACTTCTGATATGTTCTGTTCCAGCTCTGATTGTTCTGTTCCAGGCAGCTCCCAGAAGTCAGCAGGGTTGAAGTTTCTCGCAATCTGTTGGTCACTTTCAATATTTTTGCTTCAAATATTTGCATATTTATATCAATACATTACTCTCCCTTCCTGGGGGAAATTTATATACCAAATTCAGATTTGGGTTAAAGTCTAGGGATGCATCACTCATTAAATGAAAGAACATTCTAGTTTGATAGAATTAATCTGTTACTTTAGATTGTTTTGAAAGAGTCAAGACTCATTATTTCACGTACTTGCTAATTTCTAATGGCCTCTTGGTGTGCTACCTGGAAAACTTAACAACTTAATCATCCATGAGTTCTTTGACACAAAAAAATGGCAGAATTTTATTTCAAAAAATGTACTGATATTAGCATATGTGTCCATAATATTTTAAAGTTTTAATGAATTACACTTTTTTTTTTTGCCTGCGATCAAATTTGGTAAATTTGTCAATGCCGTCTGTGAATTTATGAGCAACAATATACCAATATTACAGTGAAAAAACGTTTTTAATTTTCCTGAGTGTTTTTGTGTGTGCATGGTTCAGGAAAAGATGAGACTGTTATCTCAAAAACAACAACAACAACAACAACAAAACACCCACAAAAACAAAACAAAAAACAAACACTTAAAAAGAGGGCCCGCCCTTGATCTGTCTTCAGTTAACCCTCCTGCAACCTTCAGAGAGTCCATAAGTCACAGATCTGTCCAGACCTGGCATTGAGAGTTCTTGGGCCCTGAAAGAGCACAAGGATTGTGAAGAAAGCCTTTTCACTGGAGAAATATAAAACATGTAGTTGGCTAGAAAGACTATACAGTCACTCTTGGCCTTGCAGTAGCAAAGGATAAGGATACAGTAAACCCTGTAATCTACTAGGAATACCCATAGAAGAGTGCTCCTGAGTGAAATTCCCTCCCACTCACCTGGAAACCTAAACAACATTTTCCACTTCTTTGTCAGTCAGTGGTCAGGAAACCCCTAAAATTATTCATCATTCTTTCTGCAAAGTTATGAAATATGTAGTTACTATTTGGGGCTTGACTGTATCGTATACTCATAGATACCAGTTTGTTTTGTGGAATGGCAGGCAGAATTACCAGGCCATTTGAGTTGTTCTCCTCACTTTTCTGCTCAATGTGCGTAATCGAAAATGCTCAGATTAAAAGTACAGTGACTTCATTGCATATGAAAGCATAGTTAAAAGTTATAAAATCCTGTATGCATGTGAATATTGTTATTGCTGATGCTCTTATTAAAAGTCTTAATCTGGAAAAAGAAAGAGAGAATAGAGATTCCAGACAGGTATCATTGGGGTCCAGAGGTTTAGGATGGGAAAATGCTCCTACTTGATAAATGGCCGAAGTGAAAATAGAAAATGCTGAAGCAATGTTAGGTTTCCCATCTTGAACCAGTGAGGGGCAGTCACCAGGGCTGCCAGCTGGAGGACACACAGGGCAAGTGGGTGGGCCCTCTGGGAAGCAGGTAGGGAGATGAAACCAGCCAAGACCAGACTCTGCTGTAGAGCTGCCACACTAACTGAGCATTTTGTGGGGGAAGTGGCCTGGCCCCTTCGCTCACCGTGAGTCTCCTCTGATGAGTAATCTTTGCTCCAAAGTTCCCTGTTGGGCTATCTGAACCTCATCAGATCTTCGCTGTGGTCTGAGGCTTCCTAGCTTAGGTAGATCCTACAGGTACTGCAGCAGAAGGTTCTCAGAAAATGGAATCTGCTCTTCCTGCAAGTGAGCAGGGAGACCAGATCAGGTTGCATTGCTATTTCTACAGCATTAAAATTTCCTCCAAGGCGGGCTACAGGGCTTGTTTGGGCACCAAACCTAAGATCAAACAATATATATTTAAAATAGAAACAGTGCTACTTTGTTAAAATGCTGAGTTTTATGTCACATGTATGTTTTTGTCTCCCCACCATTCCCATCTGTCTGACCATCATTACTACTATGCCCTACCATAACATTCCATACATACTTAAAGCCAAGCAAAGCGTGGAGTGCCATCTTTAAAAACCAAACAGGCATTTGGACAACACATTCCTGGCAATGGAACCTGGCCAACATTTATCAGGCACCATAGGGAAAGTTCTCCCTCTGCATTATAAAAAGGACAGCCAGATATCAACTGTTACAGAAATGAAATAAGACGGAAAATTTAACAAACTGTTTAAACTCTTAAGGAGACTTCCTCCACTGCCAGAGATCTTGAATAGCCTCCACGTCAGTCATCCGGAAGATATTCTTCACGTAATTAATGAACTTGGCTTCCACTGTGGGAAGAGAACCACCCTTTTCTATACTTGCTTGCATTTTTGCCTTAATGTCTTCTACAGAACTAGGTCTTTTCAGTGTTTTAGAAGTTTTTTTGTTTGTTTGTTTTGTTTTTAAGGATTCTTGACCTTTTGATCTTGGTGTTGATGGTTTTGAGTCTTTCCCATTCTGGTTTGATTTTTGTGCATTTTTTGGCTGGAGTATCTCATGTGGATTTCTTTACTGGAGCTTTTTCTTAGGTTCTCTCATCATCAAAATCCTCCCCCTCCCCCTCCTCCCCCTCCCCCTTCTCCCCCTCCTCCCCTCCCCCTCCTCCCCCTCCTCTTCCTCCTCCTCCTTCTCCTCCTCCTCCTCCTCCTCAGCAGCAGTAGCAGCAAGTTTTACTTTTTTCTGTGGAACCTTGCTACCACCTCCAGGGGCAGAAAATGCTTTCCAGACATACTTAGGATTTTCACATCCTCCTCCTCGCCACCTTCTGACTCTGCATCTTCCTCCACAGCAACTAAGTGCTGTCCACTAATATGCACAGGCCCTGAACCACACCTCAACCACAAGACCGCAGGTGGTGTTATTTCAAAGCCACCAAGGGACACCGTTGGCTGTACAGACACTTTCAAAGTCGCCAGTGTTTCTTTAACTGGACTGCCTTCTTAATTCATTGCCTCTGCTTCAGCAATGTGCAGTTCATCCTTTGCACCAGCCCCTAAACTGAACGTTCGTAAAGATAATTAGTGCTCATTTTCATCATTATCCACCTTAAAGTGATCATCTTTGTCGGCCTTTAGTTCACAACAGAAAAGGTAGTTCTGGGGCCTCAGAGGTCTCAGGTCCATGTCCATAGAGTCTTCCAGGGGGTGGTAGCACGCTCTTGGGTGCGAGAGAAGGCAGATGGAGATAAACGGCTCTGTGCCTCAGAACAGACGCGCAGGACAGAATCACACCAGGGAAAAGGAAAAATACCTTTTTTTAAGAAGAGGATGCTACATAGGACCAATTCCTTTTAAAGTTAGTTTATTATTATTATTATTATTATTATTATTATTATTATTATTGATTTCAGAGAGAAAGGGAGAGGGAGAGAGATAGAAACATCAATGATGAGAGAGAATCATTGATTGGCTACCTCTGCACGCCCCACACTGGGGATCAAGCCGCAACAAGGGCATATGCCCTGACTGGGAATCCAACCGTGACCTCCTCGTTAATAGGTCAACACTCAACCACTGAGCCACGCCAGCCAGGCTGAAATTACAGTTTTCATGTGAAGTTGGGTTCATGGCGTGGTTTTCCTGTTAATGTGGTTTGCCATGACTGTGCACTTGGGCATGTGCTTCATGTCCTGTGGCTCCAGCAGGTGGCAAACACATGGGAGGGTGCTTCAAGGACTTCCTTGATCAGATTTTGAAAATTATAGCCTTGATTGAATTTCTAAACCATATGGAAAAAAATATTGTGTGACTGAAAATAATAAATTTATTTTTAAAATGGAAAAAACATGGGTAGGAGGTTATAAAAATGTTTATTCCAGTACTTGCTGCTTGATAAATCTTATCTTAAAGAGTTTTGTCTAAAAACAAGAAAATGTACCCACTATAATTTCTAAATTATAACTAATCTTAAAAGCCAATGCCCGTTCAACATCCACATCCTTTTATTTTTCAATATTTTTAAAAATACAGGGCCCCATTAGTTCTAGTGGCCACAGTGCCCATCAGCTAACCTGGTTCTTAATGGCACAGGGAACAAAACACTTCACTGATGTATAACTCAAAGGATATAAATCAGAGTTGGTTCAAAATATCTCTTCACTGTTCCAGCTCTACTCTAAACTCGGAGGGTGAATCCAGGTTGCTGGAGGACAAATTTCCTCATGGACCAAATGTTTTTGATTCTTGCTTAGGAAGGTCATGAATACACTAGGGAAAATGGAGAGTTTCACTGTGAAATGGCTTACATCTGCTTTTATTTTGATCATTTTTTGTCTCTTCTTAGTAAAAGGCTTTCAGAGTTGGTTGCTTTAGAACATCATATAAAAACAAAGTGTTTCCTCTGTTTCTGTTTTTATTGAATTTGAAATATCTTCTTTCTCGTCAACCATTAGGTTGTCAAATTTCTGTGGATTTGTTTTTAAAAATCACCTACAGAGTTCAGTGGGAAGGAGGACTGGTGCCCACTAGTTCCCTCAGGCTGGCTTCCCTTCTATCAGGGGCCCCATTTGATGGATTTCATATTTGCCTCTTTCTCTTCCCTAAATCAGTCCTAAGTCTGTCTGGTCCCTGAGGCAGATTGATCCTTGTTGGGGAGATAATGCATCAATTTCTCACAGACAGATGTGCTGAAACATCTATCTATATATACAAGTCTAAGTGACCGTTACCACCGAACGGCCGGAACCACCAGAACAACCCGTCGACCAATCGCTATGACGCGCACTGACCACCAGGGGGCAGACACTCAATGCAGGAGCTGCCCACTGGTGGTCAGTGAGCTCCCACAGCCGACCTCCTGTGGCCCCTCCCCCTGGCCGGCCAGCCCCCCTCGGCCCCTGGTGCTAAACCATTCGTAGAGACCTGCTTCTGGGTCAGGGTTTTGTAAGTAGCAGAGCAGCTCCCTCACTGCAATCTATTGAAAATCAGCCCTCGACACAAGAGTTTGTCTCACTCCCATCCTCTCCCTTCCCCAGGGGCCGCCCGCTGTGGTGGTGGCGTGGCAGTGAGGGAAGGAGGTTTGTCCTGACTAGTGATGCTCACAACTCAAAGTACCAGATTATTTTCAGGTTGTACACATCCTTCAATCCTTAATTTCAGTCTAAATTGAAGCATGATTAATTTCAATTTTTCTTAAAATAGAGACACTTGTTTTAAAAAATAGAAAATGTCACATAATAGAAGAGAATTAGAACAGTTATGCAGGTAGCATTTCAATGAACACATTCTATATGAAAAAGAATACTTCATAGCTGATACACAAAATAGGTTATTTTCCCATTTCTTTTTTTATAAACAAATTTATTTTCTGTTTTTGGTAATAGAAGCTATACAGGGATATTGAAGGTAATTTAGAAAACAGAATAAAGAAAATGTATGAATTACCCACAAGTTCACCATACATAGCAAGACATTTTTAATATTTTGCAAATCTCCTTCTGGGCTCCCCCCCCACCCCCCACCCCAAGCTTTGAATGAAAAAAAATATTATTATTGCATTTCTTTTTTGAATGTGTTGTGTATATTTTAATTTCCAATATTTTTATTGCTATAAAATATATCTCCTCCACTTAAATCCAAAATGTGCAAATAACTTAAGATTTAAATTGTTTGCATAGATGGGGGTAATTGTTAAATACAAACCAAGGTGCATTTAAGGACTTTAAAAAATCACTGTTGTGGAAGGAATGAAAAGGGAAGAGACAGTGAAAGAGTCTCACTTCCATCTTATTTTAACAACGAGGAAACCGAGCCCAGGGAATTTACATTCTTATCTAAGGTCATATTCCTTCCTAGATTTTTATTTTGCTAAATATTCCTGTCGGTGATCTTCACATCGGCTCCTCCTTTTTTCTGAGTAAGGTACAGAAGTTCTGTCTTCCCAACAGTGTAAGTGAGCTGAAGGTTTTCCTGGAACTGTGACGTGAGCCTTCTACCTTCTGTCTTTGTAAAATACATATTTTAGATGAAGTCTCTCAGTATCCATTCTATCTTAATGATTTTGTTTTCTGAGAATTTGGCATTGTCTAGTATGACCCAAAGCTGGGAGGTTCATTTAGAACCGTAATTTTGAGAACTGTCCTGGGGACATTCACATCCAAGCAGTTTTCTTTGTGAAATGCTTTTCTCGCACTGCTGGCCCCCAGCCAGGATCAGATGGCTCACTGTGCATCAGAATTGAACAAACTCCCAATTGAAGAGTCAGTTGGCATTTAATTAAATTAAAAAAACTGTATAGATAGATGAGAAATGTATTGGCTATTCCAAAAATGTCAGCAAAATCTCTGAACAGAATTCAGGGACACTCAAAGCACTCCATGATTTCCTGCATTTCAGCTCTCATTTTACTATTGCCACCTTATTTTCTGCTGCTTTCTCTTCGTCTGTCTTTCCAAACTTAAAAGGGAAGAAGTTGAGTTACCTACGATAGCTGAGTCTTTTACAGCCTGATTTTTTTCCATTGTCACTTTGCTGCCTCCACACATCTGAACAGAATGAATAATTGTTAGGAGGAAATTGTCTTTGAATTAAAGTGAGATGTCTATATTTCTGGAGTAACAGGTTGTCCCTGAAAATTCAAGTCAAAGGTAGGTCAATATGCCTTGAGATGCAAGTCAAAGTAATTTGAACGAATGTCAAAGAAGATGGCTGATGGAAAGTTGTTGGTGAGTTCTAAGAGAAACTCAGGCATAAGTGCCTGAAGATCAGAAGAAATGAGCTTTATTGGGCATCCGGGAAATTCACTTGGGGGAGCTCAGGCTGGGCCGAGAGCAGGGAGCATTAAAATGGGCCTGGTCTCAAGGAAAGCCATGAGAGAAAAGAAGAGAGAGGGAAAAAAAGGGGAAATCTCTGCGCACTCACCAGCATGCAGATGTCCTCTTCTTTCTGGTTCTCTGGCTAGGGAGAGGGTGTTCTTTCTGGGGTTTTCACTGTCCATGCCTGTTACACAGTTCTGGGACTGGCCCACTTTTGGGTGAAAGCCTGGAGATAAATGAGGGGAAACACCCCAGAAAACTCACTGCTGCTTGGTCATTTTCCTAATTGTCCTTCTATTGTTTATTTTTCAGAGTTTTCAAATAGCTGCTTTTTATATTTTCTCCAGACTTTATGGTTGTAACCAGTACTGGGCTTACTCCACCTTGGTTGGTACTAGAAATCTGCAATTTCTTTTAAAATGTTCATTGTTACATGAAAACCATTCGGTATGTGCCATTGAACATGTTAGCAATTCTTTTTCTCTCAAAAAGCATGCATCAAGATTATATCTTAATCCAGAAACCAAGTTCCACCCCTGATGTTGCAATTCATATACAATCAGTCACTAAATTTTGCTGACTTCCACATAGAGCCAGTAGAGTGGTGGTTAAGAATATTGGCTATTCTGATCAACTATCTTTATTTGAATCCTGGTTCTCCCACTTACTAGTTCTTTATGCTGGGAATTTATATAACTTACCTGTACCTCAGTTTCCACAATCACAAAATGGGAATGATATTACCAGTGGTAATAAATCCTATAGCATTTACTTTGGGAATTGAGTTAATGCCTATAAAACAGTTAGAATAATGCCTCGTACATTGTAAGCTCCAGCTCTTACTCCCCTGGTCCTAGCTGTGTTCATTTCCAGCATTATCATCCCAGTTCAAGCAAAAATTGAAAACACTTAAAACAGTAGTATCCTAGGCTCTGAGAACTAGAAATCAAGCTTTAAAAACTGTTTGGGATAAAATGTAGGAGGACGTAAGTGATTTTTGCAGCATTTTAAACTTTTGTTTACTGATTCAAAGGAATTCACAGCAGGTGAGGCAGAATTTAAAGGTAGGCAAGAGGTAAGAGGTGCCCCTTAGGGCTTCTCAGATTTGAGCTACTGCACCAAATCAAGTGATTTAGAAATCCTAATCCAGTTGGCCTGGAAACCTACTTTTTTCTTTTTCTTTAATGATCTCCTAATTCTTTTATTTTTAAAATTGATTTTGAGAGAGAGATAGGGGGAGAGAGAGAGAGAGAGAGAGAGAGAGAGAGAGAGAGAGAGAGAGAAGAGAGAAACATCGTCGACATCATTCGGTTGCCTCCCGCAAACTTTTGGTGAATGGGATGATGCTCCAACCAATTGAGCCACACCAACCAAGGAAGAATCTATCATTTTAACAAACATACCATCATCATTCTGATACAGATGTTTCTAGAAGCAAGCTCTAAAATCAGTACTGCTTCTCTGACAGTGTGATAAAAGTTGGTAAATGCTAAATTCTGTTGGAAGTTGAATTGTTTTGTTGTTTATAAAAGATGGCCTATTACATTATCTCAAGCCGAAGGCCGTAAGAAATGGCCAAATGAGGCATGCATCAGTGCCGGCCTTTCCCATTAACTCTCTATATTTTGGTTAGTGGGAAATAATGTGTCCATAAGCAAGGGTAACCTTTTAGAGCTCACTCTCTTTGATTTGGGGCAACATACCTTTTAGCCCTAATGGTACATCCATTGCAGTATCAGCAGTCTCTCAGCTATCATTGCTTGCCACTGTCACCAGCTTCACTCCAGTGTTGAGAGTGGTGTTGCAGAGTCTAATGTTACTTATCATTTCCTTCTATAACTCACTGCCCAGCTTTTGTTCGGACTTAAAGAATACAGAGTAGGCCAGAAGTCGGGAGACTTGTCTGGCTTTTCAGTCACTGCTAGGGTAACCTTTGTTCTTCAAGTCAACTACTATGTGCTGCTGTTCTACAAAATGTCATTGACGATTTCTAAGATTTTAGTCTAAGTTTTTTTTTTTTTAGTGTAGCCCACTCTATTTTCCCTTCCTTTAAAAAAAAAAAAACAACACCTCTATCAGTCAAATGGTACTAAAATATAATAATTATGATAATAATTGAAAGTGCACCCAGGAAGTTACTGTTTTGAGTGCACTTGCCATTGGACATTAAATGTGGCTTAGTTTCTAGATTTAGGAATTTACCATTAGGTTAGGATTATTTTTAGGTCCAGTAGTCAGATAGCAAGACTAGTAGGAATTTTTCCAAGTAAAAGTCTATTTTGAGGGCTATTATATTTAGTTTTCATGTTTGTTTGTTTTTTAAATTTTTATTTATAAGCCTCCACTGAAGCTCTTTGCCAATATCTTCAGTCTCTGGTACCATAAATACAGCTGCTAAGACAGAGCACTTAAGCATAGCATATTACAAACACCTTGGAAGCAGGAACCGTCACTATAGTCTGTCAATGCTAGTAAATCACGTGTTCTCTAGCGTACTCACCGGGCACTCATACAAAGGGTGACTAAATAAGCAAAATCCTTGTGCCCTGTAAGCTTTTGTAGACAGCATGTTCTCTATGATACTCAGCAAGCACTTGTCATGTCTGGTTTGTTGAAGGATCTCCATTTTGAGAGCAAGAAATAGAAGTGTTCTCATCCCTAGCTTAAGTAAAGATTTAGAATTGGGGAATGGGAACCTCAACATTTGGATAAGGCAGAAAGAAAACAAGTAAAATACCTTTTTTTTCTCCCTTCTTAAATGGTGCACAGAAGTTTGAAGTAGTTAACATTACAAAAGCAGTTAAGAAAATAGCTTGTAGAAAATCAGGGGGATTATAATAATTTGGGGGAAACCATATGTTCTAGTTCACATGTCTCACAAAAGGTTATTTATGAGATTTCCTTTCCATTTCACTTATTGGATTTTTAATATCAATTGTGTGTTTTTTCTATAAAAATCCTATATTGAGACTGCTATCAGAATTTGGCTAAGAATTGATTGGTACACTTTTTAGGCAGTCTATTGTTGGGTTAGGTTAGTAAGTTTAGTTTTATAATATTAAAATTCTTTTTCATTTTTTAATTTAAAATTTAAAAAAATTTAAATTACAGTTGACATTCAATATTATATTATTTTTAGGTATACAGCATAATGGTTAGATATTTATATAACTTTTCAAAGTGATCATCTGATAAGTGTAGTACCCACCTGACACCATACATAGTTTTACAATTAAAAAATTTTTTATTACAGTTTACATTTAATGTTATTCTATATCTGTTTCAAATGTATAACATAGTGGTTAGACAATTATGTACTTTACAGAGTGGTCCCCCCAGTATTTCTAGTTCCTACTTGGCCCCATATGTAGTTATTATATTATTATTTATGTTCTTAGGCTGTATTTTACATCTCCATAACTATTTTGTAACTACCAATTTGTACTACTTAATCCCTTCACCTTTTTAACCCAGTTTTTCAATCATCCTATTTTCTGCCAAACATCAGTCTGTTCTCTGTATCTGAGTCTATTGCTATTTTGTTTATTTTGTTCTTTAGAGTCCACATACAAGTGAAATCAGATGGTATTTATCTTTTTTTTAAAAAGAAATCTTTATTGTTCAGATTATTACAGATGTTCCTTTTTTCCCCCCACATAGCTCCCCTCCACCCAGTTCTCACCCCACTCCCTGCCCTTACCCCCCAACCACTGTCCTCATCCATAGGTGTAAGATTTTTGTCCAATCTCTTCCTGTACCCCCCACACACTCTTCCCCCTGAGAATTGCCAGTCCATTCCCTTTCTATGCCCCTGATCCTATTATATTCACCAGTTTATTCTGTTCATCAGATTTTTTATTGACTTGATTTTTAGATTCACTTGTTGATAGATATGTATTTGTTGTTACTTTGTTGTTCATAATTTTTAGCTTTACCTTTTTCTTCTTCTTCCTCTTATTAAAGAATACCCTTCAGCATTTCATATAATACTGGTTTGGTGATGATGAACTCCTTTAGCTTTTTCTTGTCTGTGAAGCTCTTTATCAGACCTTCAATTCTAAATGATAGCTTTGCTGGGTAGAGTAATCTTGGTTGTAGGTTCTTGCTATTCATCACTTGGAATATTTCTTGCCACTCCAATCTGGCCTGCATAGTTTCTGTTGAGAAATCAGCTGACAGTCATATGGATACTCCTTTGTAGGTAACTAACTGTTTTTCTCTTGCTGCTTTTAAGATTCTCTCTTTGTCTTTTGCCCTTGTCATTTTAATTATGATGTGTCTTGGTGTGGACCTCTTTGGATTCCTCTTGTTTGGGGTTCTCTGCATTTCCTGGACTTGTAAGTCTATTTCTTTCACCAGGTAGGGGAAGTTTTCTGTCATTATTTCTTCAAATAGGTTTTCAATATCTTGCTCTCTCTCTTCTTCTGGCACCTCCATAATTCGGATGTTGGTACGCTTGAAGTCTCAGAGGCTCCTTACACTATCTTCATATTTTTGGATTCTTTTTGCTCTTCTTGTTGGGTGTTTTTTGCTTCCTCATATTTAAAATCTTTGACTTTATTCTTGGGATCCTTTAGTCTGCTGTTGAATTTCTGTATATTATTCTTTATTTCAGTCAGTGTATGCTTAATTTTTGACTGAAATTTCTGTTCTTTTCCTTTTTTTTTGGGGGGGGGGGCATTCTCACTAAGATCCTTGAAGGTCTCACTAAGTTCCTCGGAGGTTTCTAGAAGATTCTTGAGTAACCTTACAACTGTGGTTTTGAACTCTATATCCAGTAGTTTGCTTTCCTCCATTTCTTTCATTTGTGACATGCTTCTTTGTCTCCACTTTTTGACTGCTTCCTTATGTTGGTAGAGTGGCCTTGTGTGGTAGGTGTCCTATAGGGCCCAGTGGCTCAGCCTCCCCAATCGCCTGAGGTGGACATTCTTGGTAAATACCTTTGTGGGTGGGTGCACAGTCTTGTTGTAGTTAAGCCTTTATTGCTGTTGGTATCACTGGGAGGCCAATTGGCTGTGAGGACCAGCTGTGTCTATAATGGAAGAACTGCTGTGCTGGAGACACCTTTATGGGGCAGGACTTACTTCAGGCTTTGGTGCTCACTGAGTCTGCCCCTTGAGTGTGGCGCTTATGGATGTGAAGAGTTGTAATCTGGTATGGTCTCACACTGACCACTGGATACACTGGCTCTTGGATCTCCAAGGAGGTGCAAAGTCAGCCACTGCCTGAGGCTACCCAGCAGAGCTACAGCGAGATCTGCAGATTCCTCTTCTTTGTTTAGGGTTTGGAAGTGCCAAGATGAGGCTCAGTTGTGAAGCAAGGCAGGTTGCTGCTGCTGAGCCTTGGGCCTTCTTTTGGAAGCTTTGGAACTCTCTGACCCAGCTGTAGTTTGTTAGGTTAGGCTGAGAAAGGACAGGCCATTCATATGCAAAAGCTGCTGTGCACAGTTTGGGTGGGGTTATAAATTGCGTGGGGTGGGGTCTCAGGGAATCACCAGGGTGGAGCAAACAGCAATGGCTGTTAGCCCTGCACTGGGGAGGTCCCTGCATCTCTGTGTCCTGCGCCCCCATGCAGGAACAATGATCACTGCGAGCACCTCAGAGAGAAAGCTGCCCTCATGTTCTGGCCTGATGCCAGACAGTCCAGTTTCTCCTCATATGAGTCGGAGTCCTCAGAGTCTTGCCCAGAACTGGAGTTCAGAGCAATCAGGAGCTTGTATCTCCCTCCTGATTAAAAAACAACAACAGCACACCCAGTTGCTAGCCTATTTCACGCGCACCTCCGTACCTTCGCATCTTCGCACCTCCTTCCAGTCTCAATGTGCTTTTTCTTTTCCTTCTAGTTGTAGAACTTCCACTCAGCCAGCTTTCCCGTGGTTCTGGATGATATTTGTTTTGTCTTTTAGTTGTAGTTTTGATGTGGTTGTGAGAGGCAGCAAGTACAGGTGTTTACCTATGCCGCCATTTTGGTTCTCTCCGGTATTTATCTTTTTCTGTCTGATTTATTTCACTTAACATAATACCCTCTAGGTCCATCCATGCTATCATAAAAGATAAGATTTTATTCTTTTTTTATGGCCAAATAGTATTCCATTGTGCATATGTATAACAGGTGTTTTTTTAATCCACTTGTCTATTGATAGGCACTTGGGTAGCTTCCATTTCTTGGCTATAGTAATGAATTTCAGTTCTCTTTCATGTCTGGTGATCCTTTGGTTTTGGGTGGTTATTATTTTTGAATTGCATAATAAGGTGGAACATCTAAATCTGAGGAAGATTCAATGAATTTTAAGGTAAATGGATGATTCATTGATCCCAGAAATATTTAATATGTTGAAATTTTCAGGTAGTATTTTTTTACTGGATTCAGTTTATTCATTTTGCAAAATGAAGGAAAATCTAATAAATTACACCTGAACTAATTAATAATTTAGAGACTTCCATAGAGAGCAGGTAAGGTGGTGGTTAAAAATATTGGCTATTATGCTCAACTGTCTTATTTTAAATCCTGGGCTCCCACTTAAAGTTCTTTATGCTGAGATGTTTATTTAAGTTGTTTGTACCTCAGTTCTCACAACTACAAAATGAGAATGAGGTCATCAGCAATAATAATTCTTATAGCATTTGTTTTGGGGATTGAGCTAATGCATATAAAGCAGTTAGAATAATGCCTGAAATACTATAAACTTTGGCTATTACTCCCCTCATCCTAGTTATTTCTTGAATGTGTTTAATTTCCACCATTATCACCCTAGTTAAGTAGAATTTGAAAACATTTAAAACAATATTATGCTAGGCTTCAAACCAAGGTTATAGTCTTTTCTAGCCAAGCACACTATTTTCACAAGCTCCAGACTTAACAAGGTGCCCATCAGCCTGTAATTACGGTGAAGGCTGTATTTCAAACAGTTTTGATGGGGAGCAGAGAGAAAGTGTCAATAGCTAGAGGAAGATACAGGGTCAAGGCATTTAAAAGCTATTAGTTGTTATTGCATTATTTGATGCTGCTGTGAGTAATAGGAAATCCATCTATTGAGCACCCCAAACTTTTATTTCTCCATTCCAGGGATGTGCCTGGGGCTGTGATACAGCCTTCCTCTACCACATGCTGTCCTTTGCGTCTGATCATTTAAACAGAAAGGGTCATTAGGGGTCGTCCAGTCCAGCTCCCTGTCTTTGAAGTACAGATAAGAAAACCAAGGGGCAAAGAGAGCAAATATCATCATCTCTTTCCTAGACTACCGCCGTCACTTCCTAACTGGGCGCTGCACCCTCTGCCCCTCCAAGTCATTCTCCACAGTGAAGCCAGTGACCTTTGCAAAATGCAGATCGGATATTGTTCAGCTCCTACCTCCAACCACCTTGCACGGAGGGGCCCAGGTCTGTAGACGCCAAGTCCCAACAACCAATTATTCCATGAAATTTAATTGATACATTACTTGTGTTTTTGCTGTTTGTAAAAATAAACTTATAGATTAGGTAGATAAGTGCTAACTTGAAACATTTTTTGAAAGTATTGTCTAGTACAGCGGTTTTTACTGGTTCTAGAAACTTGCCATACATTAGAATTTGCCAGGAAGATTTGGAAAATTCCAATACCTAAAAAAGCTGTGGTTCATTTGCACAATGGAATCCTAGGCAGCTGTATAAAAGAAGGATCTCTCACCCTTTGTGTCTGTATGGAAGGACCTGGAGAATATTATGCTAAGTGAAACAAGCCAGTCAGATAAAGGCAAGTAACACATGATCTCGCTTATATGTGGAATCTAATGAACAAAATAAACTGATGGACCCAGAGACATGGAAGCAAACTGACAAATTTCAGAGGGAGGGGGCAGTGGGATGAGAATAACAAAAGAATTCATGTGCATGTATGCATAACCCATGGACACAGACAATAGTGCGGTGAAGGCCTTGGGCGGGGGCGCGAGCGGGATGGAGAAGATTAATGGGGGGTGGGGGAAGGGAACATCTGTAATACTTTCAACAATAAAGATAAATTTTAAAAAATCCTAATACCTGATCTCAAGTACTCATCGGATCTGGCTCCTGCTTACCTTTTTATTCTCTCATACCCTAGCTTCCTGCACTTTGTCACTAGGGCCTCGAACACATATGCTCCCTCCTCCCTCCTGCATTTGCTGGTTACCTCTGCCAGGATTTTCTTTCTCTTCTCCATTGTATACTTAAGCCTGATTTTTCTCTTCAAAGAGGTCACTTATCATTTCTCTAGCTGCTTTTCCTTGACTCAACAGCCTACATGAGGATCCTGGGTTACATGCTCTTTGAAGACTGTCTTATTGTATTTCGCTGCCCTTACCTCAGTATGTAATTATGTACTTCTTTGTGCCATTCATGTTCCTTTTCCCCACCAGATTGAGACCTGCATGAGCATGAGGTCAGACACTGTTTTGTTTGCAGTTTTTGTTCTTAACAAACTTGCTTTTTAGGCACTCCATAAGTTTTTATTAGGTTAATGACTGAATAATAAATTGCTCTGGAGAGGTTTGAGTAGTTTCTGAGAGGCATACTAGATACAAAGGAAATAATGTTTATCTGATGATTTCTCAGTGTACCTTTATTTTTCTCCACCCTCCTACAAGTTCCACTAGTTTTCTACAAGATACACAAGGGAATTTATTATTAAGCAGAAATGTCTAAAAATGTTGGGAGATACTTAAAATGTGCTTCAGCATGAAAGATATATCCAATTTTTATTTTGCTTTGTTAAAAATTCTTTATACTCAGGGCTTACACCAAATATTTCAGTTTGTATTTCCTTTGAGATCAATGATTTGCCCTATATATTTAATGAAAATAATGTAATTGTTTATTATGATGCTCAGGTTCCCACGGTCTCCTATTTCCTAGTCATCTTTCTAATATAATAGTTTTTCTTTCTTACATTAATTAATGTGTCAATATTCCAGAAGAAATAGAATTACAATATTTTTATTGAATATACATGTTGCATATTAGTGTAAATCACTGGATTTTTACTTTGAACATCTTCCTAGGGTTCCTATCTCTTCTTATTTCCTTTGTCCTGGAGTTTTAAACAATAAAGATAAATTTTTTAAAAATCCAAACAAATTAATTTGTTTGGTGGCTTTTCTTGCTTGAATCACATTCAACCTGAACTGTAGTTGGGTCTCATGCATTTGTTAATCCCTTGAGTATAAGGAGATGCAAATATTATTCAGTAGAGGATTTTTTTTTGTAGTATCTATCATTGGCCCTTTGTAAAAAATGTACAATTTCTTTCTATTCTTTACTACAGTATGATGCATTTCTTGAGCAAGTGGTAACTTTGATCACATTTGTAGCTGGTATTTCTATAGGATTTTAAGTTGGGCCTCTGGAGAAGAGCATTAAGATGTCATCAGGATGAGCTAGATGCGGGCAACAGTCAGGCCAGGTTTCAAGTCCACATCTTCACACTTAGTTATGTGAGCTTGGTCCATCTCTTAATATTCTTAACCAAAGATGATCCTCCTCTATGGAGGAAGGTTTGGTTCTTCCAGCAGGTGCACAGCTTCAGGAGGGATGCACAAAGAGTGGTGAGGATGGGGTCAGTCTAGCCAGGCAGATCAACTGAATCAACTTTGGCCCTGGCAATCAATGGGGTCACAGATTTTGTAGTCAGATAGCCCTGCTATCTTCAATGCCTGTTTTCTACAGGATCCTCCCATGACCTTCTCTGCCATTCATTTGTGACCATGTTTTCCAAATGTATAAAATCAATGGAAGAGTTTAAAAGTTTAGGATTCATGATAATAATTACCAGTATTTCTTTTTTTTTTTTAATTACCAGTATTTCTTGAGCACTGTAATCAACAAAGGTCCTGGCAGGAAAGAGGTGGCACACTTAGCTAGGAGTTTTGAAGGCATATTGTAGGAAGGAACTATTTACAGAGGGGTGGGCAGGATAAAGGGAGCCAACAGGAAATGAAGGTTGTAGCATCCCAGAACTAGCACAGTAGAAAGTCATTGTCAGCCCCTGACATAAAGGGCCATGGGAGGGACAGTTGGAACTGTCTGATTCAGAGTTGGAACTGTTATGTTCAACTTGAGCTGTAGTCAGGGGAGGCCCCTGCAAAAGGAGGGAGCAACAGTAATAACTTCCCCCAATTCTTACTCCTCTTCCTTCCTTCCTTCCTTCCTTCCTTCCTTCCTTCCTTCCTTCCTTCTCCCAACAGTGCCTCCCATTGGCTGGAACTAGGGAGGGCACAGGCTTGTGAGCCTAGGTAATGCAATCCTTAAGGGTCAGCAGAGAAAGGGGCAGAGTAGTACAGAGCATGAATTGGAGCGAGTGGAGTGGAGAGTATGTCAGATATCATGTGAAGTGGTTATTATGACCAGTTTACAGGCTAGGAAACTGAGGCACAGTGAGGTGAACTGGGATTCAAACCTGGATCTATAGACCCTTGAAGATCAAACCCTTCCATCTAAGTCATCCATCACATATCTTCCCCTTCTCCTAACCAAACTGCTTTCCTGCAGGGTAGCATTCAGTGAAAAACATAGTAGGTGTTCAACACAATATAGACTTGAAACCTCATTTGATCTTATGTCGTAATTCCAAACAAGAGACTTATTTTTAGTATTTTAAGTTATTTAAATTTTTTGATTGAGGTAAAATGAACATGTCCTATATAATAAAAGCCTAATGACCAAATGGTGGAACGACTAGAACGACTGGTCGACCAGTTGCTATGATGTGCACTGACCACCAGGGGCAGATGCTTAATGCAGGAGCTGCTCCCTGGTGGTCAGTGTGCTTCCACAGTGGGAGCGCCACTCGGCTGACTGGGATGAGCGGCGCTTTCACAGCGGACCAATCCTTGCAGGTCATGCCCCCCACCAGTGCATGAATCCAGTGCACCAGGCCTCTAGTAACATTATATTAATTTCAGGTGTACAATGTAATGATTTGTTATCTGTATATATTGCAAAATGATCACCACAATAAGTCTAATCAACATCTGTCATCACACATAGTTACAAGTTTTTTTTTTACTTGTGATGAGGACCTTTAAGACCTACTGTCTTAGTAACTTTCAAATACACAGTACAGCATTATTAACTATAACCACCATGCTGTACATCACATCCTCATAACTTATTTCATAGCTGTAAGTTTGCACCTTTTGACACCTTCAACCAAATAAGAGTTTAACTTAAATGTATTTAACACTAAAATAAAAATTTTAATTTTCAGTCTCAGCATTTTCCATCACACTTTTTTTTTGGTCATCTCTCTATATAAAAGGCTAATATGCAAAGTGTCCCCTTGGGAGTTTGCTCGCTATGACGTGCGCTGACCACCAGGTGGTGGCACGGAACATGTTAGGTGACCAGCGGCGGTGGCAGGGCGCTGAGGGAACAAGGGAAGGAGGAGGCAGGGTGGTGGTGCGTGGGTGGCGAGGGAAGGAGGAGGCAGGGAGGCAGGGAACCTGATTGGCCCTCATCACTGGCCAGGCCTAGGGGTCCTACCCATGCACAAATTTCGTGCACTGGTCCTCTAGTATTCTTATAATCATTTGCTGATGTATTTTGGAAAAAGATAAAAAACAAAATTATTTTCTTTTTTTAAGTATTTTTATTGAATTTATTAGGGTTACATTGGTTAATAAAATTATATAGGTTTCAAGCATACAATTCTATAATACATCATTTATATATTGTATTATTTTCTCACTACCCCAAGTTAAGTCTCCTTCCATCACCATTTATCCCACCTTTACTCTCTTCTACCTCCCACTACCCCCACCCTCACCCCCTTGCCCTCTGGTAATCACCACAGTGTTGTCTGTGTCAAGAGTTTTTTTTGTTGTTTGTTTGTTTTGCTTAAATCCTTAAATAATAAAGTTATTTTCTGAGGGTATAAAAGTATAATGTTTTAAGCAACAATAATGACTATTCACAATGATGACCAATATCCAGCACTTAAAGGGATAAAACTAAAATATTCATTGAGGTAAATAACAAATTTCTTAGCAGGCACTGCTGAGATGAATGACAGAATGATGTTTTAGAAGAGGCTCTGGACCAGGACTCAGAAACCTGGTGTTAGTTCTAATTCCCCCGCTTCTCATCTCTGTGGTCTAGAAAAGTGTGTGACTGTCCCCATGTTCTCATTCTCAATGAAAACATGGGGAAAATACTTACATAAAGTCACATAGGATTATTGTAAAAATAAAAGGATATTATGAGATTGATCTCAGTAATTTTAAGGTGCCTCTCCAGCTTTCAGAGTGTATACCATGTATCTAAAAAGTGCTTCATAATTTATAAAGAGCTATCTATATATATAAAAGGCTGTGTCCTTCTCACTGGTAGCAATGATGCACACTGACCACCAAGGAGCAGACACTCAATGCAGGAGCTGCCATGACGTGCACTGGCCACTTAAAAATAAATGGCATCACGGACATGGCACCGATAAACCAACACTCGGCTTCCCCCAATTGCGACACAGGCCCTGCCACCACCCTGGAGCAATAGCCCACCAAATTGCATCCAACACTGCCAAGACCCCATGACCCAAAATGCGGCCCACAGCCCGGCCTAGCCCAGAAATGATCACTGTGGGCACCGGGTAATGACATCACATAGCAATGCCCAGCTTCCTCTCCCTAGCGGCTAGCCTCCTTGGAGTTTCTTCAGCCCAGGAACATGACTTGCTTTATAGCCAGGTGCAAACATTTTACATTTTAACCAAATGTTTGTGAAGTGTTTTCACATGCCTCATCTCATTTGATCTTCACAGAAGTCCTAGAGTAGGTAGATAGGAGACTCAGTAGAATCCTATTTTCTTTTCATTAGCCAGGAAACAGAGATTTAGAAAGTTTAGAAACTTGACCTGACTGAAAAGAAGTAAGAAATGATGTAACTTGAAAATGACTTCAGGTTTTCTCACTGTGCAGAATATAATCAAACACTGCTGCAGTTAAATATTTTACCCTTTGTTCTCCCTGCGTGATCTACAATAATAATGTGCTTTGTGTTGATATTTACTGCTGTGTTGCTGACAATTACCTGAAAGAGAAGTTGGGGTGCTTCACTGTGCTGGAAAAAGTTTAGCTAAATCAGAAAGCAGGTCTAATTAAACAAGTTTATTCTGTATCTATAAAAGGCAAAGTTGACTCATGCATGCATAATACATAAAAGCTCTCGCTGGCGTCAATTGCAGGTGTGTGTTTTGATCTGTCATTCTCGATAGTGAATTTGGTTGACACTTCTATTATAGAGAAAGGGTGAATAGTGATATTAAAATATTTCTTCTAATTAATTTCCTTTCAATGTGCACGAATCCGTGCACCAGGACACTAATTTAATATTACGGCTTAACAAATGAAATGAGGCACTGCAGTATTTAAATCATTATAATGTTATGTATGGGGCTTTTAAAAAATTGCTATAAAATTGTATTGGTTTCAGGTGTACAGCATAATGATTCAATTTTTAAATATATTTAATATTGTTCTGTCTGGGACTTTTTATGGACAAAAGTTTATTTTAATTTTAATACATTATTAGAGGGACTAATTGTACCAGAGCCAAGATAATGGCTAGCAATTAGGAGGAAGTTAGAATTTATTCGAAAGGGATTTTTTTCTTGTCATTTTTCCCACTTCCTCTTATATTATCTTCATTTGAAATTACTCTTTGGATTTTGTACATTTGACATCTTGAATGAAGATTAGAACAGCAGAAAGGATGCTTTGTACCCATCCTGCTATTGTTCTTTCAGGCAGGTAATGACTAATTGGGACACCGTGTCCTGAGCAAACCACGTGTAGTGCTGATGCTGCAGCCACAGTCTCAAGCTCTGTCCAGGAGGGCACAGTGTTCTGTTGTCAGAGGAAGCACCAAGGATGCCCTTACTGTTGCTTTAGACAGTAAAATAGGGAAGAAAAGGGATTTCAAAAGACTGCCTCCTAATGTTATATTATTATTTTAAGATTTCAAAGTTACTTCCTTTTTAATGCTCAACTTAATTCTTAAATGAGAATTATTATGAAGTGTGGTGTTTGAATGAAATAACCTATGTAAAGCCTTCTCTTAGAGCAGGCGTCCTCAAGCTACGGCCCGCGGGCCACATGTGGGTGTTTTTGCCATTTTGTTTTTTTACTTCAAAATAAGATATGTGCAGTGTGCATAGGAATTTGTTCATAGTTTTTTTTTAAACTATAGTCCGGCCCTCCAACGGTCTGAGGGACAGTGAACTGGCCCCCTGTTTAAAAAGTTTGAGGACCCCTGTCGTAGAGCATAGGCAACTGTCAATAAAAGATAAAATAGTTGCATGTATTGCTTTAATTCACAATGGAGGGCAGAATTAAGTCAATGGATAGAATTTACAGAGTGATTTTGGTTTACTGTAAAGACTGTTGTAATGATTAGCTCTATTTAAATAGGTCTTTCTGAAACATCTGCAACTTCCCCAAGTGAAATTAAAAAAGCAAGTGACATGCACATTTACCTCTCTCTATATTTGTAAATATCAGTCAACAAATACTTACTGAGGGCCTATTATGTCAAAGAACTATAGAGTATATAATACTAAGCATAAAAAGTTATGGTCCATCCTCTCAAAAATTTACTAATCCCAGGCATCCTGAAAATATTCATTAAATAGCATTTCAGTAGGCACATAAATTCAAAGATTCAAATGAGTTAAATGCTTTTATAAACCACATATCTTCTGGGACACTGAAGCTTGAATTGAGCCATCAGGGTCAATAACATTTTAATTTGTTTAAGAAAAATCATAACAGTTCAAATTTCAACCACACAACCTAAACCCAACTTTCTATATTTTGTATATTCCTGGAGTGTCATCTTGCTAGCTGAGATTCTGAAACTTGATATTCTTTTCCATCTGATCAAGCATCCTATCTAATAAAGAGGGAATATGCTAATTGACCGTCATGCCATTGCAAAGATTGTGGCGCCCACAGCCAATAAGGAGGGAATATGCTAATTTACTGCCCTGTCCTCAAAAATGGCGGCACCTACAGACACAAGATGGAAGCACCCAGTCCCCTCAGCCCTGCCAGGCCTTCAGAATCCCCCAATCCCCTCAGCCCCCTAGCCGCCCAGGGTTGGCCCAAGGTGCAGGCAAGCCTCAGATGTCAGTTTCCCAGCTGCTCAGGGCCACCCGAGGCTCAGGTAACCAGGGCTGGCTGAGGCTTGCGCTCGGTAGTGGCAGCAGCAGAGGTGTGATGGGGCATCGCCTTCCCCTGATCGCTGAGTCACCTCCCGCCCCTGAGGGCTCCTGGACTGTGAGAGGGGGCATGCCGGGCTGAGGGACCTCCCACCCCCAGTGCATGAATTTTCATGCACCAGGCCTCTAGTTTAAAGATAAAAAGAAATTCGTAGAAAGCTCTTTGCAATTGAAATTATCTGAGTAATGTGTATCACTGCTGTATTTATTGTCTGTCTTCTTAGATGTATTTCCTTTAGAATGGACTCAAATTTCAGAAGGAAAATTTATTCTTTTTCTAAATTATTTATTCTTTAGTTTTCTGGCCATCACATCAAAAGAGTATAACATCTCTATCTTTTTATTTGAGACAATTGCATTTTTTGAAAAAAAGGAGAAAACATTTTTTAACTTTTCCAGTCTTTTCTCAGATGCCTCTATTTTAATGAGGATTACTCTAGCCATACTATTTAAAATTGCACATGCTCTACTCCCTGTCCCTCCTAATCACTCTTAACTTCACTTTTCTTTTCATTTTCAAGTTATCATCTTCTAATATGTATCACATTTTTATTTATTTATCACTTCTTGTTTATCTCTCTCCCTCCCTAGAATATAAGCTTCTGTGCATTTTTTTTTTGATATGACAACAAAGGCACAGGCAACAAAAGCAAAAATAAACAAATGGAATTGCATCAAATTTATAAGCTTCTGCACAGCAAAGGAAACAACAATCAACAAAGTGAAAAAGTAATCTATGGAATGGGAGGAAATATTGGCAAGCCATATATATGATAAGAGGTTAATATCTCTATCTATCTATGTACCTACATATCTCTCTATCTCTATCTCTATCTCTATCTCTATCTCTATCTCTATCTTTATATCTAACTAATATAACCCAATAACAAAAAAACAAACAAACATTGAAAAATGGACAAAGGACTTGAATAGACTTTTTCTAAAGAAGACATGCAAGTGGTCAACAAGTACATGAAAAGGTGTTCAACACCACTAATTATCAGGGAAATGTAAATTAAAACCACAATGAAATATCACCTCATACATGTTAGAATGGCTATTATAAAAAAAGATAGGAGATTACAAGATAAAAGTACTAGACAATCCGGCCATCCCACTTCTAGGTATACATCCAGAGGAAATGAAATCAGGATCTTAGAGAGATAGCTGCACTCCCATGTTCATTGCAGCATTATTTACTATAGTCAAGACCTGGAAACAACCTGTCTGTAGATAGATAAATGGGTAGAGAAAATAATGTAATGGAATGTTATTCAGCATTAAAAACAATGAAATCCTGCCACAACAACTTGGGTGAACCTAGAGGATATTATGTTAAGTGAAATAAGCCAGACACAGGAAGAAAAATACTGCTTGATGTCACTTATATATGGAATCTAAAATACTCAAATTCCTAGAAGCAGAGAGTAGAATGGTGGTTGGTAAGATCTGAAGGAAGGGGAAAGGGTAGAAGTTGTAAAAGCTATGCCAGACAACTAAGTTGTGAAGATCTAATGTAACAACACTATTATATGCTTGAAATTCACTAAGAGGGTAGGTTTTAAGTGTTCTACACACAAAGAAGAAAATGGTAATTAATCTAGGTGATAGATATGTTAGTTAGTTTGATGGTGATAATTATTTTACAATGTTTAAATATATCAAAACATCAAGTATATACCTTAAAAATATACAACTTTTATTTGTAAAAAAAAAAAAAAGAAAAGAATTTAAAACCTGATAGAAAGTCATTTGTCCAATTGAATTTATGTACCTCTATGTTCATAGCAGCACAATTTACAACAGCTAAGAATTGGAAACAGCCTAAATGCCCATCAGCAGATGAGTGGTTTAGAAAACTGCGGTACATCTAAACAATGTAATACTATGCTGCTGTAAAAAAGAAGGAATTCTTACCATTTGCAACAGCATGGATGGAACTGGAGAGCATTATGCTAAGTGAAATAAGCCAGTCAGTGAAAGAAAAATACCACATGATCTCACTTATTTGTGGAATATAAAGAGCATTATAAACTGATGAACTGTATCAAAAATAGATACAGAGGCAAAGAAGCATTGAACAGACTGTCAAACTACAGTGTGAAGGCTGGGGATGGTGGGGTGGGGGTAAGAGATTAACCGAAGGACTTGTATGCATGCATATAATCATAACCAATGGACGCAAGACACGGGGGGGGGGGGGGGCGGAAGGGGGGAGGAGGGTATTTGTTGGGGAAGCCGGGGGAAAGTCAATGGGGGAAAAAAAGAAGACATATGTACTACTATTTGTAATACTTTAAGCAATAAAATAACATTTAAAAAATGAATTTCCATTGTGTAGCCTGACATAACGCTAATCACATACATGTTGGCTAATACCTCCAATTCTTGGCTAAAAATTTGACCCTCTTACACATCAGGGTTTTTAAAAAATAATTTTCTGCTTTAACAGACTTTTATTTTTATGGATGAAAGGCTATCTCTGTAAATGTTAAGGGTCCAAGACAGGTGAAAGAAAGAGCAGTTCCAAGCATAAACTGTAATCAAAATCTCCAGGGAAAATTTCTGAATCAGACATGTTTTTGCCACGGCACCCCTTTTCACCTGGCCCCTCTGTGCAGCAGAGCCGTGGTTGTGCACCACGGGTGATTTATTTATTTGGAGACGGTTAATGAAACTCTCAAGCTCCACCGGCAGTGATGGAGCATGTGAACTACTGTTGGCGAGACCTGTGAACTGGATACTCGGAAGGTGGTTAGTACAAGGTCCTCCGTCTGAGTATAATATTAAATTAACACCAAAAAAGCCTTGCTAAGGCAGTTGTTTGTAGAAGAACACACCTTTACAATAGTCAGGTTTTTTTTTTTTACCAATGTCTGAGATGGCTCCTGACTTGGATTTCATAAAGGAATCTGAAAAGATTAATTTGAAAATATAACCCATATTGGAATCAGAATTTTGAACAGTTAAGGGAACAACTAAATGGATTATGATGATTACATCATTCTTCTAAGACTCTGATATTCATTTATAATTTCATTATCCTGGGAAATTGTTGAGTGTTTGCCAGGTGAAATTGATAGAAATCTCTTTTCTGGTCTGCTCTCTATTCTGCCCTGCTTTTATTACTCTACTTCTCGGATCATTTTCTTCTTGCTCTGCACTGTTCTAGTTTCACTCCTGTTTGCACTGGGAATGGTTGCTGCCTGGTGTTAGGGCTTGTGATACCAATTTCAGAAAATATGAATTCTCAGTACCTATTTACAACTGTTTTAAGGGTAGGTTCTGGAGTAGAATTGTAGCTACTTGTTTCTATTGAACAGTTTTTGAGTTTCAAGGCTGTTTTATGCATATGGCTAAAATATTTGAAACCTTAAAAATATTTAGGACTTTAAAAAAGAAAATCAGTTAAAAATATGAAACAAAAATGGCAATATCAAAATTGATAGTAATTTCAGAAACAAAGTTACATATATATATATATATATATATATATATATATATATATATATTTTACATTTTAAGGCACACAATTATGTTTTATTTGGGGTATTTTTTATAACATGTTTGATATAATCAAGTGAGTCCAGATGCCCTGTTTCTGCTTCAGAGCTTTCTCTAACCTAAGGGAGATGGTCTGTCTCCCTGCTGGTCAGGCCTGGGACTGGGGGGGGGGGGGGGGCGGTGGTGGGGGGGAGGGGGGTAATGCCCTCTGGGCAACCCTTGGCCAGTGGGCCGTGGAAGCCAATGGACAAATGTGCAGCCTCTGTCCTCCATGGAGAATGCTGGGAGCATCCTGTGTGCTGCTCTGCAGTCCTGGGGAAGCAAGCCCCTTTGCCCACCGCAGCACCTTGATCACATGACCTTATGTTGGCTTTTCCTCTTTCTCCGTGTGTCACTCTTTCTACTCCTTCAGCCCTACTTCCTCACACCAATTAAAGACTTACAGCCCAGTTCTTGTCTCGGGCTTCGCTTCCAGATGAACCGAGGTGAAGACATCTAGCAACCCATCTTCCTATTTAGAGAAAGAACTGTGGCCCTTTCCTTTACTCTTCCTAAAGCCTCAAATATCTGCTCAGGTAATGCCGGGGGTCTTTCCCAGCATCTAGAAGGGTTCAGAAATCTGGAGAAGGCACTGTGTGTAAATTAATAAAGAGACTAGAAATAGAATATAAATTTGTAATCCATGGGGGAGCCAGAGGGAGCTTAGCTGTAGTAGCTAAATTCTCCCTATCTCCGGATCCAAGGCTCTTTTTATTCCCACATTTCACCCTATAGCAAAGTAGATATACATATCAAAGGTAAGGTTTAGAATACAGTAGGCATTGTCAGGTTAGGGAACTGCCTTCAGCTGTTCAGCTCTTTGGCCAGCAGGAGGCAATATGATGTAGATTAAAATGCCCTCAGCTGTCTGGCAGCAGGCAATCATTTGTGTAAATTCAGCTTTGGGGAAATGCTTTTGGCCACGCAGTAGGCAATAATATGTATCTTCTAGCCTTTGCTGAAGGCTCAAGGTCCACCAACCTTTTGATGAACTTCTTACATTTATGACCTGCTGGAATTAGCCTCCAGCAAGGTAAGAAACCTGTTTTTGCTTCTTCTTTTCTGTAAAAAGAAAGAAGTTTTCATCTGGATATCCAGTGGAGACCTAAATGTCCACTAGGTAGAGGTCCTTGGATTCTAAGATCTTTTCTGACAGTCATTCACCTATATCCCTTTGCTGTCTGCATCTTCCCAAGGTTTTATTGATGATCAATACTTCCACTGTAGGGAGATTTTCTTTTCTTTTTCTTTTTTTTTTAAAATATATTTTATTGACTTTTTACAGTGAGGAAGGGAGAGGGATAGAGAGCCAGAAACATCGATGAGAGAGAAACATCGACCAGCTGCCTCCTGCACACCCCCTACTGGGGATGTGCCCGCAACCAATGCACATGCCCTTGACCGGAATCGAACCTGGGACCCTTGAGTCCACAGGCTGATGCTCTATCCACTGAGCCAAACCGGTTTCGGCGGGAGATTTTCAATAACTTGGAAATATAAGATATGGAAAGATACTAGAATGGTAATACTACTCACCAATTGACTGATGAAATATGGGGTTAGGTACTACACATTCTTTAGGCACATTTAAAAGAATAACACAGACCTGTGAAGCATGGTTTGCTGCATAAAGACTGGAGGTAAAAAGATTATTAATAAACTAGAGGCCCAGTGCATGATTAAATCATGCACGTGTAGGGTCCCCTAGGCCTAACCTGCCATCCAGGCCATATCCACTGGCCCGCAAAGCTTAGCACGCTCCGCGGACACTGCTAGCAGCCTGCTCCCCGCTTTTTTTTTTTCCAATTTTTTTTTATTAAGGTATTATATGTGAACATATCTTACCATTGCCCCCCCCCACTCCCATATATGCCCTCACCCCCCAGAGTTTTGCGTCCATTGGTTATGTTTATACGCATGCATACTGCTCCCCGCTTTTGATGGCAGGGGGTCCGCTGGTGCTGGAGCAGACATACAGCTCCCCGCTTTCAATCGCGGGGGAGCTAGCTGTCTGTCCGCTAGTGCACCAGGCCTTTCGAAAGCCTCCGGCACGGTGGAGGCTTTCGAAAGGCCTGGTGCCAGAGTGGACAGACAGCCAGCTCCCCTGCTTTCGCTCCCCGCTTTTGATGGTCCGCAGCAGGACGTGGGCTCACTGCCCCAGAGGCCCCTTCTGTGCCGCAACACAGCCATGGTGCAGACGCTGAGCTCGCGCCGCCACTGGCGACACAAGCTCAGTGTCCCGCCGGCCCAATCGGCCACCCCGGCCACCCCGAGTCCCGCCTCCTGCTCCTCCCGCTGGCCCAATCGTGGGCATAGCGGAGTGATGGTAATTTACATATTACCCTTTTATTATGTAGGATTGTTCTCAGAATATATATCAGAAATGCAGAAAACTTGTACCTGGGTGATGATGGCTGGGGAGCAATGAATCTGAGACACATTGTAGATCAAAATTGTTCAGTATTTAATATATGGTGAAATATGAAGTGCAAGTCAGAAAGCAAGCAAGCAAAGTTACTAAAGCGAAATGGTGCTACTATTAATGGCAGTGGAGAAGTTGGTGGCAGGAAGGTTAAGTTCAGCTTCTAACGGGGTAACTTTTTCATGCCTTTGAGACAGTCTAATGTGTTGTAAAGAGCGTAGGTTTGGGTATCTGAAATATTTGTGTTCTATTCCCAGTTTGACTCCTTTGCAAGTGATGTGACTTTCAATGAAGTCATTAACTTCTCTGACCCTCAGTGAAAGGGGTGAGTAATCATTACTCCAAAGTAGTTTTAGGAATTAAAGATGCTAATTGTTGATAGATAAAAGCTCCAAAATGGTAGTCAGCGCTACCATCCAAGTGGAAACATTCAGAGGTGGCTGGGGGATGTGGCACTGGGAAGAGAGATGCCATATCTGGACATGTGCAAAACAAAATTAGGATGACATGCAGGAAAGAGGCATTAACTGAAACCCAGGAGAAACAAATAGCACAGGTCTGACACCTGGCTGGTGACTTTGGCAAGGCAACTATAAGGCAGTATTTATAACAAAATTGGGGACCTACTAAGTTCTTGTGACTAATTGCACTGGACTTTATCTTTCCTCAAGGACACAGAAACAGAGAGGAAGTACAATTTAGAAAGAAAGACTATTCCCCCAGGAAATGATATAGCACAAACCTTTGGAAATACAGCAGTTTGAGGGACAACTACTCCACATGCCTACTATTAATATTTCATCTTAAAGAAATAATTTGGTTTATTGTAAAAAAATTTTTTTTGGCTAAAATAATGAATCATTGCTCATTAGAGGAAAGAAATGACATCTGGATTGCTGTTTGGATCAGTAAGTACTTTGTCTCTATTTAAGAATGCAAGAACTCTAGGATCTAACCTTTGAGGTTTGAAGACAGTTTCCTTCCCTCAATATACTCTCAATCTCAGCTGTCACCCGTGATGTGGTGTCAAAAAGCCCTAACTTATTTAACTATTTCTATCTTGTAAGGAATGAGTGTAAACTAGAGAATGAGTGGGTTGTCAGCCAGCAGCTTCAGGGTAGGGTTTTACCCCTGGAGCCAAAATGAAACTTGAGCTATGATTCTGCAGCCCATCTTCATTTCTGTGAGGTCCAGAAATAAACCGATGGAGAACCTCAGCAAGGAGTCAAAAGAGATCCCATCTTATGGGAGCTTCTGTCCATCATGAGCAGTTAAATTGTGCTAAAGAGGGTGGCATTTCTGATCATGTTATGCCTATTGGAAAGGGCAGAGGTGATTACTGAAAGAGCAAGGGAAGGAGAGATTCCTAGTCTTACCAACATGGAGTAAATGACTGGACCCAAAGCTGGCCACGCCGAGTGGTGAGCTGACCTTCCAGCAGAGGGCAGTGTAGCAGGCTTTTTGGTGGAGAGGGACTTGGCGTCCAAGAGCTGCAGGCCTGAAGAAAATTCCTTATCAGGGAGCTTTTGAGTTGCTGCTTCTTTTTTGGATTGCATGGCAGGATGAGGTGCTCTGTCCGCTTTCACCTTTCTGTTTCTTTTCTTCCTCATTTTTGAAGGAAAGTGGGTACTTTTAGCATAACTAGGTATCAGAGTTACTATGTGAGACAGTATCACTAAGAGAAGCTTTCCTTTGGTTGATTGAGATGTTGGAGTGTGGTTTCCTTAAAAACACCATAAAATAGTGTTTTGCACCAGGCACGTTCAAGATTACAGTTTTCTTCTGGTAATGTGTGTACCTGTCCACCTTTTAAGATGTAGCAGCACAGTGGAGAGAAGTCACAGAGGCGTTTTCCTCCCCTTCCCTTCCCATGAAGCTCTTCTTTGCTACAGCATTCTGAATTCCAAGCAATGGGTGTTTGTATCCTGGTGTGTCTAATGGGGAATTTTCCTGTGTCTTTGAATAGAAGTGGTAATAAAAAGAATCATGATGTCCACGAATAACCCAGGCCTGTCAACGTGTCACAAGTATTTCTGGCACAAGGGCTACAGAAATTCTAGTCAAGGGTCATTGTAATGATAACATTTGAACATTAAAGAAAATGGGTTGCAACTCATAAAAGGCATGCACAGGTACACTACATTTCAATTTAATAACCATCACCTCTTCAAAGTCGTATTTTATCAAGTCCTTTGGTCAGTGGAAATTTTTACCCATTCCCCAAATTAGGATTGGTCTGACACCCATTTCTCAAATATGAGCCCTTTATCTTCCTAGATGAATCCATTCCCTCCTACTCTGCCTGAGGAATCATTTGAGTATCTTCCTCATGTGCCTGCTTTTAATGAATCATTATGTTATTTACTGTCCGCTCAGTTTCTTTTGAGTATCTTTCTCTCATGTGTCTGCTTTTAATGAATCATTATGTTATTTACTGTCCATTCAGCTGTGAGAGGGCTCCAGGGAGAGGCAGCGCTGAGGGCTCCATAGGGGCGCACCGTGTCTCCACGGAGAGGACTCTGAAATCATATCCGCTGATTGTTGGCTGGTGCTTACAGCTACTCAGGTCCACCCACCTGCAGCGATTCCCTGGAAACAGCCACCCGACGTGTCCGGTGTACATTCATCTTGGAAGGACACCTGTGGTGCAGCCGGGTTTACTAGGGCTCTTTGACTAAGAGGAGCAAAGCTAGCCAGACCTGAGATTTGGAAGAGGGGGCTGTTTCTGAGCATCCCTCCCACATGCTCTGCCCATGATTCTGGAAGGTGCCCCAACCCCAGTCCTTCTGTCGGCTTGGATAGGAAAATGTGTTGGTCTCCTTTTGTTCCTCTAGCTCACATCAAGCACAAGATGTCTTTGTCTGACTACCCTACCCCATTCTGTGGATCTATAGCTTTATGGTTCAGCATGTGGTTAAGGAATTCAGACTGTTTGAGTCTACTTCCTAGTTTTACAACTCAAATAGTTGTAATAGATTGAGTACATTGAATATACAGAGGTAAAATCAGATTGATGATAATGGACTACCTCTTTAGTGCTGTGAGAATTAAATGGGATAAATGTGCAAAGCACATGATCCACATAATAAAAAAGTTTCTATTTATCTGCTTGTCTTTTAAAGTAATTTTTTATTTTCAATTACAGTTGACATACAATAAGATTATATTAGTTCCAGGTGTACAACCCAGTGATTAGACATTCATATAACGTACAAAGTGATTACCCCAATAAATCTCATACCCATCTGACACCACACATAGTTATTAGGATATCATTGACTATTCCCTATGCTGTACTTTACAACCCTATGACTGTTCTGTAACAAACAATTTGTACTTATTAATCCCTTCACCTTTTTCACCCAGCTCCCAACACCCCTCCCATCTGGCAGCTGTCTAAATGTTCTTTCTATCTATGAGTCTATTTCTTTTGTTAGGATGTTTTTGATATGTCTATGTTCCATTTGTTCCCCCATCTTCCTTCCTATAACCTGTTCAGAGAAGTTGTGGGATTGTAATGATAAAATCTCAGGCAGCCCTAAACCTAGAGGTGTGGGGAGGAGGAAGCAGAACAAGGAGGGTGTATCTGGAGAATGTAAGTTCTATTTAAATGAGATTTGGAATCTGTCTGCATGACTCCATTGTACTGGAGTGGAAAATTGGGACATAGCCACAGTGACTTACAGGTACCATGGTAGCAGTTTCCAAATCTGTGTGAAGCTCAAAATCACCTGGGGAAATTTAAGAACTATTTTCTGAGACTGGTCAGTAGATATGATGTGAGCAGGGGAATCTCTTTCTAAAATGTTCCCCACTTGATTTTGATCATAAATCTTATTTAGAAATCCTTGCCTGGTGATATTAAGAGAAGAATTTGGGAATGGATATTAGAGTGAAGGTGAGCAACCCATGGTAATTATGCACAGACAAAAAATAAGCTAAATGATGTTTCTTCTTGCTATTCTTTAAGAGAGAAAAGTCCAATTGTGGTCTTAAGTAAACTTGATTTTGGCATCAGCCTATTGAGCCATGTCTGACAAAAGTCCTATATACTGGGGACAAAGGGCAGAAGGTGAGGCTGGGATTGGATATATTGTATTACATATTTTTTTCTGCAGCTTCGGTCTGCAGAAATATGTATTACATTTTTTTTTCTGCAGTTTGCTTTACTTGATTGGGATGATGCACTTTGGGGATGAAATTACAAATCAGAATGAGCACTAAAAAGTACTTTTTCTTGGAACCTGCTCAATTACAATTGAGGTCATTGATTGCCCACCAGCAATTTTCACTGCTCTGAGATTATTCTTTCCATCTGCTTGCCTTCTAGCCAAAAGAGGCGAAGAAGGGGCTTGGAACATCAGCCAAGCCAGGACTAAATGTGAACAGGTAGCTTTATTTTCTTTGTAGCCAATAGATAAGCAGATGGCGCTCATTTAAACTTTGGGGCTATGGAGAGTGAAAAGATTTAAAGGAACTTTACCTTCATCCTCACTTTCACTAGATCTTGCAATGTGTATCTAAGCTGATACACATTGTTTTCATTGATAAGATCCCCAAATAATTGCTCAAGTCTGTATCAATTCTGCCAGTCCAGATAAAATTAAAAAGCAGCCGTGTGTAACTTGAGTAATTCTTGACTGCCTTGAAGTCTATTTTTGCCTGTCAGTTCATCTCCAAAAGATTAGTTTGTCCGTTGGATGACAGTGGGAACCTCTTGCTGCAGCTGTCCTGGTAGCAGCGACACAGCATGTCACTGGCTCAACCTCCTCCAAGTTCTCTTTCAACATCTGCCTCACAACGTCTCCAACTAGAATCTCTCTTCTCCTCCTCTTCAGGACCTTCATTGCTCCACCCCTTACCTCTCTTCCAAAATCCACATCATCTACACAGGACAATTATTTTTGCACAGCTCCCTGGGAAGTGTCTCTGATCCCCAACTTTCCTTCTTTAACTCTGCAAATGAATAAAATGGTCTATCCATCTATCCATCTTTAATAAAGTACTATTACTAATGTTTTGCTACTACTGATATCATCAGCCTCACCAGTGATGTACATGATAGTGAAATAATTCTAACTTTGGTTGAACACTTAATACCAGAGAGCACTTTGTGTGCAGGCAAGAACACAAACTCAGCAATTGGCTGAGGATCATTAGTTACTAAGTGGGGGCAGAACTTCAGTGCAGGTGAGTGTACAGCTTATACTTTTTATGCTGTAATGTCATTTAAATTCATCAACAGGATGCATTAATTTGAGTTTTATGAAAACACCACCTTCTAGTTTACTAATTTGAGTAAATTTTTAGTCATTTTTATTGTCTTTTTTTTTCTGGGTGATCCTATATAATAAAAGGCTAATATGCAAATCAACTGAACAGCAGAACAACCGGTCGCTATGATGCGCACTGACCACCAGGAGGCAGACGCCCAAAGCAGGAGCTGCCCCCTGGTGGTCAGTGCACTCCCACAGGGGGAGCGCCACTCAGCCAGAAGCCAGGCTCATGGCTGGCGAGCGCAGCAGTGGTGGCAGGAGCCTCTCCCGCCTCCACAGCAGCACTAAGGATGATCGACTCATGGCTGTCAGTTAGATATCCCCCGAGGGCTCCTGGACTGCGACAGGGCACAGCCAGGCTGAGGGACCCCCCTGAGTGCACAAATTTTAGGCACCGGGCCTCTAGTTTTGACATAATGGAATGCAAAGGATACCTCATTCCATTGTCTCTGGAGGAAAGAAATGAAATGAAAAGAAAGCCAAGTAAGAAATTAAAGAGGAATTGAAAAGAAGCACCTGTATCCAGGACCACTGGGTGCGAGAACTTAGGCCAGCCCACTGTGTGCATCTCTTCCCAACTCTGGTCAGTGACTATACGTCGGTAGCTGAAAATTGGCCACAGTGGGTTTATTTGCACCACTTAAGTCAACATATGCTATTAGTCTCTTAATACAGGATTGCTGCTGTGACAGGATGCTGTAATGAAGGTGTTACCAGGGCTGTACTCCCTCTGAAGGCTCTCAGGGAGAATCCATTCCTTGCCTCTTTTATCTTCTGGTGGCCTAGGTATTCCTTGTCCTGCATCCACATCACTGCAATCTCTCTGCCTCCATGATCACATTACCTTCATGTCTTCCCTCTCAAAACTCCCACTGTCTTGCTCTTATAAGGATACTTGTGATTACATTTAGGCCCACTGGCTAATCCAGAATAAGCTTCTCATGTCAAGATCTTTAACTTAATCTCATCATTTGCTATATCAAGTAACATTCATCTATATATATAAAACCCAAATGACCAGATGACCAGACAACTGGACTACTGGACAGTAGCTATGATGCACACTGACCACCAGGGGGCAGACTCTCAATGCAGGAGCTGCCCCCTGGTGGTCAGTGAGCTCCTACAGCATGAGTGCCGCTCAACTGACAGATGGGTGCCAGACACAGGGCTCATGGCTGGCAAGTGCTGCTGTGGTGGCATGAGCCTCTCCTGTGGACACTCCCCCTGTGTGCCAAGTGGCTGCAGTGGCAGGCGCAGCGGGGCTGGGATGAGCGGGAGTGGCTGGGCACCCAGCCCGGGCTCGGCCTCCTCCCTGGCCACCTGCCACTTTGTGCACTACTTCGTGCTGTGTGAGATCGAGGTGGACAGTGGGCTAGAGCCCAACGAGCTGGCAAGTAAGGCCGGGCTGTGGCAGCGTGGAGGTCCACTGATCCCCACAGGCCAGGCCGAGGGACCCCACCGGTGCATGAATCCATGCACGGGGCCTCTGGTTCTTTTATAACATACTATTCACAGGTTTTGGGAGTAGGACATGGATTTTTGTAGTGGGTCATCATTCAGCCCACTACAGATATAAAGCAGTTTTTGTTTTATTTATTTTAGGGATGCTGGCTCACTTGCACATCCCTGATCCTTGGTTAAATAAAAACGTCTCAATGATGTGACACAGGAAATAACCCGTCAGGGCCAATGCCACTACAAATTCCTGTTGCAGTGAGAGCCATGCACACTAGTTGGGTGTCAGCCCTGTCTAGGAAATATTCTTATCACTTTAGGGGACAGGTACAATTGATTAAATTATGGATACATTAAACGTTTATCACACTGTTCATTATAATAGACGCCACTGATACTTTAAAAAGTGTAAAGTGACATGCGATGGACATCATAAGAAGGGTTTTATTGAACCATGTCCTTTACTGATGACCGGAATGTTTTTGTAGCCTCCTTAGACTGTCTGGGTTTTAGTTTCCCTTTACCTCATACATCTGGTCTCCTTTCTTTTAAAGTATCCCAATGATAAATTTTCATGAAAATAATTCTATTCTTAGCTAGAAAATCAATTTTAGGGTGGGGATCTGGCAATATTTATTGACATTTGGAGTAAATTCTTAATTTAAAACATTAAATTTGGGATGACACCCAAGCAAACAGATATTTAAAAATGAGAGTAGGAGGGATTTGTGACAGGTAATCTTGGGCTCCCAAGATAGTCTGGAATTTTAAAGTTGTTTTTATTCATTATGCTTGTACTTTTTAGCAGAATATTAAAATAAAGTGTAACTGTACTTATCTATATTAGTATTAATAATTTCTAATAGAACAGTAATGCCACCGTTTCCATTAATTTTATGGCTGTTCTCAATCAGCTAGTTATCTGGCCAACATAAGTTGTTGCCTTGAAGATGCACTGGCTCTTAGAAGCAAATTCCTGGGGGTGGAGCCTAAACTGATCCAGGAAAGTGATCAAGCTTTGAGTTGTATTTTGGACATGGTTGGTTCTAAGGCATGCCACTGGACATGTTTTCTCTAGGACAGTGCTTCTCAATCTTGGCTGTACATTAGAATCACACAAGAGCTGATAAAAATCCTAATTTTCCAGCCAATTACAGATTAATTGCTAAAGGTGGTGCTTAGTCTTCAATATTTTTAAAACTCTCCAGGTAACTGCAATGTGTAGGTGAATCTAGAACTGAACCATTGCTCTCGGAGGAAGTAATCCTGTTTCTCCTCCCAGGTAAGAGGAGTCCTTAGAAATCATCTTTAACCAGAAATCCTTAGTGTCCCTAGTATCATCATATTACTACAAGACTAGGATTATATATTTTAAAAAATAAATATTTAGGTGTTTCTGTTACTTGCTACTAATAACCAAGTTTTACCAGTAAAACCAGGTTGGGTGTAGCAGAATCCATTCAAATATCACTTAATAACTGGAGGAGGTGTTTAGCCCTCATTACTTGTAGCTCTTTCTGTCATAAGAAGTACTTTCCATATTTAAGCCCTCATCTTGGGTCCCAGTTCCCAATGACAAGAGAGTGAAGAAATGCCACACAGTGTCTGCTTCAGGGGCTATTAAATAGTGACTAGAGGCCCGGTGAACAGATTCAGCCTGGCCTGCACCCTCTTGCAATCTGGGACCCTTCAGGGGATGTTGGACTGCTGGTTTTGGCCCGATCCCCACAGGCCAGGCTGAGGGACCCCTCTGGTGCACAAATCCATGCATGGGGCCTCTAGTATACAATAAGATCGTTGGTTAATATCTTCCCGCCCTCCCCCCACCCTTCCCTCTGAGATTCATCAGTCTGTTCCCTGTTTCCATGCCTGTGTGTTGAGCATTTGCCCCTTGGTGGTCAGTGCATCATAGCTACTAGTCTAACAGTCGAACGGTCAAACGGTCACTTAGGCTTTTATATAGAGAGATGAGGAGGTTTTGGTAGCTTGGACTCCTTTCTTAGCAGTAGAGATGGGGAGAAGCAAACTGATTTGAGGTATCTTCAGAAGGTAGAATATGTAACACTATGTGACTGTTGGAAAGTGCAAGGTGAAAGAGAGGGCTGTGACAAAAATACCTTTTAGAGGAGATCAGGGACATTCAGAGTGGATGGAAGAAGATTTGATTTTGGGTGGTGAATGCACAATGCAATATATAGATGATGTATCATAGAATTGTACACTTAAAACCTATATAATCTTATTAACCAATGTCACCCCAATACATTTAATTTTAAGAAGAATCCTTCAGGCCTCTGACTTGAATAAATATGTGGCATCATTTCCTGAGATAGGGAATGAAGGAGGAGTGACAGTGAAAAAAGATCACAAATATAGTTTTGGATAAACTTGAGATGTGCAAGCAGAGATGACATTAGGAAAGTCAGGGTAGGAAGAAAGGCTGGAAGTTACAGGTGCCTGAAACTGGGTGGATGAGATTGTCTAGGGAGAATAAAAGAAGAATGTGAAAGGGGAAAGCAGTTGCTTTAATGTTTTTTTTTTAAATTTTAGATACAGTGAATTTATTAGACTAGAATGTTGATGGGAACTAATCAGTACGGAGGGAGAGGTTGAAGATACAGTGGCCTGAATGAGATCTCTGAGACAGAAGAAGAAATAGGATTTAGAATATGTGTGGCCTTGACTGGGAATCAAACCTGAGATTGAGCCATACCAGCCAGGCAAGAAGGAGATTTTGTGGAAGGAAAACGTCTTGAAAAAGGGAGCAGGAGCGAGATGATTAGAAAGGAAGAGAGAAGCATTTCAAATGAAGAATATTGTGGCAAGGGCTCCCCAGGAGTTGGCATTAGGGAGCATCACTCACTAATGATCAACTCACTTCTGGGGGCTGCTGCAGACAGGGGCCGATGCATACAGGATGTGGAGAAAGGGAAAGAAGGAATGAAAGATCTGAGGTGACCCTCTAGTCTTTATGAATGCCAGTCCAGAAAGCCAGTCCCTGGTTTTCTCCTGCCCTCTAGGATTCATTAATTCAGCAATTAACATGCCTGTAATTCAGTTTCTTGTTATTGACACATTGTTCATTCATGCCATTTGCTTACAGAAAGTAAAGGGAATGTTGAATATCATTTAGCTCAATATGCCTGCATTTTAAAGCAGGCTATTGATCTGGGCCTCTCTCTGAAAGAAAGTGACACAGATAAAGAAGAGAGGAAAACAGGTGAAGTTGTGACGGTATTGAGTGGCCTCCCATGGCCTGGACTGACTGTGTTGGGAAGTGAGGATCATGTCTTGCGGCGTGAATCTCTAGGGTTATTCATTAGTTTTTAGACCAAACAGGAGAATTATGTCAAGGTGACTTGATCAGTCATCCTTTGGTAGCACCGAAGTTCTGAGTATTTAATCAGTGACCGGTGGGGCGTGCCAGGTGGTCTAAGTTCACTGATTTCTCAGGGTCACTCCATTGCAATGAACTTACCACCACAAATTGACAGGCTACATCTAGTGGCATGATTTTTCCCTCTTGGGAAAGCAAAAGCCAACCTATTTCCTTACTTTTAAAAGATTCTTATCTTACCATTTTAGTGAATACTTCTTTCACTATAATATTTTTGTATTCTTAATTTTTGTACTATTATATGTGTTCCTATAAGTCACATTAAGTATTTTTTGGGGGAATAAAATATAAATATATAATACATTTTTCTTTGGTCTAAAGAGGGAATTATGAGGAAAAAAACCTACAAGAAACCATGTAGGTTATTCATCTGCCAAGTGGTAGGCTGTAACTAACCCTGAGATGTAACTTTCCATGAGAAATAACTTGTATCTCTGTGTTACATTTTAATGTTTGACAGTATTCATCATCAGGAATTTCTTTATGTTTAGCCTAAATTCATAGGTTTCATTTTTTTTTTTGCAATTATATTTCTAATAAAAAACTTTTAGTCCCTTCCATCCCCTTCCATCAGTTGTAGATAACTAGGTATGTTATGTTAGATGACTAGGCAAACTTTCTACAAGTCATATGACTGGGTTAAATTTTTTCTTCTATAAATTTTGCGCAATGTGACCTGAGCAAATAAATAAATTACTGTATGTCTTAATCTATGACCATAGGCTATATTTTAATAACAGGAGTTCCTCATTTATTCTGTCTCAGGGATGTTCTCTTTCCCTTGTTGGATCTATTGATGTCCCAGTCCAATTTCAATGTCATGTATGAGAGACACTCCCACCCCATCTGGTAAGTCTCCCAGGGCCTTAGCTGTGGGGTATGGTAGTCACAAGATTAGCAACACAGGATTAATTTCTTGGAAACTCTCCCATAGGTGAGATGAGAAGCTTTTATTACATCTTGGTGAGTCACTCTTTCCCAAGGAACACAGAATCATTTTCTTGAGGAAGCAAAACAACAGACACACAGCCCAAGAAATGCATGTATGACGTTCTGACTCCCAAGGAAAAGGAGCAGAATTGAATATCATTCTGATTGTGTTATAACAGGACATCCTGAGCTTGGAGGCGATTATTAAAATTAGAAAATGGCTTCCTTTACTCTGGGTACAATAAACACAATTCTTTTAGCCTTTAAAAAATTAGGTATTTTCTAAACCTGGTCATCTTTATTGTTTTTCCTGTGTCCTCATATCTTTTTTTAAATGTAGGCCTCCTACTCAGTGCTCTGTGAAGGTTCTGTTTGATGCAAGGTCATATCAGGGTTTTCAATACTATTTTGGTAACCATTTATTCTTAGCAGGCTTTAGTTTTATAATTTTTATAATTGTACTGGTTTGCTAAGTCATGCTCAGCTTTGCTCCATGATATCACAGATTTGTCCTAAAGATTTTGGCAGTCAGTATAAAAAGAGGGAGATGCAATTTGTACAATCCAGAAAGAAATTTTCCCAATAGATCATCAAAAGAACATTGTGCAGGATCATGAACAAGTGTTTTAAAAACAACTTTGGAATAGAAATAAATTTATTTGCTCATGCTTATAGTTATAGTTTCTAACAATCATACAGAAAAAAAAGGTCCAACTAAATTATGCTTGTAGAGGTTAGGGAAATAATTATCTTTGAAAGGAAGGGTGGTAAATGGAAGAGGCCAGAGGTGGGATCTTGAGGGTGTTGGTAAGATTTTGTTTCTTGATTTGAGTGCTGGCACAATGGCTATGTGCCGAGGTTCTTGTTCCGGCATTAAGAAGGGTTCAGCAATCTGGAGAAAGGCTGTGTGTAACTTAAGAGTCCAGAGACGAAAGATAATTTTGAAAGGCATTGGGGGTCAGAAGAGCCTAGCTAAAGAACCTAAATTTTCCTTGTCTCAGGACCCCTTGCTTTTTATTAACAAAAATTGTCCTAAGGCAAGGTGGAGATATACACTTCAAAGGGTAGCGTTTCATACAGAAGCATTGTCAGATTGGGGAATTGACTAGTCCGCTCAGGTGTTTGGCCAACAGGAGGCAATAACATGTAGATGAAGATGCCCTGAGCTGTCTGGCAGCAAACAATCAATTTAATGCATCCTTTTCAGGTTTGGGGAACTGCTGTCAGCCATTCCCAACAGGTGACAACATATGTGACTCAGCCCTTGTTGAGTCCCCAAGTTCCATCAACCTTTCAATGAAACTCTTGCATTTATGACATGCTGGAACTGGCTTCCGGCGGCTATGCCCACTTTTCATAAACACGTTCCTTTATTGTACATGTTGTACATGCTTCTGTATGAATATTATCCTTCAAGAAAAAGTTTAAAATAACCAAAAAGTAAGTAAGCAATCTCTTATGTTAGAAATGAATCAACAAGATAAAAAAAAAAGTAAAATAAAGGAGAAAGAAGTATAATAGAAGGCACTGAAATCTATTAAAAGCAAAACTCCAGGAATTGGATGTCATGGTATTTGACACATTGTAGGTGTCACTAAATACTTGTGGAATCAATGAACAAATGAACATTTCTTTTAAAATCTTCCCCCAGTCAGCTCCTCAAGCACCTTATTTCAAACACTCTTTTAGAATCTCTTTTCAATTGTTTTATCCACATAAAACATTTTCTAATTCTGTATTAAAAGATTTGTCAGTTTTCTTGTTATATACATTTTTTTTGCAGTCACACTTACATTTATAGCATGCAATGTGAGACAGGCAACTAGAATGAGGATATAGTTGGAAATAATTTGACACAAAATGCTTCAAGGAATGAGACAACAATTCTCTAATTTACAAATTTAAAAGGTTCAAAAGCCTCTTATATTTACTTAGTCCAGTGTGACACTTAGGCAAGTAACTGCTGATGCCATCTGTTGGTGATGGGCAGATTTGACTTCTTAAAAAATCCCACGAATAGGCTCTTATTTGGTTTTACAAAGGTTTGATAATCCAGGTTTATAATAAGAGTAGCTTTTGTGGGCTGCCTGGTGCAAACCCCCCTAAAATTCACTAGTAAACATGGGCACAAGCTTTTATTAGGCAAACAAAACAAAATTATTTATTCATATAATAAAATATATGATATGAATATCTTTTTAAATCTCTTTCTCTAGCACTTACCTTAATGAAGATGGAATTAATAAGAAATGGGTTTGACTCCATTATATATCTTTCAGGAAACCCTCCATAAATATTACTTCTCTCAACTAAGCTTCTGATTCAGTGGATTTGAGTTTGGGGTTATACTTGCTGGTTAATATCTGGAGTGCAGTTGCTGGTTATGTTAGAAGCTATATGATTATGTTGCCAGAAAAACTGGATGTCAGACTGACATCCATGTAAGGAATGTTAAGAAGCATGACACAGTTCTTAACATCTAATCCGAATAAGAAAAGTGGCTGTGGCAATGTAGTAAATTCATATTCTCCCCATTTGAGAGTTCCAATATTTTCTCTCGATGGCTTGACTGATTTAAATTACACCTGAAGAATCTACATTGTGAAAACAGCTCTTTATTAGGCAAGATTTAATTTCCTCCTGGGCTCAATATCCATAAAGTGGGGGTAATAGTGATAGCTTAGAGAAATTATGAGCTTCCATTAAAATATATCAGTTAAGCAAAGTAAGCAAGAGGAAAACAATCACCTCAGGGAAGTGTCATTTTATTTCCATTATTCCTGACTCGCATTTCTTTGAGTTTGATTCAATTAAAATGAACCAACCAACGAACAAAACGCCTACTGAGAACCTACTGTATTAAGCCCTCATGTGCTGAGGAGTGTGCAAGAATAGGTCAGAATATATAATTTCTATGGTTAATAAGCTTCCAACAATCGTGGGGGAGGCAAGTACACTATGTGAAATGGACATATATACCACACAATGGGTCTCTTGGAACATAAGTGCTATTGAACTTTAATTGACACTATAAAGAGGGAACAGGAAGGGAGAGGGGGTCCTCGTCAGACACATCTAGGAAACACTGGGTTGATTAAGTTTAAGTTAACTAGGTATGTTCAGGTCAAGAATTTTCATCACATATAATATGCTAATATTAATCATGAATTTCCAAGGTAGAGAGGATATTGTATTTTCCAATTTTTGTGTCTTAGAAACCTTTGGTCAGAGAATATCCAAGTGGAGAACTTAACATTGATAAATGTTGCAACTCAGGATGTAACAGCAAATTGCAGGGGGGATAACATAGAATTTGGATTTAGAGGACCTGGATTTAAATCGTGACTTTTCTCATTTCTAACTCTCTGAATTTGAGAAATATTATTGCAGGGCTTTTAGGTGGTTTTCTTTTTCAGTGGTGCATTGGAACTGGCTCCAGAATTTTTTGACCTAGTTGTTGAACACAGACATTATTAAAAGATATATATATATATATATATATATATATATATATATATATATATAAACTAATATTAATTAATCAATAGCAACGTATTGTGAAGCTGGGTTTTAATGGTTTCTATGATGAAAAACAAGTGTGACAAGAAAATCGTTGTGGAGCAGGAAATGAGGATGTTAGTGTCCATCATGATTCCAAGTGCGAAGAAACTGCATGACACCCACCAGGCTTGTACATCTCCTTATATGTCGTGATGGCTGAGATGGAAATATTACTTTTACCTTTCAAATTATATGTATTTAAAAAAACAACAACTGCTAAGCTAAAAACCTCATTAAGCTGTCTAGATCTAACGTTAGATATAACAAACTCTTACATATTTCTGTTGGCTTGCGTGAACAGGGCACGGAAAATTACTGAGCACCAAGAAAGTTTGAAAACCTCTGCATTATCCTAAATTAGTGTTCCAATTTCAGTCTTTTAGGTCAAATTCACAAAATTGAGTTCATTTGAGAATACCTCTATTTTTCTAAATTGTCAAACATTTGTGGATTGATCCCTTTCAAGTTGACTGTAATCTACTACAAGTAATACATCTATTACAAGTAAGGCCTCTTTCCTTTTTATCCCCCTTTCTGCCTTTTCCTTCCCCCTCCCCCAGCTCCATCTCCTGCTTCTCCTCTTGTCTCTGGTGTGTGTGTTTCCTTTTGTGTTGACTAGTATGACTGAGTAACATATTTGTGATTCTGGGTCACTAAATAAGGAAATCATCTAGCTGCATTTTCCTATGTGTTGATTAGAGCTGAAATCCTATTAAATTGAGAAAATGTACACTTACCACCTTTCCCTGCTGAGTTTATCCTTTTAGTTGCCATATTCCTGATGAATATCAGTTATCATTGAATAATTCATTTAGTTTCAAAATGAAGAATAGGCCTTCAAATAATTAGCTGTTAAGGGCAATGAACAGGAACTTTAGTTTATATTTTCCAAAAATTATTTGATTTTACTTAATCATCTGACTGCAATCATCCTCTTAGCATCTGTTCCCAACATAGATAATAATCACCATGTGTTTTCTCATTTCTACCTTCAAAGTGACAGTTAGGGTAAAGAAAACACTTTCCAGAATATACCAGAAAACACCATCCTTTGCTGTCCTTCTTCTCAAGGAATCCCTACTTGGAGCCCTTTCCTCCTTTCCTCCCTTCTAAGTCTAGAATAGAATCTTCACCCACAGTCCATGCCCGAATCCATTGGGTCCTTCCAACAGAACACGTCTTTGCTATCCCATGATCCACATGCCTGTGCTGTACCTAACTGTACCATATTTCACTCACACATATCCTTTTCTCTGTCTTTGTCCTCTGTGGTTACCACCACTTCCTCCAGATGTCTTAGAAAAATGGAGTGAAGAAATGGAAGTGATACTAAATGATTATTTACTCTGAAATTCAGCTTACTACTCTTCCTTCCTTCCTTCCTTCCTTCCTTCCTTCCTTCCTTCCTTCCTTCCTTCCTTCCTTCCTTTCTTTCTTTCTTTCTTTCTTTCTTTCTTTCTTTCTTTCTTTCTTTCTTTCTTTCTTTCTTTCTTTCCTTCTTTCTTTCTTTCTTTCTTTCCTTCTTTCTTTCCTTCTTTCTTTCTTTCCTACATTCTCTCAGTTTCCAAAAGTTTCCATTGCTCTTAAACACATACTTTAAGGCAAATATATTTTGGGACCTAATTAAGAGATAAATATCCAAAAGTGAGACCCAATGAGGCCTACTGTGTCCAAATAGTGAGGACCTGTAAGTCAAGGCTGTGTGGTTCTTGAATCTGACAAACATATATTAAGATGTGATCAGAACATATGAGATGTCAAATGGCTCTGGGAGAGGTAAGAGGGGACATGTGTGTTTATTTCTGTAAGTTTGGGACACTTTAACAGTTATGTTACCTTGAATTGGCTGTAATCTGGACAACTACTCAATAAAGCACCCTCAATTATGCTCTGCCTGCCTATAAGGCTTTGATTTTAGCTTTCCCCTTCCTAATCAAGAATCCATTTCCATAGAAACACAAATAGCAAGAGCATCCTGAAAGCAATTTGTCTGCTTCTGTTTCCTTTTAAATGGAAACAGAATTTACAGCAGTCAAAATAAAAGCTTTAATAAGTAATATTTTCAAATGCATCCTTCAACATTAACCCTCTCAACTTATAAAGCAGCTATTGGTAGCTGAAAATTTGAAGCACAACAAGGCAATTTTATGCCTGGAGCAAATTATATGGCCTGCACTTAAGCTAACATAGGCTTCTGACCTTGAAATGCATGCTGGTATCATCTCCCATTCCACAAATCTGTGTACCTTTGTTATCCCAGCAATGGAAGAAATATGGACTCATAGTTGGTGCTTAATAGATGAATATCTGAATTGATCAATTTGAATATATTGGAGATTTTTCTCTCTCAATATTAAGAGCTGTTGAGGTCACTTAGCAGGTGATCAGTTGGCTGAAGAGTATATGAGGACCTCATGCAGTTGGCCCAACTGTACCAGTTGGCTGGAGCAACTGTGGCCTCTCAGACACATACTCCATTTCCTTTATACTGGAACTGCACTGCAATGTGATTTTCTGCTACTATTTCCAGCAGGTTTAGGGGTGCCTCATTTCAGCCAGTAGATGAATTGCTCTACTTCCAGACAGCTGAGGTCCCCAGTGGAAGCCATTTTTCTTCCCAAGCATTTCTCTGCCTTTGGTCATCATGGGATTAACATATTGAACATATTGAAACGATGATTTTTTATTAGCACCCTCTGGTGTCTCTGATGAGACGACAGTGTTTGAGCGATGACAATAGAAACGGTGAAATGATGGCCCTTTAGCCTTTTTTTGCAGAAAAGGCAGTGTGGATATTTGGTGATGGTAGGCATTGTACCTACCATGCACCAAAGCATGGAGGCGCCATTCAGACAGGCTAAAGCCATCAACCTTGAAAAAAATGTTTTTTCTTTTTATAGGGTTAGATTTTTCTGGAGACTGATTGTAGCACTGCAGTTTGATCCCATCACATTCCACTGTATTCTGTGCCACCCGTTTTTTCCTTCTGTTAAGTTTCAGTTCTAAAAGAGCTGCCAATGCATGGAATTGTCCAGCCAGAGGATGGTGTTGGGGCTTCATATCACAAGTAAACTCCAGTCATTTCATCAGAACAGCCAGGTGTGCTGGGTTGAGGACTTACAGGTGGTTTCTGGGCCCGGAAGAAAAGACTGTCGTGATTAATCAGAAGTACCTGCCTTGGAAGAGGGAGGGTGTGTTGATCCTCTGGAAAAGCATTTTATTCTCCTGCCATAGACCTTTGTCACTGACTTTTCTGACTGAACCCCCCGAGACCCATTTCCCCTTGCATCTTAGCACAGGTAGACTGTGTCAAATGAGTGTGAGCACCTTGTTATAAAAGAATTCATACACAAAGGGGCAAAGGTGACATGTAAGATTCGGCCTTCCCTGTCTGACTCTTGGAGTCTCTCTTCAAAGCCAATGTTAGCCTATCTTTGCCTGTCCTTCCAGAAAAATGCTGGAATAGGATTTAAGTCAACATTTTTCTCTGAGCCTCTTGCAAGCTGCCAGGAGCCGTGACATGAAGAACATGGTTTCTGACCACAGGAAGCACACAACCTAGCTGAAAAAATAACCTGCTGAGGGGGTGCGGAGGGAAGCCTAGAGAGAGGAGGGCAGCAGCATTTTAACTGGTGGAGTCTGAAATCATCCTGTTGGCCATGTTGTTATGGTGATTCTGTACCCCAGGGTACACTGACTTCAATGCGGAAAGCTAAACCCTCCTCCCACCTGCTTGCTGTGGGAGTGTCAGCGAGTCCGCCTGGCTGAGGAGGCTGAGCCCTGCCACACAGGGGCAGCTGGGTGGCTGTGGTGGAAGGGTGGAAGCCACATTGCTGGGCGCCTGTCCTGGAAGGAGAAATGCCCTTGATCCCTCCCAGGCTTCTGAGCAGTGCTTTTAGGAACAATTGCCTGAGATCCGAGGCCTTCGGATTTTTATTACACTTCTAGAGCCCCTAGAATATTCATGGAACTCCTCCCTCTGACTTTGCCAGATGCTCTGGCTCTGCAGACCCCCTTCCTTCCACCTCGTGGAATTGGCCTCCTCCTTCCAGAGCTCATCTGCCAAGGTTTCTGCCCGCTCCTGTGGTGACGGTTGTGCTCCGATGCCAGATTATTCGGAGAAGCCTGTAGGCTTGGTACGCCCAACTCTTTCCTCTTCTGAAGCCAAGGAATTTCCATTCTCTCTTCCTCAGAGCCGCTCCCTCAGAGAGGAGGAGACGGTTGTTTAGCAGTTCGCACACAGTCACCAGTGCGATCTTCACTGGCTTTGTAAAGCTCAGACCATCACACACCAGTACCAGAAACAATCGAGAACTGATCTCTGTCCAGTTTCAGCCACCACCCCACCCCACCCCCCTTCTTCTTTCTTTTTATTTCTCTTTAACCACCTGACAGGTCTGGAGTGCTACCTTCTAAGAACAGAGGCTTAGGGAACAGAGCATGTACACAGGCCTGGTGTTGGCACCTCCTCAGGTTCCGAGAAGGGCCACCTTGAATACAAAGTACAATGTACACAGGAAGGGGTTCAGATGGACCAAAAACGTGGCATTTTACACTCTCCCCGATGAACTCCACATGCCTGTAGTCACTTCCTCTGATCTGACACATGTTAAGTGTCTCATCCCTGGATGGGCCAAGTAGTTCTCTGCCAGTCACCAGCCTCTGCCTCTGCTAACCATCCTGCAAGCACCCACACAGATCAGAAGGGCAGCAGGGTAGAATACAGCTGTGGATTCGTAAAAATTTACAACCATGACTATAATATGATTCGGACTGAGTATATTACTGTCAGCTGATTGCTGTATTATTTTGGTTAACATCATTTCTATGAAAATTCAGTCTTTTCCAGCATTACAAATTTTATTAGAGAATAAGCTGCTTAGCTTCCTTTGTAGGCTAGGGTATGGGCAAAAGAAAGTAATCACGAGCCCTCAGCTTACTCGAAATAGCATTATTATTTTTGAGTCTAGCAAAAAAAAGACTGTCGATCCTTATATACTTTATCTTGATTAATTATATTGCTGAAGGTCACTTACCTGCATCCTTGCCATTTTTTAAAATTACACCTCAGCTACCTGTGTAATGAGGGAGAAAAACACATAGCATTTCTCATGCTTGCCTGGTTATTGTTTGTCGAGTATAAAAATGTGTGCTTGCTCTCTTTCTTTGAGGTAGATGGCCCTCTGGTAGAATTATTCACCTAATTTATGACATTCACTTCCTGATGCTCATAGTCAGGTGATTACCAAGTCAGGGCATAATGCTTGGATGATCTGTGAAATAATTTTAGAAGTAATTTCAGTAGAACAATTCTACAGATAAAGATGGTCCCGACTGGGGGGGAGGGGGTGTAAGAGATCAACCAAAGGACTTATATGCATGCCTATGAGCATAACCAATGGACACAGACAGTAGGGGGGTGAGGGCATGTACTGGGGGTGGAGGGGAGTGGACGGGGAGAAGTCAGTGGGGGGAAAAGGAGACTTATGTAATACTTTAACAATAAAGAATTAAAAAAAAAACACACCCAGAAGGTCCTAACAGAGGCATGAGTTGTCAGAGACGCAGAGCTGAAACTGTCCTAGTGATTATTCATGCGCATTTTCTGAGCAACAGTTATTAAATTTTTTTCATGTGGTTCAACATTTATTAAATTTTTATGTGGTTCAAAGCAGCCTGACAGTTTGACCTCATCTTATCGTTTTGGTTTTTATTCCCAGAGTATATCTGTGTCCGGGGAAGTCACAATGCTGAGCTGTCTGTCTGAGAGTATTCACATGTGCCAGAAGAACAAAATGTTGAATCGATTGGACTCTTGATAATGCTTTATTATCAGTCTGTCCTCTGCCCAGAATTATGTAACTCTTTTGATGATGTACCTTGCAAGAGACACGATCTTTTTCAGGCACCTTGGGGATGGCTGCATAGTGTGAAACTGTAATTCACTAAGGCGTAAAGGAACAATTGTATTCCATTACTCGAAAAGTCCAATATTGGGCAGAAGTAAGTGAAATAAAGGGCAGAGTATATCAATGTCCCCTCACCAGACTTATGTTAGCCTTAACCTGGAAACAAAAGTCCAGATCAGTGACCTTTAGGTCAGTAGGTTTCTTGAAGCTAGTGATGGGGTTCTAGAGCTGTGCTTGGGGTATTAGAAAGCCTGATGGAAATCATACATGTATCCCATTTGGGATGATTCACTAAAATTTCAGGGTTCTGAGCTTTGGGCTGGTGTAGCATTGGTGATCTCTGGTTCCTCTCATGTACTTTTATGTATGTCAGTTTTGCTCAACAAATAATTGCAAAATATATTTTTTTTCTTGAAATGTATTTGATACACATATAGAATTCATATGGAGAAAATTATTTAAAGGGGTCCTTGGGGGGAAATAGTTGAGTCCTTGACCCATAACATCTGCTTTGGTGATGGTGATGAATGATATGAATTGTTCTCTGAGATCTGGCCAGTTCAAAGGGCCACAGGGTTCTTGACAGGTTGATTTTATTGAGGGTTAGTGAAGAGGGCTGATTATATTTCAGATTGGACTTTGAACTTGGCCTCTTTGTCAAGAGGAAGCAAATCTGAGCATACCACTTTCACACCTGCACCCCGAAAAAGCTTGGGAGCGAGACTCTAAGACAACTTGTCTCCTCTCACCTCCTGGAGCCACCAGCACTACAGGTCTCCCCAAGCTGAGCCCTGCCCTCCCCAGAGCTGGCCTTGCCCTGAGAAACCTGCCCAGCATTTACTGTGGCCATTTTTTAACACTCAGGCTGCAGCCAAAGACAAAGGTGATCAAATTCATCTCTGGCAAATGATCAAGCTCATTTTTTTATTTTAGTAGATTATTGAGAAGAATTTTGTTTATGAGTTTAAATAGACTAAATCAAAGCATTAGACACTTGATTATAAAACTGACAGTGATGCTAGTTGGAAGTTATTTCCTGGTGAAACTACACTGAGAAACATTACATATCACCTGCAGCTTCTGAGTTTTGGAATCTTAGCCCAACTGTATATAAATGATACCAAATTATAATTTTCTCACTTAGGTTCCTTTTGTTTTAATTTAAATATACAAAGAAGTAACATAGAGAATGTTAAAATAAAAATGTTGCCATTTTTACTTCTTATTCTTTAAAATAAAAAATACACATCCTATCTAATAAAGAGGTAATATGCAAATTGACCATCACTCCAACACACAAGATGGCCACCCCCATGTGGTCAAAGATGGCCACCCCCATGTGGACACAAGATGGCTGCCACAAGATGGCCAGCAGGGGAGGGCAGTTAGGGGTGACCAAGCCTACAGGGGAGGTCAGTTGGGGGTGATCAGGCCTGCAGGGGAGGGCAGCTGGGGTGACCAGGCCTTCAGGGGAGGGCAGTTAGGGGCAACCAGTATGGCAGGGGAGGGCAATTGGGGGAGACCAGGCCTGCAGGGGAGGGCAGTTGGGGAGGGACCAGACCTGCAGGGGAGGGCAGTTAGGGGCAATTGGGCTGGCAGGGGAAGAGAGTTAAGGGTGATCAGGTTGGCAAGGGAGGGAAGTTAGGGGTGTCTGGGCCAGCAGAGGAGAGCAGTTAGGGGTGACCAGACTGGCAAGGGAGGGAAGTTAGGGGTGGCCAGGCCAGCAGAGGAGGGCAGTTAGGGGCAATCGGGCAGGCAGGGGAGCAGTTAGGCGTCCATCAGGCTGGCAGGGGAGTGGTTAGGGGCAATCAGGCAGGCAGGCAGGCGAGCGGTTGGGAATGGGCAGTTGGACATCCCTTGAGGGGTCCCAGTTTGGAGAGTGTGCAGGCTTGGTTGAGGGACACCCGCTCACACACACTCCATGCATGAATTTCATGCACTGGGTCTCTAGTTAAATATAAAACTGAAGTTCTGTTTTCCTTCCTCAAACCCATTATAATAATTTTCTTCTCAGAAAAATTCACTATCAGGAATTTATAATGTTTTTCCAGTTCATTTTAGTATTTGAACTACTTATATGTGGTACTGTTTTCAATGTGTTTAACATTTTTCATGGCCTGTATCACATTATTTTACAACTTGCTTTTTACATTCTGCATTATTTATTCATCCAATAAATATGCATTCTGTGTCTATAACAATATGTGCAGTATTCTAGGTGTTCGGGCTAGAGTTTAACAAAACAGTAAAAATTAACCTGCCCTTATGGAGTTTACATATTAGTTGAGAAGAGACAGCCAAACAAGTAAAGAAATAAATTATGTATTATGTTAGATGGTGGGAGTATTATGGAAATAAAGTTGGAAAGCGGAATGCAGAAGAATGGGCTTAGAGATAGTCCTGGGCAAAATGAGATGAGTCCTGAGGGTGGCCAGGATAACAGGAGTGACAAGGCTGAGTGTTGCTTGTAAGTAAAAGCCTTGGAAGAGGACCAGGTAGAGGCCTTTGTAAAATCTATTTGTTGATATATATGAAGCTGGTTCATTGGCATGAACTACTGTAGAACATACCATCATGAAGAGAAATCACATTTTATTTACTTATTTCTAAATTGATAACCATTTGGTTGTTTCTATCTAATTGTTTCTACTGCTGACCATATTACTATGAAAATCCTTGTTCATGTCTCCTTGTACTCATGCGCAAGAGTGTTCCTGGGCCTAGAGGTGGAATGGCTCCCAATTTTGTCATGCACACGTTCAGTTGTATATACACTGCTACATTGTTCCCCAAAGCCTATTTGCATTCTCTTGCAACACACAAGTTAACACACATAGCACAAGCATTTGTTTTCTTGCAGCCTTGCCAACACTAGCATTGTCAGATGTTGTAACTTTGACCCTCAGGTGGGTGCAAAATGGGGCTTTATTGCTTTAATTTGACTTCTCAGCATACTAGTGAAGTTATGTATTTTTTTGTTTTTGTTTTTTTATCCTCATGAACTTATGCCACTTCTAAGTTATGCATTTTTCATTTATTTGTTGGCCATCACACTGATTGTTGTATGAATTACCTTTCATTTGCCCATTTTCACCTTTATGTTATTTGTCTTCTGAATAATTTCCATCAGTTTCTTATATATTATGGATAAAGCCTTGGTAATGCACTCTGGACATTCATCTCCAAGTCTGTCCCTTGTAATTTATCTTTGTCTTCTGCTGTCCTTAATTACTAGATGCCCGGTGCACAAATCGTGCACTGGTGGGGTCCCTCGGGGTGGCCTGCAGAGACCGGGCCCCAGCTCATGTCCCCAGCCCTGCAGCCTCACCTGGCATCCCGCCTTTGGCCTGGTGCCACCCGCTCCCACTCTCGTTGGGGCCCACTGGGGCCAGCAGCACCTCCACTGCCGCCCGCTGCCAGTGCCGCATCATCTATGCCCACCATGTTTAGCACCACCCCCTGGTGGTCAGCACATGTCATAGCGAGCAGTCGAACTCCTCGTCTCCCAAAGGACCTTCCGAGGGGACAATTTGCATAATAGGCTTTTATTATACAAGATACTCAGGTTTGACATTTTTATCTAGTCCAATTTACTAATCTTTTATAACTGGAACTTTCAATGTGTCAAGAAACCCTTCAATACCCCTATGTCACAAAGATATCTATCATCAAGAAGTCAAGGTTTGATTTACATATTTAGGTCATCGTGGATGCTGTGGTGCATAGCCCTGAGTCGGTCTCAAGGGCATTCTCCTGCTGTCAGAAACATTGTCTTATGTTCCAAAACTTGCCCAAGATTCAGCTCCCTTTTTATAGACAACCCTGTATTCATTACAAATTCATGAAGGCAGAAGGACAAAAGTCTGGCCCCTGGACTCAATTTGGGACTTCTCTAAAGGACCAGTCCAATTTCTAAACTCTCAGCAGAATTGACTCAGACCTCTGTTATGGTGTATCAAAGTCCAATTGCTGTCTCTGCCAAATTTTGCTTCCTTCTCCCATTAATCCAAATTACTCACCAATAAACCAGCTGCCTGCTAATCTCCACTTCAGAGTCTGTTTTCCAGAGAAGCTGATCTGTGACAATTGGCATAAGATATGGTCATGGGAAACAGATTCTAAAATGAATTTTTGGATCAGAATTACCCACTACCTGCTTGGCAATGATGATGCATGTAATAGATAAAATACTGATAAATCCTGGCATGCGGTATCCTAGTGACTTTTAAAACTATCACTTGAGGAGGGGGAACTGAGATAGCATACTGTTGGAAGAAAATGCACTGGCGGGTGCAATACGGTACCAGGGAATGAAAGTGCTGTACTACCTAGATTAATCGGACTAGCCATAGATTAGAACTAAAATGAGAATGTACTAACAAAGTAAGCCTATAAAATAATTCATATAAAGCTACCCATGTTAATCTTAGTAAATGTTAAACCCAGCTTGTTACTCTACCCTGACTTTTCTCTCAAAATTAGAGGTTGCTTGTTAAAAATCATTTTTTTAGAGTGTACTTTACAGTTCAGGAGTTTCTGTTCCTGTGTGAACCTAGGAAGCAGCCTGGCCTCCAGGTCCACGGACACAGACGCTGTCACAGGAATTCACCTGTCAAAAGAACCCCAGGTGGCCATAAAGATCCATATCAAGGCCTGTGGGAAGGTGTCCTGCACATCATACATCAAGTCTTATGCTAACTAACAAAATAACCTTCTTGATTAAATAACATAAAATGAATAATACTTCTCCCGGGCCAGAAAACTGGCTATATGCCAGATTAGTTATGCCTGCCATAAATGCCTGCCATAAATCGCTAACAGCTTTTTTTTTTTTTTTTTTTTTGAGCATATTCAGAAACAGGCTGTTCTGGATCCTGCTTGGGCTTGTGGTGGTTGGACCAGCAAGAACACTACCTGCGTGTCCACAGCCCCCTCCCCATGATTTTTTTGTTCTGCTTTCCATGTTCTTACTGATAAAACCCCTGCCTGTACTGAGATGTTAAGATGGGCTTTGGGACTGGAGTCCCCCATTTTCTCAAGTGGTTGGCACTTGAATACACCTCTTTTTTTTTTCTTTCTAGCACCTGTCTCAGGAATTTATTGGTTTTTTTTTTTTTTTTTTTTGTGTGTGTGTGTGTGTGTGTGTGTGTGTGTGTGTGTTTGTGTTTGCAGCAGGCAGCTAGACCTGTGTTCAGTTTCAATATCTCAATTTCAATATCACAAGTACAAAAAATGTCAATATTACAAAAGAGGAAACTGAGGAACATAGAGATTATCATGTCCCAAATCACAGAGCTAATGCATTCAAGGGCCAGGATTCAAATGTTGCCGCCTCACTCAGAGCCTTGTCACCTCCACACCATGCTGTAGCTCCAATGTTACCTGGGAATCACCAGTGAGGGCAAAGGGTGGAAAGAGAGGCTGGCAGTTACTTACCTGTGGCTTCTAGAGCCCATGGCTAGGTTGTGTGGTACTTCAGAGGAGTGGCGGTGGAAATGAGCAATAGACTTGGCTTTGTATCACCTTTTGAGTTTGAGTTCTGACTTGCTACTAAATAACTTGGAGATTGGGAGCATTTGATCCCTGTATGTCGGAGTTTCTTCATCTATTAAAGGACAAAAATAATATCTTCTCTTACTTCTTCACAGCCCTGAGGTGAGAGTCAGACCCATATAATTAGTCTCAAAAAGCTTTGTAAACTTCAGTGTTTCCTATTAAGGTAAGGTGGTGAAATGCAAACAATGACAGATTAAAACCATAGCAGAGGCCCAGCTTTTTATCTTTTATTTTATTTTTATTATTGTTATTTTTAAACATACCCGAGGATGTGGGGAGAGAGAGAGAGAGAGAGAGAGAGAGAGAGAGAGAGAGAGAGAGAATCGATCCATTGCCTTCTGTATGTGCCCCGACCAGAGATGAACCCACAACCTTTTGGTGTTCAGGACGATGCTCCGACCAACTGAGCCACCTGACCAGGGAAAGGCCCAGATTTTGGGTTATCATTATTCCCGAAGACTGTTTGATTAATAAGCATTGTGGAAAAGAAAATCTCTTTCCAGACCAGTCCTTAGAGTTGAGAGATCTTTACAGTTTGAGGATCAGTCTCTCTGGTCTCCTATTGGTGCCTGAGGAGTAGCTAAGCCCAGTTTAAAATAACTGACATTTAACAAAGTTCTATCTTGAAAATTATTATTAGTTTTTTTGTGAAAAAAGTTGGCAGAAGAAAAGTTGGTTTGGAGTCTGCTCAGCCAGTGGAACTTTCACCTCCACCTCAAGTCAATGGCTCAGCAAATCTTTAGAAGTCTGGCTGTGGCAGCAGCTGTTGCTTGGGTAAACAGGCTCTGGAAAGTTCACCCATCATGATAGCTCATTTGGAACTGTAATGCCAATCTTCAGTCAGGTGGGCTCCATCTTCTATGTCTGTGTTATACACAGTCCAAAGGCAAGAGGGAAGAGGAGAAATGATTTGATTTAAATTTCAATGTGCTTTGATTAGGGCATGGTGGAGGACTTTTTCCTGAACGCACTATTAGGATGCCTAGCATCCTGAACATTAACACTGAATATGCTAATTTAACATTTGTTCAGTTTGGGTAGCCTTGTTTTGATATGGTAGCAATGAAGGCTCTAAAGATCACTTTGAAGGAAAATTGTTTTGGAATGTAGTGACAAGCTCACAAACTAAAGATCACAACTGACCAGTGATCATTCATTTGTTTTTCTGCCTCTAGGCAGACCAGGCCCTGTGTATTTGCAGCAGACCTTACTGCTGATGATTTGAACAATCAAAAATGTCTGTGTTTTTATTCCTGCATTCAGAGGTTGTGAAGAGTAAATGAAAAATTGTTGAGCGAGAAGCCTAGAACCTGAGGTCTTACCACCTTTCTACTCTGATGGGCCCCTTTCTACCTCTATATCTCTTTCTTCTTAACTGTGTAAACCAAAATTAATTTTAGACTGTAATAAAGAATAAAAAGAATGTATTTGAGCAAAAGGAGTTGCAGCCCAGGAAACACAGATTCAGGTAGCAACCTAAATTGTGTTCCACTGAGACAAAGGGGAAAGTTCCCACCGGATTCCCAATTAGGTCTTCTTTATGTAAATTAGGTATCCAAATTTGTACCCTTCTCACTGATCGGAATCCCACAGTACTAATTAACTGGCATTTTGTGTCCTGATTGGTCATTACAGAGCAGTCCTGATTATGTGGGTCAGGTTAGTTCATTGGTTGACTCAGCTGATGTACATGAGCAGGTCATAGTGTGGAAGTTCAGTCTAAGGTTCTTCCTGGTATACAGAGTATATGAGAAGCACCTGTCAGCAAAGGCAGCTAGGGTCTTATCATTTAAAAAAATCTGGGCTCAGTTGACTATGGGGAGTCCCTCTCAGCAGATAACTTTCTTCTCATGGTTCACATTAAATGAATCTTTCTTCTTGGGGTCCACAACTATACAATAGAAACCTACGGAGAGATTTCTGGGGCTAGTTGAAAAAATTACTTTTCCAGGAGCTTTTTTTTTTAAATTAGGATATATATATATATTTGCACCATGGTTGAATTCATTAACAAACAGGCTGATATAGCTTTAAGTAATTTTAAGAAATATTTAATAGAGCACCTTATCATTAACTCAAATAATGAAATGCGAGTTTGGTTCTAATCACAGTGGAGCCTCATGCTTGTGAGTAATGAGGGCACTTACAGCATTACTACTTTAAATTAATCCAATATACTCACGATTACCTTATCAAATAAAGATGATGCTTGACCCCAGTCATTGGAATCTTGTATCCTACCTGTGATTTGTTACCAGCACCATTATTGGGAGGGGGAATATTCCTGTCCTCCACGCTCAGCTTCTCAGCTGCCCCAAAGCCCTAGATCCCCTCCTCAGAAAAGGCTATTTATAGATTAGACTAAACAGAGCTTGGGACATTGATTGGATCCCATCTTGTTGGCTGGGATGAATGGTCTACTGTGGCTCAATGATTGGTACTTGTCCATGACCCTCTCATCTGTTCTCATATGGAGACCTGGCCCAGTTGCTCACTCCCTTTTTTTTTTTTTTCTTCTGAATATATAATGGAGCATCCAAGAGAGTTCATGTTACTTTAGTTCCTGGATTTTTGCACTGCTTCAGCCCAGTCCTTCCAGGTAGACACAAAATTTACTTTCAGAAGAAAGGAATCCTACGTAAGCTCGAGTGTGAGTCACACCCTCCAACTCAGCTTTCACACTTTGACAGCATCTAATATTGGCCCACTCATGAATAACTGTTTGCTTCCCTATATGACACGTCCTTCTTTCCTACGGTTCCCGTGAACAGAAAGCTGAGTGATAGCTCAGGATGGGCATGTTCCTTAGTCTGATTATAATATTCTCAGAATAAATTACACCTGTTTTAGAACTAATAACTGCAAGTGTTCCATACCTTGCTTGTCTGACTGAAGTTGCCTTTGCCTACATAAAAATAGTAAGCACAGTGACCTGGCAATTCTTCTTCTTGTTTTTTCTTTGTTAATCCTTATCCGAGGATAGTTTTACATAAATTTTTAGAGAGAATGGAAAGGAGGGGGAGAGACAGAGAGAGAAAAACATCCATGTGAGAGAGACACATCAATTGGTTGCCTCCTACATGTGCCCTGACCAGGGCAGGGATGGAGCCTGCAACCAAGGTATGTGCCTTTGACTGGAATTGAACCCAGGACCCTTTAGTCCTTGGACTGACACTCTATCCACGGAGCTAAACCGGCTAGGGCAGTGGTTGGCAAACTCATTAGTCAACAGAGCCAAATATCAACAGTACAATGATTGAAATTTCTTTTGAGAGCCGAAAACCGACTTCTGGGCATGGGCCACGAAGTTTCAATCGCACTGTATGTTCGCGCGCACATGGGTATCTTGTGGAAGAGCCACACTCAAGGGGCCAAAGAGCCGCATGTGGCTCGTGAGCCGTGGTTTGCTGACCACTGGGCTAGGGTAACTTAGCCATTCTTGATTCTATTCTATTCCAAGCTCTGCCTCTTACTTCAGTGACCTTGTCCCTTACTTTCCTAATTTCTATAATAAAGGCGTTGAACTACATCCTCAGAACTGAAGATGTCCCTCTGAGTTTAGAGCCCACTTAGATCGGAACTTCTTAAATTTATTTTTCAATCTTTCTCTGAGTTTCCTTTTGAATCTCAATCTCTCTCTCTCTCTCTCTCTCTCTTTCTTCCAGTCACACAAAAATATTAGTGATTTAAATACATTTTCTGTAAATGAAGGTATTTTGTGTGACATAAAATGTGTATGAGGAAATGGCAGGACACAGCTCTCAAAAAGTCAAGCAGGTCTCAGAATATTTAGGAGGATTTTTAAAAGCAGCTTCAAAGGAAATCTGGTGTCAAAGGAAGCAGATCAAGCAGCCTCTAATATGCCTCGTTTGTCGCCTTCTCAACCCAGGGCATCGCATCCTTAAAAGAACGAACCACGCTGCACTCTGAAAACAGCTTAATGTTTCTGTGAATAACATAATTAAAGTGGAGATTCACATCAATGACTTAATCTGGGCCACTGCTTTATGAAGAAGTTTGGAAAGAAGGATTTATTCAGGAGGCCTGTGGAGAGGAGAGTAAAAAACAATAATAATACAGCTCAGCTTTGGAGCTGGGAGGTGACACAATCGCAGAAGGCATCTGCTGAGGCTGAGCTGGAGGGAACAGGACTGTTTGGAAATGCAGGCCAAAGGGAAAGAAGCAAAACTAGATGGAGAAAAAGAGAGCAAATTCTGAGATGCAAAATGTAGCATTTCAGGATGAGTACATTAGGCTCAGCCTCAACACCTACGTAGCTGAAGAGGAGAGCTTGCCAGCACCTGTAAAATAACAGCAGCAAAGGGAAGCAATTCAGCACCTGCTCTGTGTAGGTCTCTGGCATAACTGTCTTTTCTCTCCTTTAATCTGGGCATCTTTCAGCGAGGCCGTGTGCATCTCTTTTCTCAGACAAGAAAATGGAGACTTGATGAGGTTATACCACACCCCCAATGCCACCAAGTGTTTAAGGAACAGAAATAAGATTTACTATGCAGCTGTAAAAAAAGAAAGAACTTGCCCTAGCCGGTTTGGCTCAGTGGATAGAGCGTCGGCCTGTGGACTGAAAGTTCCCGGGTTCGAATTCAGTCAAGGGCTCATACCTGTGTTGCGGGTTCGATCCCCTGTAGGGGGCATGCAGGAGGCAGCCTATCAATAATTCTCTCTCATCATTGATGTTTCTATATCTCTCTCTCCCTCTCCCTTCCTCTCTGAAATCAATAAAAATATATTAAGAAAAAGAAAAAGAAAGAAAGAACTCTTATCATTTGCAACAGCATGAATGGACCTGGAGAGTATTATGTTAAGCGAAATGAGCCAGTCAGAGAAAGACAAGTATTACATGTTCTCACTCATTTGTGGAATCTAATGAACAAAATAAACTGATTAACAAAATAGATCCAGAGACATAGAAGCATAGAACAGACTGCGGAACCTCACAGGGAAGGCGGGGGAGGGTGGGTGGGTGGAAAGAGATCAACCAAAGAACTTGTATGCATATATGCATAACCCATGGACTCAGACAATAGGGTGGTGAAGGCTTGAGGTGGGGGGCGGGGGGGGGGCGGGCTAGAAGATTCAATGGGGGACAAAAGGGGACATATGTAATACTTTCAACAATAAAAACTTAAAATATATTAAAAAAGAAATAAGATTTAACATTCTGTTGTTTGACCTCAAAGAATCTTCTCTTAGCATCAGTTCCTCTACATTAGAAGGATGGCCTCACTGGAGAGGAACGCTGAACTTCCCGTGAGGCTAAGATGAGTTCCAGAGCTTGATTCTAGAAGGTCTGCTCTGATAACACTACATTAATAGAGGCTAAAAATAGATCTGCCAGAAAACAGGAATTCTTTTTGTGCTTAACCCTGGATCTTTCAAGGGTTAGTTAGAATTGATTGTATTGTTTATGTAGATATTCAATGTCATCCTCACTGCCTTGAGGAACTATCATTTGCTGACAAACCCTTATTCAAGTTCAGTCTACAGTATCTGCTGAATACCTGGTGCTTTCTGTGTTTTTGTTGCTTCACCTCATGTGTCAGAGAGATCAAGCCAAGCTCATTGACATCTTTAATCACTACCCAGAGGAGGTTCTGCTTCATGCACAAGTTACTTGGTATATACAGGGTGTCCCCCCCAAAAAAAATTGGCAAAGCTGATTGATCTAGGAGGCGAACCTGATTTAAACTGTCAATTGAACTCTTTTCTAGCGTTTTGGGGAAATGGGTTGAGGAAGAAGCTGGGCTTTAAGTTACAAAGGAAACAATTCACTGTCCCATCACAGATAACATGGATTTTTCTCTTGAATCCAGTTTTCTGCTTGAAACATTGAGTGTTTATTTATTTCAACGGAAAGAAGTAATTAGAAATGTATTATAAAGTCTTTCGATGGATTGTAAGCCTCTTGGGGGCCCAGGCCATGTGCTTTTGCCACTTGCACCTTCTGAAGCAATGATGATGACTGCACTCATGTCTATTGAGGACAAAGAAAGAACTTGGAAGAGGGTGAATCTGCACAGTTCAATTATAGATGCAATTGGTCCAAATTCAGAAATTCTTCCTTAGCAATTCACTAGGTCACTGGTTCTTCAAATAACTTCAAAGGATGTCATGCAGTCTCTGGACCCCGCCCCCCCCCGCCCCCGTCCCCCCCGCCACGCCCCCGTCCCCCCCCCCCTGCCGTAAAAAAAAAAAAGGAATTTCTGTTGTATTTGTTTAAAATGTTGACAAGAGATGACACAAAGTCCAACAGAAAATAGTACAGGTTCACAACTGAAAAATGTCAAACAATCTCACTAAAACAATGACAGACAGAATGAGTGAGAGGTTTTGTAAAAACTATAAAAAGAGCTTGCATAGAAATCCATATCTACTGAGGAAAATAGAGGCTCAGTAGTAACACTTTCCTTCTCCAAGAAAGTCTAGTGGCTAAAAAGGACAAAAAGAAAGAACAAAGAGGAAGGGTAGCAGACAGAGAAAGGCTGAAGGGAGGGAAGGAAAATCTTTAGAAGCTATGAGTCTTACAAAAGTGACCTGCAGATGACTTGAGAAGTCATCAAAGCAGAAATGACTTGTAACAGATTCAAGGAAGATGATTTCAACAGAACGATGATATAATCAAAGCAGAGGAAACACAGTAAAAACCAGCAAGAGGAAAGAACCCCGCACTTCATCCTTGAAGTCATCTCACGCACATAGGGCCTAAGATCCCGAGGGCAGAGCTGTGAACATTGCATCTGTACCAATATGACTGCATCAATTAACCCATTGCATTCGCATGAGACATTTATTGGCAGTGAACACAGAGCTAGAGAGACTGGAATGTGGAACCCAATTTTCTGCATGTTTCTTATCTGTAAAATAGAAATTTATTTATTTTTTTTGTCTTGTGGTCATGAACCAGAGTAACCAAAGCCATGAATCTGTCCTTGAAAACATCATTTAGGAATCAAGGACTGGGTGTTTAATGCTGTATGGAGTGAGGTCCCATTCTCTCTCCTGGGAATGGAGATATCAACCCCATTATCCCATTGTCACTAAAAAACACCACTTCTAACAGTCATACTAGGAGACCCTGATGGTACCAATCTTTTCATATATGATGTGAATATGTTTGGAGGCATTAAAAAATTGAACATAAATAAAGACAGAATCTGTCAAAATAAAACAAGGCAGACAACCCTGTGCCTAATGCTCCTTGGTTGTTTTCATGCTATCCCATTTCCTATTTGCCAGCATTTTAAAGTGCACAGCATCCAAACAGTGCAATTGCAGGTCACAGAGGCCACAAACAAGAACTCTCCAAATAGAAATGCTGCCTCCAAGAAATGCTACCTGAGAGAAAAAATAAGATTAAAGTAAAAATTAGAAAAAAGGCCAAAAGAATGTACATCTATTTCCTTACACAACTCCGTTAGGCACATTTTTAAAAATTTCTTTATTGATTACTAGAGGCCCGGTGACAAAATTCATGCACGGGGGTGTGTGTCCCTCAGCCCAGCCTGCACCCTCTCCAATCTGGGACATCCCTCTCACAATCCAGGACTGCTGGCTTCCAACCGCTCACCTGCCTGCCTTCCTGATTGCCCCTAACCACTTCTGCCTGCCAGCCTGATCACCCCCTAACCACTCCCCTGCCAGCCTGATTGATGCCTAACTGCTCCCCTGCCAACCTGATTGCCCCTAACTGCCGTCCCCTGCAGGCCTGGTCACACCTAACTGCCCTCCCCTGCAGGCCTGGTACCCCCAACTGCCCTCCTCTGCAGGCCTGGTCTCCCCCAACTGCTCTCCCCTGCAGGCTTGGGTCCCCCACAACTGCCCTTCCCTGTAGGCCTGGTCGCCCCCAACTTCCCTCCTCTGCCAGCCTGGTCCCCCTAACTGCCCTCCCCTGCAGGCTTGACCACCCCCAACTGCCCTCCCCTGCAGGCCTGGTCCCCCCCCTGCAACTGCCCTCCCCTGCTGGCCTGATCACCCACAACTGCCCTCCCTTGCAGGCCTGGTCCCTCCCAACTGCCCTCCCCTGCTGGCCATCTTGTGGCGGCCATCTTGTGTCCACATGGGGGCAGCCATCTTGTGTGTTGGAGTGATGACAAATTTGCATATTGCTCTTTTATTAGATAAGATGGTACCACATAATTGTTTTCATCCCCCTATTCCCATCCCAAACCCTTCCCCATATATGCCTCCACCCCCCTATTGTCCATGACCACTGGTTAGTCTTATATGCATGCATACAAGTCCTTTGGTTGATCTCTCCCCCTTTCCCCCACCCTCCCCTGCCTTCTGTCTTGTTAGGCAGATTTTTATTTCATTTTTTGTTTTGGCAAATGAAATAAAATTGGCTAAATATGAGATTTGCTTTTATTCTTAAACTTAATGACTATGCATACATTCAAATTGGACATACTGCTATCTTCTGTGAGGAATCTGGCATGGTGATCATTTACAAATGTTTTGCTTAAGGGATAAAGCAGGAGTGATGTACTGTCTACTGAAGAGCTTTTGTTTTGTTTTATTTGTTTTCTGCAGTTGCTTCCTCCACACTCACTCACCTATAAATTACAGTTGAAATGTTGCTGTTACATTTGCATCGACAGAGTCCTTCTGTCACTGGATAGGGGCATGTAAAGTCAATAATACTATTAACTCAAGTGGTTTCATACATTTCGATAGCCCTTTCATTTTTGAAATTAGTTTTTGGCGTGAGATAACAACTTCTCCATTGCTGCAGTAGAAGACTGAGAAATTGTCACTTTGCTCCTCTATGTTGCCCAAGGTCATTTTCCAGACTATAGTACTCAACTTGGACTGTTCTGTAAGCAGCACAGATGTTAGACAAATAATAACTTATACAACGGCATGGATTGGGATAGACCGATGGAAAGAAGAAGCTGATGCCTGAGAAGTACAAAGATGGCTGTTGTGGTTTCTTCTCTAACCATCCCGAAAATATTAAACATGGTTTGGAGCTAAGATCCCAACGAAAAAAAGAGGTCTTCAGATTGGCATGATTAGCTATCTTGCAACACAAAATTGGAGAACACAAGGATTACCATTAGTGGGTGAAATTCTCCCATTACCTGTGCTCTGGGCGGTATTCTGCCATCAAAGGAGCCCACAATCATATAAATTTGGGGAACTGCACATGCCAGGTTCCTGCAACCTGGGCATGTGCCGCTACCAGGAATTGAACCATGACCTCCTGGTTCATAGGTCGACGCTCAACCACTGAGCCATGCCAGCCGGGCCCTTCTTGGGCATTTAGATTGCACAGTAGAAAGTCGTAGTTTGAGGAGTTCTATGTAAAGAATTTGGCCACTTTGTTTAATCCAGCTTTTTTTCACAGCTATTGAATGGTAAAACCCTTTTGATTTTTAAAAATCATATGACATTTATCTGAATAGTACAGTAAGGAACCTCTTCTGGTAAATAAAAGTAGTAACCAAGAGCTAGGGAATTTTAAACTTTGTTTTTATTTTATGTGGATGGATAGGTGGTCAACATATTCTAGGTTCTAGTTTCACTTTTGGTGAGATGAGGGCTCCAATAATAGTGTTAAATGTTGAGTGAGCCAGTATGTCTTTTCTGCCAAGTTCCCACAGGCCTCAGAGTTTGTTCATCTTGGTTCCTGCCCTCCTCTCCTCCTGTGCCGGGGCCCTCCTGCCCCAGGTGGCATCCACTCTGAGAGGATGTGGGGCACCCTGTTGTTTTGTCTCCTCGGTGCTCTAATCCAGGGAACAAAAGTGGATCTCACTTATATGTGGAATCTAATGAACAAAATAAACTGACAAGTGAAATAGATCCAGAGACATAGAAGCATGCAATAGACTGATGAATCTCAGAAGGAAGGGAAGGGGGTGGGAAGAGATCAACCAAGGAACTTATATGCATATAAACATAACCCATGGGCACAGACAATAGGTTGGTGAGGGCCTGGGGAGGGGGCGGGAGAGGGGAGGAGAGTGGTTAATGGGGAAAAAAGGGGACATCTTTAATACTTTCAACAATAAAGATAATTTTTTTAAAAAAAAAGTTGGCTTTGGAAGCCTGAATGTAAAGATTATATACTATTTGTTTATTTCTTAATCTACACATTCACTGCCTTTTCCAAAATTTTTTCTGTTATTTATCTTTGCAATATATCTACCTATTGCCTTCTGCTCCTTTCAAGTCACAACATTTAAAAATGTCTATGTATACATAAGTATCTGTGAGCTGAAGTAACTTAGTAATAGGCAAACTCTCAAATTGTATCTATTAATGCTGGAGGCTAAGACCAGCAGGTCATAATTATGCAAGAAGTCCTTCAGAAGGCTGATGGACCTTGGGCTTTTAGCAAGGGCTAAAGGCTATGTACTGATTGTTCATTAAAGACAATGGTGGCCAGAAGGCAATTCCCCTAACCTGATAATCTTTTATGTTTACCAAACTTTACCTTTGCTATGTCTATTTGCTTTGCTAACAGGCAAATGTATGTTCTAGTAAATAAAAGCAAAAAGGAAGAAAAAGTCAGAGTTTCTCTACTAAAGGGAGTGATCCGCCTGGCTTCCCCCAATGCCTTCCAAATTTATATTTCTTGTCTAGTCTCTTCATTTATGTCACAGCCCTTCTCCAGATTCCTGAACCCTTGCTGCAAAAAGACTGCGGCAATTAATCCAGTACAATTGTATTTCTCATGAAGTTCAAGTTCCTGATTCAGGCTCCTTCCAGTTTGTGGCTCTGTGGTCTTCCTCATTTGGCCTCTTGAGTCTCTACAGGAAGAGGGGAAGAGCATGAAGGGTCACACTTGGGAGGTTTTACCAGCCCTGGAAGAGGCACAAATCACTTCTGCTCTCATCCATGGGCCACAGCGCAGTCACACAGCACATACATCTGTAAGGAGGGTAGGCCAGCTATTTGCCAGTGAAGGAGGGAACGGGCCTCCTTAATAGCCATTCAGGCAGCTGGTACCAGGCATCTCTAATCAGAGGAGGGCTGGGAAGATGGCATTTATTTTGGCTGGACTTTGAAGTTGCTAGCTGAATAATAGAGAAATGCCAAGTATTCAGTTTTGATTTTGAAAAACTTTGTTTTATCATTTGTTATTATAAAACCACTATTTCTCACTTCTTAACCAGCACCCTGACCAGCAATACATTTCAAAACCTTTCCAAATGCGGCATTTTATTTGCTATATGTGCCTATTGAATTCTTTAAAGATGATTTTGTAAAGAGCCCCAAAGATTTGGTATTTTTATTAAGAGAAAACAGTTTTCAAAGTCATGACCTTTTGAGTATCCAAAAGTTCCTCTAGCTTCAGAAAAATAAAAGGAAAGCCATGTTATAAATATTTTCATTTAAGCCAAAAATATGCAGGATAACCTGCTTTTCTCTCATCATGCTATAATTGATAGTACTAAGAGTAATTACATGGGAACATTGGGGTATGAGTTTTTAAGGAAATTATTATTTTTTTTACTCAAGGTCCAGATTGATTTTAATAACTGCTGATGTAATTGCTTTCAACAGGAGTTAATGGTTCAAGTATGTAATCTGCTTTTAAGATATAATGATGCTTACAGAATTTTTGTTTGACATTTTCCTTCTCTTTCTTTTGAATGTCCTCTCTTCCTTCCTAATTTCTACCAATTACCTCTAAATTCCTTTCAAATGTCTGTTTCCAGACCTCTTGACTAAAAGACAATGAATCTTCTTCCAACAAATATCCTCATATTCTAGGCTCAGACATTTAGGTTAAAAAATAAAACCCCAAAGATTAGAAGGGCAGAGTAAATGTGATTCCTTATAGAATACTGACTAAACTGGATTTTGTTTGTTCTCTTTTTTTTCTTAGTCTGTTCATATATTGGACATATAAAGGCCAAAACATTTTATTTCTAGATCTCTTGGCTTTTATACCCATTATCACTGTTTTGTCCATTTGGTTGGATAGTGTCAGAAATGTTACAGCTGTTTTAAGGCCAACTTATAAAGTTGGCTCCCTCCCCACTCCTATGAGCCACTCTGTGGCTTATGTGGAGGCGATATAGGTAGTACCAATATGCTGTCAATTGACCAGGACTCTCAGTGAGAAACTTACTCTGAGATCTAACATTTTACTATTACCAGTTAATCTTTCTATGTGGTCCATGCTGAAAAAAACTTAAATTCCCTTGGGCAGGCTAACCCTTCAAAGAGAAGAATAAAGAAGCAGCTCACATCCACTTAATTCTTCATTTTAGCCTTGAATATACTAGCAAACTGTGTTTGTTCTCTATAGTATTTGTTTTATGTTATCTGCTTCCTTCTACTAGATAAGCTTTCCCCAAGACAAGACTAAAATTTTATATTTTTCTTTAAAAATTTTTATTTATTGATTGATTTTTAGAGAGAGAGAGGAAGGGAGAGAGATACATTGATTCATTGTTCCACCCATTCATGCATTCATTGGTTGATTCTTTTATATGTGCCCTGACCAAGGATCAAACTTGCAATGTTGTAGTATCAGGACAACACTCTGACCAAAGGAGCTACCCAGCCAAGGCTAAAGTTTGATCTTTTAATCATGAATTCTGAATACAGGTATAATGCCAATGATACTTCATATAATGGTATGTCTCTAAATGGACACATTGTAATTAGGAATTTAATTTTTATATCATATTTGACCTGTGAGAAGAGTCTAAGTATTATTTTAAATTACTTTATTCTTTAATATCCAAAATTAAAAAAATTAAAAGGAGAATCCCTTCACAGGTAACTGCCTCAAAATTAAGAAGTTAATAGTGGTTATAGATGGGAGATTTTAGGCAATATGAATGCTAAAGAAAAGACTGTAAAGAAATAGTGTTGAAACAAAGCAGTAATTAATGAGAGAAAAATTTTGAAAGCATTTTGTGACTGTAACTTATTCTAGAAAATGTGAAATTCTCTTTGTCGAAGGCAAAATGTTAAATATTCACAGTACAATGCTCATTTATCAACTGTAATCAGCAATCTATAAAAGTATGAGAAATTATTAGAACATGTTAATTTCCTAACAAAATACAAATTTCACTAAAATAAAATGTCACATATTAAATTAAGTTTTAGACCAATTTACAGGGCCCTGTGCCAGTGGCAGCTTTTACAGAGCAGCTCATTCAAAGGAGGGAAGTAACTGGCTCACCAATGTCAGGTCTCTGCCCAGACGTCCCCTCCTCGTGCCTTCCCTGACTGCCCCATCTGAATTAGGTTCCATGTTAATTGCTGTCCGTGCTTGCACGCTTCCTTTGAAGGACTGATCATCACTTGCCTACTTATATATTAGGTTTCTCTCCTCTGCACTGTAAGCTTTATGAAGGCAGTTTACATGTCTTGTTCATTGTAGTATCTTCAGTGCCTAAAACATATTAGATGCCCAACAAAGTGAATGAAAGAGACATGTATCACTTAAGGTAGCATGAATTCTATAACAGATAAATCCTGTAATTTGGGTGGCTTAAAGTAAATAGAAGCTTTTCCGCAAGAGTGAAACAATCTGCCAGTTTTAAGAACTCAAATTGTGTAGATCCATCTAGATACAAGGGTACATATTAGTACATGCTATAAAGATATATGTCAACATGTCGTGGAGTGCTATAGACTAAAAGTTTCTGCTCCCCACCCCCCCCCAATTCCTATGTTGATACCTAATCCCCAAATGTGATGATGGTATTTGGAAGTGGGCAGTGATTAGGTCATAAGTTTCTGGTGTTCGTAATCAGCCAGCCTCTGTTCTTTTTGCAATAGCAGCCCAAGCAGAATATAACATAGTAACACATGTCACGAAGGTACACATGAAGAGCTGAGGAAGCGCATGGATGGATCAACTAACTCACTTAGGGAAAAGGAAAAACAGGGGACATTCGATTTGGGTCTTTAATAATAAATTGGAGTTTTCCAGGCAATAAGCATTCAATATAGAGCACAAAGCTGAAAATAATGTACAGAGCTAAAAGTGTGAAAATAAGGATAAAATAAAGGGCTAGCAAGACGTAGCATCTCAACTTTAAAAGAGAGACCATGGAATCCCTGCTCATGGGTAGATCACTCCCAACTTGCTATTTTTTAAAAATAAATCTTTATTGTTCAGATTATTACAATTGTTTCTCCTCCCCCCCCCCATATCTCCCCTCCTCCCAGTTCCCACCCTTCCCTCTGCCCTTACCTCCCCCCCTCACATTCCTTATCCAAAGGTGTATGATATTGTCCAGTCTCTTCCCGTACCCCCCACACAGACACCACCTTCCCCTGAGAATTATCAATCCACTCCCATTCTATGCCCCTGATTCTATTATGTTCATCAGTCTATTCTGTTCTTCAGATTTTTAATTCACTTGATTTTTAGATTCACTTGTTGATAGGTATGTATTTGTTGTTCATAATTTTTATCTTTACTTTTTTCTTCTTTTTCCTCCTTTTAAATAATACCTTTCAGCATTTCATGTAATACTGGTTTGGTGGTGATGAATTCCTTTAGCTTTTTCTTATCTGTGAAGCTCTTTATCTGCCCTTCAATTCTGAATGATAACTTTGCTGGGTAGAGTAGTCTTGGTTGTAGGTTCTTGCTACTCATCACTTTGAATATTTCTTGCCATTCCTGTCTGGCCTGCATAGTTTCTGTTGAGAAATCAGCTGATAATCGTATGGGTGTTCCCTTGTAAGTAACTAACTGTTTTTCTCTTGCTGCTTGTAAGATTCTCTCTTTGTCTTTTGCCCTTGGCATTTAATTATGATGTGTCTTGGTGTGGTCTTCTTTGGATTCCTTTTGTTTGGGGTTCTGTGTGCTTCCTGGACTTGTAAGTCTATTTCTTTTACCAGGTGGGAGAAGTTTTCGCTCATTATTTCTTCAAATAGGTTTTCAGCGTCTTGCTCTCTCTCTTCTTCTGGCACCCCAAAAATTCGGATGCTGGTACACTTGAAGTTGTCCCAGAGGCTTCTTACACTATCTTCTACTTTCTGAATTCTCTTCTCTTCTTGCTTTTCTGGAGGCGTGTCCTTTGCCTCTTTGTATTCCAAATCATTGACTTGATTCTTGCATTCCTCTAGTCTGCTGCTGGGTCTCTGTATAATATTTTTTTATTTCAGTCAGTGTATGTTTCATTTCTAGTTGGACATTTTTCATATCCTTGAGGGTCTCATTAAATTTATCGGCTTTTTTCATGAAATTCTTGAAAAACCTTATAACCGTGGTTTTGAACTCTATGTCCAGTCGTTTGTTCTCCTCCATTTCTTTTGTTTGGGATCTGTTTCCTTGCCTCCTCATTTTCATTTTTGCTGCTTCCCTGAGTTGGTAGGGTAGCTTTGTGTCCTATTGTGTCCTATTGGTTCAACGGGTCAGCCTCCCAGTTACCTGAGGTGGACGCTCTTGGTGCACCCCTTTTTAGACTGTGTGTACAGCCTTGTTGTAGTTAAGTCTTGATTGTTGTTGGTGTCACTGGGAGGAATTGACCTCCAGGCCAATTGGCTGTGAGGACCTGCTGTGTCTATAAAGGAAGAATTGCTGTACTGGAGACACGTTTATGGGCCGGGGCTTGTTGCAGCAAGGCTTTGGCGCTCACTGAGTCTGCCTCTTGAATGTGTCCCTTATGCGAGTGGTTGAAATCTGGTGTTGTCTCACACCAACCACTAGATGCCCTCGTTTCTGGATCTCCAATGGGGTGCAGGTCAGCTACTGTCTGAGGCCACTCAGCAGGAGTTACAGCAAAAACTACAGTTTTCTCCTCTTTGCTTGAGTGGTTTTGGAGCAGTCTGACTGGAGCTGCAGTTTATTTGGTTAAGCTGCCACAGGGCAGGCCATTTATATGCAAAAGCTCCTGTTTGGAGCCTGGGCGGGTTTGTAGAATGTGTGGGGCGGATCTCAGGGCGGGGCGGAGTCTCAGGGTGTCACTAGGCTAGGGCGTGGCAAACAGCAATGGCTGCCGTCAGCCGTCTCTGCCTTTCCCATTTCCAAGTCCCTGCGTCCCGTGCTCCAGCGCAGTAAACACTGATTGCTGGGCGCACCTCTGCAAGAAAGTCACTCTCACTTTCCGACACGATGGCCAAGAGTCCAGCTTCTCCGCGTAGGTGTCTGGGTCCCCCGAGCGTTCCCAGAAACTGGATTTCAGAGTGATCAGGAGCTTGTCTCCCTGCGGGTTGAAGAAAAGCCGCACACCCAGTCGCCCTCCGCCAGCCCGATTCACGCACCTCCGTACCTCAGCCCTTCCGGGTTTGTTCTTTCTTTTTTCCTTCTTAGTTATAAATCTACCATTCAGCCAGCTTTCCTGTGGTTCTGGGTGGTAGACGCTTTGTCTTTTAGTTGTATTTTTGAAATTGTTGTGCGCGGCGGCAGTTTAGTTGTTTAACTTTGCCGCCATCTTGGTTCCTTCCCAACTTGCTATTTTTGAGCCAACCAAAATCTAGCTCACAGTTTTCCCTTTAAATAATAATAAAAAAAAATCTTCCTTACAACATCGCAGTCCTCTCTTTTTTCCTATGTGGGGCACAAACCTGCATATTGGGATATGGTGGGAAAAGTCATTGGTAAGTCATAGAAGTCTTGGTGGGCAGGTGTTGGTGCTCATGGTGTGAATGGGAAGCACACTGGCTACCTGGGGGAGGAGCAGGGGAGAGAAGGGACAGGATAGTCATGACATGAAGAAGGCAGCAGTAGTAGTTATGAAAGGCACAGGGTATTTCTGGGAACTCTGTTTTTGGGGGTAAATGACGAACTCACACCTGGCCAGCAGACGGCAGTTCTATGGAGGGGGAGCCATGTCTCTGGGAGAGGGGGACATCTGTCACTTGTCCACTTGTGCTGCATTGGCTCCGAGTGAGTAAAATGAAGTGTTAGTACTCTGAATGATAACTGGGATTTTGCAGAATCTATAACTTTGTCACATAATCTTCAGGTTAAATGTATGCAATTTTTCTTATTGAGTAAACCTCAATCTGTACCAATATCTCAAGGATGCATTTTAGTGAGGAACATTAGGCTTCCTATGGTAGCATGTTTTGCCTTGATTAAGCTGAAACACTCACATCCTGATCTCAGTCCTTATATTAGAAGAAATTCATCATAGTGTTTACGTACTGCAAATACAGCCCGTGTTTGAACTAGAATTAAACAATCAGCCAACCCATAAGGATTTTTGAATGCATATTCTTCATGCATTTGTTTATTCATTTAAGTATTTTCTCAAACTCTAGTCATGTGTCTTTATTTTTCCTGTTTAGCACTTTGACATGTTGCAGAGTACTGGCCAGCCACCCTCCTGTCCCATATGAGCCATCCAGCAACGCATGGACGTGCTCTTCAAAAGTCATTCATTGTGGCCCCAGCCACTTTGGCTCAGTGGATAGAGCATCAGCCCGCAGACTGAAGGGTCCCGGGGTTCAGTTCCAGTCAAGGGCACGTAACACCTTGGTTGCAGGCTCAGTCCCCGGCCCTGGTCAGGGCATGTGCGGGAGGCAGCAAATCGATGTGTCTCCCTCCCGTCAATATTTCTCTCTGGTCTCTGCCCCTCCCTTCTACACTCTGTAATCAATAGGAAACATATCCTCCTGTGAGATTAACTACAACAACAGTAGTCATTCATGGTGCACCATTTCCTTTCAGTACTAGATGCTGTAGACATTCTTGCTTTCAGCTAATATGTTATTTTAGCTTTGCCTATATCATTAGTCTGAATAGTCTGAAATCTTGGAACAACTTACTGACCATGATTTTGGTTTCACTTCAAGATTGTTATTTTATACTAGTGGCCCGGTGCACGAAATTTGTGCCCCTGGGGTGGGGGGTGGTGTTTCTCAACCTGGCCTGTACCCTCTCCAATCTGGGGCCCCTCGAAGGATGTCCTACTGACGGTTTACAGGGTTTGGGCCTAAAGCGGCAGTCAGACATCCCTCTCACAATCCAGGACTGCTGGCTCCAGCCGCTCACCTGCCTGCCTGCCTGCCTGATTGCCCCTAACCACTCTGCCTGCCGGCCTGCTTGCCCCTAACTGCCCCCTGTGCCAGCCTGCTTACCCCCAACTGCCCCCCCTGCTGACTGCTCGCCCCCACCTCCCCTCCCCACTGGCCTGCTCACCCTCAACTGCCCCCCTGATGGCCTGCTCACTCCAAACTGCCCCCCTGCTGTTCTGATCACCTCCAACTGACCCCCACTGATGGCCTGCTCACCCCCAACTGCCCCCCTGATGGCCTGCTCACTCCAAACTGCCCCCCTGCTGTTCTGATCACCTCCAACTGACCCCCACTGATGGCCTGCTCACCCCCAACTGGCCCCCCTGCTGGTCTGCTTACCCCCAACTGCCCCTGCCATCCCATCCTGGCCTGATCACACCGGGTGACCCAAGGTCTAGCCACTCCTTTTTTTCTTTTTCTTTTTTTTTTTTTTCAGCACCTCCTTGAGCAGAGACCAGGGCCAGCTAGAAGCAAGTATCTAGGATTTATTTATCTTCTATAATTGAAACTTTGTAGCCTTGAGCGGAGGCCAGGGCCGGCCAGGGCAGGATGCTTGGCTTTCTCCATCGCAAGGGGCAACCCAAGCCTCCTGCTTGCTCCAGCTCTGTGGCCAGCCGCCATCTTGGTTGGGTTAATTTGCATACTTGCTCCTGATTGGATGGTGGGCGTGGCTTGTGGGCATGGCGGAATGATGGTTAATTTGCATGTTTCTCTTTTATTAGTGTATTTTTGCCTATCAATTTGCTACTTTTGGCCATGTTAAGTTAACATTCCTCCTGAACTTCTCTATCCCTAAGAGGTATTATCTTTATCTCTTTCTTACATTTCTCATCTGGTGAGCAGACCCTGGGCAAGTTCTTCCTCTTTGCAGTATAATTTGACATTGCTACTGTGTGAAACATTAGCTATTTTCAATTGCCTTAGGAATTTTAGGTTTCCTAATCATGGAAATAATAAAATATGAGTTAATTAAGTGATATTTAAAATGCAATTATTTTTTAAAAGAGGATGTCAGTACTTGTAACTTTGAATTCTGTTTAAAATAGGTTTGATGAATATGGAAGACCAACCATGATTTTTCAGGATACAGCACAGTGGTAATAAAGTATACCTCTTTTGAAGTTCTTAAATATAACTCCAAAATAAATCAACATGTTGCTTCTACATTCTCTTTGAACTACATTGTGGCTCTGAGTAGATTTTCCTTTTATGAAGTTAAATTATGTTCTGTTTGTTCATTCTGGGAGATTTCTGGTCACAATCAAGAGAGTTATTCAAGTTATATGTTGAAGTTACTGGATTGAGATGAATGGCCATGAACTATGTATGGTCATGATGGATTTACCACAATCTTCTTACTGCAATCTCATGAAGAAGCTTTTGTGAGTTCCTGCTGGTCAAAAGCTGAAGTCAGGAGAAATCATAAACCCCTCCTTCCTTTGTATGTTAGCAGTCTCCTTGGTAACACATTTTCCCTCCTGCCTTTGGAAGTTGTTACTGAGTTGAAAAAATTTGTGTTGGTTTAGCAATGCAGACTGAAACCAAGGCCAAGAGACAATTTCTCTCTTAGTCGGAAAAAAGCTCTCCCATGAATGTAAGATAGTCGGTAATTGAGCATTTCACTCATACTTGATTTATTGGATGGTGTCTATGACTCATGCTAAAGTTCTATTAGCTGGGCTTGAAAATACCTTGGAAACCCAAGTGACTGCCAGGAAAAGAATAATTCAAGAGTCATTATAAGAGCCAATTTTAGGAAATATAAATCAAGAAGTAAGTGTGGGCCATTTTTGCTTTGTTTTCCGTTAAATGGAAGGTACCGTAATCTTGTTAGCTATTCCTTAGAAAAATGGAACAGTGCAGTACCAAATTATTTTACATTTTTTTAAAGAACAGAAGTTTTTTGAGACTCTGTAAATATTAAAGTTGAAATTACAGATTTAAAAAAATGTACTATGTCAAGCCACGTTTTTTCTTGAAGTCTTGAAGGTAAAAGGAGGAAATGTATTCAATTAGATCCGTGGTTGGCAAACTGCGGCTCGTGAGCCACATGCGGCTCTTTGGCCCCTTGAGTGTGGCTCTTCCACAAAATACCACGGCCTGGGCGAGTCTATTTTGAAGAAGTGGTGTTAGAAGAAGTTTAAGTTTAAAAAATTTGGCTCTCAAAAGAAATTTCAATCGTTGTACTGTTGATATTTGGCTCTGTTGACTAATGAGTTTGCCGACCTCTGAATTAGATGATCACTTACATAATCATTGACGGCTATAAGTACACATGAGGTGACACCAGTACTTCCATGGTCTCTGGATCTACCTGGTAATGCATAACCTAAAATATATCTTTAGCATAACCTAAAATTTATCACAGAATTACTGCTGAGAATCTCTGAAGATGCCACACATGAGACAATGAATGTGTTGTATACTGAAGTGTGCTTTGACACTTCCCAGAGGTCTGTTTCTCTCCACACCCTATGAGGGCATCTCATTACTACCACATCTGGTAGTACCTGCCCCGAGAATGCTGATTTCTGTATTGTGGACCATGAAAAGAAAGATTCACTTGATGTGAACACCGAGAAGAAGTTTATCTGTTGAGATAGACATCCTGTGGTCAACCAAGGACCCACATTTTATAAGTAACCAGAGGCCCAGTGCATGAAATTTATGCACTTGGGGGGAGGTCCCTCAGCCCAGCCTGTACCCTCTCCAATCTGGGACCCCTTGGGGGATGTCTGACTGCCGGTTTAGGCCCGATCCCTGTGGACATCCCTCTCACAATCCAGGACTGCTGGCTCCCAACCACTCGCCTGCCTGCCTGCCTACTTGATTGTCCCTAACCACTTCCTTGCCAGCCTGATCGACGCCTAACTGCTCCCTTGCTGGCCTGATTGCCCACAACTGCTCTCCCCTGCTGCCCCGATTGCCCTCAACTGCCCTCCCCTGCCAGCCCAGTCTCCCCCAACTGCCCTCCCCTGCCGGCCATCTTGTGGCAGCCATCTTTTGACCACATGGGGGTGGCCATCTTGTGTGAGGGCATGATGGTCAATTTGCATATTACCTCCTTAATATATAGGATGAGAGTCTAGCAGCCATTTGCTCACGTACTCTGTGTACCGAGGAGAAACTTAGACTGAACTCTCAGCTTTCTGTCCCATGCTCCACTTGTTTATGCTGCCTGGGTCAACACTTGGCAGGGAAACCTTGGTTTTGTCTTTCTACCAATGGAATGAGACCTTCCCTGTCCAATCAGAACAGTACAATTGGATACCTCATTTACATAAAATGAACCTAACTGAGAACCCTAGTGGAAACTTTTGTTATAAAAGTCTAGAGGCCTGGTGCACGAAATTTGTGCACGGAGGGGGTGGGTGTCCCTCAGCCCAGCCTGCACCCTCTCCAATCTGGGACCCCTCAAAGGATGTCCGACTGCCCATTTAGGCCCGATCCCAGTGGTTGGGATCTGCTGGCTCCCGACTGCTCGCCTGCCTGCCTTCCTGATTGCCCCTAAATCGCTTCTGTCTGCCAGCCTGATCACCCCCTAACCACTCCCATGCCAGCCTGATTGATGTCTAACTGCTCCCCTGCCAGCCTGTTTGCCCCCAACTTCCCTCCTCTGCCAGCCTGGTCACCCCTAACTGCCATCCCCTGCAGGGTTGATTGCCTCCAACTGCCCTCACCTGCTGGCCTGATCACCCACAACTGCCCTCCCCTGCTGGCCATCTTGTGGTGGCCATCTTGTGTCCACATGGGGGCAGGATCTTTGACCACATAAGGGCAGCTATCTTGATCTTGTGTGTTGGAGTGATGGTCAATCTGCATATTACTCTTTTATTAGATAGAATAGAGGCCTGGTGCATGGGTGGGGACCAGCTGGTTTGCCCTGAAGGGTGTCCTGGATCAGGGTGGGGTTCCCTTGGGGTGTGAAGAGGCCTGGGCGAGGGGCCTATGGTGGTTTGCAGGCCAGCCACACCCCTGGTGACACAAGCAGAGGCCCTGGTATCTGGAATTTATTTACCTTCTACAATTGAAACTTTGTAGCCTGGAGCAGAGCCAAGCCTCCTGCTAATCCGTGGCTGCCACCATTTCTATAATTGAAACTTTGTATCCTTGAGTGGAGGCCTGGGCCCGCCAGAGTGTGTGGTAAGCTTGGCTTCTTCTGTTGCCAGGGAAACCCAATGGTAGCCATCTTGGCTGGGGTTAATTTGCATACTTGCCCTGATTGGCTGGTGGGCGTGGCTTGTGTAGCAGAATGATGGTTAATTTGCATATTACCTTTTTATTAGAGAGGATGGCCCCGCTTTGTCTCGGTGTAACACAATTTAGATTGCTACCTGAATCTGTGTCTCCTGGGCTGCAGCTCCTCTTTGCTTAAAATGTTTTTTTTAAATTAAAATTTAAAATTAATTTTGGTTTACAGTAATAGTTATTGTTCTAATTCTTGATGCTCCAAATAGCCTTGAGCATATTGGGGTCCTCCAAGCACTGAGACATGATACCTTGTCATGACTCCCACATCTCACAGAATCTCTATGTAAACAGCTACTTCAGATTCTGTCTATATGCTCTCTTGCATAGACTCAGGCATAATTCCATGAGGACAAGAAATTTTGGAAATAATATTAATAAAAACATAAGCTAAAATTGTCATATGAATGAATTTTAATGAAATGTGTTTTGAAATGAAATATACTGAAATGTTAGTAGTGATAAAAATACCTTTGGTATTGGGATTGCAGATAATCTTTTTGTTTCTTAATACTTTTCTATTTTTATAATATATAATAGGGGCCCAGTGCATTAAATTTGTGCACTGTGGTGGGGGGGTCCCTCAGCCCAGCCTGCCCCCTCTCACAGACTGGGAGCCCTCAGGGGATGTCCTACTGATGACTTAGGCCTGCTCCCCATGGGCGATTGGGCTGATCAGGGGAAGGCGCCAGCCCCATCACCCTGCTGTTGCAGCCACTGCCAGCCACTGCAGCCACCAAGGTGTTTTCATCAACATGAACTCCTGTTCCTTCACCATGAAAAAAGGACAACTTTTTTAGGCATTTTCAAGATGTGTCTTTCATGGGATATGACATTTCTTTCTCTCTTTTGTTTTTATCCTCACCTGAGGTTATGTTTCCATTGATTTTTAGAGAATGTGGAAGAGAGAGGGAAAGACAGAGAGAAACATCAATGTGAGAGGGACACTTTGATTGGTTGCCTCCTGCATGAGCCCTGACCTGGGCCCCTGCCAGGGAGGAGCCTGCAACCTAGGTACATGCCCGTGATCAGAATCGAACCTGGACCCTGTGGTTGGCAGGCTGAGGCATTATCCACTGAGTCAAACCTGCTAGGGCAGGATATGACATTTCTTGGCCCTCCAGCAGCAGACCTTCGTTTTTATCTCCAGGAGTGTGGTGGAAAACCCTAGATCACCTTTTTGGATTCTTATTACCCAAGTTACTAAGAATATTACCAGTGGCGTACAGGGAGCTTAGCCAATGAGCGGTCAGAAAATGTGTTTCCTTTGCAGCCCCTGGCTCCGCTCCGGCCCTGCTCAAGCCTCTGCCATGGCTTGGGCAGGGACCCCCAACCCTTGGCTCGGTTCAGGCCTTGCTCAAGCCTCCGCTGTGGCTTGGGCAGAGCCTACCGCCTCTGATCAAGCCTCTGTCATGGCTTGGGCAGGACCCCCCTGGCTCCGCTCCAGCCTTGCTCAAGCCTCTGCTGCCCTACTCCCGGCTACTCGGCGCCAAGGCCTGTCAGCCAGGAGTGGCCGGGGGTGTTCTGGGACCCTGCCAGCTCAGGGCCTACATGCAGGCCTACAGGCTCGGAGTGACCTGGGTCCCAAGGATGTTCCCGGGACCCAGGCCACTGGGCGCCTGCGTATGCAATTTAACCCGCTATCTTTGCCGGGTTAATTTGCATACTCACTCCTGATTGGCTGGTGGGCATCGCAGAGGTATGGTCAATTTGCATCTCTCTCTTTTATTAGTGTAGATATATTTTTCTAATCAGAAAAAGAGTCCCATGGAAGGCTTTATAGTATCATGTGAAGAAGAAAAATTACTTCGCAGAAAAATCATGCATGTGCCCCTTAAAAAAATAAATTTGCTGCATTTAATTCCTTCCCAAAAGCACAGTCACAAGTAATAAATCACATTATCAAAACTGCTGCTCGTGATTGCTATGCCTTTGATGCCATGTGATCTGACACTGAGCAAGTATATGGTGAATGAAGAAAATTAAGGCTTTTTAGATGCCCTTTTTTCTGGTTTCATTGTGATCAAAGCTTGATTTACTAATCCTATATAATAAAGAGGTAATGTGCAAATTGACCCCTACGCCCTCACAAGATGGCTGCCTATGACCAGGCTGGCAGGGGAGTTAGTGAAGGATGACCAAACAACTGAACAGCAGGCTGCGTGGTGTGACCAGGCTGGCAGGCTGGCAGGGGGGGGAGTTGGGGGTGACCAGGCTGGCAGGGGGTCAGTAAGAGGCGACCAGGTTGGTGGGGTGGGGGGCAGTTAGGAGTGACCAGGCCAGCAGGCAGGTGAGCGATTAGGAGCCAGCAGTCCAGGATTGTGAGAGGGATGTTCAACTGCCGATTTAGGCCCGGTCCCAAGGATCGAGCCTAAACCTGGGATCGGGCCTAAACCAGCAGTCAGACATCCCCCAAGGGGTCCTGGATTGGAGAGGGTGCAGTCTGGGCTGAGCGCCCCTGCCCCCTACCCCTGTGCCCCTGCCCCCTACCCCTGAGCGCCCCTGCCCCCTACCCCTGTGCCTCTAGTTAAGGAAATAAGTACTAATAAAAAATAAAAAAGAGTATACTAGATCCTACTTGTGAATATAAGCCCATGTATTTATCAAGTTGTTATTCACTATGATTATTTCAAAAGAAAAATTTAGACCTTTTTTTTTTTAATTTCCATGCTTTTCTATTAATAAATTTATTTTTGTTTTTACCTAATTGCAAAAGGCTGTTTTCTTCAACAGATGAGTTTGTTATGCTTTTTGCACATGAAGAACAGGTTTTATCTCAATGGTACCCAGGCATAGAACCTGGAGGACAGGAGATAAGGTTGTTTTCTTGGAGGTGACCTATTCTTCATGTGGTACTCTAAAGATGTATTAAATATTGTTTTCTCAAAGAGAGTATAAATTAGTTTCTTTTAAAATCAAGCTATCTGAATATAAACCTATTCAGTGTCCTGATCTCAGATTGATCTAGTTAGATTGGTGACTTGTCATGAAAGTAAAATGCGTACACATACACACACACACACACACACACACACACACACACACACACACACATGATGTGACTGAGTGGCTTGTAAACAACAGAAATTTATTTCTCACAGTTCTGGATACTGGCCTGATGTTCTCAACCTCATTTGAAGTGGAGCTTTTGGGCTTGGTATTTGAAAGTAAGGTGTCTGTAAAAAACATTATTTCTTAAATGTCAGAATAGAATCGTGGAAACTCTTATTTTAATGACCTTAGTTATTGGCTTAAAATAATATTTTCTTGGATGTCATCAACATTACAAGGTGAGACATCAGAAGAATCAGCCCTTCATATCTGACCTTTCAGTAATGAATGAGCAGAGTGGATCTTCAACAATAAAATATCCATCCTGGAGTCATAAGCAGCTCTGTGTTAATGACACTGACATGCAATTGCCTTAAAAGTATATTTGTGGTCTAAATGGGTGTAGCACAGTCTGCACAATGAAATTGGTTTGACCTGACAAGAGCTGAGGGAGGCATACTGTTCCAGTTGGATTGTTTAGGTACAACTCATTTATGAGAGAGCAGATAAATTTGTCTGCTCTGCCTTCTTCTCGACATGATGCACACTATAAAGCAGCTCCTTTCAGAGAGTCAGAGTGACTATGCATGAGAGAAATTGGTGCGATTCTGCTGTAAACTGAACTCTTGAAAGTTCTCCAGAAGCTGATAACAATTGAGTAGAGACAGACCAATCATCACTGTTAGATTTTCAGGGCATAGCAGACAAGGATTTGAAAGTATACAGAACCTCTCCTAGTCTTCTCATTTACCTTGAGCTTCCCGTAGCTTTAACTGGCACCCTCTCCCCCACCTTTTTAAAAAGAGATGAACCAGAAAGTATACAGAACCTCTCCTAGTCTTCTCATTTTAGTGTATTCCTTGTACAGCCAGGAACCTGTACACATTCTACATTCCTCTAAGTTGAACATGTCAAACTTGCGGCCCGCGGGCTGCATGTGATCCATAACAAATATTTTTGTGACCTAGCCAATATAATTGTTTGTAAGAAACATTTTAATAAAAATGTTGTAACTTAATTTTTACAATATCCTGTTATACATAATTATTAATAACAGACTACAACGTTTGCTAGTGACTAATTTCTATAATAGTGTTGCATTCATTTCCATTATGCACAGGTGCACCATTTCTCTCTACTAATACTGGCAATGGATATTTTAGCGGCCGATTGCCATGCCATTAATCTTGAATTGACTTGTTTGGTGTGCCAAACAGGAAATATTTCGCTTTTGGAGAACAAGAAAAATAGGTTTATTTGCGTTATGCTTATTAATTTGTGCAGTAATTCAGTGTCTGGTAAATTAATGTTCAAAAAAATATTAATTTTTATTAAAATGTTCTATTATTTTATGTTAACGATTACTCATTTATTTCAGTCCTTTGTATTCAGCATGTCTCTAGAAATAAACCTCCATTTCTATGAAAATTGAAGCTTTTGTTTTTTTGCAGCCCACATAAACTTAAACCTTGTTAATTTGGCCCATGTTTGCTCTAAGTAAATACATGCCTGTAAACTTTGAAAGTCAGCAAAGCAAAACAAGTTTTAGAGTTATAAATATTACTATATCCCAACTCTGCCACTTACTAGTGGGCTGAATTTGAAATTGTACTTAACTATCTATACCTCATTTTCCTCGTTTGTAAAAGGAGAATGATAGTCATCCACTTCTTTGGGTTATGATGAAGTGCATTCCTCGGTGTGATGTTTGAAAACACTTAGTACCAGGTTGAGCACATATAAAATATAAAAGAATTGGTAATTGTTATCATGGACTTTTGGCTTGATCAATTTCAGTATGCTAGTAGGTCTGTGTTTTTCTTTATTTTTTTCCCCTTCTTTTTGACTTGGTAGAACCAATGTTTTCAATTTTTCTCCAATTATAATGACCTGATGTAGATGAAATAGGCATGAAAGTCATTTCTTAGTCTATGTCACAGCAGAGGAACATTCCTATCATTATTCAAATCTGTTTACTTAATTTTTACGATATCCTATTATACATAATTATTATTATTATTTTTAATATATTTTATTGATTTTTTTACAGAGAGGAAGAGAGAGGGACAGAGAGCTAGAAACATCGATGAGAGAGAAACATTGATCAGCTGCCTCCTGCACACCCCCTACCGGGGATGTGCCCGCAACCAAGGTACATGCCCCTGACCGGAATCGAACCTGGGACCCTTCAGTCCGCAGGCCGACGCTCTATCCACTGAGCCAAACTGGTTTCGGCCTATTACACATAATTATTAAAACGAACTACAACGTTTGCTAGTGACTGATTACTATAATAGTGTTGCATTCGTTTCCCTTACATGCAGGCGCACATTTCTCTCCACTAAAACTAGCAGCAAATATTTTATTCAGTGCTGCCGCTGAAGCCAGTTATGTCACACAGTCTCTGCATGTCTCCAAGGGTTAGGTAACATACATTTTATTTCCACCTGCCAGCTGTGTGTTCAGACATACAGCACTTTGGTAGTGCTATGAAAGAAAGAAACATTCCGGTCTTCAAAGAAAGAATCTGGTTCAGAAGATAAAACTGAGACACTTACAATGGCTTAAAAACAATGACAAAAGTCAACAAGTGCAAAGCACTGTGTTACAAGAGAAACGTTCAAAAGGAGACAAGGAGCTCTGAGTTTGAGAGATTCCTGGAAAAGGTGGTTTGAATTTGGAACAGGGGATAAAAATGGACTTTTGGACATTTTGCCTACATGTTCTAAATAAGTCAAAGTTGTAACTAAGAAATGTCTTTAATGTAGCCTTGTATTATGTGAATAAAATGATTCTTAGATGGAAGATCATAAACATTTATTGAACACCTTTGAGCTGAGAGCGTAATGTTAAGCCCTTTCAGTCATCTCAGGTTTGGTGAGAAAAGTAAATCTCATGATAAACATGGTTAAATGGAACTAAAAAGAAAGAAAGAAAGAAAGAAAGAAAGAAAGAAAGAAAGAAAGAAAGAAAGAAAGAAAGAAAGAAAGAAATGCTAACAAATACTAGTATGCTTCCTGAAATAAACATTTATAAATCTCAGCATCATTTTATAGAAATATTTCTATCATGGCACTCAATATTATAAGAAATGTCTTTAACTTTCTTTTTTTTAAAATATATTTTATTGATTTTTTACAGAGAGGAAGGAAGAGGGATAGAGAGTTAGAAACATCGATGAGAGAGAAACATCGATCAGCTGCCTCCTGCACACCCCCTTCTGGGGATGTGCCCGCAACCAAGGTACATGCCCTTGACCGGAATCGAACCCGGGACCTTTCAGTCCGCAGGCCGACGCTCTATCCACTGAGCCAAACCGGTTTCAGCTTAACTTTCTTTAGTAAACAAACTTGGGAGCCCAATTTTATGATGATAAAATAGCAAATAAGCATAAATTTAATTTAAATGCTATGGTAATTGGTATGTAAACACTCTTTAATATCATTTCTTAACTCTCTAAACAAGTATAATGGTTAATCTAAAACTTTATCTTCTCAAAGCACTAGTACAATAATATTTTTACCATAACATGTCTTAGTAAGTTTTTCTCGTTCACTGTTAGTTAAAACTGATGACCTTTGGTTCAAATAGAATTTTGATCAGGAATGAATTTAAAATGTTTGAAGCTTATTTTAAAAAAATTTATAACCTATACAGGGTTGGGTAAAAGTAGGTTTTCAGTTGTTTGTATGCAAAATAATACAATTATCTATACTGTAAATGGCCTATGGCCCTAACGCTGTAATGACCAAAGACCAGCACGGGTGGGCAGGGCTGCATGATTTTGCGCCCTGGGATTCTAGTTAATAAATAATAGTACAAGAATAAACTATGTTTTGCATAGTTACAATTGTAAACCTACCTTTGCCTCACCCTGTATATATATTTATATCAATAAAGCTGCATGCATGTCTATCATCTATCTACCTATCCTCTATCTCCACTCAATCCTTCTTTTGAGCTTCCCTTACTACTTCCTCATATCTCCATCTTATTTTCCTTTTTTTTTTTTTTGGTTTATTTATCCTTCACATTCTTTGATACACATTTACTTGAGGGTTTTCTGCTCTTATTTTTAATACTATGAAGTGACAATGCAAATATCACCTTATGTTATCTAGAACCTCTTCTGGATTTTTGTTCCATAAAAATCTTTTGGAATTTTTAGTAAAGAAACAGAACTATTATCTCAAACTTTCCCAAGATAAGAAACTCCTCTCAACCTAGAGCATTTTCACGAAGGATAAGGGACTATGTGATTTGGTAAGCAGCGGGAGAGGCAGGCAATCTGGAATGAACTGTCTCTAATTCTTAAATGGTTTTATTCAGCTTGTTTCTGAGACATGCTGGGTTTACAAATTGGTTTGTGGATTCAGAGTATAATCTTAGGACTCTTTCTAGAATAGAGATAATCAGATGTCAGACCTCCTAGACAGTCCTGGACCAGTGGGTAAGATCCAAATTCCCAATAGATTGACTTCAATTGGCAAGTTATATACATTTTATTCTTAAATTAACTATTTTATGGAGATTCTGATATACAGAATTATTATTGTTAAAGTATGAATACTTGAATAATTCCCTAATATCTCTAAGCTTCAATTCCTTCATCTCCAAAATTCTACATTATGAGGTTGTTTGATAATTAAATTAGATAATGTATGTGGATGGCTCAATTAGTTGCCTGACACATCAGTAAATATTGCTAATAACAGTCCTATCTAATAAAAGAGCAATATGCAAATTGACCGCACTTCTGCCACACCCACAAACCACGCCCACCAGCCAATCAGGAGTGTGTATGCAAATTAACCCAACCAAGATGGCTGAGGCCACTGAGCAAGCAGGAAGCTTGGGTTTCCCTGGCAATGGAGGAAGCTAAGCTTCCTGCACACCCTGGCAGGCCCTGAACTCCACTCAAGGCTACAAAGTTTCAATTATAGAAGATAAATAAATCCCAACAAAAATGGCTGCAGCCACGGATCGAGCAGGAGGCTTGGGTTTCCCTGGCGATGGAGGAAGCCAAACTTCCTGGCCTGCCTTGGCCTCTGCTCAAGGCTACAAAGTTTCAATTATAGAAGATAAATAAATCTCAGATACCTAGGCCTCCGCTTGGGTCGCCGGCGGGGGGGTGGGGGGGGGGGAAAGGGGGGGCGTGGCTGGCCTGCAAACCACCACAGGCCCCTTGCTCAGGCCACCACATGCCCCAAGGGAACCCCATCCTGATCTGGGACACCCTTCAGGGCAAACCAGCCGGCCCCCACCCGTGCACCAGGCCTCTTTCCTATCTAATAAAAGAGTAATATGCAAATTGACCATCACTCCAACACAAGATGGCTGCCCCCATGTGGTCAAAGATCATGCCCCCATGTGGACACAAGATGGCTGCCACAAGATGGCCAGCAGGGGAAGGCAGTTGGGAGGGACCAGGTCTGTAAGGGAGGGCAGTTGTGGGTGATCAGGCCAGCAGGTGAGGGCAGTTGGGAGGGACCAGGCCTGCAGGGGAGGGCAGTTAGGTGTGACTAGGCCTGCACAGGAGGGCAGTTAGGGGCAATCAGGATGGCAGGGGAGCAGTTAGGCATCAATCAGGCTGGCAGGGGAGTGTTTAGGGGGTGATCAGGCTGGCAGGCAGAAGCAGTTAGGGGCAATCAGGAAGGCAGGCAGGCAAGCAATTGGGAGCCAGCAGTCCTGGATTGGAGAAGGTGCAGGCTGGGCTGAGGGACACACACCCCCGTGCACGAATTTCGTGCACTGGGCCTCTAGTTATGATGATAAAACCAAATTCAAAGCTCTGGTACCCATGTTAGGACTTCATTTAATAAACATTCCATGCCCTGGTTTCATATTATATTAGTCTTCCCAGGTAGCTCCAACTGAATGCTCCATTGGTATCTAAGATTCAAATTTATCTCATACAACATGTAAACTTCTATCCCTGCTTCCAGACCTTTTCACCAGTACTATCTACCCACCCATTGTCTCCCCCATCCCCAATCCACATAACTGACTGTGTCCTTATCTTGTTGCTTGGCATCCTCACCATGCCATGAATCTGCTCACCCACTCAGAAACATTGTGTCTTCCTAGGCCTCTCCCTTGCCTTTCCTCCCTCTTACCCCCTCCCCCATGATCATTTGCTCACTCAGTTCTGCCTAATCTACCTGTAAATGACAACAGTGGCTACTTCCTGGGTACTTGCTCCTTGGTAGGCACTATGGTAGTTATTTAGCTCCCTATTACACTTAATCGTCTCCCTAGCTCTTCTGTTTACAGATGGAGAAGGAGTGGTCCACAGAGCCTCCAAAGACAACTCATTGCACTCAGTTACCTTGCCCCTTGTAAAAAAAAATCTCTTATACTCTCCTTTGTTCTCCATTCCTACTCCACTGACCTATTTCAGAGCTTTCTTCTCCCATGTGGCATTCTACTGTACATTCATTGTGGGTATTCTGTAGCCTTGCCTCCCTAGAACCCATGCTCCACAACGTTTCCAGGACAATTGCTCTAACATGCACATGAGGAGGTTACTCCGCTGCTCAAGATTCTTTGGGAGCTCCTCAGTAGCTGCAGAATCAAACCTGAAGTCCCTTGTATGGCATCAAGGCCCTTTATAAATTGGTTATTTAATATCTGACTTACCTTATTTCTTATTACTTTCTACCCATCATCTTTATCCAAAATCTATTGTGCATTGGATTTTTAACTACTTATTTCCTAAATAAGCTATGTATTTTTAAGCCTCCAGAGTTACTATTTTCTGAAATGTCAAACATCTCCCCTGCTCTGCTTAATACCAAGTTATCTCCTCTGATAGGAGTTCTCAACCATGGATTTATGTTAGAATATTCTAATATTCTTTTTAAGGCATTTAAAAAATGCCTATGGCAAAAGACTGTGATTTAGTTGTCTAGGGCATTGTCTGATTTTGACATTTGTTTTGAACTCTCCAGGTGATTCTAATGTGCTCAGATGCTTCTTTCTCTTTCTTTCTTCCTTCCTTCCTTCCTTTCTTTCTTTTTATTAAAAATGTTTAATGTTGACATTATTGCAGGTGGCCTCCCTTCCCCCCACCTTTGCCCACCTCCATCTACCCCTGTATCCTCCTCCCTTGGCCTTCCCTTTATATAATGTGAGCACCTGTGGCATAACACTGGTCACCTTTTGTTGTAATTTATTTTCAAGTCTCATTTCCCATCTACAGCATGAACTTCTAGGAGGATTGGGACCATATTATTTATCTATCTATTCTCTGCATGTGCACAACAAATGTTTGCTAAGTTAATGATTCTGTTGTATTTTTTGGTATATTTGTTGTATCAAGTGCAGATAATGTCTATAAAACTTATATTTTTGCATCAAATGAATTTCTATATTTCATTCATTTGGTACCTTTTAATTTAGAAAAAAATTTAACTTATCATGTGAGATTCTAGAAATGATTATTAGTTTGAACAATTTTTGTTGTTAAAGTAATAGAAAAATAAATCTTAAGAAAATGAAAATGACTAATTAAATGTGTGATCTGCGTCAAAATGGTGTTTAAAAATTATATATACTTCTGTGGAGAAGTGCACACCAAGACTCATCAGTATCCTCTAATCTCGCCTCAATATTTCCTAGAGCTTACTACAGTCATATTTATCCCTTGTTGAAGCCCATGCTTTGATGGTATTATAAGGCCTACCCCAGAAACATATATTATTCATTCATTTATTCTCTTTTGCTTTCATTCAACACTTATGGTTACATATTAAGAATTATGCTTTATATTAGAGATTCTGAAATGAAGAGCTCATAATCTACTCCTAATGTTTTCAGTATCTAAACTGAAAACAATTTTTCATCATTCCTGTATTGAGGGCAGTACCATTTTAGACTTTGTCATCTAAGACTTACATTTTAGTCCAATTAATGATACACTAAGTAATATGCCATCGTCAGTGAGGATTGTGAACTCTGGATATTTTAATATGCAAAATACACATTTCAAAGAGCAAAAATTTTATTTTTATTTTCTGAGCTTACCAAGTTTTTAGACGTAGTTAATTTTAGTGTAGATGCGTCCCCCACCTCCCAAATGACTCTTCTGTACCTCAGATAAGAAATGCATTCCTAGGAGAACCTTGTTAAGTTTGAACCAAAAAAACCTTAGCAATTAGAAAAAAAATATCATATATACTATTACACAAAAGTCCTGTAGTTAGAAATAATAATTTATCAATAATGAAATTTTGCAAGGGAACAGCAAAACAAAGCGACACAAATTATAAAGTAACTCTTTTGCTTTTCAGATATACCATAATACTTGGTCATTAAGATGAGAATATTTAAGAAGGCGAATGATCAAAGAACAATGCTCTGATAGGCTTAGATGTCAGTTGCTGGAGGCTAATTCCAGCATGTCATAATAAATGCAAGAAGTTCATCAAAAGGTTGATGGACCTTGAACCTTCAGCAAGGGCTGAAGAATTATATTATTTCCTGCTGGAATGGCTGAAAGTATTTCCCCAAAGCTGAAAATCTGTATATAGTTGAGGGCATTTCAATCGACATGTTATTATCTGCTACTGAAACAGCAGAAAGCAGTTCCTCCTACCTGACAAAGCCTACTGTATACAAAACCTTACCTTTGATATGTATATCTGCTTTGTTTTAGAGCAATTTGTGTTAATAAAGAGCCCTGGTCCAGAGATTCAGAGAACTTGGTTAATGAAGCTGGGTCTCCTCTGGCTCCCCAAAATGCCTTCCAAATTTATATTTCATGTCTAGTCTCTTTATTAATTTACATGCAGCCCTTCTCCAGATTCCTGAACCCTTCTAGATGCTGGAAAACACCCCAGCAGTCAGTGATAATGATTATATATTTTAAAAAATATATTAAAATTATGTCACCACAAGAATTTAATGTTATCTTTTATTTATATAATGTTGAAAAGTAATAAAGGTAAAAAAATCTTAGGCTAACTGGTTCTTAAAATTTATATCGACTCTAGTCATATTCTTTAGCATCTCCTCTTTTAGCTCAGTCTTTTAATTATATCTTGTTAAAATCATTCACTTTTGCCTGTTTCATTGCTGGCCATAACAAAAGAATACATTCATAATTTAAAAAACCATCTCAAATCTCATCTCATATATGGTGCCCCAGTATTGATAAAGTTATCATTTCCTTCCCAATTCTCCTGCACCACCCAATTCATTCCTTATTCTAGAAACTATTATTTGTGATATAATTATTGGTTTAGGTTCATGTTTCTCCCATTGAACCAAACTATTTGAAGATGGGTTATTCATCTTTATACCTACACGTCTCTCTCTGACACATTGCACACATGAGTTGTGGTTTGAGGCCAGTTAAATGGAACATTTTCAAACCAGACTGACTCCGGACTGTTGTGTTCTCTCTTTCTCTGACACAGAGGTCAGAAAGTTATATCCAGGTTATCTTTAGTCTCACATATTCCAAATCCTATCATTATTGCATCCTGGATAAAGCAGTGTGTATCCAGATGGGTCACATTTTTTTAGGTATTTTATTGGTCAAGCATTCTTATGGGCAACTTAGAATCCTAAACACCTCTGATCTCATGGTTTTCCTACACTCAAGAAGCCCACAGATGCAGGATTTCTCGCTCGCTCTCTGTCTCTCTCGATTTGTGCTCTGACACCTTTGTGGCTTGGGTTTGGTCTTACTCTAATAGCTAGTCAGTTTCTCCTTTCTTTTCTATTTCTCTTCTCATAGTTTATGGTAGATATTTGCAAAATAACTACCATAATTTACTATTCTGTATCTATACCCTTTGCTAGTGCCTTCCTGCACTGACTCTGGACTTGCCCATATGACAGATTTACTGATGGAATGTTAGCCAACTTGAAGGAAGCATATGTTTAAAGCATTTGCACATTGGGTCTTTAGTGAATTTCAAATTATTGTTTTTTTGAGTGACTACATTTGGGGTGATTTTTTCTTTTTTTCTGCAAAAGCTAACTGATAGAAAAAGGGATATCAAGATGGGTTGTTTCCATAACAACAAAACAAAACAAAACATGTGACAGTAGCTTTGGAACCATGCGGTGGGCAGAAGCTATAAGACATTTTGTGAAGTCTGGAAGTTGGCAAGTTAACTGTTAGTGGAGGATGGAAAGATTGTGACATGTGTTATGTAATATTATGAGACAATTTGTAAAACTATTGCCTCCAGTAATTTGGAAGATTAAAAAAATGGGGACTTTGGCAAGATAATTTTCAGGAAAGCTATTTAAAATACCATTTTTTCCTTTTAGTTGTTTATGACACTTTGTAGGAAAAGAGAGATGCACTAAAGAAAGTACTGATCAGTTTGCAAGAAGAATTTATATAGAATACAGAAGAGCCAAAACATGCTGGATTAACTATTGCTCACTTGCAGTCTCCCCAACCAGTAAAAGAGTCTCAAAATAAATTAAAACCTGAGGGTGTTTTTAAAATGCAGGGTACTTCCAGCAAAACATGGACTCTGTGTCAAGATCAAATCAAGTGTTTGGTTGTAAACCCCTTTGTTAGGACTTAGGACAAATTGAAAGTGATGTCTAATGGACTCTGTCAGCGAGACAAAAGGGCTTCAGACCAAATAGCATTGCCTGGTGGCAGCTTAACAAGTTGCCCCAAATAATCTGAAAATAAGAAATGGTCAGAAAGCTCAATATTTTTGGAGGGAGTTGTAACTTAAAGAGCTGCTGACTTAGACTAAAACAAACAAACAAACAGAACACCTGAGTCCCTTCAAATGAAAAGGAGGCCTCTGGACTCCCAAATTACCGATGGAAACAGACTTAGAAAGCTACTCAGTTGTTATCCACTGGGGCCATTTTTTGTTGTTGTTATGGAAAAAGGAGGATGTCTTAAAGGGAGGAGCCAAAAGCCCAGAGGGCAGAGAGAAGAATCAAGGAGAAGAGAGTGCTTGCAAAATGGCTGCTAAAATTCCTGTTTCCTCATCGGTGCCTCGTGGTATTGTCTTCCCACACAGCCTTGGGGCTTGTCTTGTGACTGACTTCAGTGCACAGGACATTTGCAAACTTCACAGAAGTGGAGGCTGAAAGGTGCTTGTTCATTGGGGCTTGTCTTTTTCCTGATCTTGGGTTTCTGCTTTTTAAGGGAGGCCTCCACCTGATCCAGGTTCTTGTCATGGGACAAGAAGGAATTCATGAGGGTGACAGAAAGATTTAGCAAAGCACAGTAAATTTATTCAAGCAATAGGATGCTCTGGAGAAGTTAAGAGCAGGTGACCTCAGAGAAGAAGACTTGCTGCTGGGGTCTGGGTGGAAGGTTTTTATTAAAAGTGGGCAGGTTCGGCTTCAATCCTCCTAACTAAATATACTAGTACATGAGACATATCTAAGGAAGTCAGCTAGAATCAGCCAGACAATTCCACAGAATTGTGAACTAATAAATGGTTATTGTTTGAACCACTAAATTTTAGGGGAGCTTAATGTTATAATAATGTTAGGGTCATAAGGAAACCCCTCTAATGTATGAAATAATTATTGTGTGAAATGTTTGCTGTGTGGAGACTCCAATACTCTGTAACTTCCAAATTGGTGAACACCCCACTATCTTGATGTAAACGCCCTGCTCTTAGCATAAGGCACACCGTCTGGCCCACATTGATAAGACACAAGTTGTTTACTACTGGCTATATAAGCATCAGACTTTCTTCAGTCGACATCTCCTGCCTGATAGGGGAGGACTCCACGTCGCCCCCGTGAGATGAGCCCCTGACTGACTGCTCTGCTGTGTGAGCCTGAACCAACTGCGGCCGCCTGTCTGTCTCCGTCTTCATTGTCCGTCTTTCAGTATGCATCGCCGGGTGGCCTTTGCCGGAGCCTAGGACCCACTAGGAATAGGTAAATAAACCTTATGTGATTGCATACCAATTCTGCCTTGTGTGTTCATGTGTTCCGGTTCGGCTCAGCTGTCTAGACATTGAAGTACCGGGGGATAGGCCGTTATTGCTGACTCCTGGTCACCTGTGTTTGTCCCACTAAGACTAGACAGATAATGAATTAATTGGGGCATAATTGGGACAATTGTTATACAGAATAAGCTAAGTGATATACACCTTGTCTAAAGCATTTATTATTATATATTTCAATCATCTGCTTAGAGGTCTGTATCTATTACTATACTATCATCACCATGATGCAATAGATCTTTTCATAATCACCTCTTTATCCCTAGCACCTGCTACAGTGTCTCAAAGATGATTAGGAAGGAAAATATGATTGCTCCTGAAAAATATTAAACTGATTACATCACATCTCTAATTATAATTCTAAGATCTTTGAGCATATATAGGAGGTAGTCAATAAATATTTTTTAAATGCAAGTTAGGCTTGCCCTAAGCCGGTTTGGTTCAGTGGATAGAGTGTCAGCCTGTGGACTGAAGGGTCCCAGGTTCAATTCCAGTCAAGGGCACATTTCCAGGTTGTGGGTTCGAAGCCAGTGTGGGGTGTGCAGGAGGCAGCTAATCAATGATTCTCTCTCATTATTAATGTTTCTATCTCTCTCTCCCCCTCTCTGAAATCAATAAAAATATATTTAAAAAAGTATTAAAAAGCAAGTTAGGCTTTTAATATGCTTATTTGTTGACAGATTAATAATTTTCCTTCATCTCTATCTTTCACAGCTCAAACTTATTAAACTCATGTATTAATTCATGAAATATTTATTGACACCTAATATATGTCTGGCATTTTATGTCCTAACATTCTAACAAGGAAAACAGGATTTAAAACAAATGCAAATATAAATACAAGAATAGATAACACCATGCAACAATGAGCATCTATCATGAGTACACTAACCAGCACAAGGGAGCATATCTTACCCAGGATGGAGCACAAGGAAACACTTCAGCAGTGCTCAGTGTTGTACCATGAAGCTGTAATTAAGGGGTAGAAAAGGCAAGAGGAGAAGCGGTCCTGGCAAAAGAAGCAACAACGAATGGATTCAAAGTGACAGGAAACCACAAGGCACATGGAGGGAGAAGGTCTTTTGTAGAAGGTGAGGGGAGTCAAGTACAACACTTGCCTAGAGAGATGAGGCAAGGACAGGTTATGGCCAGCTCTGCTCCGGACACCAAGGTGCCTGAGATTGCTCCAACAGGGGATTGCTTGGAAGGTGCCAAGTAGAGATGAGCTATGATAAAATGTTTGTGTTGGACCAAGAAGTAAAATATGGCTGTGGTTATATTGTCTTCCTTCCATCCAGATGTAAATGTTAGAATATATAGGAAGAGTGCTATGAGCTTTGTTGCTTATTCTGAATAAGAAACAAAGACTAAACTTTTTATGCATGCACATCACTTCAGCATTGTTTTCTTCCTTGGGAGAAAGGAAGGTAGTTTTGTTGATGAATTACTCTTGTCAATTGCTTAATACCATGGTATGCACCCAGTGACTTCTCAATTTATATTAGTTGATGCTCATGAAGTAATGATCAGTAAATAATATTTTAAATGCAACATGTTTTTTCTGCTTACTCTGGGTGTTTAGACTGCATAGATTTTTAGAAGTTCAGTTGTGAGAGAAAATTATTTCTCAATTTTATATTGCATTTAAAGGGAACATAATCCATGACTCTCTTAAAGGTTATTTCCAAAACTCACACTTGAAGGAATTTATTATGTCTTGTGTTATTTAAACATGGTCTCCTCTGTCTTTCACTTCGTGTTTATTTTTCTCCTGAAAATTTCAATCTTGAGTGCTGAGTTTAATAAACCAATTGTTTAATAAAACTGAGATAATCGATGACTAGTGGAAGGCGCCATTGCTGCAGCCAGAGGAGAGCACTTGCCTTCTCACATGTGACTAAGGACCGCACTCCACACAAAGAGAATTGACTGCAAACCTTATCTTTATAAATGGGAATCCCTAGTCATGTGTAATGTTTTGGAATAGATACCCCTGCTAAACAGATCCTCATATGTCACTTTTCTTTTATTGGGAAATCCAAGTTCACATGTGTGGAATCACATTGTCTGATGTGTTGTTATGCATGTCAGATAACAGAGTATAAAAGTTTCATATTTCAGGTAAAATGTCACCAAATTGGGCTCACCCTTATACTAACCAACTGTCCATGTATCAACCACCACTATTCTGGAACCTAAGAGGGGAAAATATAGAGAAATTTTCATATAACCAGGCAGAAAACATTTGCAGAACCAGAGATGGGACCTCTTAGTAGAAGGTGAGATAAAAACAATAGAGACTATAGTCTATAGGTCAGAAGTCCTGGGATTGAATATTAGAGGTAGGCTGAAGGAAATGAAATTTTTTCATCAGGGCAAAATAAACAGATAATGTTTTTATATCTTGTGACAGATGTTAGACTACTATACTGATAATGATGCTAGAATACATAGGTGAAGAAACACATTTATTGTCAATTCTATTGATAGTGTTCAGACTCTATATTTTTTACTGATTACTTTTTAGATAGTTCTACCAATTTTTGAGAAGGCCATTAAAATCTACAATCATTAGCTCTTTATTATATAGGATATCTATGCCTTTACATAAAGCCACTCTGCTAGAAACAAAAAATAACATCATCTTTTATATGAAAACTAGTGTCCCAGTACACAAAAAATTTGTGCACATTAAAAAGGAATTAATTAGAGGAAATATTTTAATATTGCTATTTGCCCTTTCTCTATAATAGAAGTGTGAGAGATGAAAGGAAATTAGTAAAATGTATATGAAAATAATATATAAATTTATTAATAAATAAACAGTAACAAAAGGATATAACAGCAACAGAGGCATGATATAAAAACAAGAAAACATGATATGAAAACAACAAAAACATGATATAAAAACAACAGTGATGCAAACAATGACTGATAAAGTGATTAAACTTATTCTAATATCTCCTTGTACACCACATTAAGAGTGAAAACACTTTTAGAGTGCTTGACTAATTTCCCTTGGCATGAAGTATTTAGAACTTTAACTTTAATGTCACATGCTCTTCGAACTCGAGAGAAAGCAACATATAACTGACCATGTCCGAAAACGGGTTCAGGTAGAAATACTCTGTCTAGAGTTTGTCCTTGTGATTTATTAATAGTCATCCCAAATGCTGGCATCACGGGAAACTGTTGCTGAATCAATTTAAATGAGAGGCCAGTGTCAGATGGGGACAAATCAATTCTTGGAATCAGAACAACCTCTCCCTCTGCAGATCCTGTTAATACTTCAGCTTTGATAATGTTAGGTCACAATCTTTTGATAATAAATCTGGTACCATTACAAAGACCCCATTTACTATTAAGATTTCTCAATAGCATGATGATTGCACCCACTTTCAATTTTAATTTATGACATGGCATTCCCGAAGGAGTAATACTATTAAGAAATTGGATGGCAAAATCTTCCTTTTCAGCATCATCTGTTGAGTCAATGGAATCATCACTCAAATATGTGTGAAAATCTCCATCGAGTATATCCAAAATTTCTTCATTTAATTTTTGAACGTGCTCCTTTTTTTGGACAAAGAATTGCACATTTAGATATATTTTTAATATTATCTATAGATATACTATTTCCAAAGGTAGCTTCACTAATAGATCCATTACAAATCATTTCACAGGGGATTTCAATAATATCCATTCCTAAATGAAAACTGCTATCAAGTTTGCCATCTCCAAGTTTTACTAACCATTCTCTATAAGCAGAATCCTCTGATCTCATATTTGTTGTAAGAGACAACTTTCTGAAACATCCCCAAACAGTACAGTACTTCAAACTCGTTTGTACTATGGCCGATTGCATAGCATGCGGTACAATACTGAGACATTGACGAAAATCCCCTCCAAGAAGGAGAACTTTCCCACCAAATAAAACATTGAAATTAATAATTTCTCTTAGTAACCTGTCTATGGCCTTTATAGCATGCCATGGTGCATTCATCAATAATGAGAAGTTTGGCCCTAACCGGTTTGGCTCACTGGATAGAGTGTCGGCCTGTGGACTGAAGGGTCCCAGGTTCAATTCCGGTCAAGGGCATGTACCTTGGTTGCGGGCACATTCCCAGTAGGAGGTGTGCAGGAGGCAGCTGATCAATGTTTCTCTCTCATCAATGTTTCTCTCTATCCCTTTCCCTTCCTCTCTGTAAAAAAATAAAAAATATTTTAAAAAATAATGAGAAGTTGGGCCTTTTTAATAGTTTTAGCAACTTCACTGTTTATATCGAGTCTAGAAATTGAAGTTTCATTTAATGGAATTGGTAATTTATATGGAATGAAAGGTTCTTCCACCAAGAAGTAAATTTGCAGCAATTCCTGTAGACGCTGTGGGTAAAACAGTACCACCACAACCTCTAATATAATGTATTAAAACTTTATACAGATGTGGGGAGCAGCTACAGTGTTTGGACAGGTTCAAGCCTTGGACTGATGAGAGGGCACAGTCCTCTCATTGCCACGTGCAAGTCCCAAGGCCCTGCCCTCCAAGCACAATTATAGCTAACAGCTATGGTTATGGGCTTGAACCTATGGTCTGAACACGTGCCTAAGTGATGTGGGCTTGATAGAGTTCAGATGCATGTAGTTGAGTAGGATTGAAACCCACAAGAATGTTGTAAACATCTTGATCACGCCCTTACTTTGCCTTGTGGCACCGACTATAAAATAAAGACATGGCTTGTGGACGTGGTCTCTCTCTCTCAGAGAAGCAGCGTCCCACCGAGACCCAGCTTTCATTCTCTTGTCTGTCTTTTCTAAGCCTTTCACCACTCAGAGTCACCCTTGGCCGTGCAGGCGCAGCACATACAGATATGCAGGTGAATGGGATTCCTAGCTGGCAGGCCCCTGACAGCAAGCTGGCCACCTGTCGATTCTGTGAGGAATGGGGCTCCCTCCTCCCTCCTGTCGGTTTGGTTTAAAGGCCGGCCACACTCCCTGTTGGGCCAGACCCAGAGTTCTACCACACCGTGGCCTCTGCCTCAGCAACCCAGGACTGACTGCCGCTGGGCACTCCTGGAGCTCTGAGGGTGGGTTCTTCTCTCAGGCCTGCAGGAAACAGCTCGGGGAGGGCGCAGCCTTTGCCAAGGCGACCCCTGCAGGACTGACTTCCTTCCGGTTGGTCGAACTTCTGCCGTGATGGTGTTACACCCAGGGTTTTTATATAAATAGATATCTCTTTTTTATTCTTCATTTTTGAAGGCTATTTTCACAAGAGTATAGAATTCTGGGTTGATTACTTTTCTTCCAGCACTTTAAAGATGGTTATCCACTCTTTTGGTCTTCATTCTTTTCTATAAAATTCTTGTTGATAATTGTTTCTGTATATTTAACATGTGAATTTTTTTTCTGATTGCTTTCGAGATTTTTCTCTTTATCATTGCTTTTCAAAAATTTATCATGTAATTAGGCATGGCATTCTTTGTATGTATTCTGTTTGACATTTACTGAAACTTTCAGATATGTAAATTAATATCATTCACCCCAGCAATTTGCAGGGTGGAGTATAAATTACATAGTTACCCTCTGAAGAGCAATTGGAAGGAATGGAGATTTTAAAAAATCTGTAGATGAGAATTGAGGAGACTGGGAAGGAAGTGATGTATTAGGTAGCTGATTTCAAACAATAAGGACTATTACATAGAAGAGGAATTAAACTTCTCTGCAGTGCCAATGAGTAGAACTAAAATATAAAATATACAAGAGGAGGTGTTTTAACTTTGAAAAGAACTTTTCATACATCAAAACTCTTTGAAGACAGAGTAGGCATCCCAAATTGAAGTGAGCTCCCTCTCACTAGGAGGATAATGGAGAGACATTCCAGTTTCTCAGTGAGGATGATGTAGGGACAATTCAAATATCAGATGCATGGTGGGGTCAAGAGAATTTATCTTTCCCAGAATATATTCTTATGATATTTAGGTTTTGAGCCATGTGGCGAATCAGAAAAGGTTTTAAGGAATAGAGAGAAAATGATTGTCAGGAATTGTACAAAGGCAGTCTCTGGTACAAATAGTTGAAAAAAATTAAGTATTTTCATATTCTCATTTGTTATGAACCAAAATGTATTATTTGTGTTCCCTTTACTGAGTAATGTGAAAATCTTGCCCAATACATTTTGCGTAAAATGAATAACCTGAAATGCAGAAAGGCTTTTGATTTATACAGTCCAACCAGTAGAAAACACAGCCAGGCTCTGGGACTGCAGAGCCTGATGGGGATAGAGCTCCAGGTGCTGTCTGTCTGTGCACAGTAGAATAAGAACCTGGAAAATCTAGGGCATTCTGTTGCCTTCACAACCGTATCTACTGGCATGCTTTCAGGAACAAGTAGCAGAATCCAACTGAACAATAACGATACAGAGGTCTCCCCTGTGGATGCCTGAAACCACAGACAGTCCTGAACTCTATTTATTGCTATGGTTTTTTCCTATACATGCATACATATCTATGATAAAGTTTAATTTATAATGAGGCACTTCCTATGTATTTATTTTGTTGCACACCAAGAAGCCCAGAGTAAAGCAGTCCCAGGTGTGGTAGATTCAGTGGCTAATGCTGTCGGGTATCCAGGTTGAACTCTCTGTGATTCCTTGTGGCTTTCCTCTCATAGCTGCAATCTGGCTGAGCAACACAAACAAGCATGTAAACGGGCTGAAGCCGCTGTATGGATATTAGATATGGTTCTCACACCACAATGTCTAAAGGCAAAAAACAAAACAAAACAAAACAAAAAAACAACAGTGTAAATACCTGTCTTGTGTTACTTATCAAAACAGAGGAAATCTTTCCTAGGAGCCACAGAGTAGGGTTATGCTACAACAGATGACTCACCAGACCTTGCCCTGGCACACTGGCTGGTTTCTTCTTTTCTTTTCTTTTTTAAAAAAATATATATTTTATTGATTTTTTTACAGAGAGGAAGGGAGAGGGATAAGAGAGTTAGCAACATCCATCAGCTGCGTCCTGCACACCCCACACTGGGGATGTGACCACAACCAAGGTACATGCCCTTGACAGGAATCGAGCCTGGGACCCTTGAGTCCACAGGCCAACGCTCTACCCACTGAGCCAAACCACTTAGGGCTGGCTTGTTTCTTTTCACTGCAGTGTCATCCCCTTGGGCAGGAAGCCGGCTAATAGCTTTGTCTCCCTCGGAGCAGGGCACAGGCCACACGTATCCACTTCAGATAGGCTAAGGAGGATAAGGGACGAAGAACAAACTCCGAGGGGTTTAAGCTTACCGCCACAGAAAACCATGGATAAAAATTCCCTCCCAGAGAGTGGGATCAGTGTCTGCTCAGGATGCAGTCATTTCTGCTCTATCCTAACACACGCATTCCTAACATCCACTGTGCTGTGCAAAATCCTGCCATAAAAACCCAGGGCTTATGGGGAAAACGGGGCTAAGGCACAACGCTCAAAAACTTTGCCAGTGACATATGAAAAATAAAGAGATAGGAACCTGATAAAAATGGCGCCACGGTTTTACACATACGGGGTCCATAGGTGTTACAGTGAACTCAGCACTGCTGGGAAGAAGACCCGCAGTGCTTGTGTAAGTGGCCTTGGAAGGGCTGCAGCTCGTGAGTTGTTTTTTTAAGGGAAAAATTATTACTAGTTAAGATCATGGCTAAGTGTGGGGGTACAAAGGAGACTTTTAGGATTCTAGTAAATATTGTATGTGTAGACAGGTGTGGTTACAGAAGTGTGTTTACTCTGTGATAATTCATTGAGCTGTATACTTACAATTTTGGAGGATATAGCTCAATGCGCTGTCTCTTTATGCATATTTTACTTCAATTAAAAAATAAAAAAGAGAAGCTTTACCTCCAAAATGCTCCTTCTCCTACTTAAATGTACTTACACAAGTACAAATATATTCGTTTTCTTTTATCTTATACAGGAAGAAAGTAACTTTCATTGGAGGCATTAGCTGGATCTTATTTTCCTCTGGCTAAAGGTATTTGGATTCCAAACACAAAATTTGAAAGAGAAGAAAATCCTTACCTGTCAGTCATCTCTTCCCCATAGTTCAACTGTAAAAAATAATTTAGAGTCCTAGCTAGTGTGGCTCAGTTGGTTGAGCTTTGTCCCACACACCAGGAGGACACAGGGCACATGCCTTGGTTTCCGGCTTCATCCACAGGTAGGGGGCATGCAGGAAGCAGCCGACGGATGATCGATGTTTCTCTTATAGATGTTTCTTTCTCTTTCCTTTCTCTCTAAAATCATTAAAAGTGTATTAAAAATAATTTGGAGGGTAAAAAATCAGTGAGTAAATAGCATACTATTTTTCATGGACAAATAGCAAATCCAGAATGGAGAAATCACAACTTCAAAAACTTTGGTAAGAATAGAAAATATAGTCTTCATTAGTCTGTAGAAAAATCAAAATTAAATAGTTAATTCAGATTTCAATAATTTGTAATAACAGTGACAAGAATAGCTAATATTTTTGAACATTTACCATATGTCATGTACTGTGTAAATTATGTGTAGTTGCATAACAATATTAACGCAGACTTAGCAAGTTAAAAAAGCATACATGTATAATCTCAATTTCTGAGGATCAGGGTCTGGGCATGGTTTAATAAGGCTTTTGGCTTTAGGGTCTCCAAGAACTACAACCAAAGTATCAACCAGGGCTGTGGTGTCATCTGAGGATTAACTGGGGAAGGCTCTGATTTCAAGCTCGCTTGTTTGTGGGCATTATTTACTTCCCTGTTGCTGACAAATTGAGGGCCTCAGTTTCCTGCTGGCTGTTGGCCAGAGTTCTTTGCTCTGTGGCCCTTCCCAATATGGCCCCTTGCTTCCTCAAAGCCAGCAAGGAAGAGTTTCCTCTCAAGACAGACATTACAATCTCATATAATATAATTATATACATATAATCACATATTCTCATCACCCTTGCTATACTCAATTGGCCAGAACTAAGTCAAAGGTCCTACCCACACTACAGAGGAGTGTATTGTATGAGGCTAGAAATGTCTTGGTGGGCATTTATTCTTCATAATAGCTCTATAATGTAAGTTCCATAAATGTCCCTATCATACAGATGAGGAAATTCTGGTCATAAGAAGGTTAAATACCTTGTCCCTCTATATGTGTTGGAGTTGTAATTCAAATAGAGGCACCTAGAAATTAAAGTTACTTGCCTTTATTGGGTTAAGGTTTAATATTCCATAATTAATAAAAATTTTATAATGTATATTACAAAAGTGGAAAATCTTTTTAACTACTTTAGAAAAGATATATTTTAATACATTATTAATAGATTATTCTTATCTATTCACAGAAGGTGTATATGTTCTCTCACAATTAAAAAAATAAAATTCAGCCTGAAATGATATTTTGTTGGATTATTTGTACTATATTAATAAAAAAACACAGATTTCTAGTATTTTATTAACAAATTCATATTGGTTACAAGTATGTATTTTAATGATATAGTTTCACATATAAAAGATATGTCTAAACCAAGAGATTGAACTTAATATCATATTTTTAAAAGGAAAATGAGAGACAGAGAGATGACCTGATTCTAAGTGTTTCACTACTAATTAGCTGTAGGCTATGTTTAAAGGGGTGTGATAGTACACACTGGAATCATAAGAAGTGGATTCTTACCATGTTAGCCATTTGAGTTCTATGAAACAGAAATTAAATGACAGAAATAGAGTCCTTAGTAGAATAAATTATACTTGTTGTAAGCACAGTTTACCAAGGTATAACACTCATTAGTGGACAATTCGCAGTATTTTGCCCAAATAACCATTAACAGGAAGTGCTGACTCCTATGTTAACACTAGCTTTCACTGACAGAAAGTATCCATGGGGAACATACTGACAGGACACGTGTAGGATTATCTATTTAAATTAGAAAAAAATATTTTATAAATAAATGGCATTACAAAACAAAACAAAACAAAACAAAAAAACCAGCATTATGTTAAGCAGTGAGTAATACCTTGTCACTGAAAGTAAATCTCAGATTGGCTAAATGATTTGCTCAGGTGTATAGAGCAAGTAAAAAACACAGCCGGGCTTTAAACCCTGGCAATTGGACCCAGGAAAACCCTCATCCAGTGCTTCTCAACCCTGGCGGTGCTCGTCAGAATCACTGCACAGCCTCGGCAAAATATGAATGCTTTGGCATATATGAGGCTAATTATATTGAAATCCCAGGGTCTGGAACTTAGGCTTTTATACATATTTTTACAGTACTCCAGGGGATTCTAATGTGCAATGAGGGTCAAAGAGCATGGTTTTATGCTATATATTTTCTTACTCATGCCACGAAATTTTAGTATACTATCAGATTCTCTTAGCTATGTCTCTTTTTCTCCTATCTTACTATTTGTTTGTTTTGGGTTTTTGAATTTCATAGTTAAAAGGACATAAATATTATGAATTTGCAGAGCCATATTCATTCAGATTAAGCCACAGACACAAATTGTCATGGCAACCAATCCAACGTAAACAAGAAGCAGAATGTGATTTTTCCTTTTTTAAGCAGTACTGTTTAGTTTTGATTAATTTGATTTTACACCCTTTGTCATTTCTCCTGGAGCCCAAATTCATGCCAGTCACATGGATACTTTTTTAACAACATTGCTCATATCCTATATAATAAAAGTGTAGTATGCAAATTGTCCCCCGAACTGGGAGTTCTTCCAGGAGTTCAACCAGTGGGCAGGGCAGGCTGGGGGAAGGTAGGGAGGCCTTGGCTGGTGGCAGGCGGCCGGGGGAAGAGAGGGAGTATGAATTTTGTGCACTGGGCCTCTAGTATTTTAATAAATGTTTTAATGCTTCACAAAACAGGAGCTTATTTAAATTGCCCAAATCTTTTTTGGATTAAGTACAATTTAATCATTTGTTGAAATTTCAGCAAAAATTGCAATTTTAGGGCATCTTGAGGTGGTTTAGCTCATTTCTGAGAATTAGATAAAATGATTTTCCTGGCTTTCTGATAAGAATTTCATGGTCTTATTCAAGAAAACTCTAGGCTTAAATCATGGAAAGAGTAATAACTAACTGTCATTGGTGTTGAAGCAACTAAGAATCAAGTTTGCCTTAATTAATTAACTTCAGATAAAAATTAACAACCATATATAACTAGGTACTGTGCTAGGTTCTTTTACTTATTATCTCATTTATTTCTCACAAATGTTATTCCTATTTTTCAAATGTTATTGTTTCTATTTTGTGGAATCATAGGCTCTCCTAGCTGGTGAGTGACAGATATATCTAGACAGGGATATTTGGAATAGCATAGGCTATATATATATATATATATATATATATATATTCAAATTCCTATTTTTGAATCTGTTTTAAGTCTTCAGATCAAGATAGATTTCACTAAGTACACAGTCTAAGAAAAATACTTTATCATTTAGAGCATAAAGGAAGACTGTGGAGGAAAATAAATTTGGGGACTTGAAACTATGCTGACCCATTTTATGAAATAAAAGTTCTCCTCTGTCCCTAAAACCTCTGAGACATAGCCACAATGAAAAATGATTCTGAGAACAAGAGCAAGAAGTCTGGAAAAGTCTGTTTGAGGAAGTACAATTTGGAAAGTTCAAGAGAAATAAGGCTATGAATGCTAACTTTCTGATATTTGGATATTGTTGTGATTTAAATAATTATCTATAACAACATGAAAATCATCCCCAATATCAAATTTGGCCTTGACTTACTTATTTTTTATCATTATGATTCTTTTATTCTAAGGGCGTCAAGTTGCACAGACTCAAACTGAGTTATTCTGAAACTATTTCCTAAAAGATACAAAATATTTAGATCTTTAAAAATGGATTTGAATCTTAACCTTGAAAGGAAAGCGATACCTCATTCTATCTCAGTTTTCCACAGTTAGCTTGAGAGTCTTGTACAGAATATGGCTGAAATGTGCAGCGGTAATTTTAGAGCATCATTAAGGCAAATTTGGTTAACCAAGTACCATTTGCAGATAAACTAAGTGCAGTTTCATATTGTAATTCCCAGGAGTATGAAGAAAGAAAAAGTGATGTCAAGGTCTGTAAAATCTGCTGAAGTATTTGTTAATGCAGAGGGGAAACGCAATCAGTGAAAAGTGCATTATTTAAAACATTTTTAAGCTGAAGAGAAAATAAGATTGACCTAGGTGAACCCTAATTAAACCCCAATAAAAAAAAAAGTTCCATCTGTATTAAAAACAACCTCAGCTCTGCCGTCTGATCATGGCTTTTAATATCTAAATCTACAACCTTGTCTTCAGTCTGCTTTTCTCAGTATTGCTGAGAAACTGGAGAGATAATTTTGCTTCATATGTAATTAGTAGATTTTAATGTTGGTGAAGATAGTTACAACTGACCCTTGAACAATTAGGGTTTGAACTGCGCAAGTCCATTTAAATGGCTTTTTTTTTTTCAATAAATACCTGTACTATTACTGTGTGTATTGATCTACACCATCTTATTTCATTGACTTGAGCATACTCAGACTTTGGTATCTACCAGGTCCTGGAACCAATCCCCTGCAGACACTGAGGGACAACTTAAGTTTTGGAGGACTCAAAAGTTACACACAAATTTCTGACTGTGTGGAGATAGGCTCCCCTAACCATTGTGTTGTTTAGTGTAATATCTAGATGATAGTAACTTGTCCATTTTTATGGGTAATTTTTGTTAAAGGCTAAAGTGTAATTGCTAACAAACATCATAAGATAGTGAATTACTAATTGCTCTTGGGTTACATGACCAAGAAAGTGATGTGTATTAGTTTTTTATTTGCTGCAAATGACATAAATTGAACTCACACCAGTTTTAACCTTTTGCACTCGGATGTCGAGTGTGACTCGACACGGTTAGCATAGGTAGCAGCTCGTATGTCGAGCCACACTCGACACATAGTTTCACCGGGGGAGGGAAGGGGGATTTTTGTCTATTTTTCCAGTATCTTTTCTTGTTTTCATTAGCATGAAAGGATAAGTAAAATGTAAATGCCGTCTCAACTGATGCCACCACCTAAGCTTATCTTTTGCATAGGCAGCAATCTTGAATAGGAGGGTCCAAGGCATGAGTCCTTGCATCATGCCTTTTTGAGCTTGCATCATCTTCCCTTGGTAAAGAACCTTCCTTATCTTTTCATCTCCTAGGTTTGTTTAGGTTTCTATTAGCATATCACAGATGTTGTCATGACACAGGGTTTAGTTGGATGATTGGTTTGCCCCCTAGCAGTCGCATGTTCTGAGTGAATTTCCCCTCCTAAGGATGGATAAGTTTTCCAAAGACATAGAAAGCAGTGATGATGAATTTTACTTCGAAAACGAAGAAAAAAGTGAAAAATGTAATAGTGACTAAAGTGAGTTCTCCGAGGATGCGAGTGGAGATGATGAACAAATCACTGGTCCTAGTGGAACTACAGAAAGGAAAAAGTCCCTTGCTTTGCCCAAAGACCTGGCTGAAAGTACTGACAGTGACAGTGACATTGAATTCATAAAGGCAAAATGAAGACGCACAATTGTTTATTCGAGTGAGAGTGATGGAGATATAGGTGATATCATTGAGAATTCGGGTATAAGACCCAGTGAAAGTTACGTTTCTAGGGGAAAACAGGAAAAAGAAAAGTGGACATCTACATCTGTGAATGACAAAGAGCCTAGCAGAATCCCTTTCTCCACTGGTCAGTTACATGTTGGACCTCAAGTTCCTTCTGGATGTGCCACACCAATAGACTTTTTTCAGTTGTTTTTTACTGAGACGTTGATAAAAAATATAACGGATGAGACAAATGAGTATGCTAGGCATAAAATTAGCTAGAAAAAACTATCCCAGCGATCCACTTGGAATAATTGGAAAGATGTGACGATAGAGGAAATGAAGGCTTTTCTTGGTGTAATACTAAATATGGGTGTATTGAATCACCCCAACTTGCAGAGTTATTGGTCCATGAATTTTGAGTCTCATATACCATTTTTTCGATCTGTTTTCAAAAGAGAAAGGTTCTTGCAAATATTTTGGATGTTACACTTGAAAAACGACCAAAAGTCAAGTAAAGATTTGAAAACAAGAACCGAGAAGGTAAACTGCTTCTTGTCATACCTTGAAATGAAATTTAGGGAGAGATTCTGTCCTGGAAGAGAGATTGCTGTTGATGAGGCTATTTTTGGTTTCAAGGGAAAGATACACTTCATCACATATAATCCTAAAAAGCCAACAAAATGGGGTATTCGTTTATATGTCCTCTCAGATTCAAAATGTGGTTACATACATTCATTTGTCCCTTATTACGGAGGAATAGCATCTGAAACGTTGGTGAGACCTGATCTCCCTTTTACTAGCAGAATAGTTTTAGAGCTTCATGAAAGATTGAAGAACTCAGTACCTGGTTCTCAAGGTTATCATTTCTTCACTGACAGGTATTACATTAGTGTCACTCTTGCAAAGGAATTGTTCAAGGAAAAAACACACTTGACAGGGACAATAATGCCCAATAGGAAAGATAATCCACCTGTTATCAAACATCCAAAGCTAATGAAAGGAGAGATAGTGGCTTTCAGGGATGAAAATGTAATGCTTCTTGCGTGGAAAGACAAGAGGATAGTCACAATGCTCAGTAACTGGGACACTTCAGAGACTGAGTCTGTGGAAAGGAGAGTGCGTGGTGGTGGGAAGAAAATAGTTCTCAAACCCAAGGTCGTGACCAACTATACAAAGTTTATGGGGGGTGTTGATATAGCTGATCACTACACAGGCACATACTGTTTTATGAGGAAGACTCTAAAATGGTGGCGTAAATAGTTTTTCTGGGGGCTTGAGGTCAGTGTTGTAAATTCCTATATATTGTACAAAGAATGCCAAAAAAGAAAAAATGAATAACCGATAACGCATGCGAAATTTATTAGGAAACTAGTACATGATCTTGTTGGAGAATTCAGAGATGGTACACTAACTTCCAGGGGTAGATTATTATCCACTAACTTAGAGCAACGTTTAGATGGAAAGCTCCATATAATCACACCTCACCCTAACAAAAACACAAAGATTGTGTTGTTTGTTCTAACAGAAAAATCAAAGGAGGAAGAAGAGAGACGATTTATATTTGTGAAACATGTGAATGTAAACCAGGTCTTCATGTGGGTGAATGTTTCAAAAAATATCACACCATGAAAAATTATAGAGATTAAAATTACTCTTTGAATGTATCAATAATTTGAAATACAAAAAATCCAAATAAATAAGTTTGTATGAAAAGAAACTCCAGTTTTTTATTCTACTGCTGCGCTTTGTAAAATCTGGGGTATTTAAAAAATTAAATCCCGAGTAGAATAAAGGAATCGAGAAAAAAGCAAGCGAATGCAAAGGGTTAAACTTAGTGAGACTTTTTTTTCTTGACCATTATATGGGCTATTTGGATGCTATTTTCCATGATACTTTACACAAATGCGTATTTGAGCTTTTAGGGTAAATTGTTCTACAAATGTCAATAAAGACAAGTTGGTTGCTTTGTTGTTTAAATCTTCTTGAACTTACTGGTTTCTCTCTACTTATTTTATAAGTATTCTGAAGAATGTGGAAATAGGCAACTGTAATTGTATATTTTTCTTTTTCATTTTAGTTCTTTCAGTTTTGCTTCATATATTTTAAAGTCTTTTTGAAGCATATTGGGCACATATGCATTTAGGATTAGCATGACTTCTTGGTAAATAGAATGCTATCTTTATTTTAGATGTTCCTCTTTGTCTATGTTAATATTCTGTTCTGATGTCTGCTTTGTCTGATATTAGTTTTTATTAAATTTTGAAAACTTTCAGACATCATTTCTTCAAATATTTTTGCTGCCTCTCCTCCTGCACAAATGTTAGACAACTTGATATTACTCCACAGGTCACTGAGTCACTATGTAACTTTAGTCTTATTTATTTTTAAAAATATATTTTTATTGATTTCACAGAGGAAGGGAGATAGAAACCTCAATGATGAGAGAGAATCATTGATTGGCTGCCTCCTGCATACCCCCTCACTGGGGATCGAGCCCGCAATCTGGGCATGTGCCCTTGACTGGAATCGACTCTGGGACCCTTCAGTCTGCAGGCTGATGCTCTATCCACTGAGCCAAATCAGCTAGGGCTAGTTTTATTTTTGTTATTCCTTTTTATTTATTTATTTATTTTTGGCTAGTTTTGGTTGCTTTACCTTCAAATTCACTGTTTTTTTTTTTTTTCCTGCACAATATAATTTGCTGGTTATTTCATCTAGCGAAATTTTTATTTCAGATACTGTATTTTTCATATCTAGAAGTTGCCTTTTTCATATATTCCATTTCCCTCTTAATTATGACAATAAGATATTTCCATTTACATCCCTGAGAATATTCAACATACTTAAAACATACTTAATGTCCTTGTCTTCTAAATCTATCATATTTGTCATGTCTGTGTCTGCTTCTAGTCATTGATTTTTCTCCTGGTTATAGGCCACTTCTTCCTCTCTCTATGTCTCTTTTTGACCCAATGCCAGATATTGTTGAGTGCCTGATTTTGTTTTATGCCTTTGAATAGTGTTATATGAGTGCCTGATTTTGTTGTATACCTCTGAATAGTGTTATAATTTGTTCTGGTAGGCAGTTGAGTAACTCATGGGACAGCTTGATGCATTTAAGGCTTGCTTTTAAACTTTTAAAAGCTTTCCTAACCCTAGCTGGTTTGGCTTAATGGATAAAGCGTCGGCCTGTGGACCATAGGGTCCTGGGTTCGATTCCAGTCAAGGGCACATGCCCAGGGTTGTGGGCTGATCCCCAGTAGGGGGTGTGCAGGAGGCAGCCAATCAATGATTCTCTCTCATCATTAATGTTTCTATCTCTCTCTTCCTCTCCCTTCCGCTCTGAAATCAATAAAAATATATTAAAAAAAAAGCTTTCTTAGCTTGTTTAGAGTATCCTCTACTCTTGGTAATTATTATTACCACTTCTAAGACATGACCATTTTGGAATCTCTATTGATTGTTCCAGTGAGTCCTCTAAACTCGGGCTAGTTGGAACTCAAGTCATTCTCAGCCCCTGCAACATGGGCTCTGGAGAATTTTCATCTTACATTTCTCTGGTAATTGTTCTCTCCAAGGAAATGGTTCTTTTTCTGTTCTCATGAGGCCGCACTATGCACGCACAGATTGGTGTTCCATCAAAGACTCAAGGGATCCCTTTGCAGATTTTGTAACTCTTTCACTGCTAAATTCCCTTTTTACTGATATTCTGTCACATAAATTCTTGACCTCCCCGAACTCTGATCATGGTTTCCTCATCTCATTGAGGCCAGTGGACCATGTTTAGAATTTCCTTCCATCTGCCGCACTCTGGAAGTTTTCTCTGGGAAGAAAGCTGGAGGAACCCTAGTGCTCACTCATTTGGTTACTTGCCATCAGAGACGCCAGTCTTGCACTCTCTATTTTCTAATCTCTAAGTATAGTTTTTTCCTACATTTTGTTCAATTTTCTAATTGTTCACAGCAGGAAGGTAATTCCAAACTCCGTTGCTTCCGCATGGAAGTGGAAATGCTGCTCTCAATAAATAACATTTTCTCTGTTTTTCTTTTAATTCTTTATAAGCCCCGCATATGCAAATTAGGGACTATTTTCGCCCTTTTAACACAAAGGGTGCTGACGTCCACTTGCCATAAAAAATTGGACGTCAATTTTTTGGATGCAGTTCATTATGTATAAGATGATGATTTGGTACATTTTTCTTCATCTTAAAACATTGTAATCACTCAGTGGGATAGATGGAATTAATTTATTTGGACTTTTTCACCATCATACTTCTCATATGGCTGGCAAGTTTCATTTTTCACTAATTTGTGTGGAATTCTTTCCGTTGTTTTGTAAGAAACAATGAAATCTTTATCCTTCTGGCTAGATTATTTTTAATTTTCCAGGGGGAAAATGGGATATCCTAAGTCTTCTTTTAAGTATGGGAACTTCAATCCATATGTTTGATTTTTCATGAGTATTTTTTCTTTTCAAAACGTTAAGCTTCACTTCATAGTTACTGTGAGAATATTAGAAATTGTCCATTTTTGTGCAAAATTAGAAAACCTGATTTTAAATATTTGCTTGAATATTGACATTTTGAATTATGTGATAAGATAGATAGGTAGATAGATAGATGATAGGTAGGTGTCTGGACAGATGGACAGATAGATTCTCTGTGATAATGACACCTATAAATTTGAACTAATGAAATTAATATATGGTAATTTAATAAATAAATAAGCAGCCTAATAGTGCTGAGATTTACCAAAATTGTGAGCAATTTTTAATAAAGTTAAGAACATAAACAAATTACACCATCCTCTCAATTTATATGTCTCACACTCTTCATGTGCTGTGCCTATTTTGTGAACCTGGTACCTCTCAGTACATATTTATGGCCTAATGGGGGCAGTTCTCTATGACAAAGTGATGAAAAATATGAGCTTATTTCCAAAATTATTTTGCATAATAATTTGGCTCCATCCCAAAGTGAAATGTTCTAGCATTCACCAGCTAAGGGTGGCCCTGAGAGACAGCCGAGAAGGAATTACCTCTGTGTTAGAGGCACTGTGTTCAATCCTGATGATACAATTTCAAACAGAACACCTGGTTTTCACGGGTTTTCCGGTAAGAAGAGATGTCCAAAGGCATGACTCTATGTACATTTATGAGCAATTTCTAATGATTTTTGAAGGATTAGAAAAATAGTGATAAGGAGACTTGCAGGAGGAAGATATCAATAGATATCTCAGGAAGGGACTAGGTGAAGAAATCTGTGAACCATGTGAAAGCTTGCTCAAAGACTGGAAGCAACCAATAACCAGGTGGATAAGATGACCTGCTCATGCTCGCTTAATGGGTTTATGAACAAAATGCCTTTGGTGATACGAATTAAGGTTACACATGGACTCACCAATATGGACTGCCTTTGCAAAACACTACATACCTCAAAGCCTTAAATTATTTTGTAAGAATCTCTTTAATATTTGCTCCAGAGCCTAAGGACACGTGGTCAGCAAGGATATTAAACACCTCCAAGTTCTTCCAATCCATCTGTAAATCTCTAAAAGGTTGTATTAGTACCATTCTACCTGTGCAAAATTATCCTTTGATTTAACAACTCTACCCAAAGAAATCTTACAAATACTGTTGGAGCTAATTAAGAAATATAGGGCATAACAAAAAAACCCCAACTGTTTCTAGTTCCCTCCTTTTATAATGTGAATGAATAAATCTTCTTTATTTTCTATTGTGTTTTAAATAATCAAGGGCATGCTACAGTCAACTTGGAGCACAGAAAATTATTCTACATTATCTACAATCTGGGCAGATTTCATAGAAGGTAAAACAAGCAAGCAAAGAAATATTTTACTATACCTTGTTAAAGGCAGACAGAATGCTCAGACAAAGTTAGAAAACCATGTTCTAGATGCATTAATGTAATTGGTCCCCAAATTTCCCTGCATTCTGACAGCCATCCCTGTGGGCAATGCCTCACTCTTGAGCCACCATGTGAATTGCTTCTACCCAGTAGAAGAAAGCAAAGGTGATGAGTGATCTCTTCCATGATTGTATTACATAAGATCAAAACTTCTCTTGTGCTAGCAGACTCTCTCCCTTGCTGGCTTTGATGAAGTAAGTAAGCCTCGAGGTAGAAAGGCCCATGTGACAAGGGACAGTCATGTAAACTGTGGACTTCTGAGGTTACATATATCACACTGCAACTTAATTACTTTTCACACCTCAGCTCTTTAATCAGATTTTAAGCCCTTTAGGGCAAGAATTGTAATTTATTTATCCCCTTATCTAGTGACTGGTGAAATATGTCCTTGAGTCAGAAAAACATCGACTTTTCTTAGCAGTTCAGGAATACCTACTTTCTTTGCAGGTTAGGGATATCTACTTTTCTGAGCAGTGGAGAAGGGTGACTTGTGCTTAAAGAGGACGTAAAGAAGGAAGGAGAGACCTGTTCAGTCTTCTCTCTAAGAGAAGTGAAAACTAACTGCATGAGGCAATGATGAATCAAGAAGTAGGAAACTGACAGAGATTAATAAGAAAGGAGAATAGAGTTTCAAGAGTTTGTGTAACAATAAGTTAACAGGTTAAAAGAAGGAATATTTTGGTAGACTATCTTTTCATGTTCCCAAATGCATACAAATGTGCAAGATACATTGATTTACATCTGTGTTAGAGGCACAGTGTTAAATCCTGATGATACAATATGATAAAAACACACACTGAGCCTACCCTCAAAGTCTCAAGGTATAGTTGGGAAGATATTTCATCAAGTAGTAAAATAATCACATAAAAATGTAAAATTGAAAGTGCTACAAGTGTTGAAGAAACATAAGGGACTAAGAGTTTTCAGATAGCCAGGCCAGTTTGGCTCAGTGGTTGAGCATCAACCTATGAACCAGGAGGTTATGGTTTCAATTTCTGGTCAGGGCACATGCCGGGTTTCAGGCTCCATCCCCAGTGTGGGGCATGCAGGAGGCAGCCAATTAATGATTCTCTCTCATCATTGATGTTTCTATCTTTCTCTCCCTCTCCCTTCCTCTCTGAAATCAATAAAAATACATTTAAAAAATACTTTAAAAAAAGTGAATCTCTGACTTCTAACTAGAAAGTTAATTAAACAAAGAGATGTATCCCTAGGAATTTACAACAGATATTTATATCTTCAACTAATTTTGTCTATGGAAACAAAATGTAGTATTACATTAAATTAGTATGAGCAATGGGAAGGGAAGAATTGCCGAACAATTTCTGAAAAACATCAAAATTCTGAACAATTTAGGTAAAATTCTCTCTCTCTGTCATTCTCATTTATTTAGCCCTTAAAATTTTTTCGTTTTATTTTTATTAAGTTTATTGGGATAAAATTAGTTAATAAAATTATACAGGTTTCAGGAGTACAATTCTATAATACATCACCTGAATATTGCATTGTGTGTTCACCACCCCAGATTAATTCTTCTTCTGTCACCATTTGTCCCCTCTTTACCCTCTTCTACCTCCTCATACTCCTCTTTCCCTCTGGTAATCACCATATTCTTGTCTGTATCTATGAGGTGTGTGTTTTTTTTTCTTCCCCTAATCCCAGCACCTTTCACCAACTTCCTCCAACCCTCCTTCGCTCTAACAGCTGTCAGTCTGCTTTCTGTATCTATGAGCCTGTTTCTATTTATTGGTTTATGAGCAGGATGTCCCCGTAGCTTAGTGCTTGTCAAAGGTAGACATACATTTGAATTATCCGGGAAACTTGGTAATTGCAGAGTGCATCTGTTACCCCAAAAGACTCTTTGGCTGCAGTGTCTGAAAAGGAGTCCTGGAATCTGCATTGTTAGGAGGGACCCTGGATGATTTTAATGAAGAGACCCCTGGGATCACAGTTTGACAAACATTGTCCTACTTTAGATAGTTGTATTCCACATTTGTATTTTCTCCACTATGCTTATCTATATATATAAAAGCCTAAGCGACCGAACAACCAGTTGACCGGTTGGTATGACATGCACTGACTTCCAGGGGGCAGACACTCAATGCAGGAGCTGCCCCCTGGTGGTCAGTGCACTCCCACAGTCAACCTCCCACGGCCGGCCAACCTTCTGCGATCCCTCCCCACAGGCAGCCAGCCCCGATTGGGACTGGGTTGAGATGGCCCCAATGGGCCCCAATGGGCACCAATCGCCAGCCAGGCCTAGGGACCCTACCCATGCACGAATTCATGCACCAGGCCTCTAGTCTCAATATAATCTTAGTATTATACCCATGTTACAATATATAATCCTTCACAGGAGGTAATATTTACATTTTCTGTATGCTTTCCCTGTGACAGATAAACTTAATTAAATAATTGGCATCTCCAAACAAAGCAATTATATTATCAGATTTCTATGTACTAGGAAATGAAGAGCAAGATGAATGAATCAGTCAAAAGCCTTATTATAGCTATTTTTTATACTGACACAAAATAGAAGAAATAAAGATGCCAGAGGACAGAATTGCCATAAGATTACACAGTTCTCTATTATTTGCTCTTAGTTATTAGTCTTGAAAGAATAACTCAGTAATAATAAAGAAAAGTAGAATAAATATCAAGACATGAAATTTTTATTAAAGTGTGGTCTAGATGTTAATTGACTAAATTGAACATCTTAGCATTTATTTCCAGGAATTCAACAAAAACCCTGAATAGATCACCCATGCATGATAATATAATTTTTAGAAGTTTAAAAGTTTAGAAGTTTAAAATCCTAAAATGGAAACAAAAGCAAAGTACACCCCTTTTACATACTGTCTGGGGCATAACATTCCATAGTTAGAACACCATTCTCTCAGCTACACTTTTTCTGCTAAAATTGTTCCCATTGTAGGCTACTGATACCAACAGCAATTTAGTATGAGAGAGTGCTTTGATTTTGCTTGTTCTTTGCTGAGAAAAATTAAAAATTATATTCAGTTTGAGTGTATGATTCAAAAGCTATACATCAAATTATGTCTCTATATGTTACAAAGATAAACACTTAAATAAAAATTTAAATTTCCAAAAGGGTGCATGTTTCATCTTTAGCCCTGGGCCTTCTGTGCACGTTTCAGATAATCAAATGAAAATTGGCATTGATTAAATTCTGAATTCGGATGTAAATGTCCCTTCCTTTGTTCTACCTTAAAATTTGAACTGTGAATCATTTGCATTTAAATATCCTTTTAGATTTAGATCCTTACCAGTTTCAATATCCATTTGTCTGATCACTGAGAAATAAAAATCTCAGTAAAACATTAAATATGTTGCTTACAATTCTGCTTAATTACTTTGAATATTTAAAAATTCAAAACAAAAATAAAATCTCTAAATCCATAGAAATGAAAATCATTGCCAATGATACCTATGCCCAATTTCAGATTTAGCATTCATTTCACTTTGAATGATTAGTAGCTGTTCTTCAATGAGACACCTGTCCTCATCACATACTGCACACAAACATTTTAAGAAACTCCAGCCTATCAGTTTGTTTAATTCAGTATTTGGTGGCCATTTCTTGCTCATTCACACATTTGCTGGTCCACTTGTTACAAAAAAACAAGTTTGTAATGAAGCAGAAGGAAGTAGAAGTATTACCATCAAAACAAGCATGATTAGACTAGCTAGGTTTTTAAAAGTTTTGTTGTTGTTTTTTTAAAAGAGAGACATTTTAAAAGTTGTAACACCTTCAGATCCATTCATATAAACTGGTCTCTCTTTTCTGGTCTACTTGATGGAAACTCATCGTATCTGTTCAGCTGTTTACTTCTGTCTCATTGTGCCTTCTCCTGCCAAAAGTGAAAGGTGGGCACAGATCCAATCAGAAATACCTCTATGATCAATTGAGAATCAATCTGATAGCCAAATGGCCTACTGACCAGGATATCTAAGTTCCATAATTTTTACTATAAAAGAGTGTTATTGAAACTTTAAAAAGAATTTCTGTAAGATGGACTTAAGCCTAAGGATAAATAATAACTAAGTTTATTAAACATTTAAATAAAGCAAGACAGAATCTGTTTCAAATATACTGAACACTATAACTACCCATTAAGTTAGTTTAATTATTACTATTTCCTAACTGAGGACTTGTTAGCAGGCTTTGTTTGTTTAGTCCAGGTTATTTTATAGCTTCCCTGAGCTTCTCTGACATTACTGGGATTTAGAGAATTCCTCTGCCTCAGCTTGCTGCCCTCTCTCTTTTGGTCCTATGCTCTTCACCCCTTCCAAAGATTTCTCCCACACGATGGTATCTTGAGTTACGGAGCTTCCTTCTTTCTTCTTCTAGAATCAGTTTCCACATTCCAGCTGCACTACGCTATTTCTTTCTGTCTGTGATTGAAGTCAGGTTGATCTGGATCGAAGTTTATTTAATAATCTCTCAGGAAACTGTGACATTCACATGAGAAGAAAACTAGCTTCTGGCAGAAGGACATTCCCCCAAGAATCAAAACATACTTATTCTTGTCAGTGGGTTTTTAAAATAATTAAAAGTTAGCAGTCAGCAGTTGCACCAGCCATATTTCAAGTGCTCAAAGGCCACGTGTGGCTGGTGGCTACCTAACTGGACGGTGTGGCCATAAAACATTTTCATCACCGAAGAAAGTCCCAACTGCGCAGTATTGTTTCAGATAATGTATATTTCTTTGCTCTTTTTTCTTTATTTGTATTGTTGACACTATTACAGATGCCCCCATTCCTCCCTCACTTGCCCTCCTCCCCTCAGCTCTTTGCTGTTTTTTTTTTTTTGTTTTCTTTAACTTATACAATGGCTATAAATTACTTTTATTGTCAAAATAACAATAAGATTATTTACACCTTGAGGGAAGCTTCCCTGCTTTCAAAATAAATTTAGGTGAAAGGAAATCCATATCATGATTTACTTTATCTAAAAATATATCACAGCCCTACTTGGTTTGGCTCAGTGGATAGAGTGTCAGTCCGTGGACTGAAGGGTCCCGGGTTTAATTCCAGGCATGGCCATGTACCTCAGTTGCAGGCTCAATGCCCAGCCCTGGTTGGGACCCCTGTGGGAGGCAACCAATTGATGTCTTTCTCTCACATTGATGTTTCTCTCTCTCTGTCTCTCCCTCTCCCTTCTATTCTTTCTAAAAAAATCAATGGAAAAATATCCTCAGGTGAGGATTAACAAAAAAAAATTTTAATAATATATTACAAACGGCATTCTATATGATGTTATCCAACTTTTTCTGGTTAAACAGCGAGCTTCTCAGAATTTTCTTCATTTTAACTATCCAAAATACTGAATTGTTCAGTTACTCACTAGGTCCTTTACTTCAGAGTCTCATTGAGAACATCTACTCATCCAGAAGTGGAAAAGAAAATTACTTGTTTGGCAATTAATTTTTAGTTGTATTCCTTTTATATTTATGTGCACAGAAGAATGGTGTATGTACAGGATAGAGGAAATGGTAGTAGAGGCATGTTTGAGATATTTTAGGACATTTGTCAAATATCACATACTAATATCAGAAGCTTCAATGTTGGAGACCCATGGGTCAGGTTGCACATATTCATCTATCCATCCATCCATCTCCTTATTTATTTTGGTCTGCACAGATATGTCCCACCTGGGGGTTGACTTATTAAAAATTAATTTCCATCATTTAAAATTTGGAAAAAATTTAAGAACATGGATTCTGCTGATCTTAAAATGTCAGATCTGACAATACTGGATCTAGGGTTGTGCAGGGCAGCTCAGTGGAATATGAGAAGCAGCCTCCTCCTTCAGCAAAGTATGCTTTTGTGCTGTCCGAGGGGTCAAACCCCACCACTCCAAACTGTCTCCCACAGCCTGGTCTGCTGGCGTACTTATGCCATTGGCGCCAGCTACGTAGGCACCTGAGTTTGAGTCTGTTCCTTATTTGAAGAGCAGTCAGCACACAGTCTGGCTAGATGTGGTAGTGCCTGAGGAACTAAATGATTTGATGCAAGAAAAATCAGGCAGCGATAACCCTGTCCTATCCCAATTCGGATTGATCAATATTTCACCACCACTTCCACAAACTTCTATCAGTGTCTTAATTGGCTTCATGGGTGTTCTTCAAAGTGGTTCATTGTTACCATAGCACACAGTACATGCACATTAAGATATATACACAAAAATATCATGAGTTTATCGTTAAAACTATCCACGATAATATGACACACAATAAAGCAACTTTAATTTCAACAGATTTAGTTACTCATTCAATTCTGTTCTTTGGAAGGCATTAGTCAAAGAGGTCACTTACTCTTATTAGGGCAGCTGACTAGATGTCTGTGGAACTATGTGAATCATCCAAGACACACATATGTCCATAAGGAAGTGAGCAAATATCTGTGTATGATTGCTAAGATGCTTTTAAAGGAGGCAAGAAATGTTTTGTGCAATCAACGTCAGTGAAAAATCAGGTGATTCCTGCAAAGCAGTTACTCCAAAGGCCGGCACTCACCTGCTCTCCTGTGCACTGTGTTTGTTTTTGTGGTGGTTGTTTCAAGCCACTTCCACTTCCCACCACGGCCCTCCTTAGTACACAGTTCTTTCTTCACTGGTGCAAAGATACCAAGAAGCATGGAACCTGTTGCAGAAAACACCTGTCTGAGCAGGGAATATTTACCCAAAGTAAAAAAAAAAAAATCTACAAAAGCATTCTAAGTGGAGCTGTGGAGAGCATCTTGGATATATCCTGTTCTGTTTACTCGTGTCTTTTGGTAACTGAAAAGCCCAAGCTGCTGCCTTTTAGAAGCAATTTCTATGCTGCTATGGGCACATTTCCACATTAAGATCCTTTTCAGAACAGGCTGTGTAGAGATGCCTTACCAATGCACCATTATTAGGGAGGGTAAACGGGCATGGGATTGAAAATTCAATCCTCTTGAGGTTAGGCCTTAACTGATATTTTGGAGAGAGTATTTTTTTTAGTAGTTTAATCCTCCCCCCTCCCCCTTTTTAAATACTTCAGCAGAAATCCCAAGTGAACCAGTGTGATCGTTCTCATTTCAGAAACGAAGAGACTGATACATAGAAGGAAGGTAACGTGGGTAAAACCCCAACAGGGGAGAGTTAAGAAAGAAGTTGGTTTCCAGTTTCAGGCTTTGGTTTTCCTCACTTGATAGGGTCTGCTGTCCCCTCCGAAAACGAACATGGGAAAGAGAGACTGGCTGTAAACTTCCAGAAGGAGTGGCTCCGAATAAAGAGTTTTGGGGCGGAATACCGAAGACACAGACCCCATAGCTCTGTGGACTGGCTCCCGGATCCTGTTTTCCTCCGATCGCACTGACAGGCTGCAGGCGTTAGCACTGGGCTTCGCCACGAGGAGACAGCAGCTCACCAGGCAGTAATGGCTTGGGAAATGACCCAAGGGCCAAGGATCTGGAAGTCCGCTCACTGGATAAAGCGCCTTTTGGTGTTATTGGTGACCCACTGTTTTCCTCCTCCTACTCTAGCTCTGCCTGGAGCCAGAGCGCACACCACGCCCGCCCGCTGCTGCTTTAGAATCCGAAGCCGCGCTGCCCAACTTGACTGCTCAGCAGACACCTGTTAAGGCCATCGCTGACCTTGGGCTACAAGGATCTGGACTCGCTTCACCTCCGCGACCGCCCATAGAGAGTTGCATCGGCGCCCGGCGTTCCAGCCCTGGAGCTGAGCGCCCCGGTGGACACCCGCGCAATCGTGCGGCGCTTTGCCCTGTGCGCGCCGGTCCAGCGCTCCACCTCTGCTCCCGCCAGCGAGAGAAAGGAGCAACTTCTGCCTCCCACGTCCGCCTCCCGCCAGCTGGAGCTCTGCCTGCCGCGCGCCGCAGCCCCTCTCCCGCAGCGGGGTCTGGCCGCCCGCCCGCGCCCGGGACTCTCTCTCCTTTCCCAGGCGGATTTGGTGAATCCCAACCCGCGTCTGGGGTGGGGGGCGTCCAGCCTTCGCGGCTCGTCTCTCGCGGAACTGAGGAGCCAGCCGAGAGCAAGGCGAGGGGTTCGTGGAAGGGAAAGGGGGTGGCAATGCTTCAAACGCTCCCGACGAGTATCAAACTTGAGAGTCGCCCAGGGGAGAGAGAGTAGCAGTTGCAGGTGGTGGTGCGGCCCGCGGGGAGGCGCCGCGCCGGGCAGGGCCCTGCCGGGAGCGCTTCCCAGCCCCGGAGGCGGCGGAGAGACGGTGGTCGCGGGCGCCTGCTCCCTCGCCTCGGCTACTTCCCATCCACGCCTCTCCCCGGCCGGACCTTCGCCCCCACCTCCCGCACGTGTGTCTTTTTCTTCGCGGGAGGGGTTCCCAGCCTCTCCACCCTCCCCACCACTTCCTCCGCAGCCTCCTCTCCCCGCCGCCCACCCCCCTGCTGGGCCCGGGCGCTCGGGGCTGCAGACGTCCGAGCGGAGCCCCCGGGAAGCAGCCAGCCTCCCGGCGACCTGGACGGACGGAGGGGCGCCTGCCCTGCAAGGTCAGGACGGACAGAACTGAACTTGCCTTCGGGGACGTCCCAGTGCCTTCTGTCACACGTCTTGCTTGTGCTTCTAAGCAGAAAGAAACTCGACGGCCAGGTCAGTAAGTGTAAGTCCTAACTCTGACTCACCTTCTGGGAAGAAAATCCCACCAAGAGGCGCCCAGGTGCTATGAAGGGGGCGTGGGGGAGGTCCTCATGAGTGTAGGAATTTCCCCCCTCATTTAGGTCAAAGGTGATACCATCCCCAATTCCTATCTTCCGAAGATGCTTGGCCAGTTCCTTGACCCTTCCTTCCAGAATAGCAAGTTGTTATTGTTCTTGCCTCTTCTTTTTAAAATGAAAGCCCTGTCTAAAGGGGTTGGAGGTGTGTGTGTGTCTGTGTGTGTGTGTGTGTGTGGGGGGGGGGGGGGGTGTCGTATTGGATTCTCCCAAGCTGTTCAAGAACAAACACATTTGTGTAAGCATTCACTGGTTTTCCACGTCGGCTTCACCCACTGGTAGAAGCATATGGTGGATGGAGGAGAAGGAGGCAAAAGTAAAAGCCTGAAGACTTTTTTTGGTCTGTTTTTTGCAAGAGGAACACATTATTTAAAGTTAGTGACATGAAACAGACAATGCTGTTTTCAAAGAAAAGCCACAAACTCAATTGGAAGAGAGACATTGAAGCCCTTTAGCAAATGTTTTCAACTTTTTGCTTATTAGGCAAACAGCCATGTCTTGTACTTAGAATTCTTGAATGTCCACTCCTCTCTCTCCTGGGACCAGCAAGTAGAAGGCGCTTGACATGATTTTTGGGCTTTTCCTTTGGGAAAAATTCCTGGAAGGTTTTGTGATTGATAAGATGTTAAGTTTTATCAAGGCCAACCTATGACAATAAGCATACTATTGTTAAAAGTTCCACAAATTTAAATTTATAGTTAAAGCACAGACTGGTTTCTCACTGAGATAAAGCTCTTTGAATCTCCGAAGGAGGGTGGGTAGAGACTTGCAGCCATTTTCCTGTTCTATAAAGAAATATCACTATAACAGAATTTCTAGAGTCACTTTAAGGTAAATATTCCGTTTTCCTTAAGTGTCTTGAACGATGAGAATGGTGTTATTTCAAGGAAAGGGTTTTCCCTTGTCTACTTCTCTTATAATTTTTGTGCTCCTGAGTTTTTAACCTGGCAGCTCTCTCTCTCTCTCTCTCTCTCTCTCTCTCTCTCTCTCTCTCTCTCTCTCTTTCCTCTTCCGCTTTTCCAGAAGTGCGCTCATGAAGTAATCCATTCCCAGGTGAGCTCTGACCTGGCTGAAGTCCAGCACCCATATGCTAATAGCTTGTAGGTCATTAACTGTTCCTGCAGAGAAGCTTTAACTAAAGGGGCTTTGAAATAAAGAAAATGGGTCTATCAAGGAAAAGAGGTTAATAAGTAAAATGTGGCCCTATTATCCTTCTATCTCAGGCTCAGTCTCGATTTAGTTTGCTGCAAACCTCTAACTCAGACCTTTGGAGTCTTGTTAGCTCTGTTAATGAATTGTCAGGACTGACTAATCCACTCTGTAAAGTCTCTCTTAGTCTAAGAGAAATGGCACAGCTTATCAAATATACACGCCAAGATTTGGCTGGTTAGTTTCCCTTTTCCCTAATTACTAAAGAGGGGAGGCAAATGCAAATGAGGACCTGTGCTTCTTGGAACAGTCTATTTAAAATTTATACAAAGAGAACTTGAATATATTAGTAAAGCAAATATGTGAGTACATGGAAATCTCTCTGCATTATGGCTTCTGTGTGTGTGTGGTGTGTGGTGTGTGTTTGTGTGTGTATGTGGGGGGGGGGGTGTGTGTTAAGCCCTTGAGATAGAAAGTTTCCTTCTGAGTATACTGACTGCCAATTTTTTAATGTTCTAACCAGGGATTGGTTTAAGAGGATCTTGGCATCTTGGGACCACTTTCTTGTAGAAGTGGTTACCTGACCAAGAATAAGGAAATAATTACAAGGATGGCATATCAGAACAAGGAGTTCTGTACAGGCAATTACAGTCAGTAAAGGAAAAGGATCAAAATTACTTTGTGTTTTGCTGCTCTCAATTATTCAGCAAGATTATGTTTTCCTTTAGCTTCATATTTGTTTTGCCAAAGTATCGAGCACCTTTAATGTGTTGGATGGAGTGCTAAGATTTAAACAAGGGGTGGGAATGATCCAGTTTCTGTCTCACAGAGATTGCTGTGTGGGCCGGTGGAAGGGAAACAATTGCAATGTGATACGTTTAGCTTTGGGGTTAGAAGTGAGCACAGGTTGTTGGGGGAAGTGAGAGGCTTCCCACTTTGGGGCAGGGAGGGCAGAGAGACAAGAGAAAGGCTGATGTGCTGCTGGGACAGGAGTAGTTTAGTGCAACAGAAGCACAAGTATGTACTGGGATGTCAGGAGAGATGAAACCAGAGGGGTAGGCAGGGATGAGTCCAAGGAAAGCTTTGAATGTCATACAATGGCGCTGGGATTTTCTTCATATGCCGGTGTTATCCACCTGTGGTGCAGAACCTTTAGTGGGAGAGCACATTAATGAAAGCAGCAGATCCAGAGCAACAGAAGCTATTCAAGAAGTAAAAGAGAAGGAATTACATGCAGCGAATTGGTTATATAAGTAATGAAAGCCAAAGGGGATGTTGAGGCTGCCCAGGGATTAGCAAGAGCAAAGCGTCATTGCTACTTCCAGGCAGAGGGACATGGGGAGGAGGCAGTGTGACTGAACCCCAGGGACCAGGGCCATCCACTGGGAACAGAATCACTGTGGGTCAGCCCTGCGCCAACCAAAGCCACGGATGGGCTGCGAGGCCCTGGTCGAAAGAGAGGGAAGGAGAAGAATACAGTGGCTTCTGCCTTCCTCTTGCCCTCTAATTACCTGCCAGGACTTCCCATTGGCCATTCATTCTGATGAATCATGAGCCCGAAAGGATAGCCTGTAACAGTCAGCCCTCCAGAGGAAGGGTGGGAAATGGGGCTCGGGCACTGCGGCCCAGCCAGCCATGGTCTGTGGGATGAATAAACATATGACTCACCAATGTAGGTAGATGCTGTTATGATGAATACAAAACAAATTCATTTAAATGAGGTTCTAAATTAATGGTGGAAGCCTTTTTTTCATTATGAATATATTCAACAGGTACCACTACTATGATCTTGGGATCTGAGTGTTTTTATTGACTTGAAAGGGGAACTATTATTAAAAGCCAATATATGAAGAAATCTGGGGGCATAAGGGAAGTAATATGATCACGTTTGAATTTCAGAAACCCCATTTTACTATCCAGTAAAATGTCAGAGCCTAGAATAGAGGTCCTATCCTGCTGTCTTTTCCCCCAACACAAATTCTTCTTCCTGACATAAGTTTTTAAATGCTTGCTCAATGCAAGGATGGAGCTATGTCTGGCATTTAGAAGATGCTCAATTATATTTGTTAAGTGAATGAATGAGTGAATGAATGAATGAATGAATGAGGAAGGAAAGAAGGAAGGAAAGAAGGGAGGGAGGGAGGGAGAAGGAGAAGAGGGAGATAAGATAGAAGACTATTAGAGTAATTATGGTAAGAGAGCAAGGGCAAAACTAATGTGGTAGCAGTGATAAGAGGATCCCTGGGAAAGATGTGAGAGATCAGTCTGAGGGTTTCTTAGATGTGGGGGCTAAAGGAGATGAAGAAGCCTAGAATGGTAACCTGCTTTTGAAGTTCACTTGGCTTAATGGATGGCGAGAGCATTGGCTGAGGTTGGGCATGCAGAAGAAAAAGCCTTGGATTGGGGGCTGCCAATGGGGAAGCAAAGTGTGAAAACCTTACTATTTAGGGGTTAGAGAGAGATGTAGTTCAGATTTAGACATAGTTTTTGCATAGTTCCTACGTAGGATTCTGCTGTATGTCAGGTAGAATGTTTATTTTAGAACGTGAAAAAAAAAATCCAACTGCTTTGAACAGGTTACCTATTTTTAACGCTAACCCCTACATTGGGAACAATGGCTAAGAAAGAGAATCTGCTCACTTTACCCTAAATATTTTATACTCCCAAAGTTCAGGCACCAGGCCAAAGGTTTCAAAATTTCTTTTCCGTGTAGTTTGTTGCTATATTTATAAGAACAGTCAAGATATTGAAGGACACTTTATTTTTCTAATTTAAAATTAATTTGATGAATTAATAGAAGTTATAAAATTAATTGATAAAGTTTCTAGTATTCATCTCATAAAATGGATTGAATCAGTTTAGTGGCATTCACATAGGAATTACATTTATACATAGGTATTACATTTTACCATTGTAACATACATGTCAAGGACCTGATTTAATTCATCCATATTTAGACTTAGACAAAGAATAGACACATTAAAGGGCCTGTTTTATTAAAATATCCGACTATGTGCAATTTGAGATATCAGAGGACAGGCATTCTGAGCCCCCACCAAAATGAAACCAATCCTTTTGTGATATTCCTTTTTCTCACCCTTGCTTCATAGTTGTTCTTTTTTTGTTTTTAATTGTAGATTCTTGTTCCTGAAAATGGGCCCAATAGGTGCAGAGGCTGATGAGAACCAGACAGTGGAAGGAATGAAAGTGGAGCAGTATGGTCCAGGGCAAACCACTCCTAGAGGTGAGCTGGCCCCTGACCCTAAGCCAGAGCTTAGAGACAGCACAACGCTGATTGAAGTGCAGATTGTCCTCATATTGGCTTATTGCTCCATCATCTTGCTTGGAGTGATTGGCAACTCCTTGGTGATCCATGTGGTGATCAAATTCAAGAGCATGCACACCGTAACCAACTTTTTCATTGCCAACCTGGCCGTGGCAGACCTTCTGGTGAACACCCTGTGCTTGCCATTCACTCTTACCTACACCTTAATGGGAGAGTGGAAAATGGGCCCTGTCCTGTGCCACCTGGTGCCCTATGCCCAGGGCCTGGCAGTGCAAGTGTCCACGATCACCTTGACAGTAATTGCCCTGAACCGGCATCGCTGCATCGTCTATCACCTGGAGAGCAAGATCTCCAAGCGAATCAGCTTCCTGATTATTGGCTTGGCCTGGGGCATCAGTGCCCTGCTAGCAAGCCCCCTGGCCATCTTCCGAGAGTATTCTCTGATTGAGATTATCCCTGACTTTTCGATTGTGGCCTGTACGGAGAAGTGGCCTGGTGAGAAGAGCGTGTATGGCACTGTCTACAGTCTTTCCTCCTTACTGATCCTGTATGTTTTGCCTCTGAGCATCATTTCTTTTTCCTACACGCGCATCTGGAGTAAACTGAAGAACCATGTCAGCCCTGGAGCTGCGAATGATCATTACCATCAGCGAAGGCAAAAGACCACCAAAATGCTGGTGTGCGTGGTGGTGGTGTTCGCGGTCAGCTGGTTGCCTCTCCATGCCTTCCAACTCGCTGTGGACATTGACAACCAAGTCCTGAACTTGAGGGAGTACAAGCTCATCTTCACCGTGCTCCACATCATTGCCATGTGCTCCACCTTTGCCAACCCCCTTTTCTACGGCTGGATGAACAGCAACTACAGAAAGGCTTTCCTCTCCGCCTTCCGCTGTGAGCCCAGGTTGGACACCATTCACTCGGAAGTGTTCGTGTCATTCAAGGCTAAAAAGAACCTGGAAGTGAAAAGGAAATATGGCCCCAATGGCTCTTTCACAGAGGCAACCAATGTCTAAGGAAGCTGTGGTGTGAAAATGTAGGGATGAATTCTGACCAGAGCTATAAATCTGGTTGGGGACGGCGCCCAGGTGCATCCTGATTTCCCATTTTTAGGAAGAAAAAGAGCATCTGAATGGATGCTCTTTGGTGTCATTCACGGAAACCTCATTGGCTGAGCCGAGGTGAAAGCACACCTGTTGGGAGACAGGACAACAGAACATTTCACGTACGGTTGTATGGCCGGAAGGTGGAATTACGGAAATGCTTGTGACTGTTTCCCAGAGAGAAGGAAACCTGAACAAGGAACTGGCGTTACCAGCACTGCTAAAAGGTAGTGGCTCAATAAGTTGACTTTCAAATCACATTGGGGAGTAGGTTGGGGATGATGTATAATTAGCTGCTCTCCCCTCATCCGATGAAAAGATGACCCAACACCAATTTCCCTAGGGAGCCACAGGCTCTCCTTTATTGTATTTTGTGTGTGTGTCTGTTTTAATGAATCTTCCTATAGATTAAATCCACTAGGAAATGCTACAGGTAAATGTTGCCACCTAATTGTATGACTTCAAGGAAGGAAACTGAAATGTGCCATATAATTAGTGTTTTGGAAAATGATGGGGGAAGTTCTTAATACTCAGCTGATTATGCTTAAAACCAAATGCGCGTTTAGTGGAAAGTTGCTTCAACTCAGAATCAAAGGTTGAAGTTCTCAGAATTATAGAAATGTAAACCATCATTTGACTTCTCATTTAAGTTGTCCCTGCTTTCTATATATAGATACCATTTCGATAACCAATAAGCATGCAATGTAATGCATTTAGTGTTTTAATTAATTAATATTAATTATATCTTTTGAATATGTATTATTCCTATGTTGGAGCTGAGTTTGTCTTCACTAGAAATTAAACCAATTAGAAAATAATTTTGTGGCATTTAAAAAAAATTGTGGTTATTTGTAAGCAATTTTTGCACAGGTACATAGCTCTAATGTGTTCATAGAACACTGTAGTGTTTTTTTGAAATTCATTTTCAATGGACTCATTCATGACACAGTATAATTTCTTCAAAATGGAACCCATCTGACAAGAACGATAAAGACATTGGACTCATTCCATTTTGCAAATGTTCTTTTTGGACCAATTTCAACATAAATTATGATCTTCTCAAAATTATTAGCTAAGTTATTTTGATAACATGAGTATATACCTAATAAAATTGTACCTACACAACCAAAGATGCTTAAAACCCTATTATGTTCATGACAAATAATTGTGATATTAAAATAATTGTAATTCTTTGAATCCTGTTAAGGAAGTTTCATTGTAATCATATTTATGTAAATAGAGTCCTTAAATTTTAAAAAAATTCCATGAGTAGTATTATACTTAGTTACAAATATTAACTTTTTGAACTGGAGATTTTTATTTTATGGATATATTTAAAATTCATACTTTGGCTCTTTCTGAGTTACTTTCTTGCTAGAAATGAAAGACTGCTCTTGAAGAGGACAGCACTTTTGGAATACAGAAAAAGAATGAAAAATATAATATAGATTAGGCGGAAGACTGATTTAAAAGTAAACAAAAAATACTATATCTGTAATATGTCATATAATTAAAGATTTTTCTGTTGAACTTGACATATATGTCCAGAAAGAGGTTTTTTTTTGTCCTTTAAATAGCAATTACTTTGCATAAGATATCAATAGAAAATTGTGGTTAAAAGTCTTTTTGAGAATTCTTGCACTATAGAAAATGTGTATGCTACTGTATTACTGGTGTAGTCATAAATTATTAGAATTTAATTAATGATCCAGTAAATATACATGATCTAATTAATTCTGTTAATTCAATAAAAACATTTTTTTTATATAGTGATTTCATCTGTTGAAATAAATAGAATCTGGGAAACTAGAGAAATTGAGTGATACTTTATATCAGTTCCTACTAAAGATGAGATTGTAAACCTTTCACATAGTTAAAAACAGGAAACTAATGGTGGCTTCTCAACAGTTAGTCTATTTCTCTTTCCATTTTAAACATGAACTTGAGTCAATGGACTCACTCTCACGTCTGATGCCTGAATCTTTATTTTTAAACCAGGCCTCTCATCTGAACTTATATTTGTATCAGCTGACCTGACATGTCCACACAGCTGTCTCCTTAGCAGATCAAAACCAGGATGTCTGAAACAGAACCTTCCATTGTGATGCACATCCCAGCCTCCTCCACTTTGCTTTCTTGTATTTCCTGCCCCAGTCACTTCACTACTATCTTCCCAGGTCCCCAGAGCCTTACACTTTAGAGTTACCCTTGACTCTGTCCCTTTGTCACACATGTCCAATTAATTCCCACAGTTCCTTCTAATTCCTAGATGTTTCTTGAATCCATTCACTTTTCTCCATCTCTAAGGTCCCTACCATAGTTCAGGCTGTGATTATCTCCCCAGACCACTGTTATCTCTCATCTGGTTTAATGTAGCAACTTCCTAATATCTTGTCATCTTCCCAGCCAATCCAACTTTTACCCACTAGCCAGAATGATTTTTCAAAAACTCAAACTTCATGCTGTTTCATTGCCATCAGACAATTCTGGCAATCTTGAGAATTGCCCAAATAATAATTTCTAGATTCAACCTCATTCTCTCCTCTCAGTACCTTGTTGGATTATTCAGAATTGCAATGATGTGGATAAACTATCTCGTTTTCTTTTTCTATTATGAAGGCTAATATGTTAAAAATATTCTCTAAACCTGAAGATATTAGGGGTGTTAACGATACCTAGTTGAGATGAAAATTTGTTAAGTATGATTAGACATTTCTAGCACATATTTAGGTACCTATCATTAAGCCTGAGTTGCTACATTAAAGTACCTTTTGAATGATATATAAATATCTTCAGCTTCTTCATGCTGAGATCCTCACTTTCATTCACTCCAGAATTACAATATTGTTTTTAATCCACCAGAAGCAAGTTATAAGATATTATGAACCAACTCATTTGCTTGAATAGCAACACCAACCAAAAATCCTTTAACAAACTATTTAGTTTTGATTTATGCCAGATGTATAAAGGATAATTTGAATGCTTAATATAGAACTTAAATGGAAATGCTGAAGAAGTCTGAAATGGCAGAAATGTAAGATGCTTTACAGCTCATTGTATGAAATTCATTCTAAAGTACATTCTTTCAGCCCATTTATTTATATGGTATTGTAACTCTGATCTCAAAACCTATCCAGTCATAATAACCCTTTGTTCATTTTACTTCATGTACTGTACTGTTTTCTGCCTTCATCTGTTTCACTCTGAGACACACTCTGATTAAGATAAATACTTTCAGGAAATCAATTGTTCTAAATCTCCCTCCCTCTCTCCCTCTCTCCCTCCCTATCTCTCTCCCCCTCTCTCTCCCTCCCTTCCTGAATATATTCTCAATTGTGCTGCTCTAGTAGTCAATAGTGACATCTTTTTTTTTTTTTTTTACTTTTCATATTTGCAATGCCCTTCTAAAGACAAGAACATACATAGTTCTTTCACAAACAGCCCTTCCCAGGGCAGCCTCACCGCTACCCCTGGTCCCCCCTCTCGCCCAGCGGTCCTCGGACAGTGGCTTTGCAGCTTCCAGTGTGCCCTTCCCACCCGGCTTCGGAAACGCTGCCTGCAAAATCCTTCTGTTCTCTCTTTCCTTATTGGATTCCTACTTTTCCTTCGTATTTCAGTTGAATCATCACTTTCTTAAGGAAATTGTATTGCTCTTGAACTAATGTATCTTCCCCGTTACATGTGTCATGTACTTTTCACAGTCATCATTTTAAACTTATCTGTGAGATTGACTATGTCCCTCAGGAAAGTGGGAATCTCCCAGAGTGTTAACACTGTGCTCCTCTCCCACCTGGCCTTTTTCAAAAAAGACAGACCATGTTTGCTTTTTTGCTTACCAGTTTATTTCTGAATGCTGAGCACATAGTGTCTGGCACACAATAGACCTCAATAAATATTTGTTAAATTAATTTCGACTGGGTAAATCTAATGGGTACCAATTTTTAAAAAATATATTACTGTAAAATTCTGAGCTACATTTTTATAACATTCATTTAATCTTTATAAAAAGCATATCAAGTAAGAGTTACCCAATTTTAAAGATGAAGAGATGGAGACTTGGAGATGTTGAATAAATTCACCAAAGTGTCACAGCTGATAGGAGAGCTAGACAGCTCCGACTCCAAAGCATGTGCCATTAACCAGTCTGACCTGTGATTTTACCAAGTTGTTCATTCACTGCCCGGTTTTGTTCCCCCCTTCAGCCTAGATTGATTTATCTCTTTACTTTTAAAGGACTTTCACTTGAAAAATACACTTGATTGAGTCAAAACAATTTCCCTCATAGGTACATGTTTTTTTTTCAAAAGACACGTACATCCTCAGCAAAAATAAGTGCTGTTTTGGGTTCTATGTGTGTTCGAATATATACTTATATCTGTATATCTGTGTCTGTGATGGAATATTTAGACCATAAATGCCAGAAACTCATGAGTGTTGATAGGATTTATTCCTTATCTATATATATAAAAGCCTAAGCAGCCATTCAATCTGTGACCATTCCACTGGTTGATCAGTTGCTATGATGCACACTGACCACCAGGGGGCAGACGCTCAGCACAGGCGCTGCCCCCTGGTGGTCAGTGTGCTCCCACAGTGGGAGCACCACTCAGCTGACCGATGGGTGCCAGACACAGGGCTCATGGCTGGCCGCCACAGCCTGGAGGCCACAGCTGAGGGCCATCAAGCCTACCGAGTGGCAACAGCAGGCATAGTCAGACCAGGATGAGTAGGAGCGGCAGGCAGGAACTGCAGGCTGCGTTGGACTACTGGCTTCACCCAATCCCTGCAGGCCACGCTGAGGGACCCACCAGTGCACGAATACATGCACTGGGCCTCTAGTCCCAATATAAAGTAAAAAGAGGCAGAAAAGGATGTATTTTATGGTTTAGCTTTTATATTGTAGATAAATCAATAGCAATGCTAAAAATTTCAAGCTACATAATCCTATAGAATAATATGTGTTTCATCTCCAATATATTTTTCCAGTACTGGTTCTTTACCAATAAATGACATTTTTCAACCCTTAATTTGTCTGTCAACTGTTTAAAGCAAGAGAACACTAAAGTATAGGCTTACTACTTTATATTCTTAATTTTAAGTTAACCAAAGCAATAAAATCCTCCCAGGCCACTTTACTTGGAAAATACCAAACTCAATGCATTTTTAGAGACTAAGAAGTTAATTCCAAGCCATTCAGAGAATGGTGTGATTCCCACAAGCATGCTACCATGAGCCAAGCCCTCTTTTTCAGTCCACGGGAGCATAGCCACCTGTTGCAGAGAACTGGAGCCACCACTAATTCCCTCAGTCGGTAGTAGTCAGAATACTTGTGGCTGCGGCTGGTTTCCCCACTGGGCTTGGTAGTAGCACATGTTCAGCAAGGCGAGTAGTAATTAAGCTGTGTGAAGTCCCACTTCTCAGGCTGAGAGGTACAGGGGCTGCAAGTCATTTTAAACCCATTAGTGGGGGAAGCAGCAGCAAGTAAACACTTGACTGCATTGGGCTCTGCTTGATATATTTTGGGGTGAATGAAGCCACAGGGGTACTGCATTAGCTCTAATGATAGGTCTTGGCTAAGTAACCTCAGTCTGCATTTGCCAAATGGTTAACTGCTCTCATAGTCATTTCATGAATGCTCATTCACAAGGGGCACACCGAGTCCACCCCCTTTAGCTCTTTCATGCACACTCATAAATGTATGAGATCTTCTTACCATTGCTTCAGATTTGAAAAGGAGGAACCATCCTTTATGGAAAATGCAATATTTCTTCAAGGGTGTGAGAAATGCTCCTGGGAGGACTTCTGACACCCTGAGCCAGGCTGCCCACAGTCACTGCCCGGGGCCCTTGGTGCCCACATAAAGCCGAGGTGAAATAGTATCTTCATAAATGTAAGACTGGAGTCACCTGCAACACTCTCACTAAAATATAGTCTGTTTGCAGTTATAATTCAAGTGTTCCGCTGTCCCCACTGCTTAGGCCACCTGTAGTTGGAAAGGAGTCCTTTTGCGATGAGCATTAGCTCACGTAGATGGTTCTCTGTTCATTTGTAGACCTTGTAAAATGAGGACTAAATTCTCAGTAGACCTAAGGCAACCAAAGGCCCGGTCCTCTATTTTTCAGAAAATGGTTGTTTTTGTAGTTTTTTTAAACTTCTCATGTTGAAGCCAAAGCACGTTAATCCTCCTAATGTGTTTACAGATTAATGAGGCACAAGTCTCCAGCTGGTGGCATGCTCTCAGTCTGCCACCCTAACCAGGCCCCAGGCTAGGAAGGCTGGAGGCAGAGAACTAAGGGGAGATGTGGCTTCGCCAAGGACCTCTTCCTGTTTCTCACCAAGAACTACGCTTGAGCTTGGGCATGAATTAGTAACCATATTCCAGCAGATGGCAGCGAAGTATTTAGCACCTGAGATTAAATACCAGGACATAATCATTAATATTTTCAAGAGACTTTACTTTGCTTAGAGTGATTTTTAAAAAATACATTGAAAAATAAACTACCTTTAAAATCATTTTATAAAAATTTTAAAATAGTAAGCTTTTTCTTTATATTAGAAAGTTAGAAATTTAGTAGTTTCATGTGACAATAAGTATTTTTTATAAATATTTTAAAAAGATTATATAAGCTGTTTACCTGCCAGTCCATTTCCTATTCCCAAACTCAGCCATGATCATTGTTAATAGTTAAGATTCTTTTCCATACTATTTTTTCCTGTGCACATAAAAGTGTTCACTTACATGTGTTCAATAAACTGGGTGTGTTTTTTTTCATTTGAATATCCTGTAATATTAATCAACAGCCAAATTGTGCAAAAGTCTACATAGTTATACAATTATGTATATTAAAAACCATTATTCATGTCCCTTTAGCTTCTTTTCAATTTTTTTAAATAAATCTTTATTGTTCAGATTATTACAATTGTTTCTCCTTTTTCTTCCCCCATATCTCCCCATCACCCGGTTCCCTCCCCCCTGTTGTCCTTATCCACAGGTGTATGATTTTTGTCCAGTCTCTTCCCATACCCCCCACACAGACACCCCTTTCCCCCTGAGAATTATCAATCCACTCCCATTCTATGCCTCTGATTCTATTATGTTCACCAGTTTATTCTGTTCCTCAGATTTTTTATTCACTTGATATTTATAATCACTTGTTGATAGATATGTATTTGTTGTTCATAATTTTTATCTTTACTTTTTTCTTCTTTTTCCTCTTTTTAAAGAATACCTTTCAGCATTTCATATAATACTGGTTTGGTGGTGATGAACTCCTTTAGCTTTTTCTTATCTGTGAAGCTCTTTATCTGCCCTTCAATTCTGAATGATAACTTTGCTGGGTAGAGTAGTCTTGGTTGTAGGTTCTTGCTATTCATCACTTTGAATATTTCTTGCCATTCCCGTCTGGCCTGCATAGTTTCTGTTGAGAAATCAGATGACAGTCGTATGGGTGCTCCCTTGTAGGTAACTAACTGTTTTTCTCTTGCTGCTTGTAAGATTCTCTCTTTGTCTTTTGCCCTTGGCATTTTAATTATGATGTGTCTTGGTGTGGTCCTCTTTGGATTCCTCTTGTTTGGGGTTCTGTGCGCTTCCTAAACTTGTAAGTCTATTTCTTTCACCAGGTGGGGGAAGTTTTCTGTCATTATTTCTTCAAATAGGTTTTCAGTATCTTGCTTTCTCTCTTCTGGCACCTCAAAAATTTGGATATTGGTATGCTTAAAGCCATCCCGGGGGCTCCTTATGCTATCCTCACACTTTTGGATTCTTCTTTCTTTCCGCCTCTCTGGTTGGGTGTTTTTTTCTTCCTCACATTCCAGATCTTTGGTTTGACTCTTCGGGTGCGGTGGTCTACTCTGTATACTCTTTATTTCATACAGTGTATGCATAATTTCTGACTGGTCCTTTTCCATTTTTTTGGTATTCTCATTTAGGTCCTTGAAGGTCTCTTCAAGTTTCTCAGCGGTTTTTAGAAGATTCTTGAGTAACCTTATAAATATGGTTCTGAACACTGTGTCGTCCATTAGTTTGCTTTCATCTATCTCTCCTACTTGTGACATACTTTGTTGTCTCCACATTTTGGCTGCCTCCCTGTGTTGATGGAGTGGCTTTGTGTGGTCGGTGACCTATAGGGGCCGGTAGCTCAGCTTCCCCAATCACCCTAGGTGGTCGCTCTTGGTACTCCCCTTTGTGGGCTGAGTGGAAAGTCTTGGTGTAGTTAAAAGCCCTGATTGCTGTTGGTACACTGGGAGGAATTGACCTCCGGTCCAATTGGTTGTGAGGGCCTGCTGTGTCTATAACGAAAGAATTGCTGTGCTGGAGACACAGTAGGGCTTTGGTGCTCACTGAGTCTGCCTCTTGAATGTGTCCCTTATGAGAGTGGTTGAAATCTGGTGTCATCCACACCGACAGAAAAGTCACTCTCACTCTCCGACCGATGGCCGAGAGTCCCGAAGGCGTCTGGGTCCCCCGCGTGTCCCCAGAAACTGGAGTTCAGAGTGGTTGGGGTTGTTGGTATCACTGGCGGGAATTGATCTCCAAGCCAGTTGGCTGTGAGGATCAGCAGTGTCTCCGCTGGGAGAGCTTCTGTGCTCAGCTTGGATGGGGTGGAGTCTCAGGGTGGCACAGACAAGCTTTGGTTTCCCGTCTGCTCCGCCCTAATTCATGCCCGAATTAATGGCTGCGCGCCTCTGAGAGAAGGCAGCTTTCGAGCCTCTCCCGCTGCCTAACAGACCAGTTTCTCCCCAGCTGGGGCTGGATTTCAGTGCAGACCGGAGGTTTTGTTTTTCTCCCGAATGATAAATCCAGTCACTTGGGAGGGCTGTGCTCAGCTTGGATGGGGCGGAGTCTCAGGGTGGCGCAGACAAACTTGGTTTCCATCCGCGCCGCCCTAAGAGGGCCGGTTCCTCTGTGCCCTAATCAATGGCTGCGTGCCTCTGAGAGAAGGCTGTCCTCAAGCCTCGCCTGCTGCCAAACAGACCAGTTTCTCCCCAACCACAGCTGGATTTCAGTGCAGTCGGGAGGTTTTGTTTTTCTCCCAAACGAGAAAGCTAGCCACGCAGTGTCTGCTGCCCTCCCTCTCTGCGCGCTGCGAGCAAGCCTGCCGTGTATTCAGCCGCCCGCCCTTTCCGCGCTCACGGATCTCCGCACCTCCACAGCTCCTGAGGCTCAGCATCCCCCTCTCTTTTTTTCTCTAGTTGTAGGTTTTCCACTCTGCCAGCTTTCCGGTGATTCTGGACAGTGTGTGCTCTGTTTTCCAGTTGTAGTTTCAAAATTGTTGTGGTAGGGAACAATTAGGTGTTTACTTTATGCCACCATCTTGGTTTCTTCCTTGCTTCTTTTCAATTTTGATGAGAAGCCTTGAATAAATATTGTGGCATACTTACTTATTTTGGATAAAATCCTAGGTATGGAATCATTGAGTATATAGGCATTAACTATCTTTATACTTAATGCCAAAAATGCCTTCCAGAAAAGTTTTTACAACATACACTGCAATATACAGCATAAGAAAAGTTTTCACCTAAAAAGGTTTATTATTTAACTACTAGAAGCCCGGTGCACGAAATTCGTGCACGGCGGGGGGTTGTCCCTCAGCCCAGCCTGTACCCTCTCCAATCTGGGACTCCTGGAGGGATGTCCGACTGCCCGTTTAGGACCAATCCCACCGGGATCGGGCCTAAAGGGGCAGTCGGACATCCCTCTCACAATCCAGGACTGCTGGCTCCCAACTGCTTGCCTGCCTGCCTTCCTGATTGCCCCTAACCGCTTCTGCCTGCCAGCCTGATCACCCCCTAACCACTCCGCTGCCAGCCTGATTGATGCCTAACTGCCCCTCTGCCAGCCTGTTTGCCCCCAACTTCCCTCCTCTGTCAGCCTGGTCACCCCTAACTGCCCCCTCCTGCAGGGTTGATCACCTCCAACTGCCCTCCCTTGCAAGCCTGGTTCCTCTTAACTGCCCTCCCTTGCAGGCCGGGTGCCTCCCAACTGCCCTCTCCTGCTGGCCATCTTGTAGTGGCCATCTTGTGTCCACATGGGGGCAGGATCTTTGACCACATGGGGGCAGCTATATTGTGTGTTGCAGTGATGACCAATCTGTATATTACTCTTTTATTAGATAGGATAGAGGCCTGGTACAGGGGTGGGGGCCAGCTGGTTTGCCCTGAAGGGTGTCCCGGATCAGGGTGGGGTTCCCTTGGGGCGTGGAGTGGCCTGAGCGAGGGGCCTGTGGTGGTTTGCAGGCCGGCCACGCCCCCTGGCAACCCAAGGGGAGGCCCTGGTATCTGGAATTTATTTTCCTTCTACAATTGAAACTTTGTAGCCTGGAGCAGAGCCAAGCCTGGGGCTCCCTCCGGGGCGGCAGTCATCTCTGTGGCAGTTAATTCACCTTCTACAATTGAAACTTTGTAGCCTTAAGCGGGTGAGCCCGGCCAGGGTGTGCGGAAAGCTTTGCTTCCCCTGTTGCCACCGGCAACTCTGGCCTGCTCTCTCAAGCTCCATTCTGCTGCCCTTTGTTTGAATTTGTTTACCTTCTACAATTGAAACTTTGTAGCTTGAGTGGAGGCTTAGGCCTGCAATGGCTATGGAAAGCTTGGCTTGCTCTGTTACCTGGGAAACCTTGCTCACTGTGGCTGTAGCCATCTTGGTTTGGGTTAATTTGCATACTCGCCCTGATTGGCTGGTGGGCGTGGCTTATGTAGCGGAGTGATGGTTAATTTGCATATTACCATTTTATTAGAGAGGATACTTATTCCCTCCATGTAAAATGCAATTTTGTTGGCGAATTTTTTCTTCTTCTTTTATCCTGTGCAAGTGTATTTATTGTCTTCTTTAAATATAATTTCATATATTGGTACATATAAAAAACAAAATGTCAAATAAAAACATAAATTTGAATTTTTTTTTTTTTAGTTTTTAACAGAAAACATTAAGAATTAAAGGAAGAAGGAATTATTGAAATACAACTGGAAAATATTCTGTCGGTAAAAATAAAACTTTTCACATTTTCTGAATTATATAACTACTAGAGGCCCAGTGCACAGATTCATGCACCAGTGGGGTCCCTTGGTCTTGCCTGTGGGAATCGGCTGAAACCAGCTCTCCGACATCCCCCAAGGGGTCACGGATTGTGAGAGGGTGGTTCTCAGGTGATGCACCCCAGAATCAGGCACCCTCCTCTCTGGTTCCGGGTGCGTTACCTGAAAACTGCAGCTGCCACGTCACCACAGCTCGGCAGCTCCTGCATTGAGTGTCTGCCCCCTGGTGGTCATTGCACATCACAGCTACTGGCCAGATGGTCAAACGGTCAGATGGTCACTTAGGCTTTTATATATATAGATTATTTCTAGCATTGGGAAGAAACTAATACAGTTCTCTTAAGGAAATCCATTAGATCACAGGAACTAAAAATAACATAAATCAAAGCTCTTCATGTTGAAAACAGGCTATGATAAACGTTAAGGCATTACTAAATATTTTATGTAACTTCAATGGCATTACATTTGCCCACTCATGAGTTCAATTATATGTATTTTATATATACGTACTATAGTCAAAGTTAGAGTAAACTTTAATAAAAACTTTGTGATGCGAATTTCTTAGCCTTAAAATAAACTTGCAATTTCTGATGCTTTTATTTCTTGACCTGGATTTAAATGTCAACTTTTCATTTTGTAACAGCATGTTCATGCAACTCCTAGTCAACATGGCTTTTTTTTTCTGTTATGGAGAATGTATAAAGAATGTTCACTCTAAAATCGAATACAAACATTTTTTCTGCATTATATATTACAATCTCTTTTTTTCTTCTATAATTGAAGGCCACAAAATTTTTCTTTTCTTTTTTATTATTTTTCTGAGATTATTTTAATTTTTATATTTAACTAAATTTTTCTTTTAAAAAGTAAATATTATATCTTTCAGATAAAGACATTTTTCCTATTAGTTATAAGTGAATCTGGTTTGTTTCTGCTTTTCTTATTTGCTTTGTTTTAAATTTTGGAGTGATATGTGTCTGGGGTTGGTAGGTGTTAGGTAAAACTCAGTGATGTATGTTAAGTTATAGATAGTACAAACTTTGTAATTTTTTTTTAGAGGGCTTATATTGCAAGTTTGAACTCACATTTTAAAAAATGACAGCACATCTGTTCACAACATGGTTTACTGAATATTTTAAGCCCACTGTTGAGAAATAAAGTTTCCTTTCAAAATATGACTGCTCATTGACGATACCCTTGGTTACCCAAGAGCTCTGATGGAGATGGACAAGATTAATGTTGTTTCTTTGCCTGCTAACATAGCATCCACTTTAAAGTCTTATTGTTTAAGAAATACATTTTTAAATCTTTATTGTGGGGAGTATTACAGCTGTCTCCCCTTTTTTCCCCATTGTCTCCTTCCATCAGGTTCCCACCTGGCCCCAGGCCTTCACCACCCTATTGTCTGTGTCCATGGGCAATGCATATATGCATATAAATTCTTTGGTTAATCTCTTCCCATCTCTCTTCCCCCCTTCCCTCTGAGATTAATCAGTCCATTCAATGTTTTCATGATTCTGGTTCTATTTTATTCATCAGTTTATTTTGTTCATTAGATTCCACATAGAAGTGAGATCATGTGATATTTGTCTTTCTCTGGCTGCCTTATTTCAGTTAGCCTAATAATTTCCAGGTCCCTTCATGCTATCTCAAAGGATAATAGATTCTTCTTCTTCTTCTTCTTCTTCTTCTTCTTCTTCTTCTTCTTCTTCTTCTTCTTCTTCTTCTTCTTCTTCTTCTTCTTCTCCTTCTCCTTCTCCTTCTCCTTCTCCTTCTCCTTCTCCTTCTTCTTCCAGCTGCATAGTATTCCATTGTGTAAATGTACCACAGTTTTTTTTATCCATTCCTCTACTGATGGGCACTTGGGCTGTTTCCAGATCTTCACTATTATAAATAGCACTGCTATGAACATAGGAGTGCATATTTTTTTTTTCTGGTTGGTGTTTTGGGATTCTCTAGGATATATTCCTAGATGTGGGATCACTGGGTCAAATGGCAGTTCAACTTTTTTTGAGGAAACTCCACACTGTTTCCCATAGTGGCTTTATCCACAGTAGAACTTCTTTCAAAAGTTGAAATCAATCCTCTCAAATTCTACCACTACTTTATCAACTAAGTTTATGTAATATTCTAAGATTGTTGTCATTTCAACAATCTTAATAGCACCTTCACCAGGAGTAGCTTCTATCTCAATAAACTACTTTCTTTGCTCATTCATGAGAAGCAAGTCCTCATCTATCAAAGTTTTATCATAAGATTGCAGCAATTCAGTCACATCTTCAGTTCTAATTCTAGTTTTCTTGCTATTTCCACCACACCTGCAGTTATTTCCTCCCCCGAGTCTGGAACTCCTCAAAATCACCCACAAATGCTGAAATCAACTTCTTCTACTAACTCCTTTAATGTTGAAATGTGGAAAATCACTAAGAAATACATTTTGTAAGGCTATAGCTGCCACAGATAGTGACTCCTCTGATTCTGGGCAAAGTCAATTGAAACTTCTTGGAAGTAATTCACCATTGTAGATGCCATTAAAAACATTTATAATTTATGAGAAGAGGTGTCCCAGCCAGTTCCCCAAGCCTCAGGTGGGAGAGGTGTCTCTCACTGAGCAGAGGTGGTACATCCTTCAGGTTAGAGCAGCTCCCTCCTCATCCACCCCTCATCCTCATCCTTCCCACCAAAGCTCCCAGTGGATTGGTGCATACAGCTCCCAGGGAGCTGAGAAGATGGATAGGAGAGTGGGAAGTTGAGCTACCACGGTCCCCCTCCTCTTCCTTGCCCCCCTCCTCCAATTTGCCCCCATAGGCATGGAAGGACAAACCCTTGTGTGCAGGGTTGTCTTTCAATAGATCTAGATTGCAGTGAGGGAGGTGCTCTGCCCCGGAGGAAACCTGACCCAGAAGCATGTTGTCTACAATAGTTTAGCACTAGGTTCCCAGGAATATGTATTGTGTGATGGACAGGGGGCATGGTGTGTGTGGGGGGGTGGCTCCCTTTCCAGCTGGCCCCATTTTCAGACTGAGGGGCCCTCGGCACCAGACCCCTATCCAACCCCCTGCGGGGAACAAGCTATGGAGCCAACCCAGGCTTCAACAGTCCAGTCCAATCTTATGATAACTGGCCCTACTTAGTCAGGCTCAATGAGCTGCTGCTGCTGCTCTACCAGCTGCCCTTCGAGCTACCGCAGAGCCATCTGAACTTGCTTTCTTGCCCTCCTGTTCCAGCAGGTTTTAGCCAGTGTTCTTGGAATCACTTTGGCTGGTCACATCTAATACATCCCCCATGGCCAATAGAGGATTTCCCCACACACGGTGATGTCAGCCCCTTGAGAGCCTTCTTTCTAGCCCCTGACCTGGATATGAAAACAGTGGCTTTCAGGTATATATGCCCCCTCCCTGGCATTGTTCCAGTATTCTGAATACTTAGTCACAGAGGTCACAATCCCCAAAATCTGTCCTTGGATTTCTTTCTCCGGAATCCCAGTCTGGAGTACACATAACTACTCTTTCTTTTTGGATAGAGCTCACACTTAAAAATATCTTTTGGCCAGAACCTGAAGCAGATCACCTGACTCAGTGCCACAGGCCTGCTGATGGTCTTTGGAGAATGTCTGAGGAAAGTGGCAATGTTTACAGCTGGTTGTAATTTCAACCACATGGTGCAGAATGGAAAATCAGAAGCCCATAGTCTGGTGTCAAGTAGAGGATATGCCTGATTCTAGCATCCTTTGGGTGGTTTTACTAGAGTTCAGAACCCCAGTGATGCGGTGCAACCCCATCTGTGACATTGGCTATGCTCTGACAGTATGGCATGTCTTTTGCCTCTGAACAGAAGAGGAAATTTCATTAAATCCACTTTTCTTGGAGTATAAGAAGCAGGTGCCCACAGGCCTGCCTATAATAAAAGGGATCAAGGTGGAGATATGACATGACAGAGTAGGGGGGGTCTCCCACTCCATGAAGCCTGAGACAAAGCAACCTCTGGCTGGCCACTCTTCAGAATAGATTTTCCTAATCATTTTATATGTCACCATTTACTCTTCCGGAATATAACTCAAGACCAAATGGTCAGAAGGCCTTAGGGCCAAAGGAACTTCTACCCCATCCCAACTTCTGGGAGCAATATATTCTTGGGTTGAGTCAAGATAGGACATGGATTAAAGATGGACAAGGAGTAAATAACAGCAATATTCAGCAGTGCCCCTCCAGAGTGTGCCCTGGGGCAAGCCCAGGCCACATGCCATCCTTTGAGGCCAAAAGTGCATTTAGGATGTACTCTGGAGAGCTGGACTCACTACTCTGAATAAGGCTTTTTCAGCAGGAAGGGTTATGTGGGCACTGGTGCTTTTTAGCATTAGAAATAAATTGAAAATCTGGAACAAAAAAAAAAAAAACGCACAGTGGCACAGCTTTAACCTCATTTCTGTCCTTCGTACATGAGCATCAACATAGTGTTAAAGACACTTCCTTATAAGGCACTATGGCTTTTCCTATATTTAATCATATTTAAATATTTTTTTATAAATAGCAATATAAATTCAAAGGAGAGTCTGTGTTTGTAGCCCCATCTTTTAGTGGGCAAAAAGGAAGCATTGAGGATTTGGCTGAGCAGCTTTGTATTAGCAGGGCATCCCAGGCCAGGGAACCCATGGGCCTCTGCCCTTCTCCCAAGACAGGGCTATTGTCAGTGACAGGCATGTTAAAGATGTGCCATTTGTCCTTTATCCAAGCAATGCTTACTCAATCCTTGCTCTGTGAAAGGCATTGAGAAATATTATTCTCCACTCATTTAGGATTTTACTCTTTTACCATAACATATAGTTTGTGTTTTGATTTAACTCTATAAACTATTGATTTCTATGTTCTGTTCTCAAAATTTCATCATCCCTAATGCCACTTCAAATTGTCTTCCAAACGGGTTTGAGAACACACACAGTTACAAAATTCAAGTTGACTCATGAAAGTCTTAAATAGAGCAAATAATCCCAACTGACATTTAGTCATAGTTTTGTTTTTCAAGATTAGGTTGAGTGGTTGGCTTTATGAGAAACAAAACCTATAAAGACTCTTTTTTAAATTATCAACTAGACAGAAACTTGGTCTCACCCTGAGGTCTTTCCATGCAGTTCTGCAGTGGTACTGGGACCTGTAAATGTCAAGGCAGAGGACCCCTGGCTGGAGCGCAGTCCTGCTGCCACACCACACCTGGCCATGCCACATGGCTTTCGAAGAGCCACCTCCCTCACCTTTCCACACCTAGACCTCCCCATCTGTAGAATGGGGTCAATACCACCTACCACCTCACAGGGGTGTTGTGAAGACTTAGAAGAATGTCAAACGTTTTCAATATTTAGGTGAGTGATGACATTAATGGAATCTATACTGTGTAAGAGTAACACGAAAATGGACATTTGGAAAACTGTAGCAGACATTGGAAATGTGTTGTTCAAAAGAGCATTTTAATAACTCAAAACAGTATTCATTCATAGACTTCATGGCCTAATTAATTTTTTCATTACTACATATACCAAAAGATACCAAAAGAGGGGGGGGGGGACGACTGCCCTTCCACAATCAAGGAGGAGCTCATCACAAAAATGATATCCTCAGAGGACACCTTTCCCCTCCAGTGCTAGAACCTATTCTCCCCCAGGAATGACATCTTCCACTGGTACCAGGGTGACTCAATGCTCATGGACAATTCATCAGATGGCATCTAAGCTTGAGGAATGTTCTTCATCAGATTGGTATTTGTTGGCCCCTAGTGACCTTCGCATAATTGTGCCCTGTGTGATGAGGTTTGCATAGCCTTCTTGGTGGGAGAAGGCATAGCTTGAGCGCCGGGCCCGTGGCACCATAGCAATCTCCTCAATCGGTACTTCTTCCACCTCCTCTTTCTCCTCTTCCTTCTCTTCTTCCTGCAGAGGAAAGGGGCAAGCAAGGGTCATCAAGAGCTCACACTGTGTTGATTGCTCTTGGGTTACCTGCTCCCAGTGGCCACCATTAATTGACCAGGCTCTTCCATACCCAAGTTTACCCAACTAGAGTCCTCATTGGGACTTGATTCTTGGATCAACTACCAAGTGCCTTAAGTGCCCTCTTTTGTCTAAGGCAGGAGAAGTTAACCATGGGGCAGCCATGTCTTCAGCCTGTGTGACAAAACATGGCAGGTCTGTGGCCATATCTTGGTACACTATTCCAGTCAATTCTGTAGCCCAGCCCAGCAGCTTGTCCTTCTAGGTTTCTGTTACCTGAGCCAGTTTAAGTCCCCTAGCATTTTTTTTTTTACTGTGGTAAAATAGACATGAAATGTCCTATTTTAACCATTTTTAACCTTTTGCACTCGGATGTCGAGTGTGACTCGACACGGTTAGCATCGGTAGCAGCTCTTTTTATACTCTTTGAATGTATCAATAATTTGAAATATAAAAAAATCCAAATAAATAAGTTTGTATGAAAAGAAACTCCAGTTTTTTATTCTACTGCCGCGCTTTGTAAAATCTGGGGTATTTAAAAAATTAAATCCCGAGTAGAATAAAGGAATCGAGAAAAAAGCGAGTGCAAAGGGTTAAGAGTATAGCTCAATAGCATTAGCACATTCATTCACATTGTTATGCGACCATCAACTCCCATCCATCTCCAGAACTTCATCTTCCCAAATTGAAGCTGTTCCCATTAAACACTAATTCCCCCAGCACCTGCTCCCACTATCTACTTTCTGTTTCTATGAATCTGACTCATTTAGGGACCTCCTCCTATGAATGAAACCACACAGTATTGTCCTTTTGTGATGGGCTTATGTTACTGAGCATAATGTCCTCAAGGTTCATCCACATTGTAGCAGGGGTCAGAATTTCCTCCTTTTTAAAGACTGACTAATATTCCACTATGTGGATGAACCACACACTGTGTTTATCCATTCATCTATGGATGAACAGACACATTTGGGAGTGTTTTTAATCTCCCTTTGCCTAAACCTTTTCCAGGTCATTTCTGTCATCTCAACCCCCAAGTCCTAAATAATCATGGTGGAAGTCTGGCAAAGTCAGTGCTAGAACCAGGAAGTGCGGTTTCCTTTCTGGGGTCCCAGAGCCTATTACTTGGCCCCCCATGAGGGCACTGGGTGTGCATCTGGGTCTCCAAACCCCTAACCCCACCTCTACATCTCCTTTGAGTCCCTGCTTCCAGCAATGTGCAGTGGGGACCCCAGCCACCCTCACCTTGAGACGTAGCTGCTTGAGGGCTTGGTAAATGACACGGAAGGCCAGTACAGGCAGGGTGTTTAATGACACATTCAGCATTATCATCAGCAGGATGTAGGGGTGAGGTATCACGTTTTGTTCAACAGCTGGAGAAGACACGGCAGGGTCATGGCCTGTCTCAGACTCCCCTCTCTTCCTAACATCCACCTCCTTCCTCACTCTTAACCCGCAGGGTGCCTTTGTGAAAATTCCCTTACAACATTGGTCCCACCCATCTCCAGGGCTGGCCCCCTTATCTCTTACTGGGATGCTCACACAGAAAAGGGAAGGTTGTGGGGGAAATTGTGAAGAGCCAGAAGCTCTGGCTGGCCCTAGTTATGATTATGTAGAAGCAGAGGCTGAAGAAAATGGCCAGCACGGTCAGGACTGTCCAGTACTTGATGATGAGGATGACCTGAATGGGAAAAAGGAGTGTTAAACCGGGGGGGCAGAATTCCAGGCAAGGCTATGTGGAGGAGGTTGAAGGGTGGCACCTGCTAAGGCCTCTCAGGGAGAGTCACCAGGTGATGAGACCTCCATGGCTGGTGTCCAAGGTCCCACTGGGAGTGGGGAGGGAAGCAGCCCTGCTTACCTCCATGGTGACTGATAGCAGGCCTGACAGGGACATGACAGTGGCAAAAGACTGATAGTCAACGATGGGCCCAATAATGTCATGGCTGATCCACATGGTCATGAAGAAGTTGACCAGGGAGGTTACTGTGCCATGGGTGATGGCTTGGAAGAAGACCCAGTAGTTGAAGAGCTCATCTTTCTGGCCAGCAGTGTACAGCTCAGGCAGCTCCAGACTCTGCTCATCGCTCACATCCTGGAGTGGGGGTGGAGGAATTCTGGAGTTTGGTTTCCCAGGAACATGCACACTTGGCATGCCTGAACCATGCATGTGAGAATGATGATGGTGAATTTTGTTACCGTTTTACCAGTTTAAAATCTTAAAAAAGAAGAAATGCTAAGTCTCATTCCTCAGGTCACACCAGGCAGCCTCAAGTACTAATTGTTAGCCCTCTGTGGTTGGTAGTTCCTGTCTGGAGAGCATAGGCATGAGGCGCTTCCATCATCCTAAAGGTTCTACTGGACTGCCTAGTCTGGATCACATAGCCAGACCCCTCTTAAACAGGAGAACCATCTTTTCTGATCTCCTCCCCACTGTGGGATTGAGATTTAGGGGAGGTAGCTGGGCAAGAGAGCTTCATCCACTATCAGGTTGGGCTCTGGTGGGAACAGTAGTACTCTCCCAGCCCCAGCCCCACCCTAGCCCAACCCTCCAGGGGAAGAAAGTGGGGCAGAGACAGGAGCATCTCCAAGGAAGGAGGAAGCAAGTCCTTGGTCGGCTTACCTGCTCAAACAGTCCAATGTACAGAACCGGGAGGGTGGTGTACAGCAGGTTGAAGAGCGCCAGGAACCAGCCTTCATATAGAGGCTAAGGGTGGGAAGGGATGGAAGAATGTGGTTAGTGATAAGCCTTCAGATGCCAAATGGCCAGAAACCGAAATGCTCTTTACCTGAGGAGAACCACTCAAGTTAACTATGAACCTGGGAAGGATTCCTAGTGAATTAGGAAGTTGCATTATAATCAACGGGTGGGTTACGTTTGGGAAAAAAAAAAGAGAGAGAGAGAGAAACAGAATCTAATTCTTTCAAAATAGAATCATTGCGTGTTTAATATGAGAGCTGCAAGTAAAGAGCTATAGGAGGAAATATGGTTAAAAAGCATGGTTTTGGTCATGTTAGATTTAGGGAGACATTGATGGGTAAAAAGGAGTTGGAAGAGACCCCAGCAGACAATGAGCTCAACTAACTCCCTTTCCAATGCCTGAATCCAGTCCAGTTAAAGGATATGGAGAAGAAAGAGTTTCTGTTCCAAAAGCATTTTTTAAAATGTGGACAAATAGGGACCACATGCTAACCTGACAAGCTTAGAGAAAGCCTGTGTGGCAGTCTTGCAAACTCAGAGATCTAACATAACCACAAAGGATGGTCTAAAATGAAAACTTTTAAAACTAAAAGCAGTATATGGTGGGTAGTCATGTCCTAGGCCTACATCTTCCCTGACAAAGGTCAATCTTTACCTTAACTGAACCTATAGTCTTTTTGCATGTATGATAGCAGATCTTTGGAATGTCACAGTAATTTTCCCTTTTCCAGACCACTCTGTGGAGACCACAAATCCCATTGTTATTGAGTTAATTGTTGATTGTTAACTTTTCTGTACCCACCTATGTAAAAGATGTGTCTATCATTTTACTTTTCATTCAATTCCAGAGGTTTCCTTGTTTTGTTTTCTCTCACCCACCTCCCTAATTTATCACCAATAGATTTCATGTAACCCACTTGGATCTGCTCTTTTGATTGTAATATATAAAATTAGGTGCAAAACTGCCATTCTCTGGAGCATTATCTTAATCTGCTGAAATTTTGCTTCCTCGCAATTGTCTACAGTTTGGCTCAAAGAAACTCACAAAAATTCTCTAAAGATTTGCATGTTTCTTACATTGACAAAATTTTTAAAAATATTGTATTGATTTTTAGAGAGAGAGAGAGTTAGGCAGAGAAACACTGATGTGAGAACAAAACATTGATTAGCTTCCCCCTGCATGACCCCCCACGAGGGATCGAGCCCAAAATCTGAGCATATTCTCTGACACAGGAATTGAACTAGCAACCTTCGGGTGCATGGAACAACACCCAACCAACTGAACCCCTTTGACCCAGAACCCAAAAACCATTTTATGCGCATTCTACAAGTAAGCAAAAAAGTAATGGTCAAGAATTTTATAAGAATCCAGTTTCTCACTGCTGGAGAAGTGTTATAAATGAATACCTGGAAAAGGCTAAGCTGAGCATTGTCTTGTAGGATTGGAATCAGAAATATCAGTGTGAACTCATATAATTTTTAATATACACAAGCTAGATGGGTAGACATATAAATAAAAATAGACATAGAGATGTGTCTATCCATGGGCTAATATGTGTACATTTCCTAAATCTGTCTACTGAGAGGGTAATAGCACCCAGTGGCACCAAGCACACACTGAGCACTAAGCTCTTGGTGTCTAACACTACCCTTCTCTGATGAAAAGAACCAGGTTTCCTATGGGAGTGGCTAATTCCAGGATTGGGGCAAGGAAATAATAAAATTAGCCTGGAACCTCTTGTAGCGCCAAAAAATGAAGATATGCTCAGGGAAAAAAACAGGCTGGGGAAAATTGGAGCAATGAAATACACAATAAAAAATACCCAGGAGTTCAAACTGATAAAAATTATGTCCTCAGTAAGACTAGGAACAAAACAAAGATGCCAACCCTCACCATCTCACTGGTTCTAGCCAGAGAAATTAGGTAAGAAAAGGTAAGAAAAGGCATCCAAATTGAAGGGGAAGAAATGGAAAACACTATATTTGCAGTTGACCTGCAGGAAATCCCCAGGGATCCACCAGAAATCTCCTAGAATCAATAAAAAGAATTTAGCAAATTTGGAGGGTACAGATCAACACACATTAAAAAACCATCTGTTTCTACACAATAAGCTATCTCAAAAGGGAATTAAGAAAACAAATTCCATGCACAGCAGCATCTAAATGAATAAAATACTTGGAAATAAAAAGTAAAACAAACAATTATACTTATTCAAGGGTGCCCTCTGGTAAAGCTCCCTCTCAAATGCCTGGATGACAATGACAGCAGCTTATTCTCTATCACATTCATCTATTTTCAAACAATTTCCTTATACCCATGGGAAACCATCACCCTATGACTCTTCTAAGGCTCTAGGAGGCACACTTATTCTTTACCATGATACTGTCAAGAGTGTCTTAAAGTTAGGACCCAGACCCCAGAGTCTTATCTTCTCGGGGACTCAAGCTTTCCCTCTTTCCCCTAGAAAGATTTACCCTTTGGAGCATCTGCTGCCCTGCCCTGTCTTCAGAGCTCAAATCTGTCAAACATCCCTGAAAATGTTGGGCTCAAAGCTGACTGAGCAGAAACCATCCCCTCCCTTTATCTATACTCTATACCTCTATGAATGCAGCCATAGAAATGATTGATTGGCCCTGTGACCTCAGGCAAGCCCTGCCCCATGAGGACCCTAGAGTGGAGTAGGCAGTGCCCACCAGCCTTCAGGAAGCCACAGGAAGGGCACAGAACCCCAACACAGAGAATCCCCAAAGGCCTGTTGCCTGCAATGCACCTGAGCAGTGAAGCCACTATAGAAAGCGAACCAGATCTGAACCATCATGATGGCCAGCGTCTTGTAGATGAAGTAGCGCAGGAACTTGCACACTCGCATGTAGGACCAACGCCCGTGCACCAGCAGCAGTCGCCTCAGGAAGCGGAACTGGGCCAGCATGTAGTCGCTGTTCTGCACCGCCTGCATGCCCTCCTGGCCCGCCAGGCCTACACCAATGTCCGCAGCTGCAGGGGTATACACAGCATGTTGGCCCTGGGCCATCCCCAGCCCGCCACAGGCCTTCCCCCCAGACCCAGTGCCCACCACCCACTCTTGATCATGTTGACATCGTTGGCGCCATCCCCGATGGCCAGGGTCACCACGTTCTGGTATTTCTTGACCAGCGCCACAATCAAGGCCTTCTGTTTGGGTGTCACCCGACAGCAGATGACTGCTTTGCAGCTACAGGCCAGTTCCACAAAGGCCTGTTCCCGCCACTCCTCTGGGCTCTGGGGGGTGTTGGGGTCCTTATTCTGCAGCATCGGCCCTGCTGCACTCTTCATCAGCTGGTCCTGGTCAGCAAGGGAGGGTGGGGGTGAGGGGGCACATCACTCTGCCTTCACCCCTCCCCTTAATGAACGTCTCCAACTGGCCTCTCCTCCCTCCTGGCCTTCTGCCCCAAACCGCAGTGTGGACTTGACCACATGGGCTCCAGTCCCTCTGAAAACCATCTCCTAGCATGGCTTTCATTTTGGCTTTTCTAACAGCCTACCCCCATGAGTTCCTCCCAGTTCCCTCCCCCATGTTAGGGACCCTAGTCAAGCCTGAGTTGACACTGACCAGAAATTCTCCACTAACAATCATGGCGGCCATCTTGATCTGAGGCAGGCTGTCCTTGGTCTCATGGTAGGCTTCCAGGATCGCACTGCAGGGACCCAGTTGGGGCTCAGCCATGCCCAGGAACAAGCTTCCTTCCATCCTCTACCTCCAGCTGTGCTTCAGTTTTCCCTTCTGGGAGTCCAGCCAGGTGGAGGCTGAGGACACTCTGCTGATCCCTAGGGCCACACCTAGGTGGCCATGGGTGTTCGCCATCCCCCACCCTCACCCTGCCCCAACCAATTCAACTGCCCCCACCCCCAACTCCTTACGTTATCTGCTCCTCATTCAGAATGTGCATGTCCTCAGATAGCAGCTGGCAAGCATAGCCAATGTTCACCGCAGTCTCTGCAAACCAGCCCAGCTCAGCCCCCTGCCTGTGGCCATGCCCAGGCACTCAGCCCACTCCTGGCTATGGCAACTGGTTCAGAAGAGGGTACAACCCAGGCTGGCCAATGAGAGCTTGCCCTGAGATTTTGGTCTGCCACTCTGAGCAAAGGGGCCTGCACTCTGGCTATCTGGGGCAGGGGCCAAGGGATCATTAGACCTATCATGCTAGGGCACTTGTAGGAGCCCACAAAAATACTTTATTTTAAAATCTGAATAAAAAGTATGTTTTCCAGCCTGGACATTCGTCTTTATAACAACACAGCTGTAAAAATGTAATTTTAAATATTTTGTGTATATGTGCCTCCTACCCACAGAAGCACTAATTCAGAACCTACTGGCACTCACCTGAGGGAGGTGCCAGCAGTTTTAATCATCCCATTTTCTCTTCCCTAGGACAAGGTAGGGGGCAGGACTGAACCAAGACCAGTGGGATAGGTTGATGGTATAGTGCTTTGGGGCATCTATGAGTCCTTTCCCACCCACCGATGGCCACCCTGGCACCTACCTTGCTTGTCCCCTGTGAGTACCCATATTTTGATGTTTCCTTTCTTGAGACACTGGATAGTTTCAAGAACACCATCCTGAAGCCTGTCTTCAATGGCTGTGATTCCCAGCAGCTGGATGGAGAGTAGGCAGGGAACAGACGGACTGAGCAGGGACCCAGCTAACCCCAGCACAAACGGGAGATCCAGGGTCCCAGAGCCAGGGTGCTGGAGCCCCCTCGCTTCCTGTGCCACGCCCACCTGGAGGTTCTGCTCTATCTCCTCGTACACCTGGTGCAGGGCTTGGGCACGGTTCTCAAGAAGGATCTTGGCTTCCTGGTGCCGCTGGTGCCACTCGTTGTACTGGTCCTCTTCCACCTTTTTGTAGGCCAGGCACAGTGTGCGCAGGGTCTCCTCAGCAAAGGACTGGGGGCGAGGTGGGTGGGCAGGTGCCACCCTGTCACCTCTGCCGCCCTCTGCTTCTTTCAGCCCCTTCTCCCTGTGCCTAGGCTCCTTGAACCTTGACTGCACTTCCCAGTTCTTAGAGACTAGTTGCCTGCCCTGGAGTCCTGCTCCTGACAGAGCAGAGCACACTGAGAAGTCCTGAATGAGAGGCCAAGAACAATCTTTGCACAAACCCTGATCCCTGTGCTGGGTGATGCTGGGGATCCAGCAAAGCCCTTGGGCAATCTCAAAGGGTCAGAGCTGGGCCATAGAGTGATAACCTAGCATGACATGTCAGCCCCATATTAGGGTCAGTCAGAAAAGTCTCTCTGGAGGTGGCAGAGCCCTAAGGACCAAAAGATCCTGAGTGACAGAGTAGAGGAAGGCACCCAAGCAGAGGGAATAGTGTGTGCAAAAGTCCTGGGGTATCACATGAGCATGGGAAAATTTGGGTCCTGGGGAATGCCCTGGGGGCAAGGAGAGTTAGTCTAGAGAGGGCAGCAGGACACAGCTTCGAAAGCTTGGCTGAGACATTTAGGGTTCACTCATGGAGACAAAAGATTTGGGGCTGAATGTGTTTCAGAACCCACGCGTGACTAGAAAAGGTTTGAGGGGGCTGGGAGGATCCAGGCTCAAAGCCTAACCAGAGAGGGTCACTTGTGTCACTTAGAAAAAAATGCTCTCTCTGTGTAGGGTAAAGGGCACAGCCTGGCCAACTGTACATGACTACCCTGTGTACCTGAGGCCATTTCTCTGCACACCCTCCCTTCTCTTTACTCCCTCTACCCAGCCTCCCTCACTTCTCACAGGACTCACAGTTAAGGCCTCTTCTGTAGCTGCTTTCACGGTCCTCCCTTTCCTATACAAGTCTTTCTTATGCAGGCGTTCAAAGAGGACAGTGTCTGCGCCTTTGGTGTAGAGGTAGATGGAGCCCTCGGGGTTTCGGACTGTGGAAGGAGAGACCTGGCTGCCCATAAGTGCTCCCCTTCCTGCCCATCTCCATCCCTGGGCCAAGGGTGCTCACCCAGCACGGACATCCGCTTTCGGATGCTGTTGAAATCCATCATGGCCAGGACCTGGTATACCCGCTGTTCCCCCAACTCCATCACCGTGATGCTGTCCTGCGTGCGTGCCAGGAACACATAGCCAAAATTCCGGGCCGCTGTGACCAGTGCCTCCTCATCAGGGGATGCTGCCTGGTAAAATAGCTGGTCTGGCAGGGGAGGGGCCATGGGATGGGATGTGGGAGGGGTACATTTGCTGAGAATGTGCTGTCTTTTATGGGAACCTACCACCCATCTCCAATGGACATAGTTGGTGCTCACCAGATATAAGATAATGGTCTCTTGGGCCAGTACAACCTCTAAGCCAAATAAAAGAAGGTGGACACTTGGGCCCCCATCTTGGGACCTCCCCTTCCCAGCTCAGTAACAGATCTCCAGCCCCATGCCTGAGCACCCTATAAGGTGGGTAACAGGAGCCCTGGGAGTTGGGATGGACAACCTCGAAGGCCAGACCACCATCTCAGAAGCTCCAGGGCCTGGATAGCCAGCAAAAAACTCACTGTCTTTCTCCTCCACCATCACTGTGTGGCAGATGGCCAGGAGACGCCAGAACTCCCGCACCATCTTGTCCTTGTTGTTGCGCACAATACTCAGGAGCCTTGAGTTTCTGAACAGCATCTTCCCATCGGCAAATACGTTCCAGAGGAAGGGGTTGTCCTTATATGGGTAACCCTCCTGCTCTGGGCCGTAGACAATGCCGTTGATGCAGCACTTCTTGAAGGTCATGATGTTCTGTGTGAGTGTGCCAGTCTTGTCTGAGAAGATGTACCCCACCTGGCCCAGCTGGACATTGAGACTGGTGCTACGGGCTTTGGCAGGCATATCCTGGGGTGCATAGTACATCTCCACGTCCCAGTCAATGAAGATACTGTTCCCCAGGTAGATGAATTCAGCTCTGCAAACACATGCTGGGTCACACTCTGTCCTGTTGCCTACCTGAGTTCCCACTTCTCTCTAGCTGAGTAGTGTCCGGGACTCACGTGATGAACATGGCCATGGGCATCATGACACTGAGCAGAATGATGAAGCTCAAGAGTATGAAGAAAGTCTCGGTGGTCACACTATGCACGCGCAACTCAGGCACATAATAGTGCTTGGTCTTGAATTCTTTCACCCTGCTCCAGAAGCCCATGGTCAAGGCCATAGAGATCAGCACCACGAATATGCAGATCTGCTCAGCAAAGGGAAACAGTAGAGCCTGTGGGGGAACCCAAGGCAGCACCGACACAGCACAGTGTAAAAGACAAACAGGAGAGGAGCACTCCCACCCATCAGCATGGGGAAGAGTGCTGAGAAGAGGTGGCTGGGAGTCCTATGGGGAGGGAACTTGCAGGGGTTTTGCTGGGTTTTGTGGCTGCTATTAAAAAAATTATTACAATGACTTTTATTTAAAAAGACAGTTGATTAGGCTAAAGTTAAGAATTGTTAAATAAATGTCCATGGAGGGGAGGTGAACCTTTTATTATCTCCTGTAGGTTTGAAAAAATTTCAGGATCAAGAAATTTTTTAAAGATTTTGATTACAATAATATTTTCTGGCCCACAGACCTCTGTTTGTAGGATCAGGCTGCACACATTTTGCAGAGGAAGGAAACTAAGGCCTGAAAAATGACAGCCTGGACTTGTCTATGGGAAGGGGCCTTTCCCTTCCCTCTTTTGTGTCCCTCAGCCCTCACCCCAGGGCAGGGGCTCTGTGAAGCTCACCATGATTACCAGCTTGTTCATCAGACGGTCTATCTTGGTCCTCTTCAGATGGACCGTGCCACAGTTCCTCATGATCTTTGTGTCAAAACCTGCATAATTTGCATCCATCCGTCTACCTGCCTGTCCATCCACCTCATCCTCCATCCCTCTGTCACCCCACCCCTCTACACATCCATCCACGTACCTGACTAGCCACCCATCCAAGGGGGCTGGCTCAATATGTTTATTTCCACAGTTTTAGAACCCAAGGCTCCATAGAAGCTGTGCCAAGAGCCCCACATCTTGTGACAGCAAGACACTCAGCAGGTAGGCCCCGGCCTTGTGACTTCTTGCCAACAAGTTCAGGGTTCTCACCCCCCCCCCCCACCAGGGCAGCTCATGCTGCAGAGGCCCTAGAGTAGTCATACCAGCATAGATGACCATTCCATAGCAGGTGTCCGTGTTTCGAATCTTGCAGCCACGTAAAAGGATGTTGCCACTGTCCAGGGAGTATTTCTTGCCCTCCCACTCCAGGTGCCCCGTAAAGTAGTGCATCCGACTGTTGGGTTCCTCACACACCACCTTGCCTATGAGCAACAGAGCAATCAAGGAGCTGAGAGGCATGCCCGGGGTAGGGCCATGCTTCTCCAATGCAGGGTAGGGCAGGATGTGGGGAACACTCCCCATCACACTGCCCAAAACTTGTCCCACTGGCACCTCCATCCTCCTGCCATGCAGCCTCCTCTCCTGGATGCTCCAAAAGCGGGTTCTATTAAGCCTCAGGGCCTTTGTACATGCTGTTCCCTGACTCGCACCTCCTCAAGAAAACCCTCTCTTCTGATCCTTCAGGTCCCCCACCCCCACAAAGCCCCCTTCCTCCTGGTTACAATCCTGAGAGGTCACTAGACATTTACTCCTGCCAGTGGTGTCTCAAATACCTGTGAGTTCCAGCCTCATCTCTATCATGCTGGGGACTTTGGGACCCAGACCAGCATCTGGCAGACAGTGCCTACCTCTCCATGTAAGCTAGGCTTTTCCTCAGATATCATGAAAACAAATGCAACCAGTGCTTGAATATCAGGAACAAAAGAGTTGTGGTTCAAGAGAAAAGATTCTGCTCCAGCACCAATTAAAGTAACTTGTTTTTGCAACAAGACAGGAAAAAAAATAATGTGTCCCCTTGCTGGGCCTTGGGCAAACAGTACTTGTAACCTACAGGTGTGAAATGTCTCACTTTCCAGGTGGGATATAAAAATCTACTGCAATGGGTGAGTCAGTTCCCTATCTCTGCACACACAACATGCTGCCTTTTTTATTAAACAACCAAAAACATTTAATGTGACCAATGTTTTAAAATTAAAAATGCCTGATAAAAGAGTGCTGCGTGTTTTGTAACAATAACAGAAAACATCCGGACTATTACATGGATTCAAAGGACATGAAACAGGCCTGGATAAGCTGATCTGTTAAAAGCTATTTCACCTCCCTCCAGCAAATGCCATTGCCATTCCCCAAAACCCAGTGAGGCGGGGAAATTTCATGGCCACTGTACAGAGGGGCAGACAAAGGCCCAGATGTTTGGATGGTGGATAAGCTGCTACCTCTTACCTTGGAAGGAAGCCATATTCTTTATAGTGGTCAGCCCATGATGCGTGACTAACAGGGCCTGCCTATACTTCAAGTTGGTCTCCCTGGTGATGAGAAGGGGAGCGAGGTAAGAGGTAGGGACAGATAGCACCCAGGCAAGATATCCCCAGCCCCTTTCAAAAGTCATTCAAACATTTTCACTGAGCCCCTGCTATGCATGCCAGCTGCCCATCAGGAGGCTGAGGCCCAGAAAGGGAGAAAGCCTTGCCCAAAATCACACAGGGCATTTTCAAAATGGCTGAAGCCAGACTCCAGGCCTTCTTTTGGGCAGGTGTACCTGGAGCACAGCAGGGCTTCTAGAAATGTTGGTGCAAAGAAAATGGGTCCCTTCACCTGATTTAATGTTATTGCCCCCTGCCAGCTTGCAGGTGCCCCACAAATGCTCCCAGAATGAATGACCTAAATATCCCAGTGGGCTTGGGGAGCCACATGTTGTGGCTATTGGGGAATGAGGAAGGCCTTGCTGGCTCCCAGGCCCCCAAACCCCTACTGATAACCCACATCTCACCCGTCGATGTCGGCTGTCTCCACATAACACAAGCTGCTGGGCTCCGTGCTGGCCAGTAAGAGTATATCGGCCTGGGGTGGGGAAGGTAGGGATGGGAGGAAGGAAACAGCATTGCAGGGGTGGAGAGGAGGAAGACAAGCGGGTAGGCAGGCCCTCCCACCCCCACACTAGAAGTGGGAAGTTCCGGGCCAGCTGACAGCTCACCGGGACAATGTTTGTGTCATGCAGACGGACCAGGTCCCCCACATGCAGGTCCTTCCACTTTTTACACAGAAACCTATTGGGGGGGGGGGGGGTGGCAGGTGTAAGAGGGCCCCAACCAGGCCCATCTTTGAAACCGCTGGCCCTCTTGCCACCCTGAAGCTGAAAGACCTTCAGGAGGTTGGGGCTACAGATGCCTCCGTGGTGCTTTGCTCCCCTGTGTACCCACCTACAGGTCTTTGGGGGAGGCGGGTTCTTAGCCCACACAAGAAGTCCAACCTTCCCTAACCTTGCCCCCTTCCCCCAGTTCTTTGTCCAAGTCTCTTCAGAACTTCTCTGCCTCCCTTTTCCGATGAACTTTCAGGCCTGCAAGGGTTAACAATCAGGTCCTCAGCCTCTGTCCTCATCACAGGACACAGCCCCAGGCCTGGTAGACAGCAGGCATCTAATAAATAATGGCTGGGTGCCTGTCACACATGAGACTCAACCAAGATGTCTGGGGGGCATGGAGGGTTCTGGGCACTCTGCTGGGCACTCCTCCCTGATATGTACACACACACACACACACACACACACACACACACACACACACACTTGTGCTGGAGTTCCCTTCCTCAGGATGAACTCCCCAACACAGCACTAGAGGCCTCACCTCTCCCCCACCAGCATCTCGCAGGGCCTGTTGTTGACGGTGCTGTCACTCCTATGTCGCCCCTGAGTCAACAGGGATGGGTAAGAGGGGTGGCCCTGCCCCAGCCTTGCCCCCACCCATCCTGCCCCCACACCACCCTGGTGAAGGGCCTAGGTGCAGAGCAGTTCCAGCTCATACACGTGGCCCCTATAGTGAGCCCACACCAGCCACATCTGTCCAGGGACCCTGGTGGGGGAAGTGGGAACTGCTGGGACAATAGCTATTGGCAGCAAGGGCCAAAGGGTCATGTGCCTGCACCTGTCCCTTATGGAAGCAAGACAAGGACCCCATCCTGCCCCCACCCCCCCCCCCCCCAACAGTCCCGTGACTCTACTTACGATGTCATCCACCAGGTCTCGGATGGCCCGGATGAGGAGGAGGCAGACGAGTGGAGCAAAGAGGGTGAACCAGGGCATCGTGGAGATCTCAGGAAAGACACCCTGACAGACATGGTGGTTCACACCGACCCACCACCCCGGACACTCCCCACAATTGCCTCCCCCTGCCTTCTCATCTAGCCCCTCAACCTGGCATCCTGTGTCCCACCTGCCAACACCACCTAGGCCCAGGGCCAGCCACCTCCCCCCACAAACCTTGGGACAATGGCCTATTTCCACACCCTGCCCAGAACTCCCCCCTTACCAAACTCATCTCCCTTCCATGCCCAGCTGCCATGTCACATCTCCCAGGAACCCCAAGCATGTTCCCTCCTCAGAGCCTTGGGTTTACTATTTCCCTCCCTATAGTTCTGATTTTCCCAGTCACCCTTCAGGCCTGAGCTCCAAGTGAATCGCAGACAAGCCTAGGTGGGAGAGTGGGACCCTCTCCATCACTGGGCCCTGCCCTGTGTTTTAATGAGAGTGGGTGTCAGGGCAACTGCTGGGTCCTCAGTTTCCAGCATTGGACCTGTACACAGTATGCTCATGGGATTGATGAAGAAAAGGAGAGTCAGACCAGAACGAGCTGTTGAGTGGGGGTCAGGGTGCTCGGTAAACTGCCCACCCAACTGAGACAGGCCGACATCTGCCCTTCTGGCAGGGCCGCCCAGGTGCTGGCAAGTAGCCCTGCAGGTGCCTAGACCCTGCTCTCAACCCTTTCCCCCTCACCCTTTGGAGTCAGCTGGGTGGATGGGGCCAAGGGGGTCATGTGGCCAAGGCTGTCTATCCTGGGGAGAGGCTGCACCCTCCTTGAACCTGAAGGAACCACTCATTCACCTTCATTGTTGAACGTATATTGAGCACCTCCTGTGCGCCAGGCCCTGGGCTAGGCAGGGGGACTCAGCCACCTCTCAGTGTGTGAGCCGCCAGACACTGCCCCACCCCCGCCTCCCCATCCAACCAACCAACCAACCTCACAGACAGACACACTCATCCTCCCACCCCCACCAAGTGTCTACAGAGCCATGTGTCAAAGGTGGTCAGGTAGGGCTTCCTGGAGGAGGCGATTCCAGCAGGTGGAAGGAATGGTGTGTGCACAGGTGCTGACCCTTAGGACCACCCCCACCCTGCCCTACCTGGAGAATGATGATAAAAAGGAAGTAGGAGTTTGATATTCGGTGGAACTGCTCATACAGGTTTAAGGGCAGGAAGGAGAAGAAGTTGTACTTGGCTGTGTGAATGATGTTGTCCTAGAATGAGAGCCAGCATGGGGGCACCGCCCAGGCCAGGACTCCACCGTGGCCTCACCCCACCCTTTAGCTACATCAGCAATAACTGAGCACCCAGTGCATACAAAGTCTCAAACCAGACGTACTGAGTGCTAGCTGAGTGCCAAGCCTTGAGCCGCATTAACTGAGCCCCTGCTGGATGCAAAGACTCATAGAAGAGGGCTGTGACCCCCGTATTTCTCCAAGTGAGTCACACACAGAAAAAGGTTTTAGGTAGAGCCTGATGTACTTTGAAGGTTTAATATTGACTTATTTTAACGCGAACGGGGTAGGGGGATGGCAAGGAAACACAGGACATTCTAGCACCAACCTGGTGATTTGCTCACGATTAAAACTGGGGGGTTGGGGGGAGGCTGAGTGGGAGGAGGTAGGAGAGAGGTTTGGGGCTGGGGCCACCCACCTTGTACTTCGTCCTCTGCCAACACAGGAAGGCCTTCTCCTTGAACTGGTTGTTGTAGGTCCTGTCATTGGCCTTCACCTCCCAGGTGAACACTGGGGCAGGGCGAGTGGGGAGTTGCAAGGGGTGTAAACCTGCCTAATGATCCCCCAGAGGAGGCTCATGGGGGACCCAGACGCCGGGGAGCCTGGCCCTCGGCCACGGGAGTGGGAGCTGGTCAGCCACCAAGCGCGGAGAAGGGCCGAGCTGCTCGGCGGCCTGGGCGCCACAGCCCTGCGGGCGCAGAGGAGAGCCCCCCGCGCCCCCCTCTGTGGACGGGGTCAAGGCCCAGCTGCCCCCCGCCCCCCCCCCCCCCCCCCCCCCCAGCCTGCAGCATTCAGCCACGGGGGTCGGACCTAGTTGGACCCCCACGAGAACCCCGTGGTGGGTCTGCCGAATGGGTTTGGGGGTCTCCCCGTCAGCTCCACCTCGGCCATGCTCCTTGGCTGCCTCCGGTGACCCCACCAGCGGCCCCGCAACACGCACCTGCCTCCTCCTCCTCCTCCTCCCCCCGGGCCTCGCCGCGGGGCACGCTGCACACGCTGGTGGAGCTGTTGGGGGGAGGCGCCCGGGTCACACGGGTGGCCCAGCCTTCGCAAGACAGCCCCGCCCCCCCATTCCCACATGGACACCATGCCTCCCCAGCGAGGGCTCCCTCCTTGTTGACCCCCTACGTGGGCCCGGGGTCAGAGGTCATGTCACTTAGTGTGGCTACAGGGCCAGGCTGCTGGTAGGTCCGAGGGTGATCTCGAGGCCGTCGTCACCGTGATGGAGGCAGACACCAGGCTTTCCTGAGCCCGGAGCCGCCCCACCGCCTAGTTCATGGTCACTCCTTCCATCGGGAACGCGGCTCACAGGGGCCCCCCCATCCCCCCGCCGCCAGCAGCTCCCCAAGTCCTGCCCGCAGGCCTGGTCACCGGCTCCTCACCCCTCTGGTTTCCGCTCGGGGTCCTCTGGCGGGCTCAGCCTGAACAGGCACCTCTTCCGGGCCCCCCCTCTGCCCGGGCTGGTCCCCATCCTGGGTTTCATGGCTCTCTCTCCTCTGAGCTGCCTTCGCTGTCTGGGCGGCCGCTGATCTTGGAAACCTCCGGGGGGGCCAGGCCGGACCCGGTGGAGCCGTTGGAGCCGTTAGGGGGAGGTCAACGGTCCTGCTGCGCAACACGGGGCGGGGCTTAAGGGCCTTGCTGGGGGCGGGGCCATGGCGAGTGGGCGTGGCCTCAGGGGGAGGGTCCTGGGGGCGGGGCCGGGGCCGGGGCCCAGGCTGAGTCTGGAGTGGGGCCAGCATAGGGGGCGCTGCAGAGGGTCAGTGGGCAGGGTCTTGCAAGGTGGGGTGGGGTGGGGGGCGGTCTTAATAGGCACCAGGGTCTTAGGGTCGGGACCTGGTGAAACTGGGCCTGAGTAAGGTGGACTGGGGCCAGCGGAAGCGGGTCAGGGCCAGGATGGGACTGGGTACTTGGGTGGGAGTCTGAGCCGCCTGGGCTTTCTCACCTATAAGCTGGCAGAGACCACCCCAACGCTAGGACGAATCCCAATGCCATCCGGCTCCGTCCTGGTGTGCGCCCACTCAGCCGCAGCCTGGGCTCTTGGTGGGGAACTTCCCGAGGGAGGTGATGGGGGTGGGAGGCAGTGGCGAGGCTGGGGCGGCCTCCAGTCAGAGATGGGGAACTAGAGGCCGGGAGAGCCAGGGCGGGAGGTGTGTGGAAGGGGCTGCTACAGTTACCAGTTAGGGTCCACTTGAGAGCTGGGACTCAGGGGGCGGGGCAACTTTGGGGGCACAAGGGAGATGATTAAGTTCCATGTTTCACATGTTCACTTTTAGGAGCTCCCGGAAGGGCGGAAGTTAGGAAGGCAGTGGGCTCTGGGTACCTTCCCTACAGCCCCGGGGTCCCTCACTTTGGCCCAGTACTGACCCAACAGATGGGGTGCCTGTGTTTGACTCTGAGCCCTAGTGTCTTCCCCCCACCTGAGTCTGGGCTCCCCTTGAGGCACTAGCATCACTGATGAGCAGATGTTGGGTGAGTGAATGAGTGAAGAGTGGGGATCCCACCTTCCCCATTAGAGCAGCAACCTCTCAATCACATTTCTTTGGAAGCAGCGCCTGCATGCCCTGCTTGGCCTCCTAGGGGTGCCACGTAAACCTCTCCTTTGATTATTCATGCTCATGCACCCAACAAAATGTTCATCCAGCCCTACCCAAGTCGTTAATGAGAAAGACCCCGGGGAAGGGGCTTTAGGGGAGACCGTGCTGGGTGCAGCTGTGAGGAGCGGTTTGGGGTCCTGACTTCCTCGCTGGGATAGTAACAGCAGGGAGAGGCGCTTCCTGAGCAGCGAGAAATGGGTTTCGGCCTCCAACAGCCAATGGGCTTGGCAAACTGGAAAGGGTGCAGACACCACCCAGAAACGGGTTTCTGTGAAGCCACTGGCAACCACTTCTTTAGAAAACTCTTGTCTACAGAAGGGGAGGGGTAAAGTCAATGGTTACAAGAACAGCCCCTGAGGGATGTAACAGCCACAGGAGCCAGACTGGGCCCCCGCCCTGTCCTCCCCCAGGGCCCCCAGGACCCCCAGGACCCGGAAAGGAAACCCTGATGCAGCTGTGGCCTAGGAAATCCCTAGGGCAGGGGCTCTGTGTCCTCAGCGGGATCCTGCCCTCTTGACCTTTAGCAAAAGCCAGAGTGACAGGGGGGCAGGGGCCTCCTCCTGGCAGCCTTCCAACACCTTTATGCTCCCAACATCAGGACCTGGGGACCGCCACCAGCTTCTGTCCCGCAAGGCTTTTTCTGGCTTCATTTTTCACTTGGAATAAATTAAAAGCAGAATCCTGAACAGCCCTGGCTCTCCCACCCCCAAGAGCCAGAACAACACACAAATAGGGTAGGATTCGGGGCACTGGGCACACACGTTTCCAGGGATGGGCAAACAGCACACAGGGGCTGTGGCCACCCTGCCCTTTCCATGGTAGCTCCTTGGACATTCAACCAGACTTGGCGGCTGGCTCCCAACAAGGGGCCGGTCCTGGCCACAGGGGGCAGCTTGGAACCAGAGCTGACTTTCCTGCTCCCCCATTGGGGCAGGTCCTGGCCACAGAGACAATGTCTTCCTCAGTGTGTGGCTCCACACCGGGCACGCCAGGACAGCTAAATCCATACATTTACCACACATTTATTCTGTCCCGGCCCGGGGTGTGGAGAGGGGGTTGAGACATTGGGGGGCAGAGAGGATTGAGGCATTGAGGGGAGAAGGGTTGAGGCATTGCTGGGGAGGGGCGGAGGCTGTGGGCCTTCACAGACAGCTCCCAAGTGAGGGCAGGGCTCCACATGCTCAAGAGGTTCGGAGACAGAGAGGAAACAGGGGTGTGTATATGACACTCCGAGCCAGGGCTAACATAATGCACCGTGGGGGCGTCAAAGGGTCATTGTAGGAAGACACAGACATTTTTTAGTTTCCCTGCTAAACACACATATATCTGACACACGATGCATAGTATAAATGGGATATATATATACATATATATATATGTATATGTATATGTATATAAATATATTTGATACACATGTACAATTCTTTCCTGAATTCTGTTACTTGTATTAAATCTGCTCTTCAAGTTTTCAAAGGTGCTTGGCATTCTTAGCTATATTTGAAGCTGATTAGTGTTAATAACATTCCATAATATTAATATTAACAGGGCCTTGACAGATACTCTCTTTTTTGCCTTTATAATTTTTCTATAAAAATATTGCTGTTTAGATAAGAAGAGTAGTAATCATATAACTTTAAACAACAGGAGCCATATTATCATAGCAAACCAGAGAGTACATGGCAAGCACTGTCTCAGTAAGATTCTGTGACGGCAAGATGTTCTGTCTGGAGACTGGTCTGTTTGAAAGAAGAGGCCATAGAGTCCCTTTCTTTGGAAGATAAAGAGCAATGCTGCCATCTAGTGTGTAAGAACTATAAGACAAGGGTTGATATTTTCCTTTATGAGCATCAATTCTAAATGACCTGGATCACACCAAGGAGAAAGACAAGGACCCGGGCTACAGAGAAGTAAAAGGCTCAGCTTCCTTTTACTGCCTGACCTTACAGCTATCTAACGGAGTGTTTACATTTGTGAGAAAGAGCAGAGTTTGATTGACTGTTTATTGCTGACATTAAATAACTAGTGATTTCCATCATCACTTTGTGTGGACTCAGACTTCCTGCCAATGGAGACAGCTGATCACTGGAGAAAGAGAACCTAAGGAAATGGTGTCAGAGGCTGTGATCTAAGCACTCATTTGAAAGCCCTGGAATGGCAGACATCCCTAGGATGCCGACTGCTGACCATGAGTACTCCTCTCTGTGGGAAAGACCTTGGGCAGAACTTTGCCCTGCATTCTAGACTCTGTTCCATAGCCTACATTCCCACAATGCTCCAGGACTCACCAGAAACCAATTGGATATTTTCATCTATTGTAACTGTCTCAGTCAGCCATCAGAGATAAACCACTGGCCAGGTTATCATGTAAACAGGCCATAAGATTACACAATCTGAGGAAACTTGGCCATGTCTGTTTCACCCAAGTTTAAACATTTCTAGAAATACCTACAGAAAACGAATATGATTCAAGGAGAATATTGTGTCTAAATTTCTCTAAATCTGGTTTCATTGAGGTGTACATATACAGTGGGTATCCGATATCTTTCAGTGTCCCAGAGGTAAACTTCAGCACCAGAACTATGCCCCATCGCTGCCTCCAAAGTACACCTAACTCCCCATATTGGGCTCTGCTGACCTTGAAAATTCACAGAAATTTTCACTCCAACTATACACCAAATGATAAATGAAAACTAGGCAGGAAAAACAAGTAGCAAATTTCTCTGTTGTAGGGAAAGTGTATATTTTCTTAATAATTTACTTATTCTATATAATAAACACCTCATATGCAAATTGACCAAATGACAGAATGACCTGTGGAACAACCGATCACTATGACACGCACTAGGGGGCAGACGCTCAATGAAGGAGCTGTCCCCAGCCCGCAGGCCCCAGGCCAGCCAAGCAGAGAAAGGTAACCAGTGGCGGGGGGGGGGGGGGGGGTGGCGAGTGGGTGGCACCAGGCCAGTCAAGGCAGATGCCAGTGGGGGCCCTCCCGATCACCCTACTGGTTGCCTCACAGATTGGCCCTGATCACCGGCCAGGCCTAGGGACCCTACCCATGCACGCATTTTGTGCACCGGGCCTCTAGTTTGATCATAATGAGCATGTGTAATTCTTGCCCCTCAAATACTTTTCTTCCTTGAGATCAGATGTGTTTTCCATGATTACAATTTAATAATTAAATAGAACAACCGTTATGTTCTAAGATAACATTTGTCAGATGGTCTTCACCAATTGCTCACAAAAGCTCTACTAAGGAATTCCTCCTGCCTGTTTGGGTTGGTGCCAAGGACTCTGTATCAAAAGAATGGCAGTATCTCTGACCAAATGGTATGGAAAATACATACCTAAGCAGAAAGATGGAATTTGGTGTTCAATCCAATGTCACCCTTCATGTATTTGGATCATAGAGAAGCAGCATGGTAACTATTCCAGAACTTTGGGTCTGAAGACAAACTGCCTGGGTTCAAACTTTGTTTCTGTCATTTACTGACACACTATCGATATTTAACCTTGCTGGGTCTCAGTTTCCTCATCTGTTGTCTTTGTCAGTGCAGGCTGCTGTAACCAAGTGCTATAGACTGGAGTGTTTATAAACAGAAGACGTTTATCTCTCACAGTTCCGGGGGCTGGAAGTCCAAGCGCAGGGTGTCAGCATGGCTGGGTCTGGAGCAAGCCCTCTTCCAGGCTGCAGGCTGCCAACTTTTCCTTTTATCCTCGAACAGTGGGGAGCAGACAGAGGAAGCAAGCTCTCTCATCTCTTATAAGGGCACTAATCCTATTTATGAGGGCTCCACCTTCATGATCTCACCTGGTTCTAATTACCTCCCAAAAGACTTAACTTCCTAAGACCAAAATACGAAATTGAGGGGACACAAACATTCAGGTCATAACATCTGTGTAAGAATAACAGAAGTGACCAAATTAGAAGATGCATACACATCGCACATTTAATAATTATGTGGGTAATCGATGTGTACATATATAGTAGCTACTTCATCTCACTTTTGTTCTTTCAGATTTTCATGTTTTTCCTTTACCCCCACAATTATATAGAAAAATAGAATTCACATATATTTTTTAAGATGGCCATATTTTGAGCAATGTTTTAACATGATCTTTCTGTAAAGAGATTTGTTTTTCTGCATCTAAAAGTATATAATTTAGCAGTATAAGGTGAGTGAGATAATCAGATTTGCTTTAGATTTTTTTTGTTTGTTTTACTTTTTGTATACAAATTAAAAAATAAACAGGAAACCACATTTCAGCAACTTTTCTCATAATCACCAAAAACTGAAAACAGTCTTCCACCAGAAGGTGAATGGATAAACAATGGAATACAGCTCAGAGATAAAAAAGATGAAGTACTGATACATGCAACAAGATAGATGAATCTCCAATGCATTTCGCTGAGTCAAAGAAGCCAGTTCAACCATAGAGATGGAGAACAAACCAATTAGTGTTTGCCAGGAGCTGGGCAGGGAGGACCAACAGCAATGGCGTACAAAAGAATTTTGGGGGGTGATGACACTGTTTTATATCACGATGAAATGGTGGTTGCAGGACTCTTTATATTAGTCAACTCAGTGAACTTTACATCTCAAGGGGATGAATTTGCTATAGTAATTAAATATTTATACATATATGCTATATATTATATTTTAATAAACCTGATATTAAGAAGAAAGAAAATTGCACCAAACATATACCCTGGTAAATTATTATAAGGTGAATACTGTTGTAATCTAAATTATATACTTTTAGATGAAGAAAGTGAAACTTTCTGATAAAATTTCAGCAACCTCAGGAGTCCTCTGTGTTCCAACCCAATGAAAGCCACCTGACTTTTTAGAGCAGTTTTAGATTTACAGAAAAATTGAATGAAAAGTAGATTTCCCATATACTCTATCAACACCACACAAAGTTTCCCTTTTTATTAACATCTTGGTCATAGATTTTGTCAATGTATACTAATGGTGCAATTTAGCGTGTTCCTCTGTCCTCCGTATTTCCTGCAAATATAGCTGGACTCAGAGGCTTAAATAGACATGCGCACTACCCTTGGGTGAGACTATTGGTGCTGTTGTGTTCTCTCAGCAGGAGGCACATAGTGGCTGTTTTTCATACTTTTTTTGATGTTAGCTGCCATTGTTTCTCAAAGCCTAGGATCATTAACTTGCTGGTGGATTAAAAATGGTGATATCCCAATTCTATCCTTTTGCTTACATACATTAATCCTGTATAATAAAGAGGTAATATGCAAATTAACCCTCATGTCCTCACAAGATGGCTGTCTACAACCAGCTGGCAGCGGGGTTAGTGAGGGACGAACAAACAAATGAACAAGCAGGCTGCGTGGGGTGACCAGGCCGGCAGGGGGCAGTTAGTGAGGGATGACCAAATGACTGAACAAGCAGGCTGTTTGCTTGAGAATTCTAAATATATTACTCCATTATTATGTCACAAGGTATTGTTGAAAAGTCTGATGTAATTTTTAATTTTTTTAAAACATCACATATACTTTTCACTTAGACACTCAAAGGATTTTTTTTTTCTTTCTCTTTGACGACTTCTAATTTTACTAGCTGAAGTCTTGGTATTAGTTTTTCCATATGCTCATCCTATCTAATAAAAGAGTAATATGCAAATTGACCATCACTCCAACACACAAGATGGCTGCCCCCATGTGGTCAAAGATGGCTGCCCCCGTGTGGACATAAGATGGCTTCCACAAGATGGCCAGCAGGGGAGGGCAGTTGGGAGGGACCAGGCCTGCAAGGGAGGGCAGTTGGGGGTGATCAAGCCTGCAGGGGAGGGTAGTTAGGGGTGACCAGGCCGGCAGGGGAGCAGTTAGGCATCAATCAGGCTGGCAGGGGAGTGATTATGGGATTATCAGGCTGGCAGGCAGAAGAGGTTAGGGGCAATCAGGAAGACAGGCAGGCGAGCAGTTAGGAGCCAGCAGTCCTGGATTGTGAGAGGGATGTCCAACTGCCCATTTAGGCAGTCAGTAGGATTGGGCCTAAACAGGCAGTCAGACATCCCTTGAGGGGTCCCAGATTGGAGAGGGTGCAGGCTGGGCTGAGGGACACCCCCCCCCCCCCCCCCCGCCCGGGCCTCTAGTTTAATATGTTGTTTCAAATATTTTCTTCCTGTATTTTTTTCAGGACAGATTTTCTCCTCCTAATTAATATTTTTAGGTTTTTATTTATTTTACTAGAGACCCAGTGCATGAAATTTGTGGACTGGTAGGGTCCCTAGTAGCTGCCAGCTGCTGGCTGCTGGCTGGGTACTCCATCCCTTCCCCCAAATGGCCCTGCCCCCTGGTCAAACTCCCAGATGACCTCCTGGTCGAGGGGACAATTTGCTTTTATTATATAGGATAATTTATGTTACTTGTCTTCTTTAGAGATCACCTTTCTCTAGATCTTGGATCTTCTTTGACTAATTCCAATACTTGTCACTTTTTGAATTTTTTGTATGACCTGCTTTACTTTAAGTTTTAAAAGTTTTTCTTTTTACCTTCTATTTTTTTTACAACATTTTTTATTTGATCTGTTTCCTCTGCATTCTTAATTTCTAAATTTTATTTTTTCTTTAGTTTTATTATCTCAGTTTGACCTTGTAATTCTGATTTATCTTGCTTTTTCATATCTTGTATCTTCGATGAGCACCTCAGCTTGTTTGGAATTGTTTCAGGGGATTGTCTTTTTGAAACTGTTATTTTCTCTAAGAAAGTAATACTCTTTTAAACATTTTTCTATTACAGTGATTTAAATTGAGCTTCGTCTTTAATTTTTTAATATTCTCTGTTGTTTCCTTTATGTGGGTTTCTTTTTTCTGCACGTGAGAAGGAAGTTTGGCTCACATAGCTTTTCCAGCTTCACAAGTCTCCCTCTTATGTTGTATTCATGAAGTGTTAAAAAATATAAAGTATTGTGTTCTGAGCTTCCCCAGCTCTGTAACCTGCTCCTACCTTTACCTGGACCATCTGCTTCTTTTGTGCCTGTTGTCCCCACCCTCTCAGTGTGGAGGCCTGCTCTGAAAGGCATGTCTGGGGCTCAGTGTCACCAGTTCCTGGAAGCTAGGATGCTCCTGTCCCTCCATGGCTAATATGCCCTGCATTTACCCACCAGCACAATGAACCCCTTGTATTGCAGTGACTATCCATTAGCTATTAAGGATTCTCCACTTATTATCATCTGTCAGATGCCGGATCATTTCCCTTTGCTTTCTCCTGAGCAGATAAGAAAACATATAGGTCTTGTAACTGTTAGTGGTTTTCCCCTCCCATTAGTATTTAGGGGATATCTTGCTTTATTGTAAATGTTGGGTCTTTCTCTCTAGTTACTCTGCATGTTTTAACATGGGCATTCAGGAAGATACAAAATTACACTGTCGATGCCACCGTGTTTTTAATAGTTTCTTCCAGATTGTTTTTAATAGTGTTCAAAACAAACCCTCTTTGGTTTGTCTATTTAATTTTACTTTATCTCAGTGTCTATCCAAGGTTTAAATGATGCTTGACAGGGTTTGGTCTTAGGCAGTTTAGTTAGATAACGAATTCTCTGTAAATGTATGAGAGCTTAGATTTTATCTCCTGTTAAATAGTTTCATGTTTGTGTTTTTTTTCTAGTTGTAGATCTACTAAAGTATGGGCTTATTCTTTATTAGTATCAGTGTGGCTGTTATTATACATGGAAAATTTCCTTACTTCTCTGTATTCTTTTCCTATTATTTTGAATGCAGTTGTTTATATTAGAAAAAGTCAAGCATCTCTGGGGAAACTTTTAAATTTCTTTATTAAGTCATCTGCAAGCCCAGTCTTCAAGTTTTGCTATAAAATTTGAACACGACTGACATTTTCATTTTCTTTTTTTGTTGTTAATCTTCACCCAAGGATATTTTTTCCATTGCTTTTCATTTTTTTATTATTATTTTAAAATATATTTTTATTGATTTCAGAGAGGAAGGGAGAGGGAGAGAGAGATAGAAACATCAATGATGAGAGAGAATCATTGATCAGCTGCCTCCTGCATGCCCCACATTGGGGATGGAGCCCGAAACCCAAACATGTGCTCTGATGGAGAATTGAATGAACCATGACCTCTAGGTTCATAGGTCAAACCACTGAGCCATGCTGGCTGGGCTCCATTGCTTTTTAGAGAGAGCAGGAGAGAGAGAGAGAGAGAGAATCAGTGTGAGACACATTAATTGATTGCTTCCTGTGGGAGTGGTGCTGGAGATCGAACCTGCAACCCAGGTAATGTGCCCTTGATCAGGAATTTAACGCGTGACCCTTAGGTGCATGGCAGACACTCTAAACATTGAGAAACACCAGCCAGTCTCATTCTCCTATATTTATCTTTTCCTTTAAATGTCAATCTCTCCCACATTTATTTCTTCATCTCTTTTTTTTACATTTGTGCCCCACAATAACTTGTCACTATGTGATAAATAAAGGAAGAAACAAAATAATTATGAATAAGATTAAAATTTTATAATTTTTATTAGTAATTCTATATAATAAAAGGCTAATATGCAAATCGACCTAACAGTGGAACAACTGGTCACTATGATGCACACTGACCACCAGGGGGCAGACGCTCAATGCAGGAGTGCCCCCTGGTGGTCAGTGCACTCTCACAGGGGGAGCACCGCTCAGCCAGAAGCCCGGCTTATGGCTGGCGAGCACCGCGGAGGTGGTGGAGCCTCTCCTGCATCTGCAGCAGCACTAAGGATGTCCTATGGCACTAAGCCGTCAGTCAGACATCCCCTGAGGGCTCCCGGACTGTGAGAGGGTGCAGGCTGGGCTGAGGGGACACCCCCCCGGGGGCACGAATTTTGTGCACCGGGCCTCTAGTATATTTATAATAACATGATGTACCAATAAACTTGTTTTTGCACAAACAGTTCTATTCCTGGTAACACACATCCATAAATATTTAATAATTGCTTATGGTAAAGTATGCTAGTAAGTTATCAGGTCAGCTGTTTAGTACAAAGTTTCCTCAAGAGGAAAACTATTCCTAATGTGATATTTCATTTGTGCTGACCTAGAATCTCTAAAAAGCAGTGGGACTTCTAATTTGTGTAAACATCTGTAATGGCTAGCACGTGCTTTCTTTATTGCTTTTTTATTTTTTAAAACATGTAGGTTTCAGCTCTTCTTGTTTCAATTCATTTCCTTCCTACAAAATGTGCAACATGCGGATGTTTAAAAGCATGACCTGTAATAAAGTTTGCAATTTAGAGAAATGCTAAAATTTTCATAAATGTACTAACAAGATCTCCAGGGTAAAACTCTAAAGCCTCAGAGAATAGGGGAATGGGAAGTTTGTGCTGAATTGGCACCTGCAAATATCAATTCTTCATTTGCAAATCTTCTATGTCTTCTGCTTGTCTGTGATTACTTCCACTTGTCTCTGTAAGTACTCCCTTAGTGCATTCCTCTAAGAGTTATACAACCTGTTTTACTAATTCCTTAAAACTCTGTTTTACTTTGTATTATAAATTCTCTTACAATAAGCATGAACACACATAATTTCTGGAGAGAAAAGCAGTGTTTAAATGATAAGATACATTGACAAAAAGCTGAAGACTTACAAGTGAACTGAAAAACTCAAATTTGGATGCATTTTAAAATAAAATGCACCAGATCCCTACCTAATTCAATAGTCATCTTGTTTTATGTTTTAGATGGTTGTGTTTGTTTAGGCAAATTAGGCTTAAGTTTATTTATAGTTCCACATTCATCATGTTTGGCTTCTCTCACTTAATTTTTTCCAGGTGAATCGAAATCAGTGCACAGTATTTTGACAGAGGAAAGAGGTTCCTGTTGCTGAATTCCCCATTCTCTCAGGCCAGTTTATACTTTAAATGCTCATGATATTATGTCATGTCTACCAACTGCTTGAAAAGCCAAATTGAGAAGGAGGTTGTAATTAAATCATAATTAAAACTTCTGATAATTATGATTGAATTCCCAAACATGTTATAAAGCTATTTAGCACACACAGTAATGAAAGACTTCCATTTCACCCATTACCACAGGATTCTTATTCCCATGTAGTGTGAACACAAACTTCCTACCAGTGGACTCTATGGGCTCTACGGGCTCAGTGGACTCTATGGGCCATCAGCAAAATATTCCACATCCTCAATATACTCTCTGAACATCTTACTGCCCTACCCCAAATCAGATTACTATCTGGGGGCATAATTTTACCCTGTAGTACTATCAAGACGTGACACAGTTTTCCCCTCCCATACTTTTCTCACCACCGGTTAAAAGTGGGTAATATCCAAACTCACTGATTAATCACCATGTGTTAGGCATTTACATCTATTAAACTCACTTAATCCCTAAAACAATTCTCTGAAATAGAAAATATCATTCCCAACAAGCGATGAGAAAAGTGGGATGCCAAAAACTTAAGTTATTTACACAAGGTCACCACATCTGCTAAGTAGCAGAAGTTAATTTGATTCCAAGTCCATAATATTAATTACTGGGCTTTGATACCTCCAGAGTAGGTATCCTCATTGAACTTTAGTGTATATTCTAGAACATTTACTTTCCCTTTTCCCTCAACAGTATAACTTTGAAGCTCAAATTAATAGGCAATATCACTTTCTTTCTCTCTTTGTCACCATCCCTCATTCACTGCAGAACTAGATTCTGATATTTCTCTTCACCAATCAACATTCATGTCATCATTCTGGATGATTTCTACATCCATGTAAAAGATTAATTCCAATCCCACCCAATGATTTACTACTGATTTTTTCATGTCTCCCAACTATAACCTCCTATCTTCCCTGTGAGCTTGCCCTACTCATCCACTGGAACAACTCCTTGATGCTTCCCACAAACATCACTAATCCATTAACTTGGCCTTTCTGCTTTCTCACCACCTGAATCTCTACTCAACCTTCAGCAGTAGTCAGGACTACATTTCCCTAATCAATTCATCCTTCCATTCTTTGGGATGATTATTATTCTCTCTTTTAAAATTTTCAACATCCACTTATTCTCTCTTTCACATGATGATGTTTCCTCTTATTTACTTGGGAAATAGAATCATTTTGAATCACATGATGATGTTTCCTCTTATTTAGTTGGGAAATAGAATCACATCTTCCCACCACCACATACATGAACTGACCTACATTTATATTCATTTATTTCATTTCGGACTGTTAAAAATACATTATGCATTCATTCTACTCTTGTTTAAGGCCAAGTTCTTTGCTTGTGCCCAAGACCTTCTATTTTATTTTAGCCATTCTAGCAAGGCCTATGTGCCCAGGAGTCTAGTCCACTGAATCTGCTCTGACTAGCATCGAATGACCTTTATTTTTCCAGTCCAAACGTCAGCTTCTATCTTTCCAGTATCATTGGGTCCAGCCCAATGGTCAGTCCTCATTTGATCCCACCTCTCTGTAGCACTGGACACAGTAAATTACTCCTATTACTTTATTCATCACTTGATCTTATTTTATTTTTCTCCCATCACCATTTATCACCCCACATCCTCTTTCACCTCCACCCACTTCCTACCCCCTGCAATCACCTCACTTTGTCCATGTGGAAAGAACTCATTACTCCTATTTTTAAAGCGCTTCCCTTTTCAGACATCCTGCTTATTTTCCTCATTCTTCAAAGTTTCTCAGTTTCCTTTTATGGATTTTAATGTAAACAGGCATATTGTGAAGAAGAAGGGAAGAATCAGACAGTATTTCAAAAATCATATAAATATTACATACCCATTTCTTTATTATTTAGAAAACAGCTATTTTAAAAGGCTGAAGCTAGAGGCCAGCTGGTGTGGCTCAGTGGCTGAGCAGTGACCTATGAACCAGTTGGTGACAGCTCCATTCCAGGTCAGGCCATATGCCCTGGTTGTGGGCTCAATCTCCAATGTGGGACAGGCAGGAGGGAACAGATCAATGATTCTCATCATTGATCTTTCTACCTCTCTCTCCCTTCCTCTCTGAAATCAATAAAAATATATTTTTACAAAATAAAATAAAAATAAAAGGCTGAAGCTAGAGATGAGCATTTTCACTGAAATATGCCAAAATGAGAGAAAACTTCCCCATCACTGGTGATTGGTTTACACATCACCCATGAACTCAGGGTATAGATACATCTTTCCCAGAGATTTCATTGAACTGTTGTTAGATATATAGCATTTAGTTTTCAGAATGTGTACAAGTAAGAATTAGAAACCATTTTTTATGGAGGCTACAGAAAAAAAACAGAATGCCATCATTCTTTGACCAGTGGTCGGCAAACCGTGGCTCGTGAGCCACATGCGGCTCTTTGGCCCCTTGAGTGTGGCTCTCCCACAAAATACCACGTGTGGGTGCGCACGTACAGTGCGATTGAAACTTCGTGGCCCAGGCGCAGAAGTTGGTTTACGGCCTGGGTGAGTCTATTTTGAAGAAGTGGCGTTAGAACACTCATGGGGCCAAAGAGCCGCATATGGCTCGCGAGACGCGATTTGCCGACCACCGCTTTAGACAACCATGAAAAATTATGTCATTCCATGAACTTTAGCTTCCAAAAGTTTAAGTCAAAATCCATGGGAAATATACGGTGTCTGCATGTGCAGAGGGAAGAGAAGAAATGTGAAAGAAATTGTGCTTCTCTAAAATATTTGAGAATTTTAAAACTTACTCCACCTTGGTCGAGAGGCACCTCCCCTGTTGCCAAGTTCATTTCAAATAATCTGCACTTACGGTATTTGTGAGATCCCTTGTTGAAGATTCCTTTTAAGAACATGGATAAAAGCCCATGTTCCCACGGCCATTTTAGCTTAAACTATTTTAGTTTCAGAAAGAAAGTGTTTGTTGTTGAGTTGGCGCATAAAATTTAAAAATTAGATTTGATTTTGAAAGTTATAAACATAAAAGATATTCTTTCTCCTTCCTTGAACTTGTGTATTTCTCCTCCTGGGAGCTGGCCTCACACTGGAAAACCCTGGTTGGGTGGAGTGAAGTTGTGTCAGCAGCTTTGTTTGCAGGCCACACACTGACACGGGGTGGCTGGGTATTAAATCCATGTTTAATCACTCATTCCCAAGATAGACGCATGAGCCAAACCAACAAAGGAGGAGCACATATTCCTGCTGTAAATAGCTTCAGGCAGATTGCTCTTGAGTAAAGCATCAAGGTCAACTCGTTATTGCTGACTGTTTACTGTTTTCTGGGAAAAATTCACTGTGATGCTAATTGCTTTTTAAATTACACAAAGAATTGTCCAACCATTCCGATCAGAGTTATTATGTCTACTCAGATTCTCTTGCATGAACTGGTTCAAGGCCATAGTGTTTTCCATTTTTGCACAGAACCTAAAAACTTGAGGCAAGTACTGCATTAGGCTGTGATGATGGATGTGTTACCTATACTTCTCTATTTGAACTGATAGTATATCTGCCTGGCAACTGCATTACCAATCATTTAGTAAAAACGTATTCCTGTGAAGCCATTACCATGATTTTCATTAAAACAAGGTTTGCTTTCCAGGAGTCAGGTGTTTTCAAAGGCATGTCATCGTGGGACTCTCAGGCTGGAATCCTACAAGGGGCAATGAGGACCCCTCTCTAATAATCAGAACTCTCCTTTCTGGGGGCCAGTGCAAGCAGCCTCCAGTCATCACTTGGCACGCCCCTTTATATCTAGTTGAGAGTGAGGTGTACGGAGAAATCTGTATATTTTGGAGACACAGGTCAGATCAAGATTTGTGCTTTGCATTCTATCCCACTCTTCTTCTTCCCCAGTCCAATGAGCATTATTCTTGTGCCTCTGAAGACTCTTTCTTCTTATACTCTCTTTGGAATATTTTCCTCCTAACAGATACACTTATTACTTATGGCTTATGCAAGGAAACGAATTCTATTTTAGCACTAATACTAAATTGCTTTTTACTTTTATTCTTTAAGTCATTTCACTGGAGATTGGAAGTAGACAAGATATAAGCCCATATGCCCATAACATCTTGAGCTACAACTATGGTCCATTTAATAGCTGTTTTTATTTCTTTTGGTTTTACAAATGAATGATTTAATTTTGTTTATTCCTAGAAAGTAAGACTAGTCACAACTGCCAAATACCTTGCATATGTTAGCAATGAAACCAAAGCTTATAGTCGTTTTCCTACTGTGAATATTAAAAGCTAAGGTATGAATCACCTAGAAAATCCTAAAAATAGAAATATGTTATCATGAATGGGTTTTGAAATTGCAAAAACCTATATGATAGTCATAACAAATCTGAATGACTTAGAAATATGTAAAATAAACACCGAAGTTCTTTCCCCTCTGTGGCCCATTCGTGATAACACTGTTCAGCAGTTTAGTATCATGCAAGTTTCTTTTTTCTGTATATCTATATAATAAAAGCCTATGTGACCGTTATGGCACAATGACCAAAATGGTAGTATATCTGCTTGGTCACTATGATGCATACGGACCACCAGGGGGGCAGACGCTCAATGCAGGAGCTGCCCCCTGGTGGTCAGTGTGCTCCCACAGGGGGAGCGCTGCTCAGCCAGAAGCCGGTCTCACAGCTAGGGAGCGCAGCAGCCGTGGCAGGAGCCTCTCCCACCTCTGAGGCAGCGCTAAGGCATAGCTAGCTAAGTGGTAAGGAGCCTGCTCACCAAGAAGCAGCAATCTGAGCGGTAAGGAGCAAGCAGGCAGAAGGTAAGGAGCGAGGGATCCTGGATTGCAAGAGTGTGTAGGCCAGGCTGAGGGACCCGCCCCCCAGTGCACGACTTTTGTGCACCAGGCTTCTAGTCATATATATCTATTTCTCACAACATTTTTGTTTATTTTTAAAAATTGCATTCCTTTCTACATATAACTGGGCATAATGCAGAAAACTATAAAAAGTGTTCTATTGTTTCATAGTTTGCTGTTCACTCTAAAATATCAAGGATGCTTTATTATAGTAATAAATTTAAACATTCTTTATTATTTAGACTGTTGCATACAGCTTTTGAATAAACCATTTTGTCTACTTATGGGTGTTTGGCTCATTTTCAATAGTTTGTGTTAAAAATTTCTGCAAGGAGCATCTTTTTTTTTTCTCTCCTTTGTAAAAATATCCTTAGAAACATAGATGGGAAACTGTTGGTTAATTGGCATGAAATTTTAAATTTTTTATACAAATTGCTCCCCAAAAAGAATGTACCAAATTACACTCCCATCAACAGTTGGTACCCATTTCTCCACACAGCCACCCCCATTGGATGTCACCAATCTGCTTCACTTTTCATATCAGTCACAATACTGTTATAGTGTCACAAAAAATTAAATAATCAAGAACTCTTTAATCCCAGTGGTTTACTACAACCAAAATTGTATTTGTCTATCACCAAAATTCTCTCTTCTAACACTGTAACTAAGCCATCTGGAACCAATGTTCTCAAAGTTTCTGCAGAAGAATATTCTTTTTCAACAGCTAGATCCCATAGTGACACTATTTCTTCCTCTTGCCACCCACTGGCACTCATACCGGCTCCTTCTAATTGCCAAGGGGTTGGGAAATATAATCCTTTCATATCCCAGGATGGAGGGAGCAGCGGTCCTGGGTGAGTAGAAGCCACTACCTCACTGTTACTAATGTGAGGTGTGAAAAATGTTTCTCCTTGTGGCTGTAGTTTTTTTCCTCCCTGGTGATCTTTTTATTGTGTGATTGTTTTTTCTTCTTTCTTTTTAAAATTAAGCACTTGTAATTTTTATAATTGATTTAGAGGAGCCCATTATGTACTATGAATACTAACTTTTCTTTCTATATATTACAAATATTTTCTCTTAGGCTTTCTGCTCTTAATAGTTACAACATTTTTGGTGAATGATGCTCCCTGAAAATATCATTTATTAAATCAGTGACACACCATCTCATTTGGGCCTTCAATATACACTAACCAAATCTCTTTCAAGCTTCCAGGCTAAAAGAAAAACTTACACATTTAAAAGTGATTTATGTCATGTGTAAAAGTGAAGATAGTGACACTGCATTACCTAAGCATAGCTTCTGGGTTAGTTTTCAATCTTCCCATCAGTACCATTTTTTTTTAAACAAAGCTTAAATTTTATGAGATACTGCCCATTGTTGGAAACTATCATTCTAAGATAAAAATTTATACTAATAAAAGGGTAATATGCTAATTAGACCGGATAGACTGGACGTTTTCTGGATGTCCTTCCGGACAAAGCCGCAGCTGCGAGGGCCAAGGGCCAGCAGCACGGGAGAGGTGGTAGTGCGGGAGAGATGGCAGCGTGGGAGAGAAGGCGGCGTGGTCCCGGTCCCAGTGCTACCCCTTCCACAGAGGCAGCCACAGAGGCAGCAGCGCGGGCCTGGTCCTGGCGCCACACCTCCACAGAGGTTGCTGTGCCTCAACCTCCCCCAGCCCCTCCCCCAGCCAGGGAGCAGGCCTAAGCCATCAGTAGGACATCCCCCGAGGGCTTCCAGACTGTGAGAGGGGGCAGGCCAGGCCAGCTGAGGGATTTCTCCCCCCCCCACCAGTGCACAAATTTCCGTGCACTGGGCCCCTAGTAGTACCATAAGAGTCCCATCAAGAAAACCAGGCCTGCCTGGCTGGTATGGCTCCATGATTGAGAGTCGACCCATGAACCTAAGAGTCACTGGTTTGATTCCTGGTCTGGGCACAGGCTTAGGTTACAGGCTCCATTTCCAGAGGGAGCATGCAGGAGGCAGACAGTCTACGTTTCTCTCTCAGGCATGTTTCTATCTCTCTCTTCCTTTTTCTTCCTCTCTCTCTAAAAATCAATAAAAACATATTTTTTTTTAAAAAAGATACCAGGCCTGAAAGTCCAATGAGCAAGAATAACACAGCATATATACAGTAGTTCTGAACAAGCAGGAGAGGGTTGCCAGCAGAGTTACACTAATACTTTAACAATATACACAAGTAATACAAATTTGGGGGAACATGTCCAAATTTGGAAAATTAGCCAAAAAAGAAAGTAAACAATGATTTAAATCAATACATCAGACAGAGTCGAAGAAATAAATCCATGTACCATGTACGAAAGGCTACAATCAAGCAGACCTTGTAAACACACTTCAGAGTGAGGGCTCCCTGTTCACGCCCTGGTCTTATACTCCCTGCTAGAGAGAAGTGGAAACAGTTTCTACAGCCCAAATTGTCATTGGCTTGAGTGATATCTAAACACAAGATGTACAAGCTGTGAACTTGCTCTATGTGCCTTTATGTTTCACCTGCCAGAAATATCTTTCTGCAAAGCAAGTCATAATGGTGCCCGTTCAAATGAGCATTTCTGTTCTTTTGAAAGTAAGAATGGCTATGAGAGGAGAAGGTTCTGAGGGGAAACTTCTTACTACAGCTCCCACGGCAGAGGCCCATGTAGCAACTCCCCCTCCAGGAGCTTCCACAGGCCCTGTCAGGTGTGCTCACTCCCGTGGGTGACCTGAAACAGACATCGTATCGGAGACACGGGCCCTGTCAGGTGTGCTCACTCCCGTGGGTGACCTGAAACAGACATCGTATCGGAGACACGGGCCCTGTCAGGTGTGCTCACTCCCGTGGGTGACCTGAAACAGACATCGTATCAGAGACACGGGCCCTGTCAGGTGTGCTCACTCCCGTGGGTGACCTGAAACAGACATCGTATCAGAGACACGGGCCCTGTCAGGTGTGCTCACTCCCGTGGGTGACCTGAAACAGACATCGTATCAGAGACACGGGCCCTGTCAGGTGTGCTCACTCCCGTGGGTGACCTGAAACAGACATCGTATCGAAGACACGGGCCCTGTCAGGTGTGCTCACTTCCGTGGGTGACCTGAAACAGACATTGTATCGGAGACACGGGCCCTGTCAGGTGTGCTCACTCCCGTGGGTGACCTGAAACAGACATCGTATCAGAGACACGGGCCCTGCCAGGTGTGCTCACTCCCATGGGTGACCTGAAACAGACATTGTATCGGAGACACGGGCCCTGTCAGGTGTGCTCACTCCCATGGGTGACCTGAAACAGACATCATATCGGAGACACGGGCCCTGTCAGGTGTGCTCACTCCCATGGGTGACCTGAAACAGACATCATATCGGAGACACGGGCCCTGTCAGGTGTGCTCACTCCCGTGGGTGACCTGAAACAGACATTGTATCGGAGACACGGGCCCTGTCAGGTGTGCTCACTCCCATGGGTGACCTGAAACAGACATCATATCGGAGACACGGGCCCTGTCAGGTGTGCTCACTCCCGTGGGTGACCTGAAACAGACATCATATCGGAGACACGGGCCCTGTCAGGTGTGCTCACTCCCGTGGGTGACCTGAAACAGACATCGTATCGGAGACACGGGCCCTGCCAGGTGTGCTCAGAAGCCGGCTAGGGAGAATGGGAAGGTTTAGGGAGGCCATCAGACCAAGTGAGTACATGGGCATGGGTATAGACAAAGATGTAGGAAAAAGCATTCACATACATAGATATATCTATCATGGTAGATACATGTGTAGCTTTAAACAAGTGAGAGGAAAGAAGGTGAGAGAAGTAAAATCCTATCTAATAAAGAGGGAATAAGCAAATTGACCATCATACCATCACAAATATGGAGGCGCCCACAGCTGAGGCTGAGTTCCCATAACGAGCCTTAAGGAGCAATCAGCAGGGACCTGAGGCTGTGTGGTGCTGGGCCTGGGTAGGGGACCTGAGCCTGCACTCCCCTGCCCTGTGGGGCTTGGTAGGGGACCTCAGGCCATGCCCCCACCCCAGCATCAGGCTGGGGACCTCAGGCTGCACCCCCTGCCTGGCAGGGCTTGACGGGGGATCTCAGGCTGCACCCCCGCCACGGTGCTGGGCTGGGGGACCTCAGGCTGCACCCCCCACCTGGCAGGGCATGACAGGGGACCTCAGGCCATGCTCCCTCCTGGCAGGGCTTGAAGGGGGACCCTAAGGGAGTGAACCCACTGCCCCGGTGCCGGGGGACCTGAGGCTGCATCCCCCACCTAATGGGGCTTGATGGGGGATCTCAGACCACACCCCCAGCCCAGCAGGGCTTGACGGGGGACCTCAGGCCGTGGCCCCTGCGCGGTGGGGCTGATGGGGAACCTCAGGCTGTGTCCCCCACCTGGTGGGACCTGACAGGGACCTCAGGCCACACCCCCGCGCCCCTGGCCCAGTGGGGCTTGATGGAGGACCTCAGGCCATGCTCCCCACCTGTCACCGGGCCGGGTACCTGAGGCTGCGCCCCCCACCCGGCGGGGCTTGATAGGGGAACTGAGACTTCACCCAACCCTGCAGGGCTTGATGAGGGACCTGAGACTGTGCCCCCTGCCCGGTGCCAGGCCAGGGGACCTGAGGCTGCACCCCCCACCTGCCGGGGCTTGACAGGGGTGGGGCCGGATGGGTCTGGATCTTGCCCAATGAGGGTGGGACTGGCTGGGTATGGGTATTGTGCAATTTTGAGGCACCGTGGGTGGGCAGGGACTTGACTCTTCAATTCAAAATTGAAGAAGATATAATTCCTACTAGGGGCCCGGTGCACGATATTCGTGCACTGGGGTTGGGGGTCCCTCAGCCCAACCTGCCCCCTCTCACATACTGGGTGCCCTCAGGGGATGTCTTACTGATGGCTTAGGCCCGCTCCCCACGCTCCTTTGTGGGAGGCAACCGGGCTGATCAGGGGAAGGCAGCAGCCCCATCACCCCGCTGCTGCAGCCACTATCAGTCACCACAGCCACCAAGGTGTTTTCATCAACACGGACTTCAGTCCCTTCACCAAGAAAAAATGACAACTTTCTTTAGGCATTTTCAAGATGTGTCTTTCATAGGATATGCTTTTTTTTTTAAATCCTCACCTGAGGGTATGTTCCCATTGATTTTTAGAGTGTGGATGAAAGAGGGAGAGACAGAGAGAAACATCAATGTGAGAGGGACACTTTGATTGATTGCCTCCTGTATGAGCCCTGACCATGGGCGCCAGGCTGGGGGGCATGCAGGGACCCCTGGGCCACACGCAGCGGTGGCCGCCAAGGGTCTCCACACACCCCAGAGGCCAGCAGCCAGCCCCCCATCATGTGCGCCAGGCTGGGGGCGTGGACCCAAACTGCCTCTTGATGCTGGAGCATTCCCAAGCGGCTGGGGGCACTATGGTGACAGGGGATGTTTCCGCCCCGCCCCCAGCCCCTTGGCTCCTGCACCTATAGGCTCAAAGTGGCCAGGGGGTGTTCTCGGACCCCTGCCACTCAGGACCTAAGCAAGGGGCCTACAGGCTCGGACTGGCCTGGGTCCTGAGGATGTTTGTGGGACCCAGCCCCTTGGCGCCTGCACCCTTAGGCTCCAAGTGGCCAGGGGGCATTCTGGGACCCTGCCGCTCAGGACCTAAGTGCGGGCCTACAGGCTCTGATCGGTCTGGGTCCGGAGGATGTTTATGGGACCCAGGCCGCTCAGGACCTAAGCGCAGGCCTACAGGATCTGAGCGGCTTGGGTCTGGAGGATGTTTCCCAGACCCCAGACCTCTGCAAGTGTTTGGGGGCGGGAACATTCCCGCGTCGCTATGGCGACACGGGAATGTTCCCGCCCCACCAAGGCTCCCAGTGGCCAGGGGGTGTTCTGGGACCCTGCCACTCAGGACCTAAGCTCGGGCCTACAGGCTCTGATCGGTCTGGGTCCGGAGGATGTTTATGGGACCCAGGCCACTCAGGACCTAAGCGCAGGCCTACAGGCTCTGAGAGGCTTGGGTCTGAAGGATGTTTCCCAGAACCCAGACTGCTGCAAGTGTTTGGGGGCGGGAACATTCCCGCGTCGCTATGGCGACACGGGAATGTTCCCGCCCCGCCAAGGCTCCCATTGGCCAGGGGGCGTTCTGGGGCCCCTGCTGCTCAGGACCTAAGCTCGGGCCTACAGGCTCTGAGCGGCTTAGGTCCCAGACCCCAGACTGCTGCAAGTGTTTGGGGGCGGGAACATTCCCGTCGCTATGGCGATGCGGGAATGTTCCCGCCCGCCAAGGCTCCCAGTGGCCAGGGGGTGTTCTGGGCCCCTGCCGCTTAGGACCTAAGCGTGGGCCTACAGGCTCTGATCGGCCTGGGTCCGGAGGATGTTTACGGGACCCAGGCTGCTCAGCGCCCGCATATGCAAATTAACCGCCATCTTGTTCGCTCTGATTGGCTGTGGGCGTAGCGAAGGTGCGGTCAATTTGCATGTTTGCCTATTATTAGGTTAGATAGCTTGAAGATCATGTGCCTGTAAGTTAAAAGCCCATGTTTCAATGACAGAGTACAAATTAGTTCTATTATTCTTGAGTTATTTAGAGAAACATGAAACGAAGTAGCCCAACAAACCACTCGCCCTAACTGAAGGTAGTTCTTAAACTAAAAATATAAGCAAACAATTTGTTTTTCACTGAGGATTTTGGTGACTATAAGGGATGTAACAGTAAAATCTCAAGCAAATACAATTCTATGTTCTAGAATTGTATTAGGCTTTTATAGGTTGAAAGAATCCTTCTATTACTACCTGATTGTTAGCATAGCAAGAAAGCCAGTGGGTAGTTGCAAATCTAATTTGCATCTCATCACTTTTCCTAGTGATGAGCTGGTGGCCTCAGCCCTCAGGAGTCCTGGTAACATGAGAATGAAATGGGAGGAGGTAGCAAACCCAAGCAGGCGATAGGGGAAATAATGTGAATATTGCCTCTAGGAACCAATAACTCTAACATAATGTAACAGTTTTCTGATCTCATTTAACTTTAAAGAGCTTGAGACTATCTCCTTCTAAGTAATAGGAACAGATGGGCACAGCTGATCCCCGTCCAAAACATTTCAAGCGACAGCTTCCTTGTTCCCACACGGTTTGCACATCCTTCTACTCTTTGTTCATATATTTTATAAAATGTCTGAAAAATACACCACCAAATAGTAAGACTGGCTTCGGGAAAAGGTCACTCATTCTATCTGCTTCTGATCTTATGGGTGTTATTAATATCATGAAGCCCCTAGGGCTCATTTCCTGTGTTCTTCAGAATAAACGAATGTTCCATTGTTCTACTTCTGAGGGTATTCTTGGATAACTTTGTGATTTTTTTCCTCCATTTATTTTAATTCAAGCCTGCAAAGTCAACCAACCAATTATGTTTAAATAAACATCCTATTTTCCTAATTAAAAGTACAGTGCACCTCAAATTTCATTGTTCAAACCAATTGTAACATTTTATCAATTCTTAGAAATTAATTTTTGTGACTTTTAATATTTTCTCCAAAAAAATTATCAGCCAATTTTTAAATTATTTTTTTACTTGCATCCATTTTGATGAGAGAATAGTGCAGCATTTTTACAAACTCAAATGATGTTAACTCCCATTTCCCTAGAATGTAAGCTGTGTGATTCCACTGATGAGGGCGTCCAGGATCTCCGACGTCATATTCACAAATCTCTGTTTCTTAGAGGAGATTCTGCCCTCGAACACAGCTTCCAACAAAACAATTCCAGTGTGACATGTCCTTAATGTAGAGAGAGTGATTTTCTAGTTACTCCTTGAGCTTATAATTGCCAATTGTCACCAAAAATCCACAAATAAAATAGGAATTTGATTTTTTACTCCTGCATTAGTTCTGTTTTGTGTGGATCAGCTACGAAGAAACACATAAAGGGAGGAGGACAGAAAGAAGCCAAGGAAGGAAGGAGGGAGGGAGACAGATGTGAGGCCAAGACAAAAACATCGGTGTTTTTCTGAATTGTCATCATCTTCCCTGCCCATCTCCTTGACCTAACTTGAGCTTGACAAGGTTTTACCCCTTCTGCCTTTTACTTCTACTCATGAATTAACAAGACTTCTTTAGCCAAAATGGCACAAATGCATAGCAAGATATTTTCCTATTTGCCAGGCTTTGGGCTTTTATTACCTGTATTCTCTAATATCAAACTTGTTTAAAATATCCAGTGAACCACAGAGCATCCTTGTCAAATACTTGCACCTCTCCTTTTAGACATATGCACGCCTCAAAGGAGTGCAGTCTGCACAGGAATCAAGAAGTGCCCGAGAAACATACGTTGTAAGGTGACTAGTGTTGAATTCCTTCCAAGGGGTCCAGTGATATAAGTGCTGAAAGCTGTGCTTCCCAAGGCGGTCTGACCCATGGCAGATCTTAAAATGTTTGAGTAACGCCTCCAAAGCGCGTTTTAAAAGAGCCGTGGGTAGCCACGCATATTATGAGGATTTTTAAGTTTATTTTCTCTGAAGCAAGAAAGGAACATGTGGCACAAGCATGGAGGGAGGACCTAAGTCCAGCGACAGCGTCTGGAATCAGCTCTAACACAGACTGTGTGGGTTTTCTCCTCTTAGGGAACAGGGTAAAGAGAGTCAAATAAATTCTGTAGAACTAACTTGACAGACTCTCATAATACTCCCTGGCATCTTTCACATACAGCGTGTTTTGTTTGGGAGAAATTACACTTAGGTGTTGCTACTTAACCATGTTCCTTCTCGAGTCTTATAAACTATAACTAATAGAAAAAAATCCTAGCGGTTCTTCATCAACGAGCTGTGCCAGAAATGGAACAGAGGGGATGTGCTGCAGAACTCTGCCACCCCAGTAGTTTTTATGCAACTGTTCTGCTGACAAATGGCTGTTTTCTGGTTATTTGGCCATCAAGCATCTAAAAATAATTAGGTAAATTATATTCATTGACTTAGTACTTGAAAAATTTGAAGCATCTATAAATTACTTACTATTGACATCTGCCAGGGTGCATAACTTCATATTAGAGAACTAGAGGCCTGGTGCACGAAATTCGTGCACGGGGGTGTGTGTCCCTCAGCCCAATCTGCACCCTCTCCAATCTGGGACCCCTTGGGGGATGTCCGACTGCTGGGCCTAAACAGGCAGTCGGACATCCCTCTCACAATCCTGGACTGCTGGCTCCCAACTGCTCGCCTGCCTGCCTGATTGCCCCTAACCACTTCTGCCTGCCAGCATGATCACCCATTAATGGTCAGCCTGATCGACACCTAACTGCTCTCCTGCCGGCCTGATTGTCCCCAACTGCCCTCCCCTGACAGCCCGGTCACCCCCAAATGCCCTCCCCTGCATATTCCCTGTTTATTAGATAGGGTTTTTTCTTTAACATATTGGACAGCCCTAACTGGTTTGGCTCAGTGGATGGAGCAACGGCCTGCAGACTCAAGGGTCCCAGGTTTGATTCCAGTCAAGGCCATGTACCTTGGTTGGGGGCACACATCCAGTGAGGACTGTGCAGAAGGCAGCTGATCGATATTTCTCTTTCATAGATGTTTCTAGCTCTCTATCCCTTTCCCTTCCTCTCTGCAAAACATCAATAAAATATATATAAAAAAAGAAACATTTAACGCTACCAGACCTGAGGCCCTGAACCTAACTGTCCCCTATACCTGTGCTCCTGAGCATTTAAGAGAAAAAAATCAACATGATATAGAAAAATGTTAGTTACATGCAAACAAGTGGTTAGAATAAGATGGAACTTGGAGACATTGTAGAAAATAGGTCTAGGCAAAGTACCGAAAATTAGGAGTCACCAGAGATTCGGAAATTACCGAAAAATCGGTACAGTGGTCTGGTAGATTTAAGATTCCTCCATATCTGCCTGGCTGGTGGGACTCAGTGGCTGAGACCCCAGGCTGGGCCGGGAGGGGATCGCTGCATGGGTCCGTACGCCACTGCCAGCCTGAGACCCCAGGCTGGGGTGTGAGTCTGCGCGCTGCTCCCAGCCTGAAATCCCAGGCTGGGGCAGGGGCCCGATTGCCACATAGGTCCGCGCGCTGCTGCCAGCCTGAGACCCCAGGCTGGGGCGGGGGCCGGATCGCCACGTGGGTCCGCGCGCCACTGCCAGCCTGAGACCCCAGGCTGGGGCAGGGGCCCAATTGCCGCATGGGTCCGTGTGCCACTGCCAGCCTGAAATCCCAGCTGCTTGGTGCCTGCACTCATAGGCTTGGAGTGGCCAGGGGGCGTTCTGGGACCCCTGCCGCTCAGGGCCTAAGTGGGCCTACAGGCTAGGAGCAGCCTGGGTCTGGAGGATGTTCCTGGGACCCAGGCCACTCAGCACCTGCGTATGCAAATTAAACACCATCTTTGTTGGGTTAATTTGCATACTCACTCTGATTGGCTGTGGGCGTAGCAAAGGTACAGTCAATTAGCATTTTTCTCTTTTATTAGTGTAGATGGGTCTTGCCCTGGATTAAAACCATGTCTCTAACCCCCAGGGAAGAAATAGACACCAAACTCATTTTAAAAATACATGTAATATAACGCTTAACTGGATTTGTAATATAGCTTTTCACATAGATTTATGAGCCAGCAAACAGATGAGAATAACATTTCAAATATTTTACTTTATTCAGTTGTTGCACACATTACTACAGTAGCAAACATATATGTAAAATGCACTATGCTTTGTGAAGCAACAACCTCAAAACAGTTTTTAAAAATTTGAATGCTGACCAATATTAATGTTAACATACACATTTTAAAGACTATGTGTAGCTCTCTGCCAGCTTAATATTCCCAAGCAGAGTTAGAGGGAAATACCCCGTCCGGTCCTGCCTGCCATCTGCTATCTCAGAGAAACCTCCCAGCCCACACAATTCCCTGTTTTCCTTAAAGTCATTCTTCACTATCTTCCTTTGATCTGTAGCCCAGTATCTCACATCAGCACTTTAGAGCACAATAGTTTCTTTCTTTCTTTTTTTTTAAAAATATATTTTATTGATTTTTTTTTAATTTTTTTTTTTACAGAGAGGAAGGGAGAGGGATAGAGAGTCAGAAACATCGATGAGAGAGAAACATCGATCAGCTGCCTCCTGCACACCCCCCACTGGGGATGTGCCCGCAACCAAGGTACATGCCCTTGACCGGAATCGAACCTGGGACCCTTGAGTCCGCAGGCCGACGCTCTATCCACTGAGCCAAACCGGTCAGGGCTAGAGCACAATAGTTTCATCCTTTCAAAATTTCTCTCTTCTATGCAGAAACCTATTCAGTTTCTTTTTATGATTTACAAACTTGCGCAAACTCCATGATCACCCAACTCTGAAAAAAATGTTCCTCTTCTTTTTTTATTGATTCTTTTACAGAGAGGAAGGGAGAGGAATAGAGAGCTAGAAACATCGATCAGCCGCCTCCTGCACACCCCCTACTGGGGATGTGCTTGCAACCAAGGTACATGTCCTTGACCAGAATCAAACCTGGGATCCTTCAGTCCACAGGCCAACGCTCTATTCATGGAGCCAAACTGGTTAGGGCGTTTCTCTTCTTTTATATGTTATTTTTTGTCCATGTACCAGATGCAGATAGCAATCTACATTCCCTGTTGTTTCTTTCCTTTTGTTGTATATAATCAGCTTTCTCTTCTTTTATTTTTAGTCTTTCATACCATTTCATAAGCTCCTTGAACAGAAGCTTGTGTCTTCAATGTCCTTCAGTCCTCTATACTGTGTTGTAGAGAGCCTTGAAGATGTCAATTTCTGATTAAATATCTCTTGCTTTGCTTTAAATGACAGCATATTTCTATTAAAATTTTGAGCCTGGTAGTTTTCTCCAGAAAAATACTACTACAAAGCTGACCAAAATATTAGCAAATATGATATTTTTAATACTATATCATTGCTTCTGTGAGGCTAGCCAAGTAATGTGTCAGGGTTACACAATAATAATTTGACATATGTATTTGAAGAATTTTTAAAAATATTTGTGCCTTATTATAGAGAAATCATTTTGGAAGATGAAACTTGGAAAACACACCTAAATGGATTAAGTAAGAATAGAGCTATAATATTAGAACTCACACATTGGCAGTCACACTTTTAAAGAAAAAGTCTCCAAAAAACCTAATTTGCCAAACTCTACTATAATTACAGCAAATGAGTTTAAATAAAAATTAGTACCCAAGATATATCTAGGAAAGACAATAAAATGCACCACAACCAGATTTTAAGAGTTACAGATTGGTCTTAGTGGACAAAGACAAGCAAGTATACAATTCAACTACACGACAATTATGAGACAGCACCAAATATACAGAAAATATTTTGTTCTACTGTCTATCTAGTGGCAAAAATGTTTTGTATTTATATATAAGTAACTAATATAGGAACTAACTTAAATAAATGTTTTGGCTAATATTGGCAATGTTAATACTTAATGTTTACTAAATTTATAATATGTTCCAAATATTTGTTTCATATTTCATGCAAATTATCTCATTTTATTCTTCCTAAATTCTGAAAAAAATAAGTTGCAACCTTTACAAATAATCACACTTAGACCTAAGTAGTGAAACTGGATTACATTGCAGGCTGTCTGACTAAAACACTGGTGCCCACAAATTAAGCTCTATGCAAGATGCAAAGGATTTTCTTCATTGAGTTAAAACTATAACAGATAATAGACTTTTAATTGTTTTTGCTGCTTAATATATTTCCATGCAATTAAAATAATTCTATATTTACTTACATCTTACAAAGTAAAATGGAATGTGATAATGTAGTGTTACACTTTTAAAATTAATCCTTATTGTAGTCATGATGGTTTTACTTTTGTTAAAAACTTATTTTCTCTTAGTGATTAAGCTTGATCCGTTCCTATGGAATTATGTATTAACAGCTATTTATAGACAGAGAAACAGGAAGAGTAATGAGTGGTGCATTACACGTGGGTTGCAAGGATAAGTACTAAATTTTAAACTTTTGTTAAGTAAATGTGAAAAGAGAACCTGAAGGAGAGATGCACCACGCGTAGTCTGCATTAGTTTTATCCTGCACAAAGTCCATAGCAATTAAGTCACTCTCTCCCAACCTGGAACAGAAATAGATAAATGTGACGTTGAGCTTTCTTACTTAAAGTTTAAGGAACGCGCTTTTGAATACAAGAAAGAAAGATATTGAAATCTACTCAAGTTTAATTTTATATGTAACGATTTCTATGACAATAGCAATTATTACATTTTATTATACTTCTCTTGCTCATATGAGAGCTCTTCTAAACTTTAGATCCAACAAGAGAAAATGTAGAACTAAATTTCTCCCAAGATCAAAATAATACATTGGTCTTACATTTGCAAAATCATATTTTTCCTTGGCTGTTTCTCTTTGCATGTGGAATGGGCCAAGAAGCTTACATTTGGAAAGTGGTCCAATGTTAAATGTGTCCTTACCACAATATTAATACTAGACAGAAATGTGTAAGCAGAACACATATCTTCTTTATTTTCCTCTCCTACCCACTATGGACCTCAGGGGAGTGGGAGAGGAAATGTACACACAGAATTGAGGCAGGTGTAAACAAAGCCTTGATAACAGGCCCTGGAATCCGAAGGTTCTGAAGACTTCAGATGAGCCATGAGTTTCTTATTTAATAGACACATAATTGTGGCACACATACCCAAACATCAGAGAAGAAAGTGAGAAGCTGATGTTTAGAAAATGGATGTGATAGTATGCTTTAATATTAAAAATAAATACTCAAATAGAATGATCTCATTTGAAAATATTTTTAAATGAAAGAAATGCTGTCATCCTATCTAATAAGAGTAATATGCAAATTAACTGTCACTCCATGACAAAGATGGCGGTGCCCATAGCCACAAGATGGTGGTGCCCAGTCCTCTCAGCCCCTCCGGAGTCCCCCAGTCCCGGAGGGGGGAGGGGGGCATGGCCGCTGAGAGCAGGCAGCGTGAGTGGCTGGAAGAATGCTTCCCAGAGGCCCTCCTGACCCTTTATTAAAAAATAAAAACAAAAACAAATTCACTCCCCACAGAGTGATCCTCCACACACACACCTGCAGCCTCAGGGTCTCAGCCTCTGAAGCATTCGCCGCCCCCCCCCCCCCCCCCCCCCCCCGTGAGTGATCCTGCCCCATCGGCAGCCTCAGGGAGTCAGCCTTGGAATTTCCCTCGCCCCTAGCCTAGTGATTAGAGCAGGAGGGGGAGGAGGGAGAGGGGTTGCTGGGTGATGCTGCCCAGCAAACCTCTCCCATTGGGCATAAACTTGTGACCGGGTTAGGGAGGTAAGTGGGTTTTGTTTAAAATCTTTACAAACCACAAAGGAAATGTCTGAGGTAGGGTTTCACATTGGAAGTAACAACTAATTTCTGAAGGCAAATGGGGACATTGCAGTTACATTACTGGAGAGTACCCTGTGGTCCTGAGGTTGGGTTCCGCAGCGGCGCTGGTGGGCGCTCCCCACCCTGGTTCCTCAACATCTCAGGCCGGGCTTGAGCCCACCCAGGAAGGCCTTTTCCCCTATGTCTTCACCAAGGCAGGCAGGTTTTGTAGACATGAATAAGAAGTGTCCACGCACAAGTCCTGAAGATGCCAGGGCCGGCAGAAATGACAAACAAACCGGGAAAAGAGCAAAACCAGAAACACCACCGATCCCAACATAGATCATCTTTTTCTTCAGATGACGGTGTGTTTCCCTCTTCTTCATCTTCTGGAAGTGAGACAGAGTCAAGTACTGACAATTCTACCAATGGAAAAGTTAAGAGAAAGAGAGGACAGAAAAGGAATAAAAGGAGAAAGGAAAGGACAAAAGATGAAACATTAAGAAAAAGAAAGAGAAGGAAAAAAGGAGGAAACAACCACACGATATCACCTTTCTAAGGTCTCATGAAATTCCTGTTTAAGGAGTTTATTTTATGACACTTTTAGTTTGGGTTTACATGTTTACTAGTTTGTCAAGACCACGGCAGGTACAGTGTCCAATATGTTAAAGAAAAAAACCCTATCTAATAAAGAGGGAATATGCAGGGAGGGCAGTTGGGGGCAACTGGGCTGGCAGGCAAGCAGTTAGACGTCGATCAGGCTGGCAGGGGAGTGGTTAGGGGGTGATCAGGCTGGCAGGCAAAAGCAGTTAGGGGCAATCAGGCAGGTGAGTGGTTGGGAGCCAGCAGTTCCGGATTGTGAGAAGGATGTCCGAGAGGGATCAGGCCTAAACCGGCAGTTGGACATCCCCCGAGGGGTCCCAGATTGGAGAGGGTGCAGGTTGGGCTGAGGGACACCCCTCCCCCGCCCCCCAGTGCATGAATTTTGTAAGCTGGGCCTCTAGTACCTTAATATTTAGCTGAGTGAGAAGAAATTTAAATTGGAGCTGTTGGACCTTGGGCCAGTCACTTAGAGACATGGACTTGCTTTTCCTTTCTCTAAAGTGAAACAAACAAATGGAATTATCTGTGAGATGTTAAACCTCTAAAATGATATAATTCTAAGAAGTACCAATGCACTTCTGAAAAATTGCTTCTGAAATAAACACCTTTGCAAAATAAAGGTTTTATATTAAATTCTAATAAGAAGCAGGAAATAATAGAGAAAATTAAGCAATGAATGGTGGAAATAGTTATTTGAATATGAGGAACAGAGTAAATATAAATAACCAAAATAAAAGCTGACTTCTTAAAAGATTAGCAATAAATCTTTTCATTGGTTTTGTAATGATCATTTCTTATAATAAGAAAAATTATACCACATAATAGTATGCTAACTAAAAGATTATTCATTCAACAAATATTTATTAAACACCTACTTTGTCCCAAAGTAGGGCTAGGCCATTGTTATAGGTGCTGTGAATATGGCAGTGAAAAGATAAAAATCCCTGGCCTCATGAATCTCAAATTCTAACTTTCTGCAGACTCATACATACATACATACATACAGGGTACAATATGACTAAGTTTCAGAAAGATACTGCACCCAAGAAAGACAATCCAACAATAATATCAAAAATAAGTAAGACTGATCTGTACGTTCAGATCTCCCATAATCCTTCTTAAAATCCCTCCTTTCCCCTTTCCAATCCTCTCCAACATCAACACTCTTCTAATCTCAGTCTATGTAGCCTTCACTCTTGGTTCTGTATTCCAACTTATTCTATTTCCCAGCACAGGTGAACTTTTTCTTTCTTTTTCTTCAACCCTTTCTCCTAGCTATTCTTTTAAAATAAGGAGTATATTATTTTTATAAGAATCACACAATATCATATATTTTTCATTCTCAGGCCTCTTAATTTGATTCATCTATTGCTTGCTTGAACTTGTTAGAAGAATACTTACTAAGGAACACATTTCCTGAGTTGCTTCATATTTTAGACTGTTCCTTTGTATTTGAGTGATAAGTTAACTTGACTATAATGTTGAATAATTACCCACCTTTTCTTGGGAATTTATAATTATTTGCTCAAGAAGTGTTTATTGAGCACATACTATGTGCCATAAACTGCTGCAGGTGCTGTGGGTTTAGCAGTGAATAAGTGAGATCTGGTCCCTGCTCTCATGGATCTTGATCTAAATCATCTACAGACACATCTCAGTTCCTTTTGACATTAATGGTTATTGTGAAAATGTTTGAGGCAGAAGTGATTTTTTATTTTTCAAGTTTCTTGTTTTATCCAGATAGAATGCCTGCATAAGGATATTTTTATTCTTATGATATTTCAAAACTGTGCTGAGATAAGAGTCGATGTGTGCCCTTTCAATTTGCAGGTGCAATCATTTCTTCATTTCAGGGAAATTCACCTGTGCTGTCTCAGTTAGTATTGTCCCTTCTATGTGAGTTATCTATTTCAGAGACACAACTTGTCTTATCTTATTCATCTGTCTTGTTATAGTCTTCTTATGCTTTGATCCTTTTTTCTGTCTTTACTGTGATTGTCTCAATATTTTCTTCTATTTCAGGAACTTAATGTTCAGCTTAACCTATTCTCCTCATTGAGGTTTCATTTGTTCTTTAGAATGCTATCTTGCCAGATAATTTCTTGTTATATTTCTCATGCTTAACTTGACAAGCTCTGTCCAGAATCTCTAATTATTCTTATGGAGTATGCCAGAATTATAAATGTGTGTGATTCCATTTCTAGATTATCTAGATTATTGTTCTCTGGGTGCAACAGTTTGAGGGCTAAGTATTACGTTGCATTCATTGGGAGAAAACACAGAGAGCTGAACTGAGCTCTCTGATCACTGTGGGTGAATGGGCTCTGCCCTTCTGATATTGGACAGTTCTCTTTCCACATTCACTCCATCCCGGGAGGGGTGTGTCATATTTCCAGGATGGGGAATACCTTAGAACTTGTGGGGCTTTCTCTTCTGGATCTTCAAAGCTACCACTTCAATATGAAAAGCCAGTTCTACCTCTCTATAAAAAGGCAGCCTACTTTTACATATGTACTTTTCACCTTTCTCTACAAAACTAACATTTATACTGATAAACAGAAGAGGAATTGAACAAGTGTAAACCTCAAGCCTGCCTTTTTCCAAATCTGCAGATATACAAAATTATATATCAAGTCATCACAACTGCCTGAGCAAGAGCAGAAATGAGGTGAGGAAACATTCAAATTTTCTGTAACTATCTCCACCCCTGAATACCATAGCTCATTGATTAACACCTTTATACAGGTGGGAACATTGAGTGATTAAAAACAGGAAAACCTAAGCTAAAAAAAAAAAAGAAGAGTTGGATGTAACCTTAGACTTATCTACAAGCTATTCTGACCTATTAAGGTGGGACTTAGTAGGTCAGAATATAGTAACTTCACTGAGGATGAGACTTCATTCTGAGCTGAAAGTCAGTGTATCCAAAGTCAACAATAACAGCTAAATTTGAAAGGAATCAGGATGCCCCTCTAGTGTTACATTGGCCTTTAGGGATGCCACTGGGGAGCTGGCCAAGTGTGTGCCATGTCCTTGGAGCTATATAGAGACAGTGAACTAGAGAGGGTCTTAGTCGCCTAGAAACAGCTAGAGAGCGGGAGACACCAAGAAGACCAACTTATTGGAAAGTGGCCACTGGAACTGTCACAACTGACAGTAAGGAAAGCTCCTGAGAGCTGCTGCATAATTCAGCAGATGCTGGAGCTGAGAGAAAAGCCAACAGCAAAATTTCAAGGAATTGTTAAAAGATGGTCTCTCCACAGAAGAATGGAACTGATGAATTTCAGAGGGAAGGGTGGGGGCAGGAAGAGACTAACCAAAGAACTTATGTGCATACTAGAGGCCTGGTGCACAAAAATTCGTGCACTGGGGATTGGGGGTGGGGAGGGGGGGACTCTCAGCCTGGCCTGCGCCCTCTCACAGTCCGGGAGTCCTCAGGGGATGTCCTACTGATGGCTTAGGCCCGCTCCTGGTGGGGAGCGGGCCTAAGCCGCAGTCTGGCCTCCCTCTGCGGGAGGCAACTGGGCCACCAATCAGGGGGTGGCACCGCCCCCATCATCCTGGTGTTATGCTGCTGCCGCCAGGCCAATCAGGGGACATTGCTGACCCCATCACCCCTCCGCTGCCACCCGGCCTCCCTCTGCAGGAGGCAACTGAACAGGGGATCAGGAGATGGTGCTGGCCCTCCCATCACCCCTCTGCCGCCGCTGGTCACCACCGCCCCCCCCCATCACTCTTCCCTCCCTCTGCCTCATGGCATGTGCCTTGGTCAGCTTGGCGCCACCTGCACGCCAGCCCTGCCCCCCACCGACTGGTTGTTCTGTTGTTTGGTCGATTCGCATATTACAATTTTATTATATAGGATATGCATAACCCATGGACACAGACAGTGAGGAAGGCCTGAGGAGGGGGAGAGAAAGGGGAGAAGAGGTCAGTGGGGAAAAACAAGGACATCTGTAATACTTTCAACAATAAAGATAAATTTTAAAAAGAGAAAGACAAAAATAAAGTAGACTTGATAGATTTTGATCAGTTGAATCAAACCTATGAATACACAAATACATTAATGAAAACTAAAAATTATGATACCAATCATATCAGAGATAAACTTGTTTTCACTGACTAAGGGCATATTGAGGTGTATTAAAAGAGCATTGGCCTGACATCTTTAGGATTTGGTCTCTAGGCTTGGTTTTGTTCATTAACTTACATGAGTTATTAGGTACATGGGTCTCAATTTCTGCTACTATACTTTGAGGAAGGTGGAGTGGTGACCACCAAGGCTGCTTGAACCTCTAACTTTCTCCGTTGTTAAGCACTCTTAAATTCTTAAGTGTATTTACTCTTTTTTTCTTTAGAGAAGTTCTCCAACATTTTGCTAAAACAATAAACTGTCAATTAAAAAAAGTCCTCTCTCTCTCTCTCTCTCTCTCTCTCTCTCTCTCTCTCTCACACACACACACACACACACACACACACACACACACACACACACACAGGCTCTAAACATCATCCAGGAATGGACATCAGGAGAGAGCGTACAAATTATTGATTTTTGCAAAATACCCCTTGCTCTGGAGAGAAAATGTTTTTCCCCAAGAAATTTAATGGATTTCAAACTTTACAACTCTGGGTATGGTGTCAACCCAAGTACAGAGATTTTGATTTTGAACTCATCCATCATATCTAAACATGAACTAGGAAAATAAAACTTTAAAATAAAGAGTGTAATTAAATTATCCTGCAGGCTGTCCTGGAGTCTATCTCGGTGAAAATTAGAGTTGGACTTTGGAAGGTATTACATATCAGTCTCCTTAGTTTTTAAAACAGGATGTCAACCCTGCCTCCTGTACATCTGGAATTTAAATTACATGGATACTACCATCATCAAGAGGATAGAAGGGATGCCCTTCAGGCATTGGTCCCAGGACTCACTGTAAATAGGCTGTGATGCAGCACTTGCCCAAGGCTGACTTGGGGTGCTGACATAGCACAGGCATCCTCTAAGAACATGTGAAATCTTGACTCCTCAAGTTCCTCCGAACTCTATCCCTCTGTTAAGGCAAATGTCCGGTTTTTGAAGGAAAAAGATCTGGATCACATTATCTTAATTCCCCAAAGGAAGAATTTAATGAGCTAAGATTTCAATGTTATATTCTCCATTTTTCTCAGTCATAATTTAAGAAACTCCAATATGAAAAATGTGACCTTCCATTTTATAAGGCTGTATTAAGGACTCAAGATAACTTCAGTTAAAACATTCACAATCCATTTTCCTAGAAGTTGAGGAAAATAAAATATTTGTTTCTTTACATCAGGTCCTGTAATGTTGTGTAAGGACATAGGCAGGCACCTGGTAGGCCTGGTTCAAATTCCAGCCATTTCACTTACTGTTTGTGTGATAGTAAACAGATTGCCCCATAGGCGGAATCAGGATAATCATAGTATTGGCCTCATAGGATTAAGGTTAAGTAAATTACTATATGTAGAGAGATTAAATGACTGGTAGATAGTGAGTTATTACAAAAGGGCAGGGAAGACATGACAATAATGCCCCCTTGGTAAGGAGCAATAGAGACAGAGAGAAGCAAATTGAGGGAGAATTAGGAGGTAATATTGACAAGTCTTGGTACAGAAGAAGGATTTCTAACATTACACCTAGATTTAGCGGTTATACAACTGGAGGAGAAATTATGTCATTCCTGAAAACTGAGTACATGGAATCCTGACTTCAGTTTGGATATATTGAGTTTGAGGTGTTTTTGAAATACCTGGTTGGTTGGTTGATATTCAGATCAGGAACATAACAAAGCAGTCTGCACTGGCTATGTAGATGTGGAAATTATCAGTTCCATATGAGGATTGGAGGATAGGGAAATAGTTTAAAATGAAACTATTGAGACCTGAGCAAAGGGCATTATAACATTATTACACTAATACACTAATATTAATTCATATATTAATACAAACCAATACATCGACCTCATACTTAAGTATGAGGTAGATGTACTAGTTAAAATCCACACTAAGAAGAAGTAGGGATAATGAACATAGGTAAGCCCAACTGATAGAAGTAAGACAAAATGTTCAAAATATGATATAAAATAGGTTAATATTAGTGTATTTTAATCATTATATCCAATATTGGGAAATTAAGTACACTTAATTAACTGTGACAATATTAAGGATTACATTATTGACATTCTTCCTTATGCAAAGTGACCTCACAATTTGGTTAGTTTGTAATAAAAGAAGAATTATCTGGCTACTCACAATGGCTTTACTTGATTTATTATTCCCAAATATAAAATTTTAAAAGGCATTCTGACATCCTTAACACTTTCTTCAAGCTTATTTGCACACATATCTTAAATAAACTTTAATATGTTAACAACCATAACATTAATACAGCTATGGGTCTTTAATGCATGTAAGTCCTCAGGGGAAAAAGGTACTACATTGAATAAATATCCTAGGCAAAATAGCTATATTATCTATATATATAAAGAGGTAATATGCTAATTGGTCCTACCAGTGTCCTAGTCACGACAGGTCAACAGGCAGGAGCTGGTGGGCAGGGATGGGGGCGGGGACTTTTGCCCCCAGCACAGGCACGCACAGGCCTGCCCAGCACTAACTAATGTCATGCTGACTCAGAAGCGGAGGCCACTCCCGACAGAGGCATATGCAGGCTGGAGCTGCTGGGCGGGAACAGGGGCGGGGACTTGTGCCACCAGGACATGAGGCTGCCGCTGGGGGTGGCCCCCCTGGCGGAGGTGTGTGCAGGCCCGCGGTGTCACCCAGCCCAGAGGGTGCATCAGGATGGGCCACAGCGCCCCCCCTGGCGGAGGTGTGCGCAGGCCCGCGGTGTCATCCAGCCCAGAGGGGGCATCAGTACGGGGGTGGGGCCTCGGAAGAGAGCTCTCAGCACTCCTGCGCTGGGCTCTGAAGGCCTGGAGAGGAAGGGAGAGCACATAGGCAGTTAGGGGGTTTAGGCCAGGAGGGGAGAGCAGTTAGGGGCATCAGGCAGGCAGGGAGGTGAGCGCTTAGGAGCCAGTGGAAATCATCAGTTCCATATGAGGATTGGAGGATAGGGAAATAGTTGGATTGCGAGAAGGATCACAGATTGGAGAGCATGCAGGCCAGGCTGAGGGAACTCCCACCCCCATGCACAAATTTCATGCACCGGGCCACTAGTAGTCTATAAAATATTGTGAAAGTTAAAAATGAATGAGATGGATAGTACTCTTTACTATGTGATACAGTTTTGCCATTTGTAAAAATGAATTTATCTTGTAGGATTATTATGAGGATTAAATAAATTAATGTAATTAAAGATCTTAAAATAGTGCCTGGTACATGAAAAGAGATTAATATACGTTAGTATAAAAAGTATATAATGGAGGATTGTGGTGCTTTCTGCAGTAAATGATTGCATATTTTAAGGAAATAATATATTTAAAATAGTTATTCAAGTAGAAATTACTTTTAGAAAGAAAAATAATAAAGAAAAAGATTGGTTTCAATTCATCAGTAGTTGAAGGTAACACTAAACTTTACTGAAAATAAAAATATTAAGTGAAAAGCAAATTTCCATGAGGAATTTACATAAAATTTAAAATATGTTGGACAAGTGAATGCAATGATGATGATTAATGCAATAACCGGGGAAGAAAACTAACTATAATAGACCAGCTGTCATAATAGGTGTAGCTCATACCTAACATATGTATATGTAGATAGATAGGTAGGTATATAGGAAGATAGATAGATAGAGAGATAGATCGATAGATAGATGATAGATAGATAAATAGATAAAAGATAGTGGTATAGATATAGTTATTTCCCCAAGAATAATAAACTATTTTAATAGGGATAATTGGAAAAATTATAACATTAACTATATAAAAAAGATCAATGAAACTAAGAGCTGGTTTTTTGAAAAAACAAACACAATTGACAAATCTTTAGTTAGACTTACCAAGCAAAAAAGAGGACTCAAATAAATAAAATTATAAGTGAAAGAGGAGACACTACAACCAATACTGTGCACATACAAAGGATCATAAAAGATTTCTATGAACAAATATACACCAACAAGTTGGATAACCTAGAATAAATGGATACATTTTTATTATTATACAAACTACAAAATCATGAAGATGAATTATAAAGAAATAGAAAAATCTGAACTGACCAATTACTAGTAAGGAGATTGATTGAGTAGTCAAACAAACAAAATTCCTGGCCCAACTTCTCTGATACTCAGTTCTGAAAGTTCAAATGGCTTCTCTAAAACCAGGCAAGAGGACAAGAATATTTCTATATCATTGAATGGAATTCTTGGTTGATGGGTAAGACACCTTCCAAGTGTTAGATATGGTCAAGTAGCTATTGGACTATCATTCCTTCCGGGAGTGTGTAAGAGTTCCTGTGCTATATACAACTTTGCAAACTCCGGAAGTGTTTAAGACTTTAAGTTTTACAAATGCAATGGATATATAACAGTACCGCACTTTTTAAATTTGAATTTTTTAAATAATAGCAATGTCAAACATGTTTTCATCTGTTTATTGTCCATTCTGATCTCCTCTTCTGTCAATCACCCATACATATCCTTTGCACATTTATCTCTTACATGGGTTAGCTATCTTTTTCCATAAAGGGCCAAAATAGTATTTTAGGACATGTGGGCCAACATGCAATTGTCCTCAACTTTTTCACTGTTCTTGCCAAAAGGCTAGTCTTAGCTCATGGGCTGTGCACAAGGAGGAAGCGAGCTGGATTTGGGTCAGAGCATGTAGTTTGCCAACCCTTCATCTATTGGGTGGTTTATATCTTATTGAGTTTTAGGATTTCTTTATATAATCTGGGTTCAAATCCTTCATCAGGTATATAGATTGCAAATATTTTATATCTTAATATCTCTCTCACTGAGATCTTAGTATTCTAATTTATCATGATGGATTACATTTTTAAATGATTTTGACAATTTTATATATTTTGAGAGTCTGTTCTTACATTTATCTAACTTCAAGTTTTTAAATTTTAAGTTTTAAAATGTTTAAATGTATCATTTATTGTTATCATTATGGAGTCACCCACCACCAGATGAACTTTTATGCCTCAAGATTTATTTTATTTAATATTTCTATAGAAACACCAGCTATTTTTTAGCTTAGAAGTATCTGATGTGATTTCCAAATTTCTGGTACTATGTTCTACAAGCAACCTTTCTAAAAGCTTATAAATATATTTGTGATCCAATGTGAGTATATCATTCCTTAAATTAAAAATTGTAGTCTGATTTTTATTGTGATTTATATTTATTTTGATTACCAGTATATTTGATTTTCTTCCTCATAAAATAGAGACAATAAAATACAACTCATAGTTGTGAGGAATAAGTGAGTTAATGTCAGGCATTAAAAACAACAACAACACTGACAGATGTCAAATTTTAAATATTTGTGAGCCCTCCCTTTAAATATCATAAAGGAATCATGATTTAAAATGATTGTTTTTAACTAAATTTCTATAGTTACTCATAAAATTTCCTAGGAGAGCTTTTGATGGATAGAAAATTAGTCTTTAAATGTGTTGTAGAGTTAAATATTATGACTAATAGTCATATAATATTAGTGAATAGAAGCATCATTGGATCTGCTTTTTAAAATGTAATTTGCAAAATACACTGATGCATTGAGCTCATGTGTAAACTACTATGTATCAGTTTGAATAACCTTGGTTGCTATTTTTATTTCAGACACAAGTATGCTCTAAAAGTTTGATAGGCCACAAATGAAATGCTATATAACTTATTTTTCAGCTATACAAAAAATATGGGTAGACAGAGCAGAGTAAGGGCAGTGGGATTGGTGAAGCTATTAGTTTGTATTCGTATAGAAATTACACATAACAACACAAATAATTTCATTACTTACTCAATGCCTTCACCCTGGCAACAAAGGCAAGACAAGATCCAGCTGCCGGGACCTTCTATCTACACATCTTAAGCTGCATATTGGCTCCTTAGGTCTTCTCTTTCATAAGCTTTAACCCGAATATATTTCCACCTCCAAGTCTTCTAAAATTAGAAACTGATATTTATTGTATTAAAAATTGTTATTTGAGCCATAACTGGTTTGGTTCAGTGGATAGAGCGTCGGCCTGCAAACTGAAGGGTCCCAGGTTCGATTCTGGTCAAGGGCATGTACCTTGGTTGCGGGCACATCCCCAGGAGGTGTGCAGGAAGCAGCTGATTGATGTTTCTCTTTCATCGATGATTCTAACTCTCTATCTCTCTCCCTTCCTCTCTGTAAAAAATAAATAAAATACATATTTTAAAAAAAATCGTTATTTGAGATATTGTATGAGAGGGACGATATCCTACATAATAAAAGGGTAATATGTAAATTACCATCACTCCGCTATGCCCACGATTTGGCCAGCAGGGGGCGCAGGGGGCGGGACATGGGGTGGCCGGGTGGCCGATTGGGCCGGAAGAACGCTGAGCTCGCGTTGCCAGCGGCGGCGTGAGCTCAGCGTCTGCACCATGGCTGTGCTGTGGCACAGAAGGGGCCTCTGGGGCAGTGAGCCCATGTCCTGCTGCGGACCATCAAAAGCGGGGAGCGAAAGCGGGGGGAGCTGGCTGTCTGTCCGCTCCAGCACCAGTGGACAGACAGCCAGCTCCCCCATGATCGAAAGTGGGGAGCTGTGTGTCTGCTCCAGCACCAGCGGACCCCCTGCCATCAAAAGCGGGGAGCAGGCTACTAGCAGTGTCCGCGGAGTGTGCTAGGCTTTGCGGGGCAGTGGATATGGCCTGGATGGCAGGTTAGGCCTAGGGGATCCTACATGTGCATGATTTAATCATGCACTGGGCCTCTAGTATATGTATAAAGGGCCCAAGGCCTATATCCATCCTGCATCAGTCTCTGCAGAAATGAGGTGTCAAAGTGTAGATTTGAATCACACATGAGCCTGGATTCAGGATGAATACAATAGTGGATAGTGAAAGATGGGTGCGTTGAAGGCTGGACAAAGAGAAAGAGTAGATGTCAAAAGAAAGTTCAGAGACTAATAATATCCCATCATGTATCAGAGCCAGCTTTGCCAACAATTTTTTTTTCTAAGCTAATGACAAAATTTTTCAGTTTTATAATAACAACACTAAAAGGCTAAAAGCTAAGTATTCACTATGTATTGAGGCATAAAATGCTTCCATTCATTCACAGACCAGCTTTTTTTTTCTTTTTGATAGGCTCATGTTACACTTTTTTTTTTTCTTAAAAGCCAAACAAAGCTGGTTTGGCTTAGTGGCTAGTGCATCAGCCCATGGACTGAAGGGTCTGGAGTTTGATTCTGGCCAAGGGAACATACCTCCATTGTAGGCTTGATCCTCGGCCCTGTTGGGATGGGAGGTAATGTGTCTCTCAATCAATGTGTCTCTCATATCGATGTTTCTTTCTCTCCTCCCTCTCCCTTCCACTCTCTCTAAAAAAACCAATGGGAAAATATTCTCAGTTGAGGATTTAAAAAAAAAAAAAAAAAGAGAGAGAGAGAGAGAGAGAGAGAGAGAAAGAAGGCATTACTATAGTTCAAGTTATAAAACTTTAGGAGGTAATTATTTTTCCTGTTTCTCCTCCCATGCCAGATTTAACAAATGGTATTAAAGGTTTTCCAAAAAGTAAGTCTTATTCCCATTATCACTGAACAAAATTTCCAAACATTTTAATAATTGCTAAGTAAAAGTCATTTTGCATGTCACACGACTGTAGTTTACTAAATCTAAGCAATCTATAATTTAATGTTTTTTAAAAATAACTTTTATTCTTCTTTAAAGAATAATAATTAATCATTAGAAGCTTTTAGAGATTTTCTGTATGGAAGAATAAAATTTTCTATTTGAGGCTTCCCATAAAATACAGTAGTAATATAAGTCAAATAAAGGAGACTAAGATATTTAAAAACAAAATTGAGTAGAATTTGAGTATGACACTATAATATATTAAAATTAGTCTGATAGCAAAAATCCAGCCAATATAAACAGAAAACATTTAAGAACTTCAAAAATATAATTGTTGTTTCTCATTCATTTGTTTAAAAATGTTGTTTTATTCAGGTACATTAAGGCATGGTAATAAACTAGATTAATGACTTTTAAAAAATAACTTAATAAAATCATATGAAGTGGGAGCAGTTTTTTTCTGTGTACAGAATGCATAGATGTAAGAATTGTGGCAAATAGAGAGAACAACCAATATACTAATGTAGGGGTTGAAAATAATTTACAAAATTAATTTAATAAAATGTCTAGAACAGTAACTAACAATTATTAACAAAACATTGAAGCTGTCTGTATTTGCATTTAACAACACATTTAAGCCAAAGTGGAATTAATATAAATTAGTATGCAGTGAACTGATATGACATAGAATACAATAAAAATTAATGACCACACTCAAGACCTAAGTTATGACAACATCTCCATATGCTTTCTAAATACCTTTTAACTTTAACTTCTCAGTTGTGTTGAGCAGCACATCATAGCCTAATTGTCAACTGGAATATCCAGAATATTTCATAAAGTAGAACACTACATTCCCCTACCACAGCAGATAAAATAATTTAATATTTATTTTAACAAAAGGCCCATGGTTACTAACTTCTAACTATAGTTGTTATTTTTTAAAAATTTCTAGTACTAACTGTAGTCCTTGAAGCTATCTACAGTTGATGTTCAAATTGCCATGCTGTTTCTGAAAGGAACACTAGTTTTATCCGGAAGGTTTTACTGTAATTCACCCCTATAATTTACTCAATGTGGAAAAGTTTCATCATAAAAAAATCTACTATTTATATATGTTAAGACTGATTCTACTACATTTTGTAGGACAAGCACAGATTTTTAGAAGGGACAAGCTGGCTTTCAACATCTGACTACACTGTGACCCTGGGAATATTATGTGCATTCTTTGAGCCTCAGGTCCTGAACTAGAAAATATCATCATCACAGCTGTCAAAGGGAGCATCAAGGTTAAAAAGAGCTAGAGCGTGTGCTCAGTCCCAGGCTGGGCATAGTGTCATATACTAGGTGTTCATGTGTTTTTTCATTCCTTTTTCCCAATCCTGATAAATTTTGGCAAATTGGAGATTAGTAAAAAATATAGAAGTTACTGGAATAAGTCAGCTCCATTAAAATCTCATTATGTTGCAGGCAATAGTTACATATTTCCTAAGTAACATTCAATAAGATGAAATGATTGGTTTTAAAATGTATTTACATATTATAATTCATATGCAGGAAAAGATTCTTTAGAGCAACAATAACAGAACAAATAAACTACATCTGTATGTATAGTTTAATTTTGTAAAAATGAAGAAAAAAAACCCAATTTTATTAAATGTTTAATATTCATGGACAGCTAACAGAAACAAAGCTAAAGAGCAATCAACATCAAAAAATATCAAAATAGAGTTTCTCTGAGGGAAAGAGCCGTTTTTTTAATGGGTCTATAATAATTAGAAGTTCCCATTATTTGTCCATGAAACTGCCTAAGAAAGGTGCTACTTCATACAGGATTCTAGTAGAACTTGGCACATAAATTTTAACTTTTCAAACCACCCACTACTTTTCACCTTCTTACAGCTTCACTCAGACAAGCTCACATATACATACATTAATATTAAAAACACACATGGCTTTAAAGCAGAAAATCATTTTCTACAACAAAAGCAGGTCAACATATTTATACCCAATGTTCCGTCAGAGAAATGGATTTTCCTCATAGAGCTGCTAATTAACATACACTATTATGTTCAATATTTCAAAAGATGTGTTTCTAGAAGGATCTGTTGGATCATGTGCAAGAATTCTAAGGCATTTTAAGTAGTTGTTCCACAGGACAAGTGCTGCCCTTGCGATGATATACTCTTGATACATTTTACAAGTCTTCAGTCTTCAAATGCCACCAGCCCGACAGAGGGAGACATTCAGAGTCTACAGGTGGTTGGCTCAAAGTAAAAAACTTTGTTTAATAAAATGTTCATGGAATAGCACCAGAAAAAGTCTTTCAGAGACAAAACCTTTTTCCAACATTGCATTTTTTCTTAAAGTGAATCCCAGGAAGAAAAAAGAAAAAGAGAGAGAGATATCTTTCAATTCTTACAAGGCCTACTTCCGCTTCATTTCATTTTTTTTAAATACAACATTAACCATGACAACATCAACAATAACAACTACAACTACGACAGATCAACAACAAAAGTAAGACAATAGCAGCAGTGGTAACTTGAGTATGAACCATCCAAACAGTCATTTCATTTAGAAGAATCCTGTTCACACCGGTTGGGAGTTTTTTGTGTTTCTTTTTTTCTTCGTAGAGTTCATAAGACAGCACATGGCTTCTTGGATTTGGTGTGAAAAGGCAGTACTTTCGCTGAAAGAACTGAGTTTACCAATCAACTGGGCACTTTTCAGCACTTCAACAAATGATGTCTAGATTTTAATTGCTATAATAGAAACTACTAACATCTCAAAGTTGTCAAAATATCAGTAAAATAACGTGGTCTCAAGATGATCAATGTTTCAGAGGTTAATCTGGCCTGCAAATGAAAATAATGAAGCTGAAATATTCCAGTTTCCAAACATTGGACACACCTCCATTTAAATTACAAACCACCCTCTTAAGACTCCTATTTCACAACATTTTACAAGGATCTGGTTTGCACTGTGTCCAAGATACAAAGCCAAAGCAATTATCCTAAGAAACCAGGAGAGGGTTTCCCAGTTTATGACCTGCAAGATCCTTTTATTCCTCCCAAATCTTGCAAAATTGTCAAAAAGAACACTCTGCAGGGCCACAGACCCTGAACCTAATTGTCTGACTCGTGAGGCCACTGCGTCAAGCTGCGCACAAAAGCTCGTGGAGTCTTCCTTGCAGCACATCAGGCCCTTCCTTCCACCAGCTTTATCTATCCCGTCAGCGTGGAGTTCAAATATCCTGGCAATGCTGACCAAGGTTCGCTGCAAACTCCTCGTTCAGTACAGAGATAATTCTGGTCATACAGTTTTCTTCTGTTCGGTTTTATTATATAAAACATTTGTGCTAATATCTTCATTTAAAAAAAAACAACAAACAAACTATGTCTTCTCTCCGTTATGCACATTCCTTTCTTTTCTGAAGGAGGTTTTGGTGTTGGTTATTTGGTATGCGTGGTATCTTGATATCGAATGCTTTTGTATCTTATATGAAATCCTTTCTTGTTGATTGTGTCATCAGTGTGAAAATGAATCAAAACTGCATCCCCATTTGAATAGATCTCTTCTGGTGGCTGAAGAAAATAAACAAACAAACAAACAACAGAATGAGTCACTTTTTCTTTAATGGAATTCGTGTTTTTTGGGGGTATATAATTGAATCCTCCTAACACCTTGAAAAGTGGATATGAGCAATTTCTTCATTTTACAGATGAGAAAACTTGAGTTTCAGAGAAGCAAATGACACGCTCAAGTTCACACAGCTAGTCAGAAATGTAGCTGGGCTTTGAGCATACTTAAGTCTGTTTCCAAATTCTGGAACTTGGTGTTTTGTACCCAAATTTTTAAGCCAAGTTCCTTTGATTTACAAATAAATAAAGTGAGGCTCAGAGAGGATGAAGAGACATTAGTAAACTTGTTTCAGGAGCTGCTCTGAGGCAGAGTCACTTCCAGAATCCAAACTTTGCATTCCTTCTTGTTTTAATAATTAAGTCCAAGAAGGTTTTTGTTTTCATTTCAGTTGCTATTTGGACAGGAGTTTAATATTATCAATTAAGCAATAGCTACTGATAGACAATAAAAAAATTGGGGATAATGTCATCAAAACAATATATATACTCAGATATTGAGTATGTGGATTTGATATTGATGCAGAGGATTCTGGGAAAGAAAGCACTGAGGCTTTCCTTTTTTTTTTTTTTAATTTCTCATTGTGACATGCTCTGGCCTGCACCTGCCAATGTGTCCTGTGCAGAGAGACACCCTGCAGTTGCATAACATCTGACTGATCCGCACACCTGTGGCGGGCCATCCACTCCCACCTAACACATTTGTTGAAAAGAGAATGTCAATCTAAATGGTGTGCATATTCGTTTTTCTTGTATACTTTAATTTAGGAAGGTGACAACATTGTCAAATGTGCGTGTTTAAGTATATTCTATTTGTATTATTAAAAAGTTAAATATTTATTGCACTACAAAGCCAAGAATATAAAATTTAGAATGTGGACAGTAACGAGAAATTATAACTACTGAATTTATCTGTCTCTTTTGATATTATCAAGCAAATTCACTAGAAGTGGTAAGAAGTGGTAAGGCGTGTTATAATGTATTAAGACACTGATAATAAATAACTTTTTTTTGGTAAAAACACTGCTGTTCTGTATGTTACATATGTTAATCATGAATCAATAGGCATTTTTAATCATGGCTATGGTTTTCTGTTGGTACTGTATTTACCCCTGATCCACAAAATCGACCAAGCCCCATCGCTGTTGAATCGAGGCCGCCAAAGAGCTCAACATAGTCATAGCCACAGTCAGCTTCTTCTTCCACTTCGAAAATCGGGAAAGATAACTCCAGTCGCGAGCCCCGTTCTGACACTAACAGCCATTCACAGTCGACTTGCGCTGGGTAGTTGTTATCACCAAACTGCGCATGTGAGTAAAGGTCTCTGGGCTTGGATTCCGCTTTCAGCCGGCCACCACACTCTGTCCAGAGGGGGGAAATGAAACAAGTAAGCTCAATGAGCGTTAACAGGTCCAAGTTCCATTTCAATGGAGTCTAACCATTCTCTAACTTCTAAATTTAGAAGTTATTTCTATCTGCAGATGGCAGAAGGCATTATAATTCAATTTTATTGAAAACCAAAAAAATGGCATGGTTTGAAAAAATGACTTAAAATATTTCAAAAAGTTCCTGTTTTTGTTTATCTGTTTCAATACACAACTGAATTCCTATGAATCACTCAAATAACCCTATGGATCCTATGAGTCCCATGAGTTCCTATGGATGGCTCAACATAATAAATCTGGAATTAATTTCCCATGGAAAAAAAAAAGGAGAGAGAATTTAGTCTGCAGGATAACTTTTTAAAGGATGAACATTTGGCTATTGTATGCAAGACATATGATTGGCCTGGGAGACATTTCCATCAGCAGGAAATAATAGCCAGCATGGGGCAATTGCTTATGAGTGGCTTTTGAAGTACGTTCGATCGTTCATTTTACATGGTCCCTTTAAAAGAAGATATTTAAATAGAGTAAACACATTTCCTGCAAATATCCCTATTCATTTACCAAGTCAGCAAAATATGAACAGAGTAGGTTAGCATGTCAGCAATACCATCTTCAAATCCACTGAAAACACTTTGCAAGCTCCCAGAGCGTCTTCTACAGAATTCTGGGAAATGGAAAATGAAGCTCAATAAGAAAGGTAAAGAAGGGAAGAGAAGCCCAGGGGTGGACTTCATTTTAATTTGGAAAGACAAGTTTGTTCATTTCCTGAAAAAGTATTAAATTCCGGGAGAGGTCCTGTAATTTGACCTATAAGTGCTTTTAGTGGTGGGCATTCTAATTTAATTGAGTTAGATAAAAATAATTTCCTTTCAAAGGAGCATAATAATGTATCATTTGATTTTTAAATGACATTGAAAGTGTGATGATTTGTGCTACAGAAAAGTCCTACCAGACCATGCCATGTTTTAAAACATTACTTTCTCTCCACATTTCTCCTTTTTTTTTTTCTGTATGATAGCTGCATCCTCTGAGCGAAACACCAGATTTTTCTTTTTATTGGGAAGATTTGTTTCTTACAATTCATTTATTTAAAACTGTAACAATAACATTGCTACCTGATTAAAATAAAATTGGACCTACAAGAAACCAGATCTACTGTGAGGGGGAAACACAATTCCCTAATAAAGTCCATTGCCGGTGGATTTGGACAGTATTGCTTGAGGAAAAGTAGCCATAAAGCTATATTAAAGTGTATTTCCAATCACCCGGTTTCAAAATTCATAATGTTAGAAGCTTTTCTTGTTGATAAAATTAAAATTGTATAGAGAAATATGAATTTAGGGAAGCAAATTAAAATGCATACTTCAGGGCCCACTGATAATAGCTATATGTATTCTAGAAGGCAGTAAATCATGCATAAGCACTTTATAAATGTAGCAAAACGGTGGGCAGATGTAGTACTGGACTTGGCTGTCTTGTTAGTTGAAACTGACCTACACTCAGAAGTTCAGAAACGTCTGAAAATCAGTTTAATTTATCAGACTGTAAGCTGTCCACAGGTGAGAATTCCTATTTTCCTATAAATTCCCTTGAGTTCCTAATTTTCCCTCATAAATTACTAATACCTTACATATCTATCTAAAGCTTGTGCTAAATAAATATTTGATGAAAAACTACAGAATAAAAAAACTTGTTAAAAAGAAAGCGCTGGGGAAAAATACATAGTAGGCAGTACATTACTGGTAAGAATATTTCAAAAGATGTGGCTGCTAGAAAATAGCAGTATAAAATAAACCTGTCCAGAAAATCCCAAGAAAGCTGGTTAAATGAGGACAAAAAAATTATACATAAAAAAAACCTACAATTTTTGATAAGAGCAAATGATAAGAAGTTGGAAGGCCAGGACTCTAATTCCAATTGTTATTTTTTGTGTTATGTGGTTGTCATCTAAGTTTAGTCATCTCAGAATCCTCATTTCTGAGATGACAGTGCTGGATAGGACAATATCCAAGGCACATTTTGCTTAACAAAATGAGATCGAGGTTGTTCTCGGGGGTTATGAATGGATATAAACTGCACAGGGGAAAAAATGAGACTAATCAGTTAGGTTTTTTTGGACTGAGGATTTGTTTAAAACTTAGATAAGGAAGCGTTCAATCTTTACCTATTGCTTAAAATAATAGTGATCCATTTTTTATCAGTTTCCTTTCTAATCCAAAATTTGTACATTAAGAGAAAATATACTACAGTAAAAGTACATAAACTTTGGAGACAGAATTAGGATAAAATCCATGCTTTAATGTAATTTTAGAATTCTTTGAAAATTAGCTTCTCTAGATTTTCAATGTCTTCCTCTGAAAAAAATAAAAATAATATCTATATCATATGGCTTTTTTGAGCATTCAATGGTTTGTAAAGCATAAGTATGTTCCTAAAGTGCTGGGTACCAGATTTATTGGGAGTATCATTTTGTAAGTTATATAAATGTGTAATCACTATGCAATACACCTGAAATTAATATAATATTGAATATCAACTTTAATTAGAAGCATGAACAGATTGTTGAACCTCAGAGGGAAGGCAGGGGAGGGTGGGTGGGAAGAGATCAACCAATGAAGTTGTATGCATATATCCATAACCTCTGGACAGGGACAATGGGGTGGAGAGGACCTGAGGGGAGGGGAGGTGGGAGCGGGCTGGAAGAGCTTAAAAGGAGGACCTATTAATACTTTTAACAACAAATATTTTTTTAAAATTTCAAAAAAAATATAGAGAATTAGATCCTACCAATAGATTCTTAATGGGAATATAAACGCTGCAAATAGACTCCATGAGCAGATGCCAGGCACATTAAGGTATCATGGAGTTTGTAGTTGTAAGAAACTTTGAAATTATTATTTTACAGATGAAGAAACTGAGATCCAAAGACAGTATCTTTTCCCAAGTTCCCAGGTAAGTGATGGCATAGTTGGACCAAGAGCCCAGATGTATCGACATAATCTTTACTTTCCATTTACAACAAGTACAAAGAGAAATTTCCCTATTAAAGAAAAATTTTACAAAGCTAAAAAAGAAAAAGGAATTTATACTCAGATAATTTAAAATACTATATAATCAGCTATTTTGAAAGTTTTGAAAGCATGTTTTCACACTGCATTCTTGGAATATGTGATAGCCAGAATATCATCTACCATGACTTCTCTACTGTTAGAAAAATACTAATGGAGTAATGGGATTCCAAATTCCTTCAACACATGACAAGTTATCAGAAAAATATTTAAAAGTAAATGTCAAATGTATGAAAAATCCTTCATTAATATGAAATTCATGGTCCATGAAAGACTTTCCTCAAACAAAAATACTTATATTAATCAGGAAAAATTATTACTTTATGTTACATATGAATCTAATTATTACTACTATGAATCAGATAAATATCCTGACAATTAATATCCACATTATCACAGGCTTCAATGTAAATCTAATGCTTATAATAAAATACACTAGAGTGAAAAAATAATACTGGACAATAAAATAATTAAAATTCAAATTTCTAAAACAAAATGAAACAAAAAGATAAAAGCAATCAGCATGAAACTGTGACAAAAATTACTGCACTAAAATTGTTTCAAAAATATGTAGACCAGTGATTTTAAACTGGTGGGCTGCAAGAATATTTAAAACATGCAATACTTGACTATTTAGTCAAGGGCACTGACTTTTTTTGCCTTAGATTATCAAATAAAAATATGACAACAGCCAACACAATAGCTGTTCAGTGCGAAGGAATCAAAATTATACCTATTTTTTTGTCAGGTTGGCAAAAAGAATATATATTTGGCGTGCTGCAGAATTTTAGTAATTAGTTTATGTGTGCCATGAGATGAGAAAGGTTGAAAATCGCTGATGTAGACATTTTATACTGTTCTACACCAAGATAGATTTCTCCCGTGTCTCAATAGCTTAGACATAGTTAATGCCACTAGATGTCACTATAAGCTAAATGACTCTAGTAAACATCTGCAATTAACTGATTTCTCTTTTAAAAAGACTAAAAAAATGACATTTCCTAGACATTCATGGAAAATATTATTAAATTGGATCCAGGATATAAAAATACTATTTTATGTTTGCCTAAAATTATCCATATTTTTCTAAATTATAGTTTATTTCTTAAAGACTTGTAGAACAGCTGTAATCTGTAAATCGTATTAGTGATTAGGTTTACAGAACTTCTGTGTTTCATGCCAAATAAAGGGGGAAACAAATAAGGTTCTATAAAACAGAGAGATGATTGCCAAATTTGATTTTAAAAAATGTATTAATATGAAAAATAAATTTCTGTTAAATATGGCATATAAGTCAAACTGTTACACTTAATAATACATTATAGAAATATTTAGAAATATGTAGTTCCACTTGATCATACTGCATTTGAATACAAATCAGACCAAACTATTGGGTTTCTTCCTAAATGTTCATCAATGACAAAGCTAGTTAGGTCAGATGCGACAGGGTTCTAGACAGTGCTTCAGTGAGATTTACTCTGTGTGGGATCTTGTTATGGGACCCACTGCATTCACAGGAAGAAAAGCTGGCCTTTAGTCAGAAAAGAGAAGCAGGGCCCTGATTCGCTGACCTGTAGAATGTGTAGCTTGAAAGCCTCTTCTTTGAACAGATGCATCAGAAACAAACCGAACAAACATTTTATTTCCAGTAGCCACTAGGGGCTCTGGGATCTTGTTGCCACATAGTCGTCCAAGAATTGGTGATTTTTCTGTTTGTCCATCAAATACTTCCAAGTGATCGTAAGCACATTCTTGATGCTGCTCTATCTCAAACTCACTAAAGGCCTGTTTAAAGAGAGAAAGAAAGGAACGAATGATGGGAGTTAGGAAGAAAAGAAGGAAGGGAGTCACTAATTATTAAAAGCGGCTTCTGGGTTTTGAAGCAGAACTACAGATTAAATATGTTCAGGCCATGCAAATTATTTAATACATATAGCACATTATTGAAAGGGCTATAAAATCAATAAAATATAAAAGCTCTGGAAAACAAAATGAGAAAAAATGTAATAATTCCATTTGAAAGTCTACTATTCAACCACTATAACTAATTCTACTATTGCAATTGAATTTACAACAGTATTTAGACAAACTAGAATACCACAGTAATATTTTATTCCAAATTTAATTCCAAATATTTTATGAATGTATCAGAAAGTTTTAAACTATTATATTAAAAAATTGATTCTTTCTGGTTTTGATGATCATCAACTATTGGACATCATCCTACTTTCAGGGACCTAAACCAAGAAGAAAAATCCATAAAGTAATGATCATATCTTGACAAAAATTGAATGCAGTAAATCTTAATAGAATAACTAAAACAAAGAAAGTTTTCACTATATATTTCTTTATTTAGATTTTATAACTCAAATTATTAGAAACTAATATAAATTTAGGCTAAACTTTTAAAATTTACTATTCAAACAAATGGTACACTTATTTTATATTTGGAGTCTTACAAAGTTTAGTATGCTTTGCCATTTAAAAATCATTCTAGTTTACTTGTGTGGTAATTTTTATGTGCATGTCTTTGCAAATTCTTAAAATAAAAAATTCATTAAATATGTATATAATACATTAACTGTCGCAAAGAAAAGTTTAATTGAAATAGACTGATAATAACATTGAAATTAATGATTCTAGGTACTCCAGGTTATTCACCAAATAAGGCTTTTTTCTCCCCCCCCCAAACCATCACACATTCAAAAAAATAAGCTATCATTACTATTTAAGTCTATAGAGAAAAGCTAAAAAATAAAAGAAACCTGAGGAAATATAAAATATACTTGAAAATTAATTAATTTTGCTATAATCCCTGATGCATAAAATATTTACATAAACTTTTTTTAAAATTTAATAAATCTTTATTGTTCAGATTATTACAATTGTTTCTTCTTTTTAAACTTTTTTATATACATGTTTTCTTTAATGCAATTTTGTGAAGTAATCATAATGTTCAGTTTAATTGACATACATTTTATAATTCTCAAAGAAAAAGTGACTAAGAAGAGTTCTCCCTCAGTGTTGGCCACAGTTCCATACCACACCACCGTCTACTATCACTTCTGACTTTGGGGGGAGTAAGAGAAAAAAATGAAAGAAACAATTTATATTAATTAGGGTGTAGGAGAAAGGAATGAAAGGTACTTAAAAGAGAAAAGAAAAGAAAGAGGGCTGATCTTTCATGTCTCATTCCATTGAATTCTAATTTCTAAAAAGAGTAAATTAAAATGCATTAGAGAATGAGGGTCGTGGGCTAAATCCCCAGTAGGAGGCGTGCTGGAGGCAGCCAATCAATGATTCTCATCATTGATGTTTCTATCTCTGTCTCTCTCTCCCTTCCTCTCTGAAATCAATAAAAACATATTAAAAAATAATTGCACTGGAAACAAAAAAGTGATGCAGAAAAATATAGTGAACAGTTTACCCTGAAACACAATATTCAAAGTAGGCAGCCACTGAAGGAGTTTGTCATTGGTTATTACCTATTATCTATTGGCATAGAGTAGACATGAGACATAGAAGAACCTAAATGGATGGTTGGCTGAATGTCTGCCATTCATTTGCCTACACACCTATCCCATGTTTATGGCTAGACCCATGAGTGGAAATGCTCTGGGAGTAGCAGACCAAAGCGGCTGCTTTTCTGTCTCTCAGGAGATTGCACTCAGTTAGCTTCTCTCATCCTGTGCACACATCTACAGTCTTAATTTCAGTTTGTAACCTTAAAAAAACCAATGAGAGAAAGTTGGCTTAACTGCACCAGATAAATTTATTACATATTATATGAAGCTTCTGAATTATAAGATCAACAGTATTTCAAGAAGAAAAATATTGATATCTGAAAACAATGACAAGTAGTTGTCCCTTCGGAATGTGATTCAGAATAATCCACCTATAAATATAAAGAACAGAGAAACATACTGTGAAGGAGAGAAATTTGTAAGAGTGATGGGGGTAATGGCATTCTAAAGCATATACTCTAAGTAAAAGCTAAACCTGGGATCAGATTTTACAGACCACACATGTTCAGTACATTGATTGGTCCATTGAAAACTAAGTGAATGAGATAACTGACTACTTCACTCCTTAATGAAATGCAGGATGTCTGGAGTAAATCATAACATCTGTTTTACAGAGCAGAGCAACATTACACAAAGTGGCATTGAGTTGGTGGGCTGGGGGGCATACTGACACCTGGTCCGGAGCCAACTGGCTCCGGCTTTTTATCAAATTACTAATGGAATCAGACTGACTCTATAAGAATCAAATTAGGCAAAGATTCTGTCGCTGACATATTTTCAAGCAATGCAGACAACTCTCATTCATTAAGGTATTAATGAATTTTCCTCTTGGAATTGGTGGCAGCTTGTTAGGTCCACTGCAAAGATTGGGTGGTCCTTTTCCAGCAGTCAGCCTAACCTAAATGCTCTACCACACACAAGCAAAGCATGACTAACTCACATACTGAGATCTCATTAATCTGGCCCTAAATATCATCGAGGCATCCACATAGAGGGACCTCCATGCATAGTGACTTTGCCTCAATACAAAATATTTCTAGGCCATAGAAAAGTATTATGGGAGCCCATGGGAAATCAGAAATCTTTAAAAATACTCTTTAGAGTTTCCAAAGATAAAGTGAGATGCACAATTTATTGCTTTACGCTATGACACACTCTGAGTCACGAATCTCTATATCTAAGTAATGCAGAATGTGAACATTTCCAGCCACCAGGAACCAATGTTACAGCAATGCCCCACAAAGACACTTAGATACCCCACAGGTCCTTCACCTTCACAATGAAGACAGGGCAGCTAGCAAAGCTGATGTATGCAGCTGTAAGGAACTCTGATTTTTGCTGCAACACTATTCTCTTTTGTGGGATTTTAAAATATTTTTATTAAGCATTTACACTACTATTTTACAGACATTTTGGTACTCAAATTTAAACCTTACTCATTCCATGATTATAGTTCTACTAGAGGCCCGGTGCATGAAATTCGTGCACAAGGGTATGTGTCCCTCAGTCCAGCCTGCACCCTCTCCAATCTGGAACCCCTCATAATCCAGGTCTGCTGGCTCCCAACTGCTCACCTGCCTGCCTTCCTGATTGCCCCTAACTGCTTCTGCCTGCCAGCCTGATCACCCCCTAACCATTCCCCTGCCAGCCTGATTGATGCCTAACTGCTCCCCTGCCAGCCTGATTGCCCCTAACTGACCTCCCCTGCTGGCCTTGTCACCCCTAACTTCCCTCCCCTGAAGGCCGGGTCACCCCTAACTGCCCTCCTCTGCAGGCTTGGTCCCTCCCAACTGCCCTTCCTGGCCCCCCCAACTGCCCTTCCCTGCAGGCCTGGTAGCCCTCAACTGCCCTCCCCTGTAGGCCTTGTCACCCCTAACTGCCCTCCCCTGCAGGCCTGGTCCCCCATTACTGCCCTTCCCTGCAGGCCTGGTCCCCCCCTGTCCCCAACTGCTCTCCCCTGCAGGCCTGGGTCCCACCCAACTGCCCTTCCCTGCAGGCCTGGTCACCCCCAACTTCCCTCCTCTGCCGGTCTGGTCACCTCTAACTGCCCTCCCCTGCAGGCTTGATTGCCCCCAACTGCCCTCCCTTGCAGGCCTGGTCCCTCTCAATTGCCCTCCCCTGCTGGCCTGATCGCCCACAACTGCCCTCCCTTGCAGGCCTGTTCCCTCCCAACTGTCCTACCCTGCTGGCCATCTTGTGTCCACATGCGGTCAGGATCTTTGACCACATAGGGGCAGCCATCTTGTGTGTTGGGTTGATGGTCAATTTGCATATTACTCTTTTATTAGATAGGATGATTTTAAGCTTCCTAATCTAGGTTTTAGAAAGAGTGAATAACTGTGAGCTCTAGTCAGAAATCTTGATGTATTTCCCATAAGATAAACTAGGAGATCAAGGAGTCCCATTCAAAGGAAATGAAATTGAACTCTCATTTTAGGCTGTGGAAAGAATAACTGTGTGTTTCTGGAACACACAAGAAAGCCTAATCTACCTAGCTGGCCACCAGCCAGGCTTGCATATGCAGGCCCCTCATATGAACATCTGTGGAGGTGATTTTATTGAAAATACAGGCACTGGCTAAAGGATAAGGCCATTCATTGTCACTACATATATCCACAAAGGACAAGATAATAAAATGATAGTGCTGAATGCGGATATAAAATTTAGCCAGGGTGACCATTTAAGAGAATTAAAGAGACTGATGCAATTTGAGCAGCTGTGAAATAAGATTCAGAGCTCCCTAGTCCCAAGCCATCTTTTGCCTTTTCCTGTTTTGGGTAAGAACTGTCATTTGGATTCCCACAAGATATTGGAAGAATTAGAGGCCACTGGAAAAAATGGTACAGTGGAATACAAACCCCAGTCTCTAATATAAAAGCTCTTTTTTTTTTCCCTGTGAGCCCTCTATAACTTTGATTAAATACACTCTTTATGGATTTATGGTAGAGAACTCTATGACATTTGAGGGTGTTTTGTTTTCTAAAAATATCCCATATATGAAGTTATAAATAACAACTATGGAACTTAGCAGAACTCTAGGCTATGAAACATCAAATAAAACTAATTACTGTATGCTCCCTTGCCTGGAATTTTGCTTCAGTTTTGTTTGTTTTGTTTTTGTTAATCCTTACCTGAGGATATTTCCCGCCCCTTTATTTTTAGAGAGAATGGAAGGGAGGGAGAGAGACAGAGAGAGAAACATCAATGTGAGAGAGACATATCAATTGGTTGCCTCCCACTCATGCTTGGACCAGGTCTGGGGATCAGGCCTGCAACCTAGGTACTGTATCCTTGACTGGAATCAAACTTGGGACCCTTCACTCCATGAGCCGCCTCTCTATCCTCTGAGCCAAACTGGCCAGGGCTGTTTTTAATGAAGAGTAATTCAACATAATGAAAGGTCCCCCAAAATTTGATGAGCAGTTTAGTCTCATAAACCTAAAACAGGATGAAGGCAGAAATAATAGATCCTTGTTCTTATTCATTCAGAACTTTATCCCTTTCAACCAAGGTTCCTTTTACTTTGTAGCTATTACAACACAGTATTTCATGATTAAACACATGCCTGCACACACACTAAAAACAAGGAAAACGCTGTAATTTCCTACTGTTGCTGTAGCAAAGGGCCACAAACTTAGTGGCTTAAAATAACACAAATTTATTGTCCTAGGGCTGTGGAGGTCAATAGTCTACAAAAATGGGTGGGCAGCACGTAGTACTTCTAGAGGTCCTAGTGAGAACCTGTTTCCTCAAATTTTTCCAACTTCTAAAGGCTGCCCTCACTCCTTGGCTCATGTCCACTGCCTCCATCTTCAAAACCAACAGAATAACATCATTTCTCCTCTCTGACCCCCTGCCTCCCTCTCAGAAGGAGCCTTATGACTCCAGAGAGTCCACTCCGATGTTCCAGGATAATCGCTCCATTTCAAGATCCTTCGTTTAACCACAGTTCCCTTTGCCATGTAAGGTAACATATGTATAGGTCTGGGGATTAGGACAGGGACATCTTTGGGAGTTTGGGGAGAATTATTCTACCTATCATAGAAGTAAGTCCAAATGTTTTCACTCTGCTTTTCAGGAAAATGAGCATAAACACTTATGATGACATGATTTCAAACTGCTTTACCCCTGACCTTCTTAGCTTGAGTCAATGAACTAAATCCCACAGAACAAATACAGCCTGTGACCTGTTTTTGTAATTAAACTTTTATTAGAACACAATCATGTCCATTCATTTGTGGATTTACTATGGCTGCTTTTACAACAAGAACACAGAATTAAATTGTTGCAACATAGGCGACACAATCTACAGTATATAATATTTACTATCTGGCTCTTTAAAGAAAGAGTTTTCTGGCAAGTAATCATTAGCTACATTTTTAATTGTTAAAATTTAATTTGAAATTCATAAGGCTACACAAAAACTTGATTATGGTTGAATTACATAATAAAATGGTGTAACTTTTTAATTATTAATCATTATCCTAATTATGATTAGTATTTGGATATCATACATCAATATTTATTGTCATTCAACAAAGCATTATGCCAAATATTTTATATGCAAATTCATTTAATACACATGAAATTCATGAGTAGTAGGTCCAACTTGTAGATGAAGATATCAAGGCTTTAAAGGATAAGTATCTTCCCAAGATGACATGGCTAGTAAGTAGAAGTGCTATGATCTAGACCCAAGTTTCTTTGAGTTCCAAATATATGTTTCCAATCCCTCCATGTTTCTCTTGTATATTTATTTAAGTCAATCACTATAAGTTTGTTTTACTAACATGATTGTTTTCTATTTAAATTATTACATATGTGCACATACACAGCAATTATGGATTTCTTTCTTCTCTGACGCAGGATGCTATAATTAAAAATATATTAAGTGAAGAGACAGAATGCCTAGGCTTGAAGGTGTTGATAGGCCTGATAGTTTTATAAATTTTGCTAAGTGACCTCAACTGCCTGGGACTACTTTCTTATTTACTGATCCTGATTCTGAGAGTGATAATGAGAGTCGTGTTTTATAGGAATGTGATTAATGGGGGGGGGGGGGGAGAGAAGGGTAGAATCAATATTATGCTATTATTCAGAAACTTGAGGTGGCAAAAGTGTTTTAACAAGTCCTCTAGATAATTCTGATGCATGCCAATATTTGAGAAAACCTGGTTTAGACTGTAACTACTTCTACTAAGATCACAAAGTCAAACAGTTAAAACAAAGATCCATATTTGCATTAAAGCTCTTCTTTTCCTTCTGAAAATTACCTCCTTAGGATAATAGTAAGTATGACCATTGTTGAACAGACATGCTTTATGTCCTGATCCTCAAGAAAATATTTGCATGAAAACTAAAGCCTGTGAGGTATGAAAGAACAGACTTAGAGTTGAAAGAGATGTTCAATAAGCTGGAAAGCATACACTTGAGAATGAATAAAGTATTGCCAAATTGAGGTACATCAAGAATTCTATTTCCCCATAGATATAGAAAGCTGGAAATAGCTGCCTTTACTATAATAGAAAAAATTATGTAAACTAAAAAAATCACAACTGTGTTGAACATATCCAAGAACTGAAGTCACCAGTCAACCAAGTAGTATCAAATCCACTGAATCTCAGGCCCATCCAAGGAGAGATGAGACATAAACATCTGCTCACAGTGACAGACTACAGAAGGAAGAAATGCTGCATGCCATATAACTAGGTAAGAAGCATTCAGCTACAATTTTTAATGAATTGGTAAAGATCAGGTGTGAACAAGGGTAAGAATATAAAACTCCTGGGAGCTGTAGACATGGGGAGTTTGCAACCAGTGAGAGACTCTTCTTCATGACCTCAATTTCTTGTTCATGAGAAAGACTGTAGGCAGAGCAGGAGATGGCCGAGTGCATTCCTTGGTATTACAGGCTTGGAAGAGGGAATAGGTCATTGCTGTGAGCATGAAGCCCTGTTGCAACTCTTTCTGAGAAACAAAGCCCTAAGCCTCAGGGGGTGGAGCAGAAAACCCTATCACCACCAGGGCAAAGGTATAGACCTAGTGTAGCCAAAGGAAAGGTGTTAAAACAACAAATCACTTCTGCCCCTGGGGAAGTTCTGGGCACAGGTTCCTATCCCAATAATATTAGAGGTCTACTCCAACCGTGAGAGGGCAAAGAAACTCTCCTATGGAAGACCAACTAGAGCCATAAGGTGGAGTTTGGTTGCCACGGAGACAAAAAATAGGACCACTGAGAAGGGCAAGCCCTCAGACCTAAAAACACAGAAACTGTCTAAAGAAGAGGTTGTGCTAAGACAATAAAGAACCCCCAGCCCTCACTACCACACTAGCAAGCATCAAGTAATGAGCAAGTTCAGACTACCACTAAAAAAGGAAAAAAGTGTGGAGAGGGACACAGTTCATGGTGAATATAAAGGGAAAGCTAAAGATGAAAACAAACATTGATAAAATACCTCTTAAATCTCAGCTTCCCATCTAAAAAATGAATTTGAAGCCAATGTTACATTGAAGATAATCATAGGAACAAGCAGAACCAAACTCAGCTTAATTACTGACTAGATTCACTCAACAACACCCCCTCCCAAACATGCACATACATTAATAGCCTAACAGAAGAGATGTGTCTACTTCCAGACATGAAGTCTCTACTATTATATACATACTGTCTGGTGTTTAATAAAAATTACATGACACACAGAAAGGCAAGAAGAAAATATCAGTGTTAAGACATAAAATAACAGAACAGACTCAAACATGACCCCTTTGTTTAAAGTATCCAACAGAATTTAAAGTAACTATGATTAATTTGTTAAAGATTCCAATGAAAATGCAGACAACATGCAAAAATAGATGGGAAATTTCAGCAGAGAGATTTTTTTGGGAATGAATTGTCCTCCCCTCAATGCATATGTCAAAGCTCTAAACCCCAATGTGACTGCACTTGGAGGGAGGTCCATTAGGAAGGTAATTAAGGTTAAATGAGGTCATAAGAGTGAGACTGTAATCCCATTAGTGACCTTATAAGAAGATGAAGAGGCACCAGAGCTCTCTCTCTCTCCATGCACACACTGAGGAAAGGCCATGTGAGGATAGAGCAATGAAACACCATCTACAAGCCAGTAAAAGAGGCCTTCCTAGATGCCAACACTGACAGCACCTGATCTTGAACTTCTAGTTTCCAGAACTATGAGAAAATAAATTTTTGCTGTTTTAGACACTCTATGTTATTTAGTCATGGTAGCCTGAGCAGACTAATACATGTGAGAAGTATAATAATGGGTCAAATGGAAATTCTAGAGATAGAAAACGTAATAAGAAAGATAAAGAATGCCTTTTAAAAGCTTATCAGTAGACTCAAGACAGCCAAAGAAACAATCCCAGAACTTAAAGATAGGTTCATAGAAATTACTGAAACTTAGACTAAGAAATAATGACAAAAAGTAACAAACAGCACATCCAAGAGTTATGGGGTAAAATGAAACAACCTAATATATGTGTAATTAAAGTCCAAATATCAAGGTGAAGAGAGACAATAGTGCAGAAGAATTTTGTGAATAAATAATGGTTGAAATTTTTAAAAAATTCATGACAGACACCACAATACAGATGCAAGAAATTCATAGAATTCTGAGGATAAATTACTACACACACACACACACACACACACACACACACACACACACACACCTAGATACACTGAATTCAAACTGCTGATAAAAAGAAAATGTTGAATGCAGCCATAGGAAAAGGAATCATTACTTTCATGGAAATAACATTAATATTTACAACAGACTTATTAGAAACCATGAAAGTCAGAAAATAATGGATCAATTATTTAAAGTGCAGACAGTAAAACAAAATTGTCATCCTAGAATTCTATACCCAATGAAAATGTATTTAAATAGTGATACTACACAGACATACTGTACACAAAACATAAAAGGAAATTCTTCAGAGAGGACTTTGATACCAGACAAAATCTGAATCTCATACAGAAAAAAAAGTCTTTAGGAAAATCCATGTTCTTAACTCCTTTAGCTAACTGCACTGTTGAAAGGAATGCAGCCTCTATATTTTAGCCCATAGCTTCAGAGAGTGATCCTCTTAATCAGGACCTTGGACAGGACTGGAAAGCAATCAAGTTCCTACAGTGCTGTCATCTTAGCATCTAGCATCCTTCCAAAGACCTGCTGAAATGAATTAATGTCTTTGTTTGGAAAGTCACTTACTAATATTTTTCAAATATGTTGACTGCAAGGAGTTCCATAACAGGAATATGAATGCATTGGTGACTGTCTCTAATTTTGTTATTATAATATTGCAGAGAAATTCAGTCTCTTTATTGGCCAAAAAAATAATCACTAAAGGAAAGAGTTCAATTTTAAAATTAACATTATGGCTGGACTGGTCCAATAAGCTATCATGGACTGATAGCCGTACTCTCTACACAATTTCTTGTCTTCTATTACGGCGACTGCTAGATTATTTTGAGTCTTGCTAGCTGGCATTCCCTCATGCTTTTGACAACAACATATTGTAGGAAATTTTTAAAATTTCTATATTCCTACGATTTTATTTCTTAAAATTATACTCTTCAAGTATTCTATAGCCTGTAATGAAATTTAATATATAATATATTCTGACCAGGATAGAATGTGAGGCTCAAAGACTACAGGAGAAAGGACAAACACTACATTCATATTTGAATTTGTGAGAAGTCTAAGGATATCACTATATGTCTAAAGAGGCAACTATATAAAGCAAAAAATAATATTTCACAAATCACAAAACAAAATTACCTTTATTATAAAAAATACATATGCTCTGTAAATAAGGCATATAGAATGGACACAGCTAATAGAATTTACTATGCTGTGTTTAAGTGAATACTTATTGCTGTCTTGCTGATTTTTTTTTATTTTCTCCATTTGAAAAGATCACTTTCAATAATACATTAGGAAATAGAGCTGGCTGCTTTGCAGTTACTTTGGTAATACCTTCTAAAGCAACCAGGATAAGATCACTATACGAGAAGTTCAAGAGTACCAGTACTATCACCTTGATTTAGAAAATCAGGGATTTGTTTCGTGTTAGTAGGAAAGCAAAAGAAAGACAATCTTTTCCATCTGTCTTACTAACTCAATTCAATCAAATAAACTTATTTTACTTCCATGTGCTAGCCATGAAAGACACGGGCCGTCGGCTTAATAAAAGAAGGATGACATGCTCACTTACTAATTTGACTCGATGGCCTGGAGTGGCACTGATTTCCCATGTGCATTCCTTCCTGCTTGGGTACTTGTCTGGCCAGTTGGGACTGGTGATGAGGCCACTTGGACTGTGGATCTTCTGTTCACATTCAGCTGTGCCAGTAACAATAAGATCAATCAGTGTGGAAATCTAGCCTAGTATTGGACCAACAATAAAGCAGCTTATTTACCCACTATCCTACTGAAAGATTTGTCTGAATACTAACTAATCATCACTCCAGTGTCTGTGATCATATTCATCTGCTTTGGCACACATGTTGCTGAGCATAATCAGGCAATGTTTGTTTTCTTGCTTTCATGAAATTAAGTGTTTACAATGAATTTTATAAATGCCTGGAAGAAAATAAGCTATTTAAAACAGCTGGATCCCTGAGTTCAGACTTTAACAGAGCAGCATATATTGACAATTAAGGATATCAACACTTGGTATGTGCAAAATATTTAATGCAATGCCACAAACAAAAATCAATGGATTTTGACATTTCAATTATTTTTTTCTATAAACAGAAAGATTATTTATAGCTAATTAAGATCGTTAAGCCACTTTATGAATTATGTATTTATATTTTCTCTCTCCTTTAGTTGAAATATACACTTGAATACTGACACTAAAATCTTAGCTGCTCAAGTAAATTAACCCAAATGCCAGCAAAGTACAATGAAGCAATAAGGGGGAAAAATAAGGGACCAGGTACTAGCCATCGTGATAAGCTTCTAAACTAATTTCCCAGAATATCCGATTAACATGACATTTCTTTTAGGTTTTTCACAATTAAAATAACTTCATCTGAAAGGGGACCATTTGTTAATATTAAACTTCAAAACCACTTAATATCCTCAGGCTCTGTTCATTCTGTGTGATTTATGAAGCAGCACCTTATGCATCCTGACTTAAACTTGGATTATTTGCTATGGATTGTGTATCCTATTCTAAAATACAATAAATTCTCTGAAATTTTCCAAGAAACCTCTTTGGGGAAATTCTTAACTAAATGGACAAAACACCTGTTCCACACGGCAGGGCTGCGCAATATGGCAGGATGTCCACATGAATATGCTGTTGTCACAGTCCTTACTATGAGACCTTGACCTTAACTCTGCCGGTGTCCACAGGGAGGTTTGGATTTGTGAGGAATACAGAAAGGAGGGGAAATTCAGCTCCTTTCCAACAATATAGGATCTACTCGGGTGTAGCAAGAAAATAGCCTTAAAGTCTGGATCCTGTCTTGACTTGGGTTTTCTAACTTACATGCTCCCTGTCTTTGCTTTGCCAGATGCAATGTGGAATCTCCAGAGCCTATGAGACAAAGCCAAGAGGCTTGCTGATGAACTGTGGACAGTGCCCACCCTACAGCAGAGGTCCAAGAAAATCTGACCCCTTCCCTGGCTGTAAAAATGAACTCTAATGAACTCTATTAGTTCTATCTATAAAGAAGTAGCCTATAAAATCTTTTCTTGAATATATTTACTGTAATGAACATTTATTTGCTCTGTGAGCCCTGGGCTACATGCATACCCTACAAAAGCTATCGTTTTTTTTTTTCGTTTTTTTTTTTTTTTTTGCTCTGAATTGTCTTCCATATCTGCAAAATGACTGGGCCTGTTCCCCAGCCTGTCAATTTCATAGAATACTTTACCAAGTTACAAATATCAAAATCTCTAGGGGTCTATATTCATACATGAATGTGAAAAGAGACCAAAATCTTGCTTGCCTATGATTCTGGGTCATGTCAGTAGCTCAATGAAAACATGGGGTTGGGGGGGGGGGGCGATAAACTCTTGACCCATGACCATTTTAGAATAGAACTGAATGGAATAAGGGTCATTTCAGGATACTATTCGAATGTGCATACAAACAGTTGCTATCTAACTGTGGTTCTAGGCAGGTAGCTACCAATCCACATGTGCTAATGACACAAGCTATAAAATCTGCCTTAGTAATTCTTTCAAAATAGGCATAAATCCAAGTTAAGTAGAAAATTTAGAAGCAGACCCTCAGCAACAATGATAGCCAATATGAGCTAGATGGGCACACGAAATATTTATTCAGAATAAGTAAAAAACTGAATAAATATTTATTGTGCCCATCTAGCTCATATTGGGTATCATTGTTTTTATAAAATATTGAAATATTGTAAGGTCTGGGGCCCAAAACTGGTAGGCTACTGTTTTGCTACTAGTATGTTTCCCTTCCTCCCTCCCTCCCTCCCTCCCTGCCTCCCTCCCTTCCTTCCTTCCTCCCTTCCTTCCTTTTGCTAAAACCAAGACTAAAACTTCAAATGGCACAGTATCTCCATTTTCAAATGCTTTTTCTCTGGTAGGCATCTGAGTTTGACTCTCCTGGTATTTAAAGTGGCATCACTCATATAGCACATATATGAGATATTCTGGGGAGGGAAACTAAACCAAATGCAAAGCCTATAGCAGAAATTCAGCTTAAATATGAAGACTGTCAAAAGGTCTGTCCAATGAAAACCTGGGGATAAAGTGGTAATAAGGGGCTGCCAGTTGGCATCATAGCAGCAACTATGTCTGTTATACAAAGTTATTCTAATTCTACCCATGTGTGAAGTGCAGGCTCTTTAGGTAATATGAGGTTTCCAATAGTTTGCCTTGGATCTTGGACCACTGCATGTGTATGTATATGTATATGTATATGTATATGTATATGTATATGTATATGTATATGTGTATATATTTGACATTTGAACACTCGAAAGTGATATCACTAACTGATACAAAAGAACTCTACCTGGAAGCAGTGTTTTACCCAAACGGCCTGAATTTCTAGCTGCTGTCAAGAAAAGAACACTCCTGAAATCCAGAAACATGGAAGCATGGAATAGAGTGTGGAATCTTGGAGGGAAGGCAGGGGAAGGTGGGTGGGTGGGAGTTAATCATCCAAAGGCCATGTTAGATATATGCATAACCCATGGACATAGATAATAGGGTGGTGAAGGCCTGGGGCAGGGACAGGGGCAGGCTGGAGGGGGTTCAGTGGGGGAAGAAAAGGGGACATATAATACTTCCAACAATAAAGATTTTTTTAAAAAGAACACTCTCTTCATACCTTCCTTGCAGTCGTGTTTATTTTCATGCAGCACAAATCCATTCCTGCACTGACACACATAGCTTCCCATTGTGTTGACACATTCATGTTGACACCCACCATTATCCTTCGAGCATTCGTCCTTGTCTAGCAAAGAGATAACCCCATAGTTTAGTAAGTAGCTTTAAAAACAAAGAATATCAAAGAAGAATCATTTAGTTTCAGTTAACACTGGAAAAGGATAAACTAAGCCACAGCTTACCCTGTTCCCAACAGAAAAAAAAAAAGACAAAAAAAAAACAACAAAAAACAAAAACAAAGCAAAACTGATAGTGTCTTAGTTCTACCCAGTTCTTGTTTAGCTTGGCGCCTGTACCATGAATTGAGTGTCCAAGACCATTTGTGCCAGGATGAGAACTTGCAATCCTCTTTCACTCCTGGAGTAGAAGTTTTGAGTAGGACATAGAGAAAGAGCAGATCTTTTTACAACTAATCCTGAACATTTATTGTCAATATTTAAAAATAAATGTAAAACTGTGAGTAGTTTGAATAAATGCAAGAAATGGCATTAAACTAGAGAGAAATTCTTCAATATATTTACCACGGTGTTTAGATAGAGGCTAAACAAGGCTCCAAGATTTTGTGTATAATCACTTAAAAAATTAGTTAGTGTAACTACTCTAGTTGATTTTTTTTCATTAACATTGTAGTTAGGCTAAATATTGATGAATCTGGACATTTCATAATATTCTAAGACAGAAAAAGGCATCAACAGACTATCCCAAAGAAGAAAGCTAATTTGTATCTATTTTAAAAATCGACTCCAGAAGCCCAGTTTATTAATAAGTAATTCCTTAAAAGGGCTTTTATTATGCTAGAAGCAAAGGTTAGAATGGGAAATACGAGCTTTGAGAAACAGCCAACAAATGCACTACAGGAACAACAGCCAAACTAGAGTGGCAGGCAGTCCATCCAGGGAGAGGCACCGTCAGCACCACATCACGGCCCTCAGCTCTTAGTCCACGGCTGGCTTGTCTGTCAAAGTCGACAGATTGCTCATGACACACATATATGATGACATGTCACTCAAACTGTCATCACTCCCACACCACAGAGAACAAAAGGGACACATGAAGTTGTATCAGGAGTTAGGCCGAATTCATAATTTACACTGTCAACTTATTTTTCTAAAGGGAATTTGTGAGCTCATGGTAGGTCACAAATAGCAAATACTATATTTACATTTTTATCCAATCACTATTCACTCTATGAAGATGGGTTTAAGAAAGATGTTTTTATTCAAGTATCTGAGAATGATTTTTAAAGATACATCTATTTTCCCCCTTTTGGAGACTGATTGCATGGCAGAGTCCACACAGCTCCTGGCATATATTCAAGCATTGGTAATATCAAAATATTCCAAATAGGAGCAGGCAGTCCCAAAGTTTTAAAGAACGTATCAGAATCAATATCTCTATGATTTATGGGTATTCTACCTATTTTTAACAGTTTCTTACTTTTAATATTTACTATGGAGACTAAAGAAACACACACAAATGTAGAGTAAGGAAAATTACCTAGCATCAAATACCAAAATGTGTAGAAATTAGAATTTAATAGAAAATGAGTCTGGTTAAATTAATTTTAGAGAAATTTATAATAATGTGGAATCCCTGCTCCCTTATTTTCATCAAGAGTGAAAATTATAGTTTGAGTTATTAATGAGTAATGCAAAACAGGTGGATGGTAAATCATACTTCCTGCCACCATAGTGGCAGCTACCTGCATTTTCTGTTTTAGACAGCCAAGCAGTAAATGTTCTAAATTTATTGTTTTTATGTTTCTTTCCAGAGGTTCTTAAGATGCTTCATTCTCTCGTGAGTGGATATAGAATACACTTCATGTTTGTTAAGTGGAAAGAGCAATATAAAATTTTCTGGTGCCAGAATTTCTTACTCTCCAATGAAAATGTTTATGTAATGATAGCTTGTTGTACTTAAAGTAAATCTGACAGAGTGAACTATAGTTGTACTATAGGTCAACCGGACTTGAGAGTTGGTTGAAAATCTAACAACTGTAAGCAGAATAGTTGCTAAGTGACAAGCCCTATGGTAGCAGGGATTGCCTGAATCCTCCTTTTATCTGGATCTGTTTGGATTGCCACTGTTATATGTAAAAAATGAGTGAACACAAGTTATTATTGCCGAGTTTTTAAATCCATAGTCATTTCATCATGAAAATAATTCTAACACAAAATAAATATTTCTAACATTGAAGCTTCATTCTGGTGGAAATCTCAAGTTACTAGGTTATATTTCTAAGGAGGATTTTTTTTTCTTCAGAGTTGATAGAATATAATCTGACCTGTGGTAATGACAACTAAAGCGAAATAATGTTGAAAGTAAAACCAATCAAACTAGAATAGTGGTATTTCATAGCTAATTATTCATATGTCTGTTATGATTGAAAAATAAAAATTTTAAAATAAGTTTTAGAGGAATGAGGAAAAGAAGGAAGAGCAGAAGGAGGAGAAAGAAAAAGATTTTATATATTCATTATTGTCTAAGTATCTATTACATTTTAGTTTCCCCATGGGTTGGTGTGTCCTGCCTTTGTTCCAACATCTAATGTCAACCAATATTATCAATGTTACATAAAATTAAGGACATATGCTAGAATAAATGTATGGATTAATCTAAAGTTTAGCTTAAATTCAAAAGTGGACTAATCAAAACAGTAACTAACAGCAGCAGAGGAGTCATGCCCAGCAAAGTAGCGTATAAAACTGTGCCCCCACGAGTCAAATGGCCATATGAAAAGAGAAAATTTCATTAAACACTGGAACACTTAAAATTATACAGATGTCTTACATCATTCAGATAAAGAAAGGTACTTAACTTGATATTTTAAGTTGCCTATGAAGTAGTGAACATGGTGCGGTTATTAAAACACATTTGTTCGAATAGAAGTAAATACACTATTCTAATTAAACTGGATGTAATTTCAGAATATCTATGTTGATAAGAAATAGCAACATTATAAAATACCTAATTCCACAAGTATATTCTGGATTTCTTATGTATGAAAGGTCATCAAACCAAGGGGAAAAGCTATTAGCAAACATAATTATGCTTTTACTTTTTCCCCCATTTCTTCTCTTAGGACACAAATTACAAATATTTTGAACAATGAAAATCCAAAGGAGAGAACCAAGAAGGGTGCAGCATTTTAAATATTCCTCAGAATGTCTGTATAATAAACTTAATCATTGAGAATTTGATCAATAATTCATTTGAAATTTTCTAGCATTTTCATACTGTAGGCACAAAATTTCTACAATAGCTTTTTTTATTAGTAAGAGAAATAAATGTTTTATTGAGTATAAATAAAAACATTTATTTTTGCAGATGGAAATGAGCCTCCTTCATTGGAATGGACATATCTGCTTCCCATTCTTTCATGTTAGATGAAGGACAGGTCCATAAAAGGAGCAGAGCAGGTAGCATTTCCCCACAGAGGCCTGCCGAGCATCTCTGGGACTGTCAGAGGCCATCAGTCTAAGAATAATACCTACTGGATGGAACTGAAGTGGCAACCTGTATCAAGTTCTTGCAAGATTCAAAAATAAAAATTTTCTCTTTGCAGAAAGCTTCCTTGTCTGTAGGAAAAAGAAGGGTCCATGCACCAGAACAGAAACATATATGAGCAGTAAACTCCCAGTAAATGCTCAAATATAAAATAAACAGACCCATGCACGCTGGTGCACACACACTCCCATACATGTGTACACACAGACATCGCATACATAGATTTCAGCACAAAACTATTGAATGAATAATCACCTTCAGAAAAGCACTAGTAAACTATGAGCTACAACAGAGACAATTTATGCTTTCTAAGATATGCAAATATTTAAATATCATTAATAACAAAAACTTGGAACAGAATTCAAAATCATAGGAAAGTTTTATGTTCCCATTTGAAATTAATCACACCAATATTTAAAGTTTTGTTAGAATAAAATTGGGTTGAATTTCTTCTAAAATATCGATGACCATTCCATGACAGAAATAACATATAGGAGGAACAATGTAAAGAAATATCTGTATATGGTGAAAGATGAATAAGGTTAGGAGCATATCAGTTTAAACCACTTCAATTTAGAGATAGAACAACTGCACAAATCATTTTATCTGACTCCTTTATTTACTACAGACACAAACCTGGGAGTCAGGAAATCTGGGTTTTATTCTATTTCTTCCACAAAGCAAGTTACTAGGTCCATCAGTAACAAATTACATTGCCATTAAAGTTATCTGTGAGGAAGACTGCTTTTAAATGAGGTTTATTCTTCAAATACTAAATACTTTAAGATATTAAATCAGAATTCATATGTGATGGTTTCTTACTTTTATGAACATAAACATGGCAGGAAATTGATATTAATAACTGCTAATAAGTTCTTAGAGTTATTCTTCCATTTCCTATAAAGTGCTTTTAAAATGAAAAGCTATGTGCAAAAATAACTAACATCTCTGTATGATTATAAATATTTTCATTGTATACTGTACATTAAAAACCTAAAAACATTTCCTTGTCTTTTTCCTTGATGCATCACAGCAGAAAGAAAGCTAGAATGGACTCTAAATAGCTTTCCTCTTCAAATAATACGGAATCACCTATTGTCAAATATTGTTTCTTCTTTTTATTGGCTCCTTTAATAATTGTTCTTAGAAAAAGAATGTGGAAAATAGTTGAACATGGTATATTACTCATTATGTTTTCATAAATTCATAACCACCTCTGAAATTTTTAAAACACTGGTTACAAAGAGAACCATTTAAGACTAAGTCTTCAGCCCTAGCTGGTTTGGCTCAGTGGATAGAGTGTCGGCCTGTGGACTAAAGGGTCCCAAGTTTGATTCCAGCCAAGGACACATGCCTGGGTTGTGGACTTGATCCCCCCTCCCCAGTAGGGAGCGGGCAGGAGGCAGCCAATCAATGATTCTCTCTCATAATTGATGTATCTATCTCTCTATCCCTCTCCTTTCCTCTCTGAAATCAATAAAAATATTAAAAAAAGGACTAAGTCTTCAAAAATATCTCTTGATTAACAGATACACTAGAGTAACATTTATTCAATTGTCTATAGTAACATAAATATTACAAATTAACTATCAAATTAAAATTTTAAAATTTAACTAAAAGTACATATTAATATTAACTTGTATTACTATTTATTAACTAATCAATAAATAGATGAATTTTTAATTTTCTTCACTCTCAATGATCAAAGTGTAGTAGGTAATGTTTGCAAGCCTAGAAATGTTTTGGGTAGCAGGTAGGTAGAGATATGATATGTGTTTTTCTTCTAAAGTTATTTTTATATTTCAATCTAATAAAAACTGAGAAAAATTGAGGAAGAACTATAATGCACCAACTCTCCATCTTAATATAAATGTTCCTGGTATTTTTGCATACCAGCTTTCAGGGTTGCTCCCACTCACATGCTTGGCTGTGTGCATAATGCACAGATACTGGTAGTTTTCTACTGCGATTTCCATTCATATTTTATCATAGATAACTATTTACACATGGAATCATTAGTTTATCTTTATTATTAAATTAATACCTGGCAATCTATTATTATACTTGAAGCATTATTAAAACTCAAATAATAATTTCAATGTGAGTAGCACCTACCTATCAAAATGGGTGATCTTTTGTAAATTCTGATTTTGTGAGATGATCATAATTAAGACATTAAGTAACAAGTCCTTATTAGTTGCCATTTCTTGATAGCACCACACCAGCTCTTTACTACAACTATAATGTTTTTATCTTCCCTTTTCCTGAGCAGACATATTCCCCAGGAACTTAAATGTGAAATAGATCTACTTACGCATCCAGAACCACAGTATTTTAAATATGAATCTGACAAACTGCCAAGGCTTTTCAATACATCAAAAAGAAAACAAAACAAAACACTGAAAGTTTATACTCAATGATAATTATCTTGGACTTTACAAAATAATAATCTAATTAAAAGGGTGAAAAGTGTATCTGGTGATTTTTCGGGTCACAAATATGTTCAGTGTAACATGTAAATAACGCCATTTGCAAAGGGCATGGTCAGCTCTTATAGTTGAGACAAACCAGGAAAAAGGGTGGGTTTCCATGCTCTGTGACACTAAGCAGTTTATCCTCAGCTGCTTTATCTGTCAAATGAATATAACAACGAGAATGTCACAGCCTTACTGTGATTGTTAGAGGTAATGTGTGTCTGCATAGAAAGTTCTCAAAATGGCAGCTATCTGATGGCTTGGGGTTCAACTTCCCCTTGAACTTCATTGTTCAGCGTACTTTACTACCAACACACCATCAAACAACTTAGGCTAAACTCTATCAAAATGAAGTTCTGTCACCTTGTTGACATAATTTTTAAATACATCACTGATAAATACTAAAAACAGAGACAATTTCTTAAAATCATCTGCATCAGTAAATGTGATTTACAGCAAATGAACTATTGTGAGCTTTAGTACTACCAAGGTACTCAGATAATTTTACAATTATACGACTACATAGAAATTGGAATAAAGACTATGTTCACCATGTGCTGAGAACAGCATCTTTTGTATGTGCCCTCATATCTCTATTATAAGAATTAAAGTAGCATGCCTTATATTTCAATAGCACTGTTCTAAAGACATAAACAAATGACCTGTCTTTATGATTAGGAAAGTTTTTCCTGACCAAAAATATCAGAGTGTGAATTTTAAATATTCTGATAACTTTAAATTTAATTGTGCTTTGTTACCAGTATACATAACATGTACCTTTTAAAAAAGTATTATTAAATAAAATGAATAACTAATTTAATGTGAGAGGGATCCTGAATAATATTAATATGATTATAAAATGCATTTATTTTATAATTTCAGTTTTTAAAATGAATAATTTGGTGGCTCTAAGTAAGATAAGAAGCCTTATCTCTAATGAATGGAAACCTAAAATTTGCAGCATCCATGATATTTTTAAAATAGTGAAGACTAAGGAAGTCTTTCTTCATTGAAATAGGATATTAAAAGTCTACTTTGAATAATATAAATCTTAAATGAATGCCTCAGAACAATTTTTAAAAGGCAATTAAATCTGGGGGAAGGAAGGGAATGAGAACAAGGGAATCAAATCCATTGTATTTTGAATGTACTTTTGTGTATGACTTGAAGCTCAATGGAGCTTATGAACCATTAACTTCAATTATACTGAAAACTCCAAACAAACCATTGCTATTGTAAATCTCATTAATTTTAAACACATGGGGACTGGAATAAATGGACTTTGAATTAACTCAATCCAAATTACCTAATATTAAAATATAATTGGAATTCAGTTGTTGTAAATTGCTTCCCCAGTCTGAAAGGCAGAACAGATTGCTATACTAAGGTTTATTACAATTTTATCTAGTTTTAAAATTTCACAATATTTCTATTAGGTATGAAATTGGGAAGCTAAGGTAATTTTACTGATTTTCTATATATTTTCTTAAAACTTGGGGACCTTTTATCAAATTTCAGCTCTTTAAGAGATAAATTTTACTGTGAGTTCATTAAACTATTAAATTCCAAACACAGAAGTGTCAAATGCTAAATATATCTACTAATACATTGTTTTTAGTTAAATGATAATTTCCTTAGTACTAAGTCTCTTCCTGCAATAAGTCACTTCTATGGCGATGAGGCAAAATGTGATTTTAATATCAGCTAATAATAAGAATACATATATAATAATAAGAGAAGTATATTGCTAAAGAGTATGAATTAAAAAATAGGTTTCTAAAATGAGACCACACATTCTAAAAACAAAGATAAATTATTTTGAAAAGGTCTGACAGTTTTTGGAAGTTTGGTATTATTATCCCCATCCACTTGTAAAGAGTGAAGTCACTGTATGAAAATATTATTATAATAATTTCATATTACTTATACCATTTACCATATTTGATTCATTTATATAATATCTAAGTGTTTGAGAGCTACATTTCAATAGGGCACCTATTATTAACATCCTGATTTTACGTAAAAAATTGTTCATCCTAGGATAAATGTTCATGCATTCTATGTACCTCCAAGTTGCTTTTATAGAAGAGGTAACATTGCTATTTAAGCCAATTGTCCTGGAAAATGTGCAATATGCACATGCAGCTTGAATACTGATACCTGAGAAGAAATGTGCTTTGAAGCCCTTCTTGGATACGGTGTTGTCAGATTTGAATTCAATCCTCATGTTGTTGAACTGGGATGTGATCACTTCAGGTACTTCAGCACCACAAAATCTGCCGTGCAATTTAGACTCAGAGGAAAGGCCACTCCAAATCTCCACATAATCGTATTTGCAAACCTAGTAAAAAACACACATGGTTATTATAGTCACCAGGTTTGGAAGTATCAGATAACTGACATTTATTTTTTTATCTTATTTTTCAATTACAGCTGATATTCAGTATTATTTTATATTAGTTTCAGCTGCACAGCATAGTGGTTAGATAATCATATAATTTACAAAGTGGTCCTCCCAATATTTCAAGTTTCCTCTGGCACCACATTTGATTATTGCAATATTATTGGCTATATTTCCTATGCTGTATTTTCTATTAAATTGGAATTGATATGTAACAAAAAAAAAAACAAATACTCAAGGAAAGGGCCCAACTAAGAGACATAAATGTGTGCTTGTTTATATATATTTATAGCATATGTCTTATATCTCTTTTTAAATTTTCAAATATTTAAGTTCTCACTAGGAACTGTGAAAAAATGTTGTCATATACCATCTTATTTAATCCTGACAACAGCTATATGAAATTTAGTCCATGAAGTAACCATTAGCAATAGACATGATCCTTTCTACTGTAAAGATGAGAAAACTGAGGCTCAGAAATTTTATATAACTTGCCCAAAATTATACATCTTCTACATTGCAGTGTGGTGATTACTAACATAGAATTTGGCTTGGTCTAGAACTGCCTCCCAGAAACTTCATTCTAATCAGAACAGCACAATTAGGAAATTTCGAAGTAAGGCACTTGGTATATAATAAAAAGAATCCTTTGTCTTTCAAACTTATCAAACAAACTGATATTTCTTTAAAAAAATATTTTTATTGATTTCAGAGAGGAAGGGAAAGGGAGAGAGAGAAACATCAATGAGAGAGAATCATTGATCGGCTGCCTCCTGCACACCCCGGACTAGGGATCAAGCCCGCAACCCGGGCATGTACCCTTGACCAGAATCGAACCAGGGACCCTTCAGTCTGCAGGCCGACACTCTATCCACTAAGCCAAACCAGCCAGGGCCAAACTGATGTTTCTTAATTTCTTTTGAGTTGCTCTGCAGCATTGCTGCAGGACTACAAACAACAATAATTCTATACAGTGGGATGGAGGCAGACATTTATACTAAAAGGAGATAGAATGTATATGCAATATACAAACACCACCAAAATGGAAGAAGCTAAGTGAATGCCAGGTATTCTTAAGCAATCTTATGGCCACTAACAGATGTTTCCATAATACAATTCTAAAATTTCAACAGGGCACATTAAAGAACACATCTTTCATGAATGACCTTATTACAAAAATGTGTAACTAGCAAGTGTAACAATGCATATGATTGAACCCTGGGGTATGATCTGTACTTTGCAATATGTCAACTCAAATTACTGGTTCTTGTGGTTTTAATTAGGTGATAAATTAGCAAAATATTGCTAGAAAAAATGAAATAACTTTTCTATCTACTTTGTTACAGCTGCAACTTCTGTTTAGAGAGGGCTCTGACATTGGATAGGAGAATGTAACCAAGTCTAAAGTTGACATTGACTTTCCTTTTGGATATCCATTGAGTGAATAAGTAACTAAGTTTTAGCTAAACTCTGTATTCTATAGGTCAGGTTTTTGCTCATGCCTTTATTTTAAATAGCTAAGACATCCAACTATGAAAATACACAGAATTTTGTAATAGCCTTCCACACAGGGACATCGTTATAAGTTTAAGATTCTGAGATATGTTACTGAGTCTGTATGGGGTTTCCATGAATAAAGACCATTACCATGAGAAAAATGCTTTTGGAACACAATGCTCCATTTACTTAAAGCCACCCCCACTTCCTCCTGAATATAAACTTCTAGCCTTCTTAGGAACATTTATCAATGAATGAATCAGAATGTCCTATCTGCCACAACCAATAGCTTTAGGGAAAACTGAGAGAACAGAAGTCACTCAACACAAAGTTCATATCAAACCACAGTACTGGTAAGGAGATTCCCATTTTCAAAAAGTGTCACTCATATGAAAGCTCTTCTAAAAATACTATAGACATTATTTTCGTCATTCAAAGTTCCTCTAGATTTCAGATAATACTAAAGGAAAAGAATGTTCCATATGGATAAAGTATGTGGTGAATATAAACTGTGGTCTTTCCCATCATAAAATGTATACATGATGTAAAGAAGATCTCAAAATGTCCAGTGAGCTCTAAAATTCTACAATTCTCTGAAATACATATGTTAATCACATTTCAGACTTTAATTTCCTTTAAGGAAACACAAAAATCAGCAACTTCTTTTTACCTTGAAGCCATTAGTAAGAGGTTTAAAATCACACAGAAGTGCCTTTCAAATAAATCATTTCACTTGTTTAAATGTGATCACCTGACCGAAAACTGTACCTTCACTACAGTAAGTTTTTGTAAAGGAAAGATAGCATCAATTAAGTGCATTTTTATTGAGTTAAAATATTAATTTTGTAAATCAAAGACAATATCAACTAAATGTACCTTTTATTAAGGGTAAAGTATTAATCTTCCCTTATTTGTGAAAAGGGAACACATTCAAAATAAAATACTAGTATGTAATAAAAATATATCCATTGCCACAAGTCAAATATACCGGGTTCTCCCCAAAAAATATTTTTGTTATGACTCAACCAGTGGATTTTGGTTTATTTTCATTTTAGAAAAGTCCATGTGACATGAAGCTGACCCTAATTTTCTCAAAATTCTTTAATAAATCACAAAATGCTGCATATTAATACACTAAATAAAAACTCCCTCAAAGTAATTTTCAGTCTCTCAGAAACAGTCTAAAATATTATCCAATGCCAACAGGAATTATAAGCAGTTGCAGAAATGAGCAGTAGAGCAAAGAAAGATTACAATATCTATATTATTGTACCACCAAAATACATTCTTTCTTTCCTTATATTTTTAGTTTATCAGTTTTCCTTCAGGAAATCCAAAAACACAATAGAAAAAAAATTATATTTGTTATTCACTTACTTCATTGCCCTCCAATTCAAAAAACTCAAACTTCACAGAAATTCTGTACTGGGTTGGCGCAACCACTTGCCACACACAATTTTTATTAGGAGGGTACTCCTTGGGCCAACCTGGAGTGGTTATGGTGCCATTAAGTTTGGTAAGAAGTCCACCACAAGCCGCTAGAAGAAAAGAAAAGGAAATAATTTTTCCTTAACAAAGTCATCTTAGCACCTTCCCACTGATAACCCAACATCTCACCATTAAATTTCAACCATCTTTCAAATTTTTCAAGATCTAGAGCATTGTAGTCTCTGTTCCTTAGACTTTAGTACAACTATTTTAATCATCTAGTCCCACTTATAAACTGCTATTTTGTAGCATTGGAACCAAGCAAAGTATGGCTGTACTACAGTATTTTAGATAATTTTAAAGTTGGGTGATCAATATAAAGAAAATTGGGTTCCTGCATCCTTATCTTTTTTTAAATATATTTTTATTGATATAAGAGAGGAAGGGAGAGGGAGAGAGAGAAACATCAATGATGAGAGAGAATCATTGATTGGCTGCTTCCTGCATGCCCCACACTGGGTGTTGGGCCAGCAACCCGGACATGTGCCCTTGGCTGAAATCGAACCCGGGACCCTTCAGTCTGCAGGCCGACATTCTATCTATTGAGCCAAATCAGCTAGGGCTCATTGTCTCTTAAATGGCTATAATAATATCTACACCATATGGTAATTGTGAGAATCAATGAAAAGTGCAGGTAAAGCACAATGGAGTCTGATGCTGTAAGACCACAATCAATTGGTTATTTCTTTATACTCTTTTTCCCAACACAAGCAATTCTTGGAAACAGTTGTCTATGTAGCAAGCAAGATAAACTATACTAAATAGTTTATCGCTATTCAAAAAATCCAATTAAAATATTTTTTCCCTTTTGGAGGAGCTATTTAAAAGAGGTACTATTTATGTTACCCTTCTTCCTCATTGAGAGGGAGTTCAGCAAAATCAGGAAATCCAAGAGGAAGCTGAGTGAAAAGAGTATGTATTGTACTTGGTTTACTAATTGCTAGGGAGTCAAGACTTACCTAAAGTAACTGTTATCTGCTTTCATTGTGTGTGTGTGTGTGTGTGTGTATGTATGATGAGGCAAAAGTAGGTTTACAGTTCTAAATATATGAGTTTATTATTTTATTATTTATTAATTATTGTATTATTTTTCATATGAACAACTATAAACCTACTTTTGTCCCTCTCTCTCTCCTCCCCTCCCCTCTATATATACACATATATACACACACACACACACACACATATATCTTAAGCTTAAACTTGTAAGAAAAAACAGAGTCCCTGATTTTATAAATAGGTCACTGGGGTGTGGCATTTATTCATTAAACAAATAATTCTGCCCCCTTTGCCACTTATTATGTCCTCTGTTACAGATACAAAAGAGAACAAGGTGTTCATGTATAGAAAGCTTAGACTTTTGTTGGGAACAAAAATAGCCTCAATACATACATAAACATGAATTATATTAAAATGTCCCAAGTTCTATGAAAATGATTTTGGTAGAAATATTCAGAGAGGAAAAAATGAGGAACAGACTGGAGGAAGCAGATCAATTTATGTATTTTGTCTGTTACTCGAACATGAGGCCTTCAGTGTGAAACAGGGGACATGGAAGAGTCAGCTTTAAATTCTGAAGGAGAGATCACAGGAGATCACAACAAAACACCGTACAAGAAATCTCGTCTTAGAATGACAGAGGAAATGTAGAAAAATGACAAAATGTCTTTGTTTATGAATTTTTTATTAACAAAGTGTATTTAGTTCCTGCTTTATGTCTGACTGTGCTAGATGCTGGAAATACAAAGATGACTCAGAGTCAGGACTCTGCAGTTCAATAAGGGAGACACATCATAAATTATGTTTAAGAAAAGGTAATAGTAAGTGATAGATGAAAGGACAGGAGGATAAAAATATAGGTTCAGAGAGAAATAAAAACGGAAATAAATAGTTAGATAGATGATAGATAGATAGATAGATAGATAGATAGATAGATAGATAGATAGACAGACAGACAATTGGCCTGGTTAGTAACCAAAGGTGGAAACGACTGATTTTATAATGAGAAGCCAGGCAGTTTCACATTAGCTATGACTACCATTGAGTCTTTTTTTAAAATTTATTTATTGATTAAGATATTACATATTTGTCCTCATCCCCTCATTCCCATCCCACACCCCTCTCCACGCATGCCCCCACCCCCCTTTTGTCTGTGACCACTGGTTAGGCTTTGAGTTTTACTGGTTGAGGAGAGAAGTTATTATAAAGGAAAGGAAAGGAAGAGGGAGGCAGAAAGAAAGGAAATGAGACTTTAATGAGAGAAAGAAATCGGGCAGAGGGTCTCAGCAGGGAATGCCAAGTGCAAACCCAGTCACACCTTCACAGCTCCTTTTGTCAGGGCCCAGCTCATAGCCAGGCTCACACGCACACTGGTAACTGCCCAGGGTGTTCAGACATCGCTGCTCACAGCCTCCACGGTCAGGCTTGGCGCACTCGTCTTCCTCTATAAAGACGGCAAGAGTTAGAGAATGACTGGAGTATTTTGTTTTTATATACTAAGGTATAAGATTTTTTTGAAAATATGATATGCTTAATAGCTCTGAATGAAAATGAGCCAATTAATTGCTTCAACAAAGGAGCAGGAACAATTTGCAAGTCCTTAATAGATGAAAAACAAGAATTCATGTCACTGCATCCTGAGAACATGTAAGAACCAAGAGAAGTACTAGAAACCTAGAGCAGGGCCATCTGCAGATCACCTTATCTCAGACACAGTATTATTATTTTTCAGAATGAAACAGAAAAACTTACTGAAAAAACACAGCTTCACCTGTTGATGTCATAGTATAGTTTCCTAGATACCCTAAAAAAATGCTTTTAAAGAAATATGTCATGGTGAATATAAATTAAAAAGGAAAAATTCAGAAACTTCCTGGACCTCTTTAAATATAAAGCACTCAGTGTTTTTATATAGACGTATTAATCCAGAAAATGTAATAATTTCATATTTTTACACCAATATACTCTTTTAATTATATATGGAAACAAAAATGTACTATATGAAAATATATACTCTTTGTAAAAAAAAAAAAAAAAAGACGTTCTAGGTATTCACTAAGAGGCCATAAATGTTTTCCAATGTAGTAAAAGCCATTCTATAATGGGTGATTTAGAAATTCTGTCACCTAAAAATAAACTGATGAACTACAAGTCAGTATGAATTCTTTGTTGACTATATTGCAAACATTTTCTCCCAATCTATAGATCCCTTTCTGAATTTTACTTTATCTATTTCATTTTAAAATGATAGAATATCCTAGTGGAACTAATAACCTGTGTTACAAAGTCCAAAATTCTAGTATTTTACTAATAACCTTTGTCCTCAAAACCCACCAAAATTCCCTTATGAACAGTGCATACTTCAACTTTCAATAAAACTTTACTCCAGTTGTCCCTACCTCAAAGCTAAATATCACATTTATCCTGGACAAGGAAAAGCTCACATTTCAAATTACCTTTAAAAAAGTTGGCAGCAAACCCTGCCTTGTTCACAGTCCCATCAGAAACAAACTTCATCCACAAGGTGTTGGAGGTAGACCTAATATCTTCAGGTTTATCATAACCACAGAAACGCCCTATCAAAGCGCTATTTTCTTTGGTCCCATCTCGAACTTCTAGGTAGTCATAGGCACAGTTGTCATGTCTTTCAATCTTAGAGAGTAAAAATATGTGAACATATGTCTCATTAATAGATAAAACAATTTCTATAGTAAGATTATTATGTATTCTCAGTACCATAATACTGATTGGTCATATAGCAGATTACTTATATTAAATGAGAACATATCTTGCAAGTGTGCACGGTGATATCTATACCGCCCATGGATAAAAGACCCATATTATTCTGGTAGATATGGAGAGATAGAAAACAAACCTACAGAACAATACATCTGTATGCATCTGGATCAACAAACGTTAAACTGCCTTTTCAAAGAAAATTAAAATACAAGTGGTAATTCTTTAGAAAATAGAACTGAAAACATATCTGTACTTATAATGGTCATTAAAAGTCTGGGCCAGATTATGCTAAAAGCAGTGTAAAATTTTCTCAGAAATATAGCTATAGCAACTGCCCATTGTTAATCAAGGAAATAGCTATTTTATTCAAAGAAAGCTGCCTTCAAATTCTATTGGCAAATATTACATTGTTTTAGGTTATAGATATCTTTTTTAGGGAAAGTCCGATAATATGGATTACATTACTTCCCAGTCTATGGAATTCTTTACTGATAATTAGCATAGTTATATGTAGAAAGACTATCATACTGTAGAGTCTTTCTCCAAGTACCTCGGCTGATGTAGATGAGCCCTTTTACCTCAACACATTCCCCTCAACCCATATTAAGTGGCAGAACTCAATTTATCTTCTTCAACAACTAAATGTAAATGGTAGATCAGACTATCGGTCTATGAAACTTTTGGAGAACCTTAAGTTCCTGGACTCATGTTTTTGCCTAGAACTACTTCTAAAAGCAACAGAGCCAAAAATTACAAATTAATTTAAAAGCTATGAGACAATTTCTAAATAAAATTCTTGCTTTTTATTTATTTCTTTTTTTACAGGAAGGAGGCACTTGTCCTGAAATCTTAATAGAGTCAACTGCTTATTAGATATCTGAAGTTAGAGAACCATGAAAAGTGTCGCACCTTGTGAGCCACTGTCTGACACATATTTTGCTGATATATAGAATTCGGTTGCAAAATATAGTCATTCATGGAACTACAACCAGAATGCACAAAAATACTGTATAGTTGTTTGAAGAGTCTGTTTCCTGAATTGTCAAACATTAATAGCAATAGTCTTAAAATTAAGTAGCATAAGGACAAAAGACAAAAAATAGACTTTTGAAGCACAGATTTGGTTAGAACTAAGAACTACATTTGCTGCTTCCTTTTCCCAATCACAGTAGGATTCCTTCATTCCTTCAACAGTCAGTGCCTATTCTCTGCCAGGCACTCTTCCCACTGCTTGGAATGCACCATTCAGCAGAATGACAGAGCCTCACCCTCGTGGGGCTTAGCTGCTTCTGGTGGGTAGAGAGCAAAGGAACAATCAACAGGGAAATAATTAAATCATACACTATTAGAAAGTAATTCATTTCATGGAAAAATATAAAGGTGAACAAGAGGTTAAGAGAAGTGGGGGTAGGAGGTGTGAAGGATGCTCCATCAGGCTCATTAAATTTGATTAATAAATCCAGACTTTTTCCTATAAATGTATTTTCTTTCTGTGTGAGATTATGGGGATGAATAGAAAATATTTAATATAAATAATATCTCATTTTTAAAACACACTTTTAAACTGTAGCTGTTTAAATGGAGAGGTGGGACGGGAGAGCTAGCAATAACTAATTAAGGCACTAGTAACTTAATTAGTCACTGGAGATGACCAGGCCAATCTGATCAGCTATATATAGGCTTTCTTCTCTTAGCCTTTAATATACTCCTTTCAAAATCAAAGTTCTCTATAAATATGAGACCATTTTCAGATGGCCAAAGGCTATTCTTCAGTCAAGGGGACAAATAAAATGACATCTAAAACTCTCAAGGTGTAGGGCTTGATAAAAGAATAAGCAACATCCAACTAGAGACAAAACTGCCGGGAAAATAACCCATGTCCTCAGCAAGCCATCATAGACACACTTGCTTAAAGCAGCACAGAATGAACTGCCCCTGACTCATGAATCAAATTGGAAGGGGGGGGGGGGTGGTGAGTTAGAAGAGGAAAAGAAGAGAGACCACAACAGAATTACAGCGCAGTATAAAAATTAAGAAGATTAATTTAAAAAGCTTTTTAATTACTATTTGAGGAGAGTACTGCTTTTAAAAATTACAGTATTACAAGGGGAAAAACAAAATAGACACTATTGAAAATGAAACAAAAATTTATATTTCTTCATATAAATATGAAAAGAAATAAGTGATTGAAAAGAAATAAGATAATGGATACTTCCCTGTAAATAAAACTCAATCTATTTTTTAACAGATATGTAATAGGTTATTTTAAATTTTAATTTAAAGTATAGTCACTGGCTACTTAATAAGTTTAAATAATTTATATGAAACACAAGGATAAATATTTCATGGATAAATGCATAACAATGATCAATTGTAGGATTGATTCCACTAGTAGCTACTTATGAATTATGTATTACTTACATATTAAATATTATGCACCTGGTGTTATGGATAACACAATAGAAATATGCACTGTATTCTCACATAGTAAAGGCCACAGTTGTTGAATTACTTAGAAAATAAAATGTGCCTCATACATATGAATTTATAATATTCGGAAATGCATAACCCCTCCACCAACCATCCTGGATATCTTATCAATGACCTCAGTGATCTTTGTTTATGTATTTTTCCAGCTTAACTGAATTAACCCTAAGTGGAATGCCACCACAATGAATCTGTTATATTGGTGTTAATTATAATTATACCTTTTCAACTACATCTCCACAGAAGTAATGATGAGCACAAATGAAAGTTTCAGTTATTTTATTTATGTCACTTGTGTACCATTTGCTCTAACTATATCAATTATTTAATCAAGTAATATACTGATTGGTTAGAAATAAATATGGTTGAAGCTAAAAAGTGAATAAGTGTATTGATATTATGCCGGTAACCTTAAGTTCCATGAGAAAAAGAATATCAAATTCAGTGATTTATAAAAACAATAAAAAAAAGAAAGAGCAGTTTCTTGTTGAGTTATAGCCTGGACACAGTTCACAGATATGTGACCTGAATGCAATGCCATGCACAGCTGCAGATATAATAAATTTGTTTGGATAATGATGATGTTAATTTATTACAGACTTTAAGGTAACCAAACCATATATGAATGTGGCCAAGTTTATCTCAATGTAAACAGACTTAGCATGCATATAAGAAATACAATGAAAATGATAGTAAGCTTCTAATATTTTTAGAAAACTGATATTTAAGTGATATTGGAAGTAGATGCAAATACACAAAGAGGGGAAAACAAGTACACAGATTAGTGAGAAGGGATTAAGGTTACATTTTGTTACTCAGTGGGGGCTCATGCCTTTACTAGCAGGTTAGAGAGGGAGCATGAAAAAGCTGAGTGATTTCCAATTAGCAAAAACTAAAATCAATTACAGGTTATCTAATGTGGTCAGCCTCACATTCTAAAACTGCCAGGCGGTGCAAAGCTTTGTGGTCAGTGCACGTGGGTGAGCGCCGACACGGAAGGAGAGCCAGCTTAGAGGAAGGCCTACGCCCCTGCACAGGACCCAGTCACGCACTTTGCTTCCATTTTATAACAAATTTCTAAATAAACACAACACTGCAAAAATACCTACTGCAGTGCCTAATTTGTAAAAAGCTTGAAAAATTCCAAAGTTTCCAGATAATATTTCCAATCTCCCATGCTCCCTGAAAAATTAAAAATAGAATTCCCATATGATTCAGCAACCCCACTTCTAGGTATATAACCCCAAAATTGAATGCAGTGTCTCGAGGCTATATTTGTAAATCCGTGTTTATAGCAGTATCATTCACAACAGTCAAAAGGTGGAAGCAATCCAAATGTCTGTCAACAGATGAATGCATAAACAAAGGTGGTACATAAATACAATGGACTATTATTCAGCCTTAGAAAGGGAGATGCCCAGCAAGCATGGCTCAATGGCTGAGTGTTGACCTATGAACCAGGACGTAACGGTTGGATTTCAGGTCAGGGCACATGCCCGGGTTGTGGGCTCGATCCCCAGTGGGAGGCGTGCAGGAGGCAGCCAGTCAATGATTCTCTCTCATCATTAATGTTCCTATCTCTCTCTCTCCCTCTCTGAAATCAATATAAATATAAATATAAATATAAATATATATATATATATATATATATATATATATATATATGCTACAACATGGGTGACCCATGAGGACATTACACTAGTAAAATAAGCAGTCAAAAAAGGCAAATATTATATGATTCCAATTACATGAAGTATTAGAATAGATAAAGTCATAGAGACAGAAATAAGAAGGGTAGCTGCCAAGAGCTGGGGGTAGGGGAGAAAGGGAGGTTGTTGTTTATTGTGTGCAGAGTTTCAGTTTTGCAAGGGTTCTGGAGAGGGATGGTGGTGATGGTTGCACAACAATGTGAATGTACTTGACACTACTGAACTATACACTTAAAAAATGGTGAAAATTGTAAATTTGATATTATGTCTATTTTACCATAACAAAAAAAAACATAACCCTCTCCAGTGACTGTTAGTGTGTAGTTTCAAAACATAAGTAATGCAATCAGCTCCTAAATGATTCAACTTTTATAGAAAATACCCTGTGAAATTATATACATTTGGAACAATGCTCAAGTAATTATTCTTTTTAAAACGTATTTTATTGATATTTGAGAGAGAGAGGAAGGGAGAGGGATAAAGAGATGGAAACATCGATGAGAGAGTAACACTGTCAATCGGCTGCCTCCTATGCCCCCCACTGAGGATTGAGCCCGCAACCCGGGCCTGTGCCCTGACCGTCAATTGAACTGGTGGTCTCATGGTTCTTGGCTGGATGACCAACCACAGAGCCATGCCAATGAGGCTAAAGTAATTATTCTTTGCTTTGGAAGAGCATGTTAGTATATATAACTAACAAAATCAATGTTAGTCACTAAGCATTAGTCACTAAAAAAAATTAATTTCCACAATGGGAATAATCCAGTAGAGCCTAATAAATAATTCTAGCAATAAGAGGAATTTTTAATAAAAGAAGAAAAGCTTAATAATAGGTCATTATTTTTAAATTTACTATCATACTTAACGTTTTATTATTTAATGATATTATTACTATTTAATTTTAATGAAAACTAATACACAAATAATTATAGCTCAAAAAAGGAGAAGAAAAAACAAATATTCTCAACATGTGAAAATCAAAAGTCTAGCTTATGTTAATTCTTATGTGACTCAAGTTTTTAAATGCTGGCTACTTGATTTTTTTGCTTCATGACACCATTATTTTTAACTACTCATAAATTTAGCAAATATTCATTGAAAATCTGTTATGGCCAGAAAATATACACTTGATAGTGTGTAAAGAGTGGTGAATACAACAGACACATCCTTGACTGACAGACATATATGTTGATTAAACAGTACAAATGTATAAATGAAGAATGTTATAAAGGGAAAGAATTTAATGCTATGAGAAAATATTGATGCCTCTCTTTGTGACCAGGTCCTGGGTGCAAGAGTGCACAGGCCATGGAATTGGTGTCAATCACAGTGCTACCAGTTATAAATTGTGTGACCTTGGCCAAGTTTATTTAAACAAAAACATGCTAATCTTTCAGAGCAGAATTATAGCCTTAGCCATAATTCTGTTGACTTACTTAATTCTCTTCAATAGTCATTAACCAACATGTATTCTTTTAAAAAAATTTTATTTATTGATTTGAGTGAAAGAGGGGGGCGGTGCAGAGGGATCGATTTGTTGTTCCAATTCATTTTGCATTCATTGGTTGATTCTTGTATGTGCCCTGGCCACGACTGAACACGCAACCTTGGCATATTGGGATGATGCTTTAACAAACTGAACTACTCGGCCGTGGCCACTAATATATATTCTTAGCTAAACATCCCCAAAATAGTATATCACAAGCATAAAAATTTTAAGTAATTTAAGACCTCCCTGTCTAGGCTTCTTAGTTAATTAACAAAGACTAGTCTAATTAAATTAAACTAATATAAAATACTTAAAATAATCAAACGATTACATTTAGTTAGGCAGTCCACAAAGTGCCAAGATAAAAATTTCTGTAAATAGTTCGGAATGTTGCAGCTTGCAGTAATGATGGGTCAGACTATTAAACATCTATGGCTTCTGTAAGGGAAGTACAACCAAATCAGTGTGTAGAAATGTGGACAAGTGCCTCAAAGTTAATCCCACTTAAATTAATGTATGTGGAGATTTCCTTGTAAACATAAGTCAGCTCTGAGTTTATTTCACTTCTTTTCTGCTTTATTAACAGTTCTTGAAAGTCGTTACTATAAACATGTCCAGTCTTCCAAACTTTTTCTCTTCTGTATGTCTGCATACTAAAAGTGCTCAAGTAAGATAGTAGTTTAGAGGCTTCTTTGTGAAGAACACTGCTGCCGAATAGAAGCAGCAGTGTTATTCCTAAGTGACTGCAGACATCATTATCTCCATGCAAGCACAAGCTCACTTCAGTACTGGTCTTCAGACGCATTGCACCCGTAACTACTAGAGAAGAAAAAGCGTCACAAAGGGTATGATTATAGAAGTATCAGGACTCTACACCCCCAAACAGTGTCCTTTCCTGCTGAAAAGCACCCAAGATTCATTAACCAAAGCACTTGTTCAGATTTTCTTTCTATGCTTACATTAAAGTCTAAATAGCATTAGGAGAGGTAAAGTCGTGACATAAATTCACAAAAAAGTATAAATAATGGACAGCTAGTAAATCCTTTATAGTAGATTTCAACAGGATGGTGCATAAGTTTATCTTACGGGCCCTTTTATCTAAAAGGGGAGAGAGTAACATAGACAATTTAAAAGTTACAAAAATAGAAACAGTTTTTGAAAAATGGCAAAAAGTTTTTGAAAAATGGCAAAGACGGGAATAATAACTGAAAAACACACACACACAAATCACTGCAGATTGGTGAGGACTTTCTAAAAATTATACATTTTCAACATAAAATGTATAAGCCGTATATTGAAAATATATTATGCAAACAGAAATAAATTGATATAGAAAGGTAACTGACTAAATGAAATAAACCACCTAATGACCACTAGAACAAAGTAAAACTATATATACAGTCAATTTTCGGTATTCGTGGTAGTTCAGTTCCACAGTCACTGAAAACACTGAATTGGCGGATACATTGCTCCTGCAGAAATACAAGTACTCGTTAGGTTCCTGCAAACTTCTGGTAACATTGTCAAGCCATCAATACCTAACCTTGTTTTTTGTGTGTTCTTGCTTAAATTAAAGGCACCATAATATATATCGTCAACTCATTAACACTTGAACTCATGGCCAAAAGCACTATAACTTATACCCGAAGGATGCTTGTCTAACACATTTTCTCCATAAGGCACATCAGAGCCGGGAATGTGCATGTGAGATGACTCAAGATATTTTGCTGCTCTGTGTCTGTCTATGAATAGCCCAGAAGCACAGTGAATATTATTTGAGGGCTACAAATAAGTTTTAATGAGTAGGCAAATGTGTAAATACAGAATCTGTGAGTAATGAAGATATACTGTACCTGAAAATTAATGCTGATTTATGGCTCAGTTGTGTGATACTAGGTTAATAGCATAAGTTCATTTACCTAATCTAAAAATATGTAGATGGTATATTAGGACATCTCTAAATCCATTTTCACTTCTGAATTTCATAGAACCCAGGATCTCTAGTTAAATTCAGCCAAACCGCACACTAGGTCCTATATAAACCAAACCTATCCAGGCATATTTCCTTTTGTATGGAAACTTATGTACCTCTGATAAAGGAAGGCTATGTTAATTTCCACCTACCAATCATCATGTGCTCCCACACCCACATATACTTCATCTATCCATCCTTCCCATTATCAAATGTTAATCACGCATCCAGTGATGCTAGAGATACAGTGATCAATTAGACATGTAAGATTCCTACCCTCTGATGATCATATCTCGTGAGAGACAAACAATAACCATGTAAGCAAATCCATAACAAATTCCAAAAGATGTAAGTGCAGTGAAATAAACTAAACCAGAAAAATGGTTTGTATGCAATTGTAGGTAAGAAAATGTTTTAAATTGAGTTACCAGGCAAGGACTTTTTAAGAAGTTGATGATTAAGAAGTAATACTTTTAACAATAAAGATAAATTAAAAATAAATAAATAGATTAAACTTCATTCTAAAAAAAAAAGAGAAAAAATCTGAATTAGGTAAGAGATGAGGGAAAAATGCAAAGATCTAGAAATTGAAGAACATCCATGGCAAATGCTGTGACGTGGGAGTAAACTGGGCATTTCTGAGGAAAGGAAGGAAGGCCCAGAGGGGCTGGCACCAAGAGAGGGAGGAGCTTAGGACCAAATTGTGGCACACCTTGGTCCATGGTAATTAAATCTGTGTTCTATTTAGGTATAATACAAAAACCCTGAAAGAATTTAAGCAGAGTAGTGTTATGATCTATCTTATATTATAAAAGTATCATTTTGACTGTGTGGAGAACAGGATATGTAGGGCCAGGATAGAGCTGTGAGAAGGGGAAGTGTTGGTACCAGACTAGTGGCCAGAAAGTAGGTATCAAGTGGTCATATATGGAACATGTTTTGAAGAAAAAATAAATGAAATATGCTGATAGACAGGCCTCAGGGTTAAAGAGAAAAAGTAGAATTAAGGATATTCTTTGAGTAAATAGAGACACACTGAAATAGTAAATCTATCCTCTCTAATAAAATGGTAATATGCAAATTAACCATCACTCCGCTACATAAGCCACACCCACCAGCCAAGCCACGCCCACCAGCCAATCAGGGTGAGTATGCAAATTAACCCCAATCCAAGATGGCTACAGCCACAGAGAGCAAGGTTTCCTAGGTAACAGAGCAAGCCAAGCTTTCCATAGCCGTTGCAGGCCTAAGCCTTCACTCAAGCTACAAAGTTTCAATTATAGAAGGTAAACAAATTCAAACAAATGGTGGCAGAACGGAGCTTGAGAGAGCAGGCCAGGGTTGCCGGCGGCAACAGGGGAAGCAAAGCTTTCCGCACACCCTGGCCGGGCTCACCCGCTTAAGGCTACAAAGTTTCAATTGTAGAAGGTGAATTAACTGCCACAGAAATGGCTGCCGCCCCAGAAATGGCTGCCGCCCCAGGCTACAAAGTTTCAATTGTAGAAGGAAAATGAATTCCAGATACCAGGGCCTCCCCTTGGGTTGCCAGGAGGTGTGGCTGGCCTGCAAACCACCACAGGCCCCTCGCTCAGGCCGCCCCACACCCCAAGGGAACCCCCACCCTTATCTGTGACACCCTTCAGGGCAAACCAGCTGGCCCCCACCCGTGCACCAGGCCTCTATCCTATCTAATAAAAGAGTTATTACAGATTGATCATCACTGCAACACACAATATAGCTGCCCCCATGTGGTCAAAGATCCTGCCCCCATGTGGACACAAGATGGCCACTACAAGATGGCCAGCAGGAGAGGGCAGTTGGGAGGCACCCGGCCTGCAAGGGAGGGCAGTTGTGAGGGACCCGGCCTGCAAGGGAGGGCAGTTGAGAGGGACCAGGCTTGCAAGGGAGGGCAGTTGGAGGTGATCAACCCTGCAGGAGAGGGCAGTTAGGGGTGACCAGGCTGGCAGAGGAGGGAAGTTGGGGGCAAACAGGCTGGCAGGGGAGCAGTTAAGCATCAACCAGGCTGGCAGCGGAGTGGTTAGGGGGTGATCAGGCTGGCAGGCAGAAGCGGTTAGGGGCAATCAGGAAGGCAGGCAGGCAAGCAGTTGGGAGATAGCAGTCCTGGATTGTGAGAGGGATGTCCGACTGCCCGTTTAGGCCCGATCCCACCAGGATCGGGCCTAAACGGGCAGTCGGACATCCCTCCAGGAGTCCCAGATTGGAGAGGGTACAGGCTTGGCTGAGGGACAACCCCCCGCCGTGCACGAATTTCGTGCACCGGGCTTCTAGTATATATATAAAAGGCAAAGCGACTGTCCGACCGTCCGACTGGTAGCTATGACATGCAATGACCACCAGGGGGCAGACACTCAATGCAGGAGCTGCCGAGCTGTGGTGACTTGGCAGCGGTGGTTCTCGGGTGACGCACCCCGGAACCAGAGAGGAGAGAGCCCGATTCCAGGGTGCATCACCTGAGAACTGCCCTCTCACAATCCGGGACCCCTCGGGGGATGTCGGAGAGCTGGTTTGGGGCCTGATCCCCGCAGGCCAGGCCGAGGGACCCCACCTGCCAGAGGGACCCCGCTCACTCCACAGACGCCCTTCAAGCCGCAGGGCCGCCCCAGTGCAGTTGCCAGGGAGGGACCACATGTGGTTGGCTCTAGGGCATGTCTGGCCCATCTCACCCAGTCCTGCCCCGCCGGCCACCTTCTAATTAATTTCCTTTCAATGTGCATGAATCTGTGCACCGGGGCACTAGTACTGAAATAAGGAAAACCAAAGAAGAGTGGCTTAGTGAGTAAGACAACACAATCAAAGGTTTGGTTCTAGTCATTTAAAGATGAGAGGCTTATTTGACATTCAAATATGCCTAGTATATAAATGAAGGAGAGAAAAAAAGACATAAGAAAATAAGTCATCCCAGCTGGCATTGCGCAGTGGTTGAGCATCAACCTATGAACCAGGAGGTCACAGTTTGATTCCTGGTCAGGGCACATGCCCAGGTTGCGGGTTCCATGCCCAGTGTGGGACAGGCAAGAGGCAGCCGATCAATGATTCTCTCTCATCATTGAGGTTTCTATCTCTCTTTCCCTCTCCCTTCCTCTCTGAAATCAATAAAAATATATTAAAAATTAAGAAAATAAATCAAAATTAAGAAAGAATAAGAACTAGAGATAATAAATAAAATGTACTATGAGCCAAACTATGACATAACTTTTTTTCAATCCTAAAGCTTAGTAATAATATATTCATTCACTCAATCAACAAGTATTTATTGTAACTACTCTAGGCATGGTTCTAAGAGCTTGAGATGTAAATCTTTCCTACTTGTCCTTTGTACTATCCTAGTTTTTAGACACATGGAATAAATGCATTTTCTGACATCATTTCTGTAATAAAATTCCATAAATCATTGGATTATATATTGAAAGACAATCCACTGTTTAATTTTCGCAATATCACAACATATAAGTAAGGAGGTTATTATGTAGATAATTTTTCAGTGAACCAGTTGTTTTGTTTTCTAAATAGCAGGCGAATCCTACCCAATTTTAGATTTCTGTTAACAATAAAATGTTCTAATTTGAATAATAATATTTATAATCTTATTGTTCCATTGAAATAATAAAATGCAAATGTGAATCAAATGATCTCAGAGCCAAGGTTTCCAAACATGCAAAATGGATGAAAGCATAAACATCATGACCACAGCAGAAAAGATAACTTTTTCATGATAAAAAAAAAAATGTATGCCTTGGGAAATTAAATGGTACACGCAAAGTGGTAGAGATGAGTCTCAAAAAATATATTACACAGCTTGCAGGTGGGGGTGCAATATTCTCTGGGTTTCTGTATAAATAATGCCTGGATTCCCCTGGTTCCCCTGCGGTGGGGACAAAGACACCACCACGGTCACTGCACTCAGAACCCCCTGGCAGCCGACGGGGTTCCTTACTGCCTTCTACTTGCTTGGACAGTGAATCAGCATTCTAATCCGTGAAGTAATAATCTCCAGTTGTGGCATCTGGTACCCCCTGCCTGGACCTACCACCATATCTCATCATTCCTTCCCATTTCACTTGGGCTCTCAATTTCTAGACTGATTTTTGCCTTAAACATCCTCTGAAGTTCCTGATAGCTTGGCTTCTAATCCCTCAATTCCTCTGACCTCACAAAAAATAACTCATTAGCCAGTTTGGCAATCTGGGGCCCAGACTTTGCTCCAGAATTCTGACTGGCCTTTCGTTTATCTGCATCATCTAATAACGTGATGCTGGTGCTGACCTCCTCCTCGATAAATATTTTTCATGAAGGCAGAAGCTCCTAAGGACACTTAAATCCCTCTTTCTGATATAAACACTTGTCTGTATAATGGCAAAAATGGATTTCCCCCCAAACAACAACAACAAAGAAAGTCTACCTTCTAACCTCTTAGTTTAGAAGAGAAATAAAAGTTCTATTATTTAATGGACCTTTAAAACAGTTTTGTGAAACAAGCCTGTGCATTTGTCAGGAGAAACTATTGTCAGTACTTCAAACATTCTGATTCAAATAGCACAGATAATGTAAACGAACTTTAATCTTCTTGCAAATGTCTGCAGCAAGAGAAAGGATGGGAGGAAAAAAACACATGGGCTCTTGATGTTACATTTTATAGGCAATCCTTTGCTTCTTGGCTGATTAAAACTCTGATTCTCTGGTTCTTTGCTTATTTAATGAGGATCCCCTTAAATGCCACTGTCATTTATAGAGCATACACTCCAAGAAGGTTGCCTAAAAGACTTTACCTCAAAGGCCTGAAAGGTCAGCCCGACATAGTAGCCTTCTGACACCGTTATTTTCCACACACATTCTTTCATCGGTCTGTAATCATCGGGATAATTAGGAGACTGAATCTGTCCTTCATTTTTACGTATCTCACCTCCACAGATTGCTGGGGAAAGCAAAAAATAAATAAGTAAATCTAGACATGACATTTCATTTTCTTCTAAAAATAACATTTTAGTTCAGTGCCTGTAGCTGAGTAATTCCATAAAAACCAGGTTATAAAAATCCAAGTTGGCCGGTTATACTGTTGTAAAAATTTAGATGGTTAAAAAAAAAAAGCCCCCCAAATTCTAGCCACTTAACTATAAATATTAGATAGTAGTCAGCACAGGCATATGTGCTTTTTAAATCACCACATCTTTACTCAAAATAAAAAGCATATTTTTAACACTTAAAACCTTGAGAGATTTTACAAGTTTCGTGTGAGTCTGCTCTGTGATTCCCCGAGCTGCATCTTTCGGTGTTTTGACCTCAGGTAAAAGAGCTGATCAGGAGAGAAGCTGCATAGAACTCTGGTCCCTGGCAGTGGGCTAGTGTCATGTGCTCAACATCTGTGGCTCCTTCCAAATAATCCTTTTCACTGCCATGCAGTTAATCTTTGAAACAAAATGCCTCCGTTTACTTAAATGTTTAAGGGAAGCAGAAGTTTGCCGTCTTCTAAATTTCCTAAACCCCTGTCCGAGCAGAGGCAGGAGCAAGAAGGGCCTCCTCCACCCACAACCAGGCAGGAGCAGAGCAGCCAGGGGCACAATGCCCGTGTATTGTCTTTGAGAAGGATAGAACAAAGCGCCCAGCAGATTCTTCCTTGAATGCTGACCCTCTCCTTTAGACAAAGCGTGCTCCAGAAATGTGCACAATTACTTTCTGTGCAGTTTCCTCTAACAGAGCATTTCAGCGGTGCAGGCACCAAACAGACACTAATTCAATGCGAAGGAAAATGATAAGTTCTTCACAATATTCTAATATTATCACGAAAAAAAAAACAACAACAACACCATTTGCAGTTTAAGAACTCTTGTGCCCTTTTTTCCCCAGTACACATCCCTGAGTACATTTATATGTTACTACATCAATGGTACTAAAAATGCAATTTACATTCACTAGGTATTTTTATTAAAAATCATCCTTGTGAATATTATAACACAAAGTTTCAAAAACTTATAATTAAAATACAGCTACAATATCACTGTACTGAGTTTGTACTTTTTTTTTTTTGGTTTTTATTCTCCTATGTTTTTGAGAGAAAGCATATTTCTATTAAGAGCTCCTTAGAGTAAGTAACCTGTAAAACTCAATGTGACTTGCCTTCATAGAGAGCTGCAAAGCCTTTTCCTACCCAATTACTGCTGCTCCGAAACTCAATCCACATTCTGCTGTCTGTAGAAGTAAGAACTTCAGGCAATTTGTCCCCACAGAATCTGCCTAAAAGAAATAAAACAATAAAGAGAGACTCCTAAATATGACTCTGTATTCTAATTGCTTTCCACAGTAAATATATATATATATATATATATATATATATATATATATATATATATATATATATGACCTGATTTGGTTCCTATCGCTATCCTTAGTAACTAGAACCATAACTTCACCTTACTATTTACTTACTAGTGGTAGATAAATAAACCAATCCCTTTGTGTCTATTTATAAAATATTAGAACCTATCCTCAGATTAACCACCTTTCAGTATCTGTATTCTGTAGAATGAAGACATAGCTAGTTCAAAAGACATACTTGTAAAAAGTCATGTGGGGACATCAAGGTGGGGAATATTATTCTATGAAGAACAGAAAAAAAGTACAAATGATGCTGAGAAGCCCGTTTAAATTGTCAGTCTGGTCATTCATAGGGGAGTAACTTGGTTAAGGCTATGCCTCAGCTCAAAGTGGAGTTCCTTATCTAGCCAGGTTCAGTGATGACTCATCAGAGGAGCTGACACGCTGCTCCGAGGATCTCATGCTACTGCATACACTCCATCTCATCTAAAACGCTACAATCTGCAGTGATAGTAGGCAGAATGGCAAGTAGTATCAGAAACATGGAATATAAGTTCTAACATTTTTATAACTGTGTATCCATAGGCAAGAACAATACCAAAGAATATAATAAATCCTGTCATGTCTGCTTTCTTCCCTCAACCCTCCACAAATACTCATTACTGTATGTCTGCCACTGTGCGGTAAAATTCCATGAGATAACAAAATGGTTAAATATGACAACACACATGAAATTATTCTACAAACAATAATACATTGTCATCCAATTTTTGCGTGTCCTTGGCAAAGATGTCGTACATGGCTTTAGTATATTTAAAACGGCAGTCAACGTGAAACAAATTCATAGTAACAGCGAACAGGTGAGGGACTGTGTTCCTAACTGGCAAAGCACAACTCGGGCATGTAAAAGAGTGAAATGTTTCTTCAACTGTAATGTGCTTATGAATTGCCAGGGAGTCTGTGAAATACAGTCTCTAATTCTGGAGGGACGGCGTGGACATAAATTTCTACATTTTTAACAACCTTCCAAGTGATTCTGATGTTGCCAGTCCGGTGACTACTAGGAGGGACAAGGTTTTGGAGGAAATAGTGGGGAGAGCTTTCCACATGAAACCTCGGATCCGACCAGGGCAGTGTGGACCCTCAGACACCACTGCTGAGGGTGCGCTTGAAGGAAGTGTTCTCCAATGTTTTAATTTACATTTGATTCTCCAATATGAGTTCAATGAAATGTTTTCTTTGGGACGTACATACATGTATCACAAATTGCTTCATCTAGGCTAAGAATCCAAATGTTCCTGACAATGTTTTCCTCAACCTCAATTCATTCGAATTTTTATGTCTCCTCACTTTTTAAACATTTTTACAGTCTTCTCTCTTGGACTTCCTAAGGCTGCTGTCACTTTTAATATGACAGTGTCCATGCAATAGGTTTTAGATGGTAAGAAAAAAGATCTGTATGGTACATAAATGCAAGTGAGCAAAGCTACTTCTAAGAATAAAGGTAAAGTCACAATCTAAAAAAAAAAAATCAATAGATGCTGATATGCCAACAGCTCTCACCTTTATGTAAAGCAGGGCAACAGGAAAATGCCTCATGCAAGTTAATGGTGTGGTCTGTGGTTTCACGTTGGCAGCAGACTTCCCTGAGCATCAAATCTGAGCTATGATTTATGACGCAAACTACAGATGTCTCTTCCCAGCCACGATAAACTCTCTGAGAAGCAAAACTGTGTCCTTTACAGCACCAGCTAATGTGCTTGGCATAGGAAACCAGCTACCAACTGCTGTACCTAACAGCTCACATTCTGCTGCCTGAGCAAGCAAACACACACACACACACACACACACACACACACACACACACACACACACACACTTTACCTGATTTTCTCATTAAAACTATGATTTTTAAAATTAAAACTACAGAAACACTGTGATGAGTAGTCACTATAAGCATAATAGATGTGAACGCTACTCTAAGTCATTATTCTAAATCAGATCTGAGTACTACCTCATATTTGAAGCTAGTTTAAATCAATCTACTTATTTATTTGTCGTATTTTTGCTGTGGTTTAAAAAAGAATAATAAAATTAATATGTTGATCACATACAATTTTAACACTAAGATGACTCTTGAAAGAATCAATAGTCTTTAGGCAGGACAGACTATATGCATAGCCACAGAGAAGGTAATTGATCTCTTACCAAGGAGAGCTGATTTCCTCCAGTACCCATCTCTTACTTCAATGTAGTCATACCAGCATAAACTACTTTTGTATAAGTCCATCGTGGTAAAATTTAAAACGATCTGCAAAACAAAGCGAAACAGGACCAAATAAAAATGATTGTAACTGCACATGGTGATTTGATTCTTGGAGGTTAGGAAGCCAGGGCTACTGTGAAAACAGATGCTAATTTATTTTCTACGTTAGTATTCTCTTAATTATTTTTCTTTACAAATACCACACACACACACACACACACACCACCCTGATTTTCTCATTCTCACTATGTTTAATAATATAAAAGCAGAAACATTTTAGCAACTAAAGCACAGTTTCTGTAAATTTGACCAACTGTGAAACAAACAGAAACCTTTATTCATATAGTTTATTTTGAATTTTCTAAGATAAACATGACTTAAACCATGAAACATTCTGATTTTGCCATAAATGTCCTTTTTAATAATTTATTTAAAAGATGATCAGACATATATAATCATGTTAAAAATAACCACCATGTGCCATATTCCAAGAACATAATATTATTGTGTGTGTTGAAATGTTCAAGAACAGCTCTAGAATTTGAATTTGTCCATGTAACTATAATCAAAGGCAGATGTCACTATACTTCTCTAGATCCAAGAATATATATTCAAAGACCTTTCAAGTTAGATCTTACACACGACTCTTTATTCTGTACTTTGTTTTGAGATGCTGCTGCTTTTTGTGATGATAATTCAAGAACAGCTCTTGGCAAGACAATTTTCTTACGCTTTATAAAAAGACTTTACTTTTCAAATATGTACCTCTTTTTATTACTTCATTACATCCAAAGAAGAGTCAAACTAATGAGAAACTCACCTACCTGATGAAAAATAGTACTTTTGGAAAATATTTTTTTATATTCTAAAACTCATTCTGGCCTAGCCAGCGTGGCCCAGTAGTTGAGCATCGACCTATGGAACAGGAGGTCACGGTTTGATTCCTGGTCAGGGCACATGCCTGGGTTGCAGGCTCAATCCCCAGTGGGGCACATAGGAGGAAGCCATTCAATGATTCTCTTTCATCATTAATATTTCTATTTCTCTCTCTCCCTCTCCCTTCCTAAAATCAATAAAAATACATTTTTTAAAAAACCACAACTCATTCTAACTCTTTTCTGCTTAAAACAGCTAAGATGATTAACCTGTTATTTATTCCAGAAAATGAAAAAGGCTTTGGCTATAAGCAACAAATTATAAGTATTTGAAATGCTTCTAATATAAAACTATAGTTTGTAACAATACACAAATAATCTTTTGTGATGATATAAAAATCTAGATGTAAGAGAACTCTCAAGGAATGACTAAAAAAAGGAAGAAAAAAATATATCAATCAATCCTGAATCCATATTCAAGAAATTACTACCATTTTTGTGTTAGAAAACATGTACTTCTCTCCTTTCTTGATTTTTAACAGAAAGTTAAGTACTAATTAAGGCAAACCAATCCTAATTAGCTCACGTTTTACAAGAATGAAGATATAGCATACTAATAAATATTTTTCATGGCACCTTATATCTCAGCATCACAATGATCACCCATAATATTGTACAGCAAAGTTGGCTATACTTGCATATATAAATAATCAATTTACGGAAATAGAAACTAAGAATTTATCAAACTACAATGAAAGTCAAGTGTACCTAATAATGGCATTAACATTTCACCATTAAATTGAATGCATTTCAATTTCTTTAAATGTACTTTCTAGATTACGAAGAGATGAAGTCTACTTAGGATGTAAAAATAGAGACACACTTTAAAAATGTAATACAGTAGATGTGGCATAATTTGGTTTTAAGAAAATGATTCATTTATTTTTATCTACCTTATTCATAGTTTTTCTTTGCTTTTCTTCTCTTGCACCTAATTTTATCATTCCAAATATCTTCAAAAATGTTTACAAAAATGTCCAAAAGAGCTAAGGATAAAGGGCTTATCTTTTCCTTTCTTTGTAAATAATCCTCAACAGTTGACTATCAAAATGCATTATTTCTGAACTGTTTTTCTGAAGATCCCAAAATGTTTCTCCTCTATTTCTGAATACCAATACAACATTAAGTCATTCTTAGGACATAGTTGGGAAATAATTTCTGGTTTTTCTCAGGGAATACTACCAGTGTTAAGTTTCATTCGCATTTGTATTTCCCATATGGCAATCACCAGGGATTCAAGTCTGTATGGCCATAACAAGAATTCCTTTATTACAGCAGAGTTGGCACAGCTAGAATACAGACATGAACAGTAGACCCCAAGGCTTATTTTTTGCCTTCCTTCTTGGGTTTAAAGGGGAGTTTTATACTAGTGTAAAAATAATTCAACCTCCTCCTCAATGGAGTAAAAAAGATAAGCTAAATTGGAAGTATGTATATCATCAAATTTTATTCAGAATTGAAACAATGTGTTTGGATTGCTAACAAATAGTTAATATTTGAAGTCTGGAACACACACACACACACACACACACACACACGTTTGGAAGGAGAATAACTCTAAACAGAAAAGTTTCCTATCTTGTTTTTAATCTTCTATTTTAAATGCCAAGCACCATAGAGAAACAAAACTGGCTTACTTTAATATAAAACACAAAGCCCGTTCGAAGCAGAAAATGTAATAAAGATAGATTTTCTAAAAATCAAATCGGAGGGCTCTGATGTAGAAGTAAAATGCTGGCCCTTTCCTAAGGTTGCTAGCAGAATCCATACGTGAATTACAAACCATAAGCACTGAAAAATAAGTGATTGTTTTATATTATACTATTTTATGCAAATATGTTGCATCTTTTTTCAAAGAATGGCAAAATAAAAACTACTGAGCACAATTATATAGATGTTTTATTTCTTATAAGTATTACCATTTATTGATGTGAGATTATCCATAGTTCCCTTGAAAAAGGTGATTGAGGGAGATATAAGGAACAATTTTAAGATTTCCTGTTATCAATCAAGAGTTTTATTTGTTATTCTGTGAAGTTAAATTGGTACAATTGTGGTGGAGTTTGCTTATTAAAAACTGTGCTTTCCAATGATGCACAGAAAGTGAATATTGAAGAAAGATGGATCAATAGTCTAGGGACCAGATGTTTGTAAGTCTTCAGAGGAAGATGTAATCAATGAACTTTTGTCAGAATGATAAATATGTTATTGATTACCTAAACTAATTCCATGAGCACCACAGAAAGATCAACTAGAACATTTATACCTTATTGTGCTGAGGATGGGGAAGCTATTACAAATCTTGTCAATTATACTGATAGTATGAAGTGGTTCTTTGGAAAGAGATATTAGAATCAAAAGCAGTAAATTAAACAGATTTCTGGCCTTAGCCAGAAGCAGCTTAGGAAAGTCTTATAAAATCCCTAGGGAAACTACAGTTTTTTTTCTCAGAAATAAGACTAGGAGCAGAACAGGGATCAGTAAGCTATACCCAATGCACCAAATCCAGCCCACAGCCAGTTTTTATAAAGAAAGTTTTGTTGGAAACATTCCTTTACATATTTTCTAGGACTAAACAATAGAACCGAGTGTTTGAAAGACTGTATAGCCTGCAGAGCTAAAAATATTTACTGTATATCATTTCCAAAAAAAATGTGCCAATTCCTGGAATAACTGATCATTAAATTTTTGTTCAGCTTTGAACTGTATCATGCTAAAGGGAACAGTTTGCATCTTTTCCTACATCTAGAAGCCAACTGTCATTGGGAGTCAGAAAGCCAGGATTAAAGTTCTAGCTTCTCAGTTTGTTAGTTTACTTAAAATTTCTGAGTTTGAATGAATTTTGTCACTGTAAAATGGCGGTCATCATATCAAGCGGCTCTCAGCACAATTAAATCCGAAGGACTTACTTGGATAATGTGTAGAAAACACTAATAATCTCAAGAATTGTTAAGATTCTCCTATATTATTATTATTTCCATGGTACATATTCAGGCATCTCTCACAATATAAATGCTAAAACAGTTATGAAAAAAAATCCAATTTACTTAATCCAACTACACTGGGAAACACAAAAATGTAGGCTCAATTTTGTTGTCATCAATTCTTACCCGAGGACATTTTTTCCATTGATCTTTTTTTAAAGGAAGAATGGAAGGAAGGGAGGGATGGAGGGAGGAAGAGGAGAGAGAGAGAGAGAGAGAGAGAGAGAGAGAGAGAGAGAGACATGGATGTGAGAGAGACATCTCAATTGGTTGCCTCCCACAATCACTCCGACTAGGGCCAGGGATTTAGCCTGCAACTAAGGTACGTGCCCTTGACCAGAATCAAACCCTAGACTCTTCACTCTGTAGGCAGACACTCTACCTGCTCAGCCTAACTGGCTAGGACAATATAGGTTCAACTTTAAATTTTCTCAGGAAAATCAACATGTCAAAGTAAAGGATTTTTACTTTAAAATATAAAGAATGGACAAGAAAGCTTGTGGCCTTGGTTCAAGGCCCTCCCTTACAACAGACTAGTTGTCTGACTCAGATAGATCCCTAATCCCATCAGGGATTAACTATATGACAGGTGAGAAACAGGAGTTAAATTATACTATGAAAATAATTTTTCTGCTTAAACATATGTGATACCTGAATTTTTAAATTTTGATTTATCATTGCCAACTACTCACAGGGTCTTTTTAAAAAAGTAATAGATTTTATTATTTCTGAAGTCATATATATATATATATATATATATATATATATATATATATATACACAGTACATAATTAGTAGAGGTTTCATTCAGTGATTATATACTTTGCTGCAAACAGTTTGCAGAAATCCATTTGGTACAAATTAATTTTTTGTTATATTTAGTATATATATTTTAATATTGCTGACACTATTACAGATAATCCCCATTTCTCCCACCTTTGCCCACCACCACCCAACCTCTGCACCCCTCTCTCCTGGCCTTCACCGCACTGTTGTCTGTGTCCATGAGCTATGCATATATGTTCTACCTCCCTTTCCTTAATTCCCACTCCAACTTTATATCCAATCAATTGCAATTTCTATAGATGATACTCTGCAAAAATGTTCTCCTCCTTCCTTTTTCAGTCAGTGCTCTCCATGTTTTTCTGAATTAACTGCACTAACTCCAAGATCTGAGCTCTCTTATCTCTGCAAATCGATAAGTTGTATCTTGCTTTCGTCAACTATTTTTCAGAGCTTGCCTATGAAATCACTAGGCCTTGTCCTTGATATATGTGCATAAGATTCCTGATAGCAAAGATTTCTTTCACACACCAGAAGACACATTTTAATGGAATCAACAATTTATCTATACAGCAATTGCTAGATTTAAGCAGTGCCTTTGCCAATATAAACATTATACTGTAAATTGACCCCATATGTGTAAACTGTTAGATGAGTGGTTAACAAGACTTTTTTTTTTTTTGCAAAATTAAAGTAGTCAAATGATAGCTTTTAAATGGGTTACACAGGAAAAGAAAAAATGCTAACTGTATTCAATATGTAAGAAGTCTATCCTTGTTAAAAGATCAATCAGTTCTGAGGGATGGAAGAATCGATATTGTATGCTTTTATCAGCTCAACAAGGCTACATTCTCAGCTGCACAACCTGGACTATTACCAGCATGTCCTGTGCAATATCAAAAACAGCCTCAGATTGGACAGGACTCTGTCTTTACCTTGGCAGGCTTAGTCTTACAAAGACAAACACATGCACTGACAATCTTATTTGTGTGTGTGTGTGGTAAAATAGCCTATATAATAAAGAGGTAATATGCAAATTGACCCTCATGCCCTCGCACAAGATGGCCGCACCCATGTGGTCAAAGATGGCCGCCACAAGATGGCCATCAGGGGAGGGTAGTTGTGAGCAATCAGGCTGGCAGGGAAAGGCAGTTGGGGGTAACCAGGCCTACAGGGGAGGGTAGTTGGGGGCGACCAGGCTGGCAGGGGAGGGCAGTTAGGGGCAACTAGGCTGGCAGGGGAGGGCAGTTGGGGCAACCAGGCCTGCAGGGAAGGGCAGTTGGGAGGGGGGGCAGGCCTACAGGGGAGGGCAGTTGGGGGCAAACAGGCCTACAGGGGAGGGCAGTTGGGGGTGACCAGGCCTACAGGCGAGGGTAGTTGGGGGCGACCAGGCTGGCAGGGGAGGGCAGTTAGGGGCAACTAGGCTGGCAGGGGAGGGCAGTTGGGGCAACCAGGCCTGCAGGGAAGGGCAGTTGGGAGGGGGGGCAGGCCTACAGGGGAGGGCAGTTGGGGGCAAACAGGCCTACAGGGGAGGGCAGTTGGGGGTGACCAGGCTGGCAGTGGAGGGCAGTTGGGGGCGACCAGACCGTCAGGGGAGGGCATTTGGGGGGACCAGGCCGGCAGGGGAGCAGTTAGGTGTCTATCAGGTTGGCAGGGGAGTGGTTAGGGGGTGATCAGGCTGGAAGGCACACAAGCGGTTGGGAGCCAGCAGTCCTGGATTGTGAGAGAGATGTCCGACTGCCAGTTTAGGGATCGGGCCTAAACCAGCAGTCGGACATCCCCTGAGGGGTCCCAGATTGGAGAGGGTGAAGGCTGGGCTGAGGGACACCCCGCTCCAGTGCACGAATGTCGTGCACTGGGCCTCTAGTACATAACATAAAATTTACAATTTTAACCATTTCAAGTGTACAGTTCTGTAGCATTACGTACATTCATATTGTTGTACAACAATACTTCTTTTTTTTAAATGACATATTCCCACCCTGGCTGGTATTGTACAGTAGATAGAGTGTTGGCCCAAGCACCAAAGGGTTGTGTGTTCAATTCCCAGTCAAGCACACATACCTGGGTTTGGTTCCCAGCCCTGGTCAGGGTGTGTGCAGGTGGCAACCAATCAATGTGTCTCTCTCGCATTGATTTTTTTCTCCCTCCCTCCTTCCCTGCTTCGCTTCCACTATCTTTAAAAATCAATGGAAAAAATATCCTCTGGTGAGGATTAACTAACAAATAAATAAAAAATAAATGAATAAATGATATTCTTTCCTGCACAAAATAATATATGCTTATCATAGAAAATAAAAGAAGGCCCTAGCCAGTTTGGCTCAGTGGATAGAGCATTGGCCTGCCGACTGGGAGGTTCTGGGTTTGATTCTGGCCAAGGGCACATGCCTGGGTTGTGGGCTCAATCCCCACTAGTGGGCATGCAGGAGGCAGCCAATCAATGAGTCTCTCTCATCATTGATGTTTCTATCTCTCCCTCTCCCTGCCTCTCTGAAATCAATAAAGAAATATATTTTTTTTAAAAAGAAAAGAAAATAACAGAAGAAATGAGCTCTAGCTGGTTTGGCTCAGTGGATAGAGCATCGGCCTGCAGACTGAAGGGTCCTGGGTTCAATTCTGGTCAAGGGCACATGCCTGGTTGTGGGATTGATCCCCTGGAGGGGATATGCAGGAGGCAGTCAATCCGTGATTTCCTCTCATCATTGATGTTTTTTTTCTATCTCTCTCCCTTCCTCTCTGAAATCAATAAAAATATTTTTAAAAAAGAAATGAAACCTATATATAAATTCAACAAGGAGAAATAAGCATTGTTTTGGTATATATTCTTCCATAATTTTGTCTCTAACATATGTATTTTAAAAATTAGATATTTTCAAGCCTCTGACTTTTAACCTACTTATTAAATTTTCCAATATATTGAAAACATTGTCCTCTAGTTCCAGGAAACACACAGTCTTATAAAAAAAGAATGTTTGTAACACGGGTGCCATGATGTTTCTAGATAATAACTCATGTGATAATCTTCAGGGAGACAAATTTAATGACATTTTATATTATGTTTTATTCCTTCTTAATGAGCATGATTTGATAAAGAAATTATCAATAGGTCTTTCACTTTTACATTAGCCATTCTGAATATTTTTGTAAAATAGAATGTTTGATCTTTTAAAACCCATTATAAATTTTTGAACTATTTTGTCTTTTATTTGATTAATCAAGCAAGAATAAAAAAAAAAGCAAATTAAATTTGAAAAATGAACCTTTGCACTTATGTGAGAGTAAAAGAGAACTCTTGATGTTATAAACTACCTTCTCCCCTGGGGTCACAGAGATTCTCCAGATGCAGTGTGTGTAAGAAGGGTAGCCATTGGGAAATCCTGGAGAGGAAAGGTTGCCGTTGGACTCTTGTAGGGTTTCTCCACATGCTGAAATTAAAAAAAAATACATATATTTGATTTTTTTTAAAGATAAAATCTATTATTTCCTAAAAAATATAAGATCATTTTGAATTTTAATGAAAGGTATGGACATCACAATTAAAACCTTGAGTCTTTTAGTGTTAGACAAGAGTATGTATTTGTATTTTATAAAATACTTTCCCTTTCTATATTATTTATTTTATGTCTCTCATAAAAATTTCACTATACCTAATAGGATCCCTAGGGTTGACCAAATCACGAGATTAGGAGATCAATAATCTGGCCTGTAGAAAGTCCTTCCTCGTGGAAACCTCTGCCATTCCTTCCCAAGGAGCCAGTAGCCAACTTGTAAATGACCCATGTTTTGATTCAGGACAGTTGCTACCTTGTTGATATGGCTCTGAGACCACATGAAACATTCCACCAACATATTCAATGTAAATTGAGGCTAAATTCAATTTACACTGAATTATTCCATGTGAAAGTTGAAAAAAATCTTAACCAATAACTAATAAGTAATCCACAAAAGTGGTACCAAAATGTAATCACAATGAAAATTTTTCTCAAAATAAGCCCCCCGAAACTGAAAGATAAAAAACATCATGATGCCCTGGCCAGTTTGGCTCAGTGGATAGAGGGTCGTCCTGCGGACCGAGGGGTCCTGGGTTCAATTCTGGTCGCGGACACATGCTTGGGTTGTGGGCTCGGTCCAACGTGTAGGAGGCAGCCAATCAATGATTCTCTCTCATCATTGATGTTTCTATCTCTCCCTTCCTCTCTGAAATCAGTGAAAATATATTTAAAAAAAAAAAACATCATGGAAGACTCAAATTTTCCAACAGGATGTAGATGTTTATTTACTCTCTCTTTTCTGTTGATCATAAGTACAAATTGCTGGAAAAGCAATTACATTTTTCTCTTACTAAGCCTGTCTAATTTCTTGGAAGTAATTACTAGTCATCTGAAATAGCAAATTATCAGCTCCACAGCCTTCAGATCTGTATGATTGATATCTCTAGGGCCATTTCAACAAAGGCAAAAGCAGAGTGTAATTAGTTTATTGGTGCAGCCAAGGTCAGAGTCATTCTATAATGGGTTTTCCTGTTGTTTTGTAAGACATGGTATGAGCTACATGAACCTAGGATGCTTTAAGTATCCTTAATCCAAAAATAATTCCTCTGCTGCAGCCAGTCATCTTTAAACTTTTACTCAACAACAATGTGAAAGAGACTGAAATAAAAACTGAGATATTTCCATATGAGAGACCAATAGCTACCAGCAGCTCATTATATCCTTAGTAAGTTGTCAATGGTTTTGCATATCTTAACTTAAATGTAAAAAAGATGATGACTTTGAAAACACAAAATAGAGCTGCAAAGAGAGTCTGATACAATATAAATATTTCTTAGAAACACAGATATCATGTTTGCACAGCAGAGTAAATTTAAAGTAAGAGTAAGCAATGTTTATTCTGATAAAAGCAACTTTAGAACAAAACAAAAATGCTCATTGGTCAAAAATACACAATTCAGAACTTTTCATGAATCAAGAAGGGCACTTGATAAATATAATGTTACAAGAACCCTTAAAAAATTAAAATGTGTTAAGATTTCTGTATGCAAACAATGTGCTTCTCACTAAAGTCAGTTTAGATGCTAGATAATCATGTTGGAGTTGAGTGTGTTTCAATGAAAAGAGCTATAATTCACAACAATTTAAAAATAAATTCTATAATGATTGAAACATCCAGTAAACTATATAGAATGCTGGTACTGTATTTCCTATAGTAGAATTAAAACAATGAAATATAGTTAATCCACAAATACATCAATAATGATATGATAAAAAAACAGATTTTATAAATGAAAAACAAATATAACATATAATTCAAAAATAAATTTAATAAATATATAGCATCTGTTTATAATGCAAGAAGTACAAAAAAAATAGTCAAGTTGTGGTAATTATTTTTCCATTTTCTTCAGTACATGTGGTTGTCCCAGGCTACCTAATTCCTACTAACAAAAGATTTTCATCCATTTTCCCAGCCATTTGTGGATTAATGCTCAGATATAAAGAGCAAACTTTATTATTAAAAGAATTAAAGAGAAATTACCAAGGAAAATGTGACAATACTAAGCTAAAATGCATAGTCTGCCCATTTACTCTGCAAGGTATGTGGATGATAAAACTGTTATGGTATTACTAATTATGTCATACAAGTAAGTCTTATAAGCTTCCACCTCAGTTTTCTCTTCTGTAAAGTGACTATCTGGTTGATATGTACTTCATAAAGTAGCTTTGTAAGGGTCAACTATTATGACGCCCTAAGGTATGACGTCTTCTTATATACCTTTTCACAGACAGGAAGACTGTGGTCTTAATTTTAAGAATGTGTTTTTTAATTACAAATGCAGTCATATCCAGGAAAAAAAAAGGCTTTAAAAATATGCAAAAAAATTATTATCACTTTTCTAATTGAAATTACTCTAAAACAAAACATAATTCAGAAGTTAAGCTTCTATCTCTCTAGGCAGATGACATGATCTTACATGTATAAAACCATAAAGATGCCACACATTCACAAAAAAAAACTGTTAGAATTAATAAATTCAGCAAAATTGCAGGGTAGAAAATCAACATACAAAAATCAGTTACATTTCCATACACTAACAACACAGGGGAAAAAATTAAAGAAAACAAAGTAATGGAAAGAAATTCTGTGTTCATGGATTTGAAGACTTAATATTGCTACAATTTCCATACCACCCAACATTACCTACAGATTCTATGCAATCTCTATCAAAATCCCACTGGCTTTTTTTGCAGAAATGAAAGAAAAAAGTCCTAAAATTCATATAGAACCACAAACTCTGATCAACTAAACAATCTTGAGAAAGAACAAATATGGAAGCTTCACACTTCTTGACTTCAAAGCATATTATAAACCTACAGTAATCAAAACATTGTGGTATTGTCATAAGATAGCCATATAGAGCAATGGATCAGAATAGAGTAAAAAATAAGCCCACACATATACAGTAAAATGATATTCAATAAGGGTGACAAGACTAAACAGTGGGGAAAGGACAGTCTCTTCAACAAATGGTGTTGGGGCAACTAGTTATACACATACAAAAAAAATGAACTTAGACCTTTATCTTTCACTATACACAAAATCAACACATAACATTTGTATTTAAAAGAAAGATATCCTTAGAAGCTTCTTCATTGTGAGGTATTTACCTTACATGCCTCATAAATTCACTGTTATTTGACATATTTAATTAAGAAAGAATTATGAAGATAATATTAGAGTTGATAGTTGGTATAAGTACACAGTAGTTATAAACAATAAGGGCACTGGGCTACAGAAAAAATAAATGAAGAGAAAATGCAATTAAAGACCAGAAAAGCCACAACCTCGAATATCTACGTGTGAACAAGGTCAGGCCTCCTGTCAAGATTAAACTCTAAGAAACAGCTAGATGCAGAAACAATAGAACTTTGAGCATAAACTGATACAGAATAAAAAAGTTGGAGTAAAAAGTAGCCAAGTAGCTCTTATTGACTCTGTTCACCAGCAATTTCTAACAAAACAGCAAGACAGACTCCAAAGAAATATGCAGTTTATAAAACCCTCTTCTCTATTAAAAGTGAGAAACAACCAAGTGTCACTTTATAAATTCTTACTTTCTTAGGTGATTCTCAGATGAGTCATCCTATTTAGACTTCAGTATATAATTGTGGATCGTCGCCACAATTCCACTGTTGCACTTGGAGTTACTGTTAAACTGACAGCATCAGTGTAGCTGAACTGTATTTTGACAATGGCAAGTGTATGTTTATCAACATCATTAGTGCTCCCATTGTGAGGAAATTAAGAACCTTAAATACATAACCATAAATAGGGCCAGAACTACCACCTATGAGAGAGAGAGAGAGAGAGAGAGAGAGAGAGAGAGAGAGAGAGAGAGAGAGAGGAGAGAGATGGAAAGGATGGTTTCAGTGCTGAGAGGGACAGAGAAAGAACAGAAAGGGGGAGAGTTAGAAAAAGAGAGAGGGTGTTGCTTGGTGAGCATGAAGGATGGATGATTACTGGAATTAGTGGGATGATCACACTGTAAGGTATAAAAATGTCCAATAGCTATATTGTACACCTGAAACTAATATAACCAACTTAAGATTGAACACCAACTATACTTAAATAAATACAAAAAGTAAAAAATGAAAACAAAACAAAAAAATCAAGCCCAAGTCATTCTCAAAGACTTTGGGAATTAAAAGTTAACATATCTTTTTTTAAATATAAACTGTATCTTTTAGTTCTCCCTTACTCCTTGCAATTTATAAGCTGCAATACAAAGACTTGCTTTTTATATTGCTTTAGAAACACAAGATATCTTCTTCATTAATGATGATGCCTGTATGCTGTGGTTTTTGCCATATTAAACAAAGCAATGTACATATTACTATACTAGAGGCCTGGTACACGAAAATTTGTGCACTGGGGGCGGGGGGGGGAGGTCCCTCAGCCCGGCCTGCCCTCTCTCACAGTCCAGAAGCCCTCAGGGGAAGACCTACTGCAGGGAGCGGGCCTAAGCCACAGTCTGGCCTCCCTCTGAGGGAGGTGACTGGGCCGATTAGGGGACGGCGCCACCCCCATCACCCCACAGCTGCTGCCACTGGTGGCTACCGCAGCTTCTGGCCCTCCTCGGCTCTCGCAGCCACTGCGGCTTTGTCTGGAAGGACATCCAGAAGGATGTCTGGAAGACGTACGGTCTATCTGATCCAATTAGCATATTACCCTTTTATTAGTATAGATTTCAAGTAAGAAAATAGCCCATTTCTCTAGTTAATGATTAAAGTCTCAAGTGAAAATTATGCTTACTAATTATTTTCCTATTAATAACTAAAATATTCAAGAGCCATAGATTGAAAATTAAATGAGTGTCATACATGTGATTCTTTCGATTTCCACTGACTGACTTTTCTACAATTCAGTGTGTAAATGCATCTCTAGTGTGCTCTTTTAAGTATAATGTACAGACATATATATTTAGAGAGACAATCAAAATGTTTTATATGGGAACTGTCCATTTATTTAGTTGCTATTAATCACATAATATTTTCCATAATTTTATATTTTGAAATTTAAAAAACATAGTTCATCCAATACGGCCATAAATTAGCCAAGGATCACCCATGTCTTTTATCATAGTGGTGACATCTGCTTATAAATTCATCTTCCCTGTGAAAATTTAGATTTTAACAAATAAATACTACATAGGCATGTGTGTTTTACATAAATACATGGACAAAAAATCTGGAAAATCCATGTTAAGTAAAGTTAAGTATGTTTCTTTGAAATAAGGTATTTTAGAGGATTTTGAGTGTACAGTAGGTGCATAGAATATACAACATTGCCAAATTGGAAGCTGACTCTTTTTTTTTCCTTGGGCCAATAAAGCACTAGTGTTCCCTTGGAACTTTCTTATTAAGACCTTCCATTAATCTTTTTGATAACTTTATTCAGTAGAAAAAACAATCAGGACTTTCTATTAATCTTTCCCACAACTTTATCCAGTAGAAAAACAATCAGTAGCTCATTAGCAACATGGTTAGAACACATTTTTTTACAACAAAGTTATCAATTCCAATAATAAAATTTTAATTTATATACCATTAATGATAGGTACTTGCACGGAAACATCATTCAGGACTCAAATCTGAAGTCTAACTAAAGGACATTGCTTTATATTGGCAAGGAGACTCAGCATTTGACGGTGATATCATGCAACTATTTAATAACTATCAGACAAACATGCTTTTTGGTCTTTTACTCCTTAAATTAAAAGAAATAAAACATACTATCCTTGTGCTTGAAATCTGATTTCTAGCAATTTGTTTTTAATTATATCAGTGGGTGTTCCAGAGTTCTCTCCTATTTCATTTTCTGATTACTGACTTTGAACCGAGTAAGTCACTTGCCAGCATGGAAAGAGACATGTAAACAGTTGAGTAAATCGTGGCTTATTCATCTGGAAGAGCACTCTCTGGCACAATTACGCTTCTGTGTTTGTATGGTGCAATACCTGGACATCTATACAGCTTTCTTGCCTGTGCAATATCTCCTTTGCTTAAACGGGTCCGCTGACCGATTGCGGGACGTATGCCATTATCATCACGAGAAGGGAGAATGGTGTCCAGAAACATCCCCCTAAAAAAAATCAGAAGAAAGCCACACATAAGTCACCCAGTTAAGACACATATACTTCTTACAAGTATTAGGGTTTTTTTTCCAAACTCAAGTCAATCAATGGGGAAAAACATCAGTGATGGGCTTTAAACAGTGTGTCAGACTTTCAAAACACTTTTATTAAAGTAGAAATAAAATGTGTGCTAAATACAGGGTGTTCCCCTAAAAGTATACACGCTTTAATAGCTGATAGTGCAGTTGATGTTTCTTTCTTTTCAGATTTAACCCATTGGAATTAATAAATTATTCAAATTGTGTATACATTTTTTGGAACACCCTGTATGTATGCCTAACATCGAGTCAGTGATGATATTCACATTTTCCTTAGAAATGTATATTACATGATTTTCAAAATCTAGAATTCTATATAGTTCCCCGCTATATGCACATGGATTTTGTTTGGATCTCTCAAGCAGATCTAAGAACCCCTTGGATTACCAAGTTGTAAAACAAGTCTTCCTCATGTAGCTATGTTTCTTAAAGACAACCTACCATAAATATTTTTGAAGTTACTAAAATTATAAAATATACACATATATTCATGTGTATGTGTGTGTGTGTGTGTGTGTGTATGTGTGTGTAGGTTAATTTCTTAGTTAAACTACTAATTTAATATTAGTATTATTCTAATTAAATCTTAGATTCTTCTAATCTTAGTATTCTTCCAAGTAGTACAGTACATGTTAAAGAGCAAGGGAAAACAAAGAGTGTCAAATTTTAGATAGAAGATAAATCAAAATAGTTCAATGATACACACACATATAGTATACAATTTTCATGTTAAAATTAATAATCAAATAACTAAATAATGCCTCAATAATGGTAAGGTGTGGCTACTAAGTTGTTTGTTCCCAAGGTTGTAATAGAAACTCACTATTTTTCTTAATATGCATAACTAAAAATTCTGACTCTAGTACACTAAAAATACAGCCTTAATTTTGCAATAAAAACCAACTTTATAGCTCTAAAGAAAGTTCAATGGGCTGGAGACTGACTATTCTAAGTGGTGAGAAGAATGGAGTGTGTATTTAAGGTTTTTCAAAAAAAGATAAACTATAAAGGTATTTTATTTGACGTTAGTTTAGTTTTAGTTTGGATGTCATTAATTATGAAAGGTTTCAAAACTTCAGTGGAATGGGCAGCTTCCCATGATGCCATTTCAATAGTGATTTATTTCAATTTACATACTTTCCAAGAATTTCACCATCTTTTTAAAAAAATATGTATTTTTATTGATTTCAGAGAGGAAAGGAAAGGGAGAGAGAGATAGAAACATCAATGATGAGAGAGAATCCTTGACAGTCTGCCTCCTGCATGCCCCACACTGGGGATGGAGCCCACGACCCAGACATGTGCCCTGACCAGGAATCAAACCGTGATCTCCTGGTTCATAAATCCACACTCAACCACTGAGCCATGCTGGCTGTGTTGTCACCATCTTTAAATAAGAAATAATCCTTGTTATCTGGAACTACTTTTTAATCCCCAGACTTTTCCTCTCTAAAGATAAAATCTAGGCCTCAGTTGTATATCAGCTCCAGGCCCAGAAAAGCAGCAAAACCAGACCAGTGACACAGTGACCGCATCAGGACCAGCTGCATTGACTAATAACCCCCTGCCCTGGTGCCAACCAATCAGCGGAGACCACGTCCCTAAAAGAGCACACCTGGAAAGCTGATTAATATTTTATTGAGACCCTTCCCTGAGACCTCTCCTAAAATTACTGCCTGCAAGAGAGAGATAAATACCCTCAACACAAAAGACCCAGCATACCCTCAAAGAAAAAGACCCAGTGTGTGCTCTCCCCCAGGTGAGGATGCTGTACCATTCCTTCCCCACCCTTCATCAAGGGACCCCATGCGACTTGCAACTAGGGGAGCAACGGGCAGCGGCAGCTCATCCCAGGCTAATCCTCTGAACTTGTCTCCAAGGTCCCCTTTTCTCTGACTTCCCAGTGAGCCAAAGCAGCCCAGCCTAGGCTCTCCTGTTGCTTCTTTTATGCCCTTCCTTATTTCACTGTCCTAAGTGTGTGTTTGCTGTGGACAATACATTTTTACTTGCTTTGCTTACTGTAGTTTGTCTCTTGATTGAAACCTTTCCTTCAAGAAGACAAAAACCAGTCTCATCGTCTCACTGGTAACATAATGAACAAAATAAACTCATAAACAAAATAGAAACAGACTTACAGATAGGGTTCCAACGCTGGGTAAAAAAGGGATTAAGCAAAAACAAAACAAAACAAAAAAACCTCATAGACACGCCTAATAGTATGGAGACTTTCAGAGGGAAAAGGGATGTGGGAGGTAGATGAGGGTATGGAGGTGATAAATGGTGATGGAAGAAGGAAACTTGACTTGGGGTGGTGAACACACAATACAATATACAGATGACATGTTATAGAATTGTACACCTGAAACTTACATAATTTTATGAAATAACTAGAGGCCCGGTGCATGAAAATTCATGCACTGGAAGTGGGGTCCCTCAGCCTGGCCTGCCCCCTCTCACAGTCTGGGAACCCTCAGGGGAAGGAGGGGCAATCAGAGGAAGGCGATGCCCCCATCACACCTCTGCTGCTGCCACTGCCAGCAGTGCAAGCCTTGGCCGGTCCTGGTTACCTGAGCCTCGGATGGCCCTGGAAGACTGAGCAGCTGCCATCCAAGGCTTGCCTGCACCTCGGGCCGGCCCTGGGCGGCTGGGCAGCTGCCATCTGACGCTTGCCTGTACCTTGGGCCAGCCCTGGGCGGCTGGGGGGCTGAGGGAACTGGAGGACTCTGGGGGCAGGCGGGGCTGAGGGGACTGGATGCCGCCATCTTGTGGCTGTGGGTGCCGCCATCTTAGAGGGCGTGGCAGTCAATTAGCATATTCCCTCTTTATTAGATAGGATGTCACCCCAAAGAATTTGATAAAAAATTTCAGCTCTACTTTTTCCTACCTTTAGGAAATATTTTACTGAGAACTGTTATAGGTCTGGATTTACAGCAGTAAATAAAAGACACAAAAATTCCTCCTCTTATAATGCTCACATTGCATTGGGGGGGAGAAAGACATTAAACAAAAGAATGATAACTGAGATAGTGACAGGTACAACAAAGAAAAATATAGAAGAGTCTGAAAGATAATAAAACAGAAAAGTGACAGGAAGTGTAAGTAATTTATGACTGAGCTCCCTCGCTTCTAGGTTTAGGTAACGATCTTTAGACAAAACCTAGATAACTCAAATAGAGAATGGAACTCTTAAAACCAAAGCTAAGTGTCTATGGAGCTCCATAGGTAAATTATCTGAGATGAAGGTAAGGAGGGGAAACTAATAGTTGTTGGTAATTGACCATCAAAAGTAGAGCTTAAACATATTTAATAGGATGCAACTCCAGGGAGGCCAGTGCTATTGAAGGGGAAGTTGAGGCACAAGACAGCATTGAGAAAAGCCATTATTCAACTATGTTGCACGAATCAACAGATTATTAACTAGGTAAGTCCAAATTAATGAAATGTTACAATTTCTGCAGTATTCAGAACTAATAAAATACTATTTTCAATTTCTGAAAACAGATTTGTAGTCTGAAACGTTTTTTCCCCCCCGGTTTTCAAAAGAGATTCCACTTTAAAAGTATAAGGGCATCTTAAATTGGATGTATTCAAACTCACAGAACTTTGACTCATTCTGTCTACTGAGGTAACCTCCCTTTCATTCGGTGGGGGTCAGTCACCATTCTTTTGTTCTTTCTTTGTGGTCAGGGAGTTAATAACTATCTTCTTGACATAGGCCATTAAGCAATGCAGACTCTTCCTAAACACCTTCAGTAAGGCACTATCAATAGACTAGAGACAGATCGTTGAGGGCTTCAATTATTAACCTTCATTTGTTTTATCTACAATAGAAGAGTAAATTAGCTATGCTTTTAAATAAACTTTATAAAATTTTATAATTCTTTTACTAGTGGAAAATGGACAGTCCCTATTAAGCAAAAATCTACATTACAAACTATGCATGCATATAAAAGCTCCTTATATTTAGCCTCATTCTTCCCACAAATAAGTACCTTAATCTGCTGATGGGCTATATTCATGAAAACAACTAAAACTTTTATAGACTCTGTGGATGGAGAATAGAAGAAACTATAAAACTTCAATTACTTACATTAATAGAATGAACAACAAAAACCACATGTTCATCTAATTGATGCAGAAAAAGCATTTTACAAAATTCAATACACTTTCATGATAAAAATAAATACACACTCAGCAAACTAGGGACAGAAGGAAAGTACCTCAACATCATAAAGACCATATATGAAAGCCTACAGGATCATCATATTTAATAGTTGAAAACTGAAAGCTTTTTATTCAAGATCAATAATAAGGCAAGCCTAATTGCTCACACCACCTCTATTCAACACAGTACTGGAAGTCCTAGCCAGAGCAATTGGGCAAGAAAAAGACGGAAAAGACATCCAAATCACAAAGGAAGTAGTAAAATCATCTGTTTGCTGATAGCAAATGTAAAAATATGTTTAAAAAATTAAAAATGCCTGGTGTTGGCTTTAAATACCAAGCAAATGTTTTTGTATTTTATGGCAGGAATATTTGAAAATGCTTCTAGTTCTAATGTTAGACATAGCTTTGTGAGAAGCCACACAGAGGAAAGGAATTAAAAGTCAAAAGGTATAACCTGAGACTCCAACCTTGAGAAGGTGTTCCTGGCATAGTGCATGATACTGTCAAAATCATATCTTTCTCCCAGGGAGTTGACTTCTCCAGGCTCCATCTTCAGAAAGTTGTACTCTTGACCTGAGAAACAGTCACAAATAACGTTTCAGAAGCCTTCCAACAGGCAGAGAAGAGCAATTCCTGTGCCTGCATCTTCTCTTTACTAAATGGCTAATCTTCATGCATACTGTAATTACATGCTAACATCCACATTGTGCAAAAGTATCCATCCAGTGCCGCTGTGTTACTTAATATCACATTGCAAGTGTAATACTGAATTTCATTAATATGTTAAATATCACATTGCAAGTGTAATACTGAATTTCATTAATATGTTAATTTTGGCAAAGGAGTAGATTATCAAAAGGATATGTTGGGTCTGTTTTCTATGTATACTCTTATATGTTCTCATATTTGTTTCTTTAAAATTTTACCTGTTTCCCCCCCCCCCCCAGCACTGTAGAAATGATTATAAAAAGTTACATTTTAATGACTTTCCCACCTTTCTCTTATGACTAAAGTTGCCAAGACAAAAAAAATTCTTATATCAATTTGCCTCTTATCATAGTCACTAATTTTGCATATAAATGCTAAGCTAAAGTCTGCACTTATTAGACATTGCCCTTGAACAACACTTAAGTACTTGAGCCAAAGTAAGTCATAAATTTTTTGAAGATTAATCTCCAATATGAATTCTTACATACTAGAATTGCACTACTAATAGTTCCAAATACTCAGGAAATCTCACTTAATAAATTATGTTTTCTATTGGACTGAATATAGAGTCAACGAAAGTACGAACAGTCATATTTGCTTAACACTGTGTTAAGAATTATACATTTACTAGAGGCCGGCCTGGTGCACGAAATTTGTGCACTCGGGGGTGGGGGGAGTCCCTCAGCCCGGCCTGCGCCCTCTCACAGTCCAGGAGCCCTCGGGGGATGTCCGACTGGCATGGGGAGCGGGCCTAAGCTGGCAGTCGGACATCCTTAGCGCTGCTGTGGAGGAAGGAGAGGCTCCTGCCACCACTGCTGTGCTAGCCATCTGTGAGCCCCGCGCAGGGCTTCTGGCTGAGCAGCGCTCCCCCTGTGGGAGTGCACTGACCACCAGGAGGCAGCTCCTGCATTGAGAGTCTGCCCCCTGGTGGTCAGTGTGTGTCATGGTGACCGGTTGTTCCACTGTTCAGTTGTTTTGCATATTAGCCTTTTATTATATAGGACTAGAGGCCCGGTGCACAAAATTCGTGCACGGGGGGTGGGGAGTTGTCCCTCAGCCCAGCCTGTACCCTCTCCAATCTGGGACCCCTTGAGGGATGTCCAATCTGGGACCCCTTGAGGGATGTCCAACCGCCCGTTTAGGCCCGATCCCTAAATGGCGGTTGGACATCCCTCTCAAAATCCAGGACTGCTGGCTCCAAACCGCTCACCTGCCTCTGTCTGATCACCCCTAACAACTCCCCTGCCAGCCTGATCGACACCTAACTGCCCACCGGCTGGCCCGATTGTCCCCAAGTGCCCTCCCCTAATGTCCCGGTCACTCTTAACTGCCCTCTCCTGCTGGCTGGGTCACCCCTAACTACCCTCCCCTGCAAGCCTGCCCCCCCCCAACTGTCCTCCCCTGCAGGCCTAGTCCCCCCAAACTGCCCTCCCCTGAGGGCCTGGTCCCCCCCAACTGCCCTCCCCTGAAGCCTGGTTTCCCCCCGCCCAACTGCCCTCCCCTTCTGGCCTGGTCATGCCCAACTACCCTCCTCTGCTGGCCTGGTCTACTCCAACAGTCCTCCCCTGTAAGCCTGGTTTCCCCCCCCCCCCAACTGCCCTCCTCTGCTGGCCTTGTCACCCCTAACTGCCCACAACTGCCCTCCCCTGCAGGCCATCTTGTGTCCGCCATCTTGTGTCCACATGGGGGCAGCCATCTTTGACCACATGGGGGCAGCCATCTTGTGTCTTGGAGTGACAGTCAATTTGTATATTACTCTTTTATTAGATAGCATACTATACCATTTATTCATTTCTTGCTTGTTTTGGGTACATATATATGTTGAAACAGAGTCCTATTTTAAGAGTAAACATCATTCCTGAAAGTTATTTCCTTTATAAGTTTTGTCTGCATAATAGAAGAAATTTAATAACTAAGGTTAACAGATAACTTTTCATTTAATTGGTAATTGAAATAATTTTCAGAAATATTATTTCCTTTTTATTTCTCACCTAAAGATATAAAGTGTAATATGAACCTTGATAGCTGGCTTAGGCATTAGTCTTCTATTTTGGGAGTATACATTTTTTTACTTATCTTTGATATTCAACACTATAGATTATTTCACCAATCTTCAAATGAGCTCTTCTCTGAGGCATGACATTCATTAATTTTCTGCCTCTTAGACCAAACCTTCTTAGTCTTGTGGGAAATTTTCTACAAAATGTTACTTCGTTAATTTATTTATGTATTTGTTTCTTTACTTATTTATTTATTTATTTTCATTTATTGGGATGGCATTGGTTAACAGGATCAGATAGGTTTTATATATACACAAAATGTTGCTTTAAATATTGATGTTCCCAATTTTCTAGCCTCAATAATTTTCTTTTCCCTTCAGCATTCCCATACACAGTCAGATCCCCTATCAAATTTCTATCGTAGATATATATCTGAAAGTTTCGACTCATCTTCCCTTCATCTACTAAAAATCTCAACTTGGATTGCCCAAAGGCTTCTCAAATTCCAGGATATGCTCAATAAAATCATCATTTTTCTCCCTCTCAAAGTGTTGCCTTGTCCAGATTTCTTATTTCATTTGATGGTACCACTACTCATTCTGTTGCCTAAAAACAAAACCTTGAAGAGATCTCTTCACATGGTGATGCTCCTCTTAAAATATTTTGAAAGATTATTCCCTTTTATTTCTCTTGACCTGTGCTACTTAACTGAGGCCTTAGTTATCTCAACATGACAATTGTTACCTTTCTCTCTCACTTGCAATCATTTGTATACTATATACTCAGCTTTGTGTTTTTCATCTCAGAATTTGCAACATCTAATAGTGCCTCAAGAAATAACTGTCACCAAATCTGTGAGTGGTAAATAAATAGATCAATGCTGGCAATTACTAGAAATTCTAAAGAATTCAATGGTTGTAATTGAAACTGGCCATGATATAAGTTTAAAAAGACACATTTTTTACTTTGTTTACACTTGAAATACTATCTCATAAGACAATTCCAAGTATTAAGATTTTTCTTTTGATAATTGAAATGTACTGATGTTTATGAAATTATGAGAGTTAAAACAAACAAAAAGCTGTACACACATCAACTGTCAGAGAAAATTAAATTTAAATTATATATTATATTTCAACTGCTGAAAACATTCTTAAATATTTGTCTTTCGGGCAGCCAGGTTTAAGAAAAATCTCAAGGAAACTATTTAGACTATCCTGGGATGACTCATTTCCCTGGAATTTCTCCAAAGTTGTCCCTGATATAATATAGATTCCTATGGTAGCAGCCATGTTTGACGGTAGACTCCGGACTCTTTTAAATCCATAAAACATAAATATAGAGCTAAGTATATAAAATGCTTTAAAATCTTTAATAATATTTATGGTTCAATAGCCTACACCCGTGGTCAGCAAACTGCAGCTCGTGAGCCACATGAGGCTCTTTGGCCCCTTGAATGTGGCTCTTCCACAAAATACCACAGCCTGAGCGAGTCTATTTTGAAGACGTGGCGTTAGAAGTTTAAGTTCAAAAAATTTGGCTCTCAAAAGAAATTTCAATCGTACTGTTGATATTTGGCTCTGTTGACTAATGAGTTTGCGGACCACTGGCCTACACCCAATCTTGGAAAACACAGAAGTTTGAAATAAAAGAGCTAAATCGTAAGGGGGGGGTGGGGGAAAGCAAGTCTAAAAAACACATAAGATCATTTATTCTGAAGGAAAAAAAAACACTAAAAATAGAACACCAGCATGGGTATTTTTCAATCAGGAAAAATATTAATTCTATAATATAAAAAACAAAACCAAAGAAACAGTTCACATTTGTTAAGAAGTTAAATGATAACCAGTACAAACACAACCAGAAGAAACTCAGTCACCCTGAATCCCAATTCTTACCCGGCTGGATGTTTTCTCTTATGATGGTTACATGGTTATCTCGATCTGGTCGCGTGTGTTCATGCCAAAAGCCTATCACATGGCCCAATTCATGAACAACAATTCCAAATTTATCACAGTTCTTGCCAATGGAGATTGCCTGAGGTCCATTACCCCGCCGACCTACATAAGAGCAGCATCTGGAATAAAGAAGAAAGAGGAGATGGTGGTGGAAAGGGCAATGCTGGATGAATCAAAATATGATGTAACTTTTGTTAAGAATTGTGATGAACTATAAAGTCCAACACAGTCAGAGGCAGAATACCCTTTTATTAATAATTATGGCTAATTTCTAGTACCCTGGTTAATTTTTATACAACAAAAGTCTCTAAACAATCACTTGAAGTGCTCTTGTACTAACTCATATATTAGACATATGTATTAAATCATTTTTAGGAGAAGATGAATTAGAAAATAAAATACAAATGTTGATTAATGTACTACTGTACATATAGTTAAATGCAAGACTTATCAACTGATGTTTATTTCTAGTATAATTTTTTATCCTCACTATCCATTATTATATTGTTAATACTGGTATCTGGCAATAATCTATTATTTCAGTATTAAATATAAAAGCAAAGTTTATTTTTCCTCTTTAGGAAAAACAGAATTAAATTTATTTATGAAAGATGTTGGTTAATAAATAAAGAAATATTTTTCCTACTTATAAAATAACTTTTTTAAGAATAAAATTTTAAAAGAAATTAACTGAGGAAAATTAGTTTCGAAGGCGAGTTCTCTAAGGTTAATGGTTAACTTGTGGAGAAAAAACTGACAACTGGTAGAATTATGAGATTTATGAGATTGTGTCAAATGGTCAGCAGTTATTTAAGTGTGACATTCTATTTCACTTTCTGAAAGAATCTCCTGAGACATCCAGGGCATCTTTCTGCAAGTTTTCTTCAACTTATTGGTATTTATACACATTCAATGATGTTTCCCTACCTTAAATATAGAAGTTCCATTTATTCATTTGTGTGTCTATGTATGCATACATGCATGTGCATGAGAGTGCATGAGTGTATACACATGTGTAAGGGTGGGCACACAGGAATATCCACTTTAAAATAAGTTTTAAATGGTATAATAATATAGTAACTACAATTACATATATAAAAAATAATATTTAAAGCTTCAGTCATTAGGATTAAAGTAGCTTATCTATAGGACTACCCTCTAGACAGCAATAGAGGGCAGTAAATAATTGGCATTGAATAACTGGCAATCATCATGGATCAGACACCAAACACTTGTTCTAATTTATTAAACTGGAAGAGAAAATTGTAAAAAATTAATTTCCCAAATGATTAAGAAGAATTTCACTACTATGTTGCTGTAAAAAGAAAGGAACTCCTACCATTTGCAACAGCATGGATGGAGCTGGAGAGCATTATGCTAAGCGAAATAAGTCAGTCAGAGAAAGATAAATATCACGTGATCTCACTCATTTGTGGATTATAATGAACAACATAAACTGATGAACAAAAACAGATCCAGAGACAGAGAAACATCGATCAGTTGCTCAAACCTCAGAGGGTAGGGAGGGGAGTGAGGGGATAAGGGGGAGAGATCAACCAAAGGACTTGGATGCATGCATATAAGCATAACCAATGGACACAGACACCAGGGGGCTGAGGGCATGAATGGGAGTGGGGGGGGAATGGGAGTTAAGGACATAAATGTAATAACTTAATCAAAGAAAAAATATATATAAAAGAATTTCACAAATTTCAATTTCCAAAGTAAGTACATTTGATAGTCATTTTATTGTTCATAAATACAAACATTTGTAATTCTCATGGTTTCTGTGGATATTTAAATGCCTAAATATTTTAACCTACACCTTGCCAGTTAGATGAACTAATTTGACTTATTATTTATGAATCTATTATAACAGTTAATTAAGCTTAATAAATCAATAATAGAAAGGGAAAACTGGTAGAGAAACAATTAGGGAGTTGTGTTTCTGCTCCCAGGTAGTTTTGTTTCAATAGTATGTTGTAATCCATACATAGATAGTTATTTAGTACATACCCAATAATAAAATATTAGATGTAAAAAAACCACAAAATTTACAGATTTTGGAGAGATTTAAATATTTGCTGCCATATAGCAATAGTGACAAAAAATGATATATCTGATAATTAGGTAGTAACTAAATTAATCACCCTGAGTCATTTTTGCTGGTCATAACCACAGAAGAAAGTACTTTGCAAATCAAAACCTGGGAGATAATCAAGAAGAAGGGTCAATTTATTTAATGTCAAACAACTTTTTTAGTGTAATTTCACCCATAGCCCTCTCCAATAAATAAGATGGGGTCCATATGGGAAGCAAAAATACATTTCACATTGACTTTTAATGGTCCCGTGAAAGTAGAAAAAAACTGGTAATATGACCATTGACATATTTATTATAAATTTATAAAATGCCTCAGCTGACTACAGGCTCTTTCTTTTACTTAGAGGAAAGTCTAAAGTACTTACAAAAACTCTAAGATCCTACATGATCTTCCCACACAAATGTCTTATCATCTCATCTCTTACTACTGTCCTGTCACTCACTCCACTCAGCTATGCGGCCCTGCTGTGCCTTTAGCCTGCAGATATGCTCTCGCTCACAGCCTTGTGACTGCCTACTCCCTCTGGCAGGAACTCTGTTCTCCCCTACATGCATATGTCTCACTTCCTCATGGTTTTCAGGTCTTTGCACAAATGCCCTTCTGTCCTACATACATTGCTTTACTTTTTGTCCTAGAAGTTAGGGTTTATTAATACACTTATATTTCACTTATTTCCGTGTTTCTTTCTGCTTCCCCACCCTAGAATGTAAGTACGCTCTCTGTGCACCCACAATTTAACAGCTTTGTTCACTGCTGTATCTGTGGCCCCTAGAATACAGCCTGGCACATAGTAGAGCTCAACAGATACAAAGAACAGATTGGTGGTTACCAGAGGAAGGGGCTGGGGGTGGGAGAAATGGGCAAAGGGAGTGAAATGGTACAAATTTCCATTTATAAGTTCTGAGGCTTTACAGTACTTTCCTTCAATACCCCTTTAAAGTCCTACATTCTTTATTTTGAGTTACACACAATGTACCTTAGCTAATATGTAAGTTGTCAGTATTTTCTAGGTCCCTAGTTGTAAAGCAGTGCTGGGTGTCGAGGGACATGGAGATCAGCTAGCTGCCCTCATCACTGATGATGGCCCACAGGGGAAAGGGCAACAGAAATGTCACCATGATAGGTGTGGATAAAGCTAAGCCCCTCGGTGGGCAGCTCAGAAATGGCTGAGAATGAAATGCGTGAAAGATACCCACTGTTGGAAAATGAAAGTAAAGGCATTCCAAGCGACTAAAACATCACGAGCAAAAACATGAAGAAATGATGATGAATGGGGGAAAGTAGTTTAGCAGGGTCAAACAAGTGAACTGTAAAACTCTGAAAAGAGCCAAATGAATGAAAGAAAATGAGTATGAATATGAATCTGTCACAAACAGAAATTAAGCAATAAAATAACAAGTGACCAATGCTTTGGATGTATTTGTTTTACAAAATTGAAGGGTGAGAAAGAAGAAAGATCTGAATACATTATGTGTTTAGAAATATGTAAGCTGAGTTACATCCTTTTCTATTAAATAACCAGAAGGAAGGACAGTCCAGATTTAGACCTTTTAAATATTAAATAGACATAAAAAAATAGGAAGCATTTCAAAAGTAACCAAGCCTCATCAAGTTAAAATTAGAGTAACTTAAAAGAAGACATCACTTGAATAAGTCATAACTAAAAAATTATGGCGCTATCCAAAAATATATAGAAAAGAAATAATGTATCATTTTTCTTAATGTCACTCAAGGCTGAAATCAAATCCATTACTTTTAACTTAACTGATCTAGGAAAATATGATAGCACAAAGCCAAATGACAACCCTCCCCCACCATACCTAGTGAAATATACTCTCTCTGCAAAAAAACAAAACAAAACAAAACAAACACACACAAAAATAATACATCATTAGGGCAAGAACTATTTCCTCCAAACAAATTAAGCATTTATTTTCATTTCCCTATATAAAGTACACTAGAGGGTATCCAAATAGATATAAGTGATTAGAGAAACTTCCTCTTCATAGGAGAATTTGAGCTAATCAATGTAGGAAGGATAAGAAAAGAACACCATTAGGAAAATCACTATTTTGCAATGATGGGAACTTTTATGGTGGCAGGATGTGGCTGTCACCATTTGAATCTATTGATGCATTTTTAAAAAAATCTTTATTGTTGAAAGTATTATATATGTCTCCTCCTCCCTCCCCGCCCCACACACTGACCACTTGCAGGCTGCCTTCCCGACCACAGGCCTTCACCACACTATTGTCCGTGCCCATGGGTTATGCACATATACATACAAATTCATTGGTTGATCTCTTCCCACCCACCCAACCTTCCCTGCCTTCCCTCTGAGGTTCCACAGTCTGTTCCATGCCTGGCAGGTCCAGGAGCCCGCGCCTCCCGATGTGATGCAGTGTAGACAGCACACCCTGCCAAGTATTCTTAGCAAGCAAGCAAAGAAAAAATTCAAGCTGAATTTAAAAACGTAAATATAAGTTCCAATGAATACAGGGAAGAAGAGTGAAAACTTCCCCAATAGGAAGCCTTTTACAGTATACCGCATTGCTTAAGAACGGCTATTACTGTAACTTGACTAGATGATGAGATCTGTGGAGAGATGTGGTGGCAGAAGAAGCTTCCGAGGAAAGTTGTGGTAAGTTCACGGCATTCCTTAAATGTTATACCAAGGAATGTGGATTTTCTTCTCAGACTAGCACTTCCCAAAATGTGCGTCGAGATACTGATGCGTGTTTGTCACTTTTAAAAGGGTGAAATGGGTGTTCCTTTTTTAAAGTAAGTTCGAGGACCCTTTTATTCTCTATGCCTTTCCACTGGCTGAGTAGTAGTAATGTTCTTCAGCACACTGCTATAGAAATGGCTACCAAAATTTCATACAGCATTTCCACAAATTACAGATGAGTTGTTTTGGAGAGAGTTTGTGTTATCATCCTGTAAGAAGCAAGTCTAGAAAAGAATCTCATAAAAGTGTGGTCTCTTGCTGTGACTGGTATTTTGTGAAGATAATTCTAGTGGCAGTGAATTGGTAAGGCAACGCAGCAGAGCAGTTGGGATAGATCAGGTGTGAGATGACCAAGACATGAATGGACCAGGGCACTGATGTCGCACAGAAGTGCAAACCAAAAGACAGAGTGAATACCAGTGGAATACCAGTGGGTTTTAGAGGAAGCACAGTAGAATCACTAGATGCTGCTGCTGATGTTCCTAACTCAGGTGTCTGGGACATAGGCAACGCCACTTTATAGTCAGGACACAAGGAAAAGCAGCTGGGGTCGCGGAGGAATGCACTTGAGACACATGCACTAAGGTCAGTGATAAAATAATGTATTTACTTAGAATATCTTCTTACGTAAAATTTATACTTTCTTATGGGCAAAACACTAAGCACATATTAGGAAATGAATCCTGCCTATGGATTTCTTTCCCTTCTAAGTTGACTTAAGTCATCCTTGGTTCTACTCACCCACAAGGCCTGTATGTGAAGACGATGTAACTCTCTTCATCGCTTCTTTCAATGAAAGTCACACATGTGTGCTTTTCCCAGTGCCTCATGGCCTGCTTGAACATGGCTCGCTGGCTGCCTGGAAAAATGGCATGATATTAACAAACAGTGCCTGCCCCCGAGAGGGCTGCCGCACCCACGTGGACTCCCCTATCCCGGAGTCTGGCTGAGCAGTTCAGACGCCACCACTATCATCAACCAAAGAACACCAGCCCAGAGCGCCCCAAGTGAGCCACTGTTAAGGATGGACACTCACTTTATAATGAGAAGGGTCAAGCTTACTATCTCCACAAATAGGTGTGGACAGGGCCCTGGGAACGGGACATACATGTTTCCTGTCAGTTGAAGAGAAGTCAGCTTCCAGATTTAATGGACACATTTGAAACTCGGTTTAAAAGCCAGGACAGTGCCTGAGACTCTTACAAGTAAGTCAAGACTGAATAAATGTTTCAATTACAAAACATTCTAAACTAACAACTGAGGTGAGGGGAGCATTTCTCAAGTTTGGTTTAATACTATGTTTTATAGATTAATATTCTATAACAATGTCCCCTTTATCTGTATGATAATTATTATTTCTTTGTCACAATAGACATGTGGGGGAGTATCTTACCAGTGAAGTTGCCTCCTATAACATAAGGAATAACACCTCCGGGCCATATTCTGTCTGTTCTTGATGTAGCAGCTCTAGGAACTCGATTTTTCTCATTTTGCCCTGAGAATTTTAGAGGTACTTTTTCCTTAACTGTGTTGTTTCGCTCCAAGCCTGCAGTGACATTTAAAAGATTCTGTGAAACAAGTCCCCGGACAGGGAGTCATATACCTCTTAAAGGACAAAAGTTAAAATGTCTTATTTACATATTTGTATAAGTATGCCTGAAGTCATGCACTAAAGACAAGCTTCATGTATATTACATACTTGGAGAAAGTATTAAAAGATTTAAGTGTACCACATTAAGTGTATTTCTTAATGCTCTATGAGTGGATTCTCATGAATTTTTTTACAATAGCCTACAATGGGCAGAAGTCAGGCAAACTTTGCAGGCCACAGAAAAATTCTTTTATGTAAGTATTCTACTTTACTAGACCACTAGGAAATTCACCACCAAAATAAAACACATTGTTCAAAGAGTTCTATGATATTCAAAACTCTTCTTATTCCTGCTAAATCCTTAATCATTTTTAGCATTGATATTCTATAGAACAGATTAAAATTATGAATATTACATTATAGAGAAAGTGAAGGAAATAACGTTAAGACAGATAAGGGCTCAGCCTCCTGGGACAATGGCTAGCTCCTTTCCTATTTCTCCTGAACTCACACCCAGGTACACAGCAAAATCGGTGCACAGTGAACAGGTCAACATAAAAGGCAGTCTATCCTGGGGCAGCTTTCAAATCTGTAAATGTTAACGTGCCTTGGTGGCCTTTCATGTTTGCTACTAAATTTGCAGAATTATTTTTTCTTTTTCATCTGTCACTGCCAACACAAATATCCTATGGCCAGTATATACTTCAGACACAATAAATATTGAATATATGCCCTATGCCATGTCCCTAACGTATTTTTAAAAAATTTTATTTTCCAATTATAGTTTACATTCAATATTATTTTGTTTTAGTTTCAGGTGTACAGCATGTCTCTTTAGTACCCTAGAGCAAATCATCTTTGCTTGAGAAAATTAAACCATCAATTTAAGGAGTTAGAATATGAAATTTAAACATTCTTAAAAAAAACAACCACCAACTCAAATCTATAAATAGGGGCTCATAAATTCAATTATTATAAATATTAACTAATTATGAAACCAGGGGGCAGTTTTTCTATATACGTTTTTGGAAAGGTCAAAAAATTTCAGCTACTCTTTAAATCTAATAAATGTTTGTCAATTTAAGTGAATTTCATTTCAAGCAGCCATGATATTTTTCATTCGATTAAAACTGATGTAGTTCCATGGTTAATAAAACACCTTGGTGTGATATTACATTTACTAAAAATAAATATTAACAATAATATAAATACCTAATGTGTTTTTAAATAAGGAGAAGCTGAAAATAAGTTAACAAAACATTGCAATTGTCCCCCATTAAGTTCTGAAGGACTTACATCAAATATCAACTAACAATAAAAATAAAGGACTCTTTCTTAGCATATATCCTTCACATACTTTGCATTATAATGGCAAACTGAACTGCTATGAGTATAATATTTACTGTACATCAAGTCAAGCGTCTGCAACTTTAAACATTGATATACCAGAGCCAAGTCTTCTTATCCTGTCTATAAGTTGGTAGAGGGCCCCTCGTTTCTTTGACATACCATGGTCTCCATATCCACCTTAAAAATAAAAATAAAATAGTTAAATCAAACACTGTATTTTTAAGTTCTTTGTAAATAAACAATAGTAATAGGCTATATTAATTTCTCTTGGGACATCTTTTTTTAATGTGATCTTAGAATGTTAAAGTCATGAATATCCATAAATCTTAGAAGAGGAGAACAATTATTCATTAGCAAATTTTGGTAACTAAAACTAAGGCAGTGAGGGGCTATCCAGAGAGCACTCGACATGACTTTATTTGGACATCATGGAAATTGAGTCATCTATTAGTAATTTGAAACATTTTTCTTCACTGTGGCAATGACATCACACAGGATGACAGCAAACTGTTCTGCCCTGTTGACTGCATTCTAGCTATTTCCCCAATGCAAACTGAACATTTCAGACGCCAAATCAGCAAATGGAAATAAAAACAGTAAAGAAAATGGAGAGCGTGAATTTTGTTCCAAAGTTATGATCAAATTTAAAAAAAATAGATGTAAGTAATTTTATAACTTAAAAGGTAGAAGCAAGGGTCAAAATAAAGAAATATGTTTTCTTGCAATTTTAGCAACAAAGACTAGAATGTGTAGATTCCTGTCAGAAGTCAGAAAACAGATTATTTTATGAAAATCAAGTCCTCTTATTCTAGGGTTTTAATAAAAATGCTCTCTCAACTTTACCTCCTAGTTTCCCTTCTTGAATTTTTAATAGACAAATTACAAAGAGGTATCATCAAGCAAACAACCAATATGATCACGAATGATATCAGAATAAGTGCAAATGAACTCATACCACTAGTGTGCGTTTTATGGGTCTCTTTGGGCTGAAACAGTAAAAGAGGACCAGAAATTCATAAAAACAGCAATCTGGACTTTGAAGTCTTGCCTCTCAATATCTGTTTTATTCCCCTTTGAAATTAACACTGTAACTAAATGACCTAGATTGAAGCTAATAACAAAATAATAAAAATTATTACCATATAAGCACCTTATCAAAAATCAATTAAGTCCTTATAAGGCAAATATGTTAGAGTGCTTGTTCACAGTCTAAGATTCTGTTTAATTATCTGCATTACATGGTCACATTTTTGCTGTGCCCTTTGAGAAAAATGTTTGAAATATTTTTCATTGAACATTTTAGGAAGATGAGATAATACTTAAACATGTTCATTCCTAAACAGTTACAAGAAACATTTTTAAAGGATGGCATCTATATGTTTAAAGTGACCATTATGTAACAATTATGTTTCATATTCTAAAGGACTGAAACAGATTGTGAGAAATAAATTAGGATTAGAGTAATTATAGACTTGAAAAAGAAAATGTTTCAAGGCTATCAAAGTGAATAATGTTTTTATATTTAGGAATTTTGAATAATTTTTATAGGCATTGAAGTAAAATTCTATCTAGATAGTTCACTGGAATAGAAAAAAAGAAAATTAATGAAATAGGTGGTTATTTCTCAGATATTCCAAAAACAAAATGAAAATACTCAAACTAAATAAATATTTATGGGAAAGACCATATATTTTGAAATTAGGAAATAAGAAATATAATCAATTCAACACAAACTAAAAAGAAAGGAAAAAGATAAAGTAAAAAAAATAAAACAGGATACTTTTACATTGAAATTTAACTGAATAATGAAAATTACTTTCAAACATGTACCTTTCACATATTCACTTAGAATATGTTATTTTTATGATTGACAGTATAACCTGTTTTATGCTATTTACCTAAAATAATGATAGTTTTCTTCCAACTATTACTGTTTCAGAGCTTAACTATCAATGAAATGACAAAATTAAATAGTACTGCCATTTTTTAAATCGCAGAAAATGAATGCTCCCAATATGAAGAGAGACAATGGGTTAAAGAAATGACCTGACTAAAGTTGAAGCTAACAAAAATTTATGTAAGAAATGAAATGTAACACGATAAATCAAGGATTTGCTGAGTTGTTTCATTGCTCTCTTGTCCAAATCCTTTGTCTCTGTGGCTGGGTTAAGTGTGAGATGATAGCAACTGGAGAGTTGTCAATACACGTGTCCTACAGGAATGTACTATATGTGAGCACAGTGCAATGTAGTGTTCCTCCTATGTTTGGGGTATGTTTCAGAAAAGGCTGTCCCTACATATAACAAAGGTTAGAGCATACAATTCTTAAAGTACTATGTATTATCATTTTAAATAAATCTGTAAGTTGTATTATGATATAAATTTCTTATACGTGATAGTGGTATTTTGATTATCCTATCTAATAAAAGAGAGATGGCTGCCCCCATGTGGTCAAAGACAGCTGCCCCCATATGGACACAAGATGGCTGCCACAAGATGGCCTGCAGGGGACGGCAGTTGTGGGCAGTTAGGGGTGACCAGGCAAGCAGAGGAGGGCAGTTGGGGGTGACGAGGCCAGCAAGGGAGGGCAGTTGGGAGGGACCCAGACCTGCAGGGGAGGGCAGTTGGGGGGGACCAGGCCAGCAGGGGAGGGCAGTTGGGGGGGGGACCAGGCCTGCAGGGGTGAGCTGTTTTGGGGGACCAGGCCTTCAGGGGAGGGCAGTTGGGACGGGGACCCAGGTCCTCAGGGGAGGGCAGTTGGGGGGGGACCAGGTCAGCAGGGGAGGGCAGTTGTTGGGGACCAGGCCTGCGGGGGAGGGCAGTTGGGGCAGGGACCCAGGCCCTCAGGGGAGGGTAGTTGGGGGAGACCAGGCCTGCAGGGGTAGATAGTTGCGGGGGGGGGGGGGGGCAGGCTTGCAGGGGAGGACAGTTAGGGGCGACCAGACAGGGGAGGGCAGTTAGGGGTGACCAGGCCAGTAGGGGAGGGCAGTTAGGGGCAATCGGGCCGGCCGGGGGGCAGTTAGGCGTTGATCAGGCTGGCAGGGGAGTGGTTAGGGGGTGATCAGGCTGGCAGGCAGAAGCGGTTAGGGGTAATCAGGCAGAGGCAGGTGAGCGGTTTAGAGCCAGCAGTCCTGGATTGTGAGAGGGATGTGCAACTGCCCATTTAGGCCCGATCCCGGATCGGGCCTAAACAGGCGGTTGGACATCCCTCAAGGTGTCCCATATTGGAGAGGGTGCAGGCTGGGCTGAGGGACAACCCCCTCCCCGCCCCCTATGCACAAATTTCGTGCACCGGGCCTCTAGTATAGGATAATATCTTTATTTTTAAGAAGTGAATGCTAACCTACTTACTATGAAAATGCTGTGCAGTTTGCAATTAGTTACTAAATGTTTTATGCATGCTTATGCATGTATACATGCACATATACACAGAGCAAATATGATAAATGTAAGAATTATTAAATCTTTAAGTGGGAATACCATTGTGGTGGTGCCTCTTACAGTATCCTATCAACTTTTCCATATGTTTAAAATTTGGCATAATCAAAAGGTGCAAAAAAAGCAAATTGGACAGAGATATTAATTCACAGTAAAAAGTTTTAAGCCAAGTTTTTGTCTGCTGGATACCACAAATCAACTATATATTTATTTTCTATAGAACAGAAGAAAATAAAAATAGTACTGGGTTTGAGGAAAGATTCAATGAGATCAAAAAGCACTACATTGAGTGAATTTTTTACTTATAGCTACAAAAAGAATTTTAAAGTTGCAAATGTTCTCCAAAATATAATACAGAATAAAAATCATATCAAGATAACATGAATAATTTTCAAATTTTAATAAAAGTATTTTAAAATGAGAACTCAAACAACCTTTTAAATATTATAAGTCTCATATAGCCACAATTCAAGCATGTCAAACAACTATAATTAAAATTGTCTTCTGGGTTTTCATAAAAATTATATTAAAAGATAGATGAATTTTTCTAACGAAGTTTGTGTATAATTACTCTATGAATACTTTACATTTTGCAACTCAATATTTGCAACTGGAAATGGGAGGCAACTGAATATAATGCTCAAGAGTGAAATTTGGCCTTCCTCGGAATTGAATTTTGGTCCTGACTCAGACACTTCCTGGCTGTGTGACAATGAGCAAACTATATAACCTTCTAAACCTCAATCTCCACATTTGTAAATCACAATTACTTTAGTATCTACCCTCTTGGGGTTATTAGGAGGATTCAAAGAGTTAATATCTCCAAAGCACTTAAACCAGGTCTGGTACATAGTAAACACCACAACCTGTTGGTTAAATAAATTAACTAATGAAATAAAAACTATGAGCAAATCTTTAATTTCTAAATAGGCTCATTTGTGTCTAGGAAATCAAAGTTGATCAGAGAGACATTATAGCATTTAAAGAGTACATTTTCTTCTAAATTAATGCAAATTGAAACCAATACAACCGTACCTGTGGTATGTCCAAGTTTTCCAAAGGGGTTCTGTGTAAGGTCAATTGTTCTATCAATTTGAAAGATATTTAAGTCTTCATCATCTAAGGCAATATCACCCCAAAACACAGCTAAAAAACAAAAAACAAAAAAAAGAAGAAAAATTCAATTAAAATGTAAAATATTTAAAAGCAAAAAAGCAAAATCAATGCAAACAAGGCTCATTAAAAGACCAGCATAAGCTTCCTTATTTATTTGAGTCCAAAATTAACCAATTACTAAGTACTATCAGAAATCAACATATAATAACTTTAAGAAACCACAAACTTAAGAGAAATAATAAATTAATCATGAGATAGTACAATATTGACAAATGCCTTGAAAGTTCTAGGATACTTGTTTTTTGATACAAGTTTACAAATTTTCTTTTTAAAAATTTGCTTTAGATTTTTCTTCTGCAAAACCAAAAGTAAGGCAACACATGAAAAACTTAGGAAGTGACAAAATCCATGCTTTTCAAATCACTGTCCTTTACTGGATTCAAACTGTAATACTTATGAATGTTAGCTCTAAAAAGCTAGTTAATAAAATTAGTTATTTTGTGAAATTTAAACTTTAATCCTGAAAGTTATACAATGCTTTAGGCTTTGATCAAAGGTTTAACATGTAAAATTATTTACCCAGTTTAGTTCCCTCATAAAAATACTGATATGCGATAAGGGATTAGGTTTATGTGTAAATCCAGAAAGGAAGAAAATAAAAATTAGTTCAATGTAGTTTATCAGTGCAACATACAGAAACATTTTTATTAGAGTCAGAATTCTCTCATTAACCCCTCTCTTCTGCCCTCAGGTCAATGGAATGGCAGCCTGTGGAAGTAAAGTGATGTTTCCTATCTTTTACAATCATAGAAACAAAGTCACGAAAAGTCTGTAAAACAGTTTATAGCACTGGCTAAGCGGTTGCTCTTGATACCTAAAATTGAATCCAGATTCTAATCAGTTTCACTCACATGCAACAGAAACCTCTGATGCTCCACTTCCCCTAAAGCCAGACATCCCAGGAAATAGATGGCCTGCCTAAATAAAATATTTTGTTACTATATAAAAGGCTTGTTAGTTTTCATAAAAATAAATTTTGCATTGTCTTTTTTTTTCAAGATTTCACACTACTTTAATGTAAATCCAGGTTTGGTAATTATTTAAATCTTCTATCCCATGTATTTATTATACAAATTATTGTGGGCACTGACTGGCAGTGACTCTCAGCCTGGCTTGCTTCCTTAGTGCTGGGGGGCAGCTAGAGACACTAATACTTCTCTAGCATTAATTTGCATAGGAATCACAGTGGATCTGGTTAAAATGCAAGCTCTGATTTAGCTGGTATGCAGAGAGGCCTCAAACCCTACATTTTTAACAAGCTCCCATTAGTACAAATAATTAGCATTGTCATCATCTTTATTAGTAGTATTTTTTTTTTTCCTGCAAGAATAAACTTTTACTTTCTTCTGAATCAGCTGGTTGACTTGGAAGCTGAGGCATTCAACCAAACAAAACACAGTTTGTCAAGTACTACATTTATATAATAAAAGTAGTACGGTAAAATAAAACTTAAATGTGTTTTAGATTTTTATTTTCTTGTAATGACTTTTCATGTGCAATAGGATTCATGTCTTGATAGATTATATCAAACACAGATCAGCAATCCAAGGATACGATACTTCACAGAAGCAAAAACATTACTTCTGGGGAAAAGAAAAGGCACAAGGCCAGATAATTCTTAAGAGGAGACAAAACTTCTCTGGAGCACATAAGTTCATTTTTTATTTGTCTTTTTTTTTTTTTTCCTCAACTAATAGCTTCAGAATAGTTAGGTGGTTCTGAATATGCCAAGAATTGCTTCAGGAGAAAACCAAATATTTCTTTGAAAACAAGTAGTAGGGAGTGACTAAGTCAATTCATTTACATGTAAACTTGATAGCCTGTAAGTCTTATCTACCTTTAAATTTTTATATTATCAATAGAAAAAAAATAGACATGTTGGAATTTTCAATCTATTACATAGTTTTCTAAAAAATTATTTATTGATTTGAGAGAGCACGAGGAAAGGAGAGAGAGAAAGAAAGAGAAACACCAATTTGTTGTTCCACTTATTTAGGCATTCATTGCTGATTCTTGTATGTGTCCTGATTGGGATCAGACCTGCAACCTTGGCATATCGGGACAATGCTCTAACCAACTGAGCTACCCAGCCAGGGCAGCTATCACAAGATTAAAATACACAATTTCCTTCTTTATATTTCACATGTTTAAAGTTTTCCTTAAGGTGTCCTATTTCTTCATGCTAAAATATTTTACTTATCATTGGTATAGCACAGTGGTTGGCAAACTCATTAGTCAACAGAGCCAAATATCAACAGTACAACGATTGAAATTTCTTTTGAGAGCCGAAAACCGACTTCTGCGCATAGGCCACTTAGTTTTAATTGCACTGTATGTGCACGCCCGCATGTGGTATTTTGTGGAAGAGCCATACTCAAGGGGCCAAAGAGCTGCATGTGGCTCGCGAGCCGTAGTTTGCCGACCACTGGTATAGCATACTGGATCAAGACAATTTATATTAATGTGGATTTAGAATTTGCATTATAATCTAATGTATATTTGTTATTTAGCTCCAAAATATTTGTAATTCTCAAGTGCACTTTGGAGTTTTCTGTTTTCCTTTCTACAAGGTATTTTCTATTTATTTTGCAATAAAAAACAAAACTAGAGAGAAATAGTTTTTTAAAAAATATATATTTTTTTATTGATTTTTTACAGAGAGGAAGAGAGAGGGATAGAGAGTTAGAAACATCGATGAGAGAGAAACATCGATCAGCTGCCTCCTGCACAACCCCCACTGGGGATGTGCCCGCAACCAAGGTACATGCCCTTGACCGGAATCGAACCCGGGACCCTTCAGTCCGCAGGCCAAAGCTCTATCCACTGAGCCAAACCAGTTTCGGCGAGAGAAATAGTTTTAAAACTATGAATTATCACTCCTGTGCTCCATTTAACATAGTGACTTGAGGTTAGTGATAGCAGAACTTGAAGCAATATAGGAAACTGGTTATAGATGACAATACTGGGGAAAGGCTCAAGTGCAATTAGAATATTTCCTATCTGGAATTCTGCTTGGATTCCTATGGTCAAAAATGGGTTGAGAGCTAACCAGTAATTCAAAATAAAATGTCAAAAAGAACAATTTTTAAACTACATGGAAAACCACAGGTTTTGTTTTTCTCCTGAAGACTATTTGCATTCATCGTACTACAAAATTTTTTTTTAATCGGAGACCAAGAAAGACGGAGTTCCTTTACTGTAGAAGACAGAATAAACACATTTTAGAAAAGAGTGTTTGTGAGAATAAGTAGTCCAACACTGTGGTTCCCTATACCCTAACTTCACATCATGTCTGTTCCACTCACTTCCAGATCCCCCAGGGATCCTTAGCCCTTCAGTTTTGAAGCTGGGGTCCAGGGACCAGCTTCAAGGAGGCTTCCAATCTGTGATTTCCTAAAAGCTGTCCGCAGAAAATATGCCTGAGTTCATAAACACAGTCACCACATGTTTTGCAGGGGAAAGGTCACCGGTGGATCACCCAAAGTAAAGAACCACTACTGTTGCCAAAAGCAGAGCCTTTCAGTTGACTCAGGAGAAAATACTTGCAAATTAAATACCCTCAAGAAGATGAATATATTTACTTGAATTAATGCTAAGACATCTGATAGCTGATTACTGCTTCAGAGCAACTCTAATAGACAAGTGGCTAAGAGTCTCCTCAGGCATCAGCTACAGAAAGCCCTCCCAGCAACCTGGTGCTCCCGACTAACCATTAGGTGTCTCATCTAATGTTTCCGTGTCCTGCCTGCACTTCTCTCAGAAATAAAGCAACACACGAGATTTCATAATATGTTTTCAACCGTCTGATTCCTCGATCTAAATTTAAAAATACTGACCGCAGGAAGCATGTGCTGCTCATCAGTAACCCTCACGGCCAGAGGGCCTGACAGAAAGTAAGGACCTCAATGTATGTTCTAAGGCACAAAGAACATGTAAATAAGAAAATGTCAAGGAATGGGGGATACGTTGTGTACAGCAAAAAGGTGGCTAGCCATGCTACATACTTTACAAATTTACCTTAAGACCCAAAATACTATATATTCAACCATTCCAAAGAAGGAGTATTTCAAATTCTTTCCATCTAAAATGGATTGTTTAATAAAAAAAAATTAAAAGGCAGCTGCCTTTCGTTTTTATTTCAGTAGTATATATTAAGTGTAGTTATGGGAAATGTGTCCCCTTTTCTTTAAGCCCCACACTGATATGCTCAGAAAATGCATGACTGAACTAAACAGATCAGATATCATGAGATTTATGGGATTTGGAGAGATAGCTCAAAGACTCAACAATAGCCAAGAGCACTTTCTTATTATACTTTTTCCATATAGATCTTAAACTCTCTGCTTTTATTGATATTGGATTTAGGGAGGAAGAATTATGTCATGTGAAGGCCTGCTCTAGTCTCCAAGAAAGGCCTAGTGAAAATCTCCTCAGACAAGAGCAACAGTGAAGGCTCAAAAGTCAAATAGTTTTACATGATTGACAACCTCTAAGAAAATTCCCAAGGAAAAGTAAGATCTGGTGAAACGTCTAATATATACATTTTGGAGACAATGTTTCACTACTTAAAAAAGAAAATAATTTTCTGGTGTCATTTCATATGCGCAGAATAACTTTTTCTTCCATGATGACACATATGAAAGTTAACTTAAGTTCCAAGAAACAATTATCTAAAATTTTAAAAGCTCTTGATACAATACAAAAATAAATAAAGATACGTTTTTATATAGACTTTCAGAAATACTCTTTCAAAAAATAAGGATAAGAATGTTTCCCATCTAGAACATTCTTTTCTTAAATTTCTAATAATAAAAAGTATTTGCAATCCAATTATTCCAGTGTTTTTTCTTTCATTAAGAAAGCATCCCAGGCAGTGTTTTATTTAAATAATTTATAGGTTTTTTTCAAGATCTGCATTTTCACTTTTACCATATACCATCAAAAACTGAACAAATTCCTCTAAACTACAATTAAAGAGTGTGCATGCAGTTAGCTACAAATGATGAGCTCAATAAGATGTGCAACCTTTCCCTCTTAAACTGAATTAAAAGGTGCTTCTGAGTAACATGACTCTTATGTGGCCACTTTAAAACAAGATGCCTTTATCTACCAAAGCAGATTTTTTTGGAGTGGGGGTAAGGGGTGTGGTACAATAGACTGGATCACTGGTTATTAAAATAAATAAATAAGTAAACTGTCCAAACATACTCCAAATTTAGAGTTTCCTTCAAAGAACACAGAACTGCTACAATTCAATTCTTTCCTGAACACGAAATAAAATATAATCTCAATACAAAAATAAACGTTTGATCTGAAATACAAAACAAATAAACATGCATAAACATATATACCACGCTAGAGCAAGGAATATTCCTCCAGAATATGGAGGCATTTTATAATAAAGTTATTTTTCATGATATGGATGAGTTTGAAGATTAATCTAGATTGATCAATAGATTCTGAACACAGAACAGAAGCAGCAAGTTGTCTTTTTAAATCTTTTTTTCTGTTTCAAAAGCAATTTTGCACTACGAATATGATTAAATGTTGTTTTCAAATAAACATATTTTCTTTTTTAAGTCTGAAAACCAAAATTTTCCCATAACAAAAGGTCCATTGAAATACCATATCAATCTGCCTTTATAGCCCACAATGCCTGTGGATAGGATTTCTCAGGACATTTTTAAAATATCACCCATACCACAAATATTCATTTTGAGCTCTTTGTCTCAAAAGAGAAAACACTGACAGAAAAGAACTTTGATCAAGAACTGTATAAATAAATATTAAAAATTTTTGATTCACCCCAATATTTTGTCGCAAACTTCAGTTAAATGAAATATTGGTAGTTTATACGTTTTTAAAAACTGCCTTTCTTATACTGTGCAAATAATGAATATACTATAATCAACCACTAGCAAATTTCCCAGGTCGTACATCTTGTAATGACAGAGCAAACACTTGTTTTTTTCTTCCTTTAGCCCCATTATTATTTGCATTTGTGGCCAGTGTAGGAATCAACCCTGATACTTCTTTTTACATTAAGTCTATTAAGTTTATTTTCTAAATATTGACACTAGCTCTTGGAGTAAATCTTGATGTATTTCTAAAAGTAAAACTGTTCACGGGTATTTACTACTTTCTATTTTCTAAGCTATATTTTGCCCACTGGCTGGTCTCCTCCACACACAAACAGAATAATCTTTTTCCCACTTTTTTCCATTTTCATTTGGTCTACTATTATGATAGGTTAAGAGAGAAAATGTTGCATTCCAACCTTTCTGGTTACTATTCATCACTGTAAAACATTTCCTCTTGGGCCCAAGTCAAAAGCTGGAGTCCTTTTACTTCGGTTAATATCTCCCACTGTACAACCCACAAAACAACATGTGCTCGGCGAAATAAACTTTACGAAATTTAAAAATGCACCAACATTCTAAAAACTTGACTCCACATACTGATTTCTATTTCTCCTCTTCATAGTCCCAGATACCTTAAACAATTGAGAGGATAATTAAAGGAACTTTATTCACACCAAAACAAGCAGAAAATGGAAACATCTGTGACATGTCCCTAGTCAAAGTTATTTTCAACATTTTAAACTTTTACTTTTAAAGTTCCATAAAGTGTAAGTAAGTTATACTAATATCAAACGTGTGGTGCTTACTATTAACAAAGTACCCTCATCACCATTATCCCCTTTGAACCTTGGAAAACTCTAGGACAGTGGTTCTTAACCTTTCTAATGCCGAGACCCTTTAATACAGTTCCTCATGTTGTGGTGACCCGCAACCATAAAATTATTTTCGTTGCTACTTCATAACTGTAATTTTGCTACTGTTATGAATCATAATGAAAATATCTGTGTTTTCCGATGGTCTTAGGTGACATGAGGAACTGTATTAAAGGGTCGTGGCATTAGAAAGGTTGAGAACCACTGCTCTAGGATATTGATTCATACTACTAACCTGCTCATATAATTTACTTCTTAAAAGCTAAGTATTCCTTACTACTTATTGTATTGTAATATCTACCCTTTACTTGTTATAGCAGTTTATTATCACTGACTTCAGTCATTTGTTAAAGTTAGATATTAAGTCGGAAGTACTGCCTGGCTAAAAATTTCAATTTGAGGTCATGTTGGTGACTCAACCACATGGTGTCATGTGAGATGTGAAGGAATAGATGGTTCCTTTCTTTTTAGAATCAAGGATGTTACCTGTACTGTCAGGTAGATATAATATAATTTGTTGAAAAATGGAAATGTCCAATTTAAGAAAATGTGCAGAGGACCTGAATAGGCACTTCTCCAAAGAGGACACACAGATGGCAAATAGACATGAAAGAAAAGATGCTCAATGCCACTACTCACTGGAGAAATGCAAATTAAAGCCACAATGAGATATCACCTCACACCTGTCAGAATGGCTACCATCAATAAATCAATAAACAACAAGTGTTGGAGAGGATGTGGAGAATGGGAAACCCCCATGCACTGTTGGTGGGAATGCAAACTGGTGCAGCCATTATAGAAAACACTATGGAAACTACTCAAAAAATTAAAAATAGAAGTACTTTATGACCCCACAATTATACTTCTGGATATCTATAATAATAAAAGCATAATATGCAAATCGACCAAATGGCCAAACAGCTGAATGACCATCTAGACGACATCTGCGAGGGCCGAGGCAGCCGGGGCTGCAAAGGCCTACTCTTGCACGAATTTCGTGCATTAGTCTCTAGTATATAAATATATACACATATACACACATAAATGTGTATATGTACTAGTATATATCTAAAGAAACCCAATACGTATATTAATCTGAAAAGACATATGCATCCCTATGTTCATTGCAGCATTATTTACAATAGCCAAGAAATGGAGGCAACCAAAGTGGCCATTTTGAAATTAAAGAAAGTTTTCTTAAAAAAACAGTAATGTTTACAGTATTTTTAAAATATGGGACTTCTAGACTAGAGCATCTCTAAGCACAAAAATAGTGAATATATATAAAAATTATCTGATTAATTATAAATATTCATAGGCAAAAGCAGAGACCAAAAGTTTTTAATTTTTTTATTCAAAAAAGTTGTCTTCTATGGCCTTAGAATACTCACTAAAAGTTCAATGTTTACATTTTATAAAGTAATGAGACATTCAGAATCTTTTTTTGATGGTGTATTTCATGATAATGAATTCTCTTAGTTATTTGGGATGAAAATCTGAGGGAACTGTAGATTCTGAAAAATTACACATAGAACATTATATAGAGTAAAACTCTAGCTAGGAATAACACCTTCTCATAAACTTCCTATATAATATGCAAATCGACCAAACGGGGGGGGGGGGGGGGGGGGGAACGACCAGTCGCTGTGACGCGCACTGACCACCAGGGGGCAGATGCTCAATGCAGGAGCTGCCCCCTGGTAGTTGGCAGTGCTAAGGATGTCCAACTGCCAAGGGCTCTCAGACTGTGAAAGGGCACAGGCCAGGCTGAGGGACCCTCCAGAGTTCACAAATTTCATGCACCGGGCCTCTAGGTATATAATAAAAATGTGCTCTAAGTGATAATCAAATATACAAAACAAAATTCTTCAAAGATCAGTTAAAGTTTTCAACATTTTAATATGAAAAAGTCCTTCTAATAGTGATTAATAATTCTGACCTTGTGCTCTATAGTTTATTTTCATGACTTCAAAAAGGCCACACATGTATGATAGGACAAGAAAAACAGGTCTCAGTCATTTCTGTTAGGCCATTTCTAAAAAAAAAAAGAAAAAAAACTAAAAAAAACCAACAAAATAATTTATGATACTCTCTGCTATCATAACTTGTATCCATTCATCCATTCATGTTCCATATATTTTTCTCAGAACTTAGCTTACAGAGAGAATTGCTGAATTTGGAGCCTATTTGAATATATTCAATATACACTGAGTGGCCAGATTATTATGACCTCTGAACGCATAATAATCTGGCCACTCAGTGTGTGTGTGTGTGTGTGTGTGTGTGTGTGTGTGTGTGTGTGTATATATGTGTGTGTGTGTATGTGTGTATATATATACACACATACACATACACACAAACACACACACACACACACATATATATATATTTTTTTAGAGGCCCGGTGCATGAATTCGTGTATGGGTGGGGGGGTCCGGCCAGCCTGGCCAGGGGGAGGGGACATGGGCGGTTTGCCGGCCTGCCTGCTGGTTGAACTCCTGGTCGAGGGGACAATTTGCATATTAGCCTTTTATTATATAGGATATACACTGAGTGGCCAGATTATTATGCATTCAGAGATCATAATAATCTGGCCACTTAGTGTATATGCAATATTTTTTAAAAATGTTTGTATATATAAATAGTTATGCACTCAACCCTAACAAATAAAAAGTTATAGGCAACCTTCATGCTAAATGGCTAAGGGTCCTGATCTCTTCAGAAACAAATGTCCAGTGAAACACAATAATAAAGGTAAAACTACATATCTAATATAAGGTAGAATAATTAAGCATTTCAATATAATTAAACATACTGGGAGTCTGAAGATATATGGCCAATCATTAAGGCACAAATTACAATTTTAAACTGAACTCAGGCTTTCTGGACTGGAATACAATTTAATATTGGCAAAACAAGATTTCTAAGTTCAAAGAAGAAGGTCCCATGGTTATCAGCAATCTCTCATAAAATATTGGAAATGAACCAGAAATAAAAAGATTGCTTAAAATACCCAGAGGTATAAACTTCAGGGAGAAAGGGATTCTCAAAATATGTTTTGAGTTTTGCTAAACATAAAACATCTCAATGTGAAATTTAATTTTGCCAAGTTCAAAACACTTCCAGGTTCTCCCAGGCTTAACACATACATATTTATATTCTTTTCACCACCCAGGCAGCAATGGACGTGGCTTTCCAAAACCACAATCCACATCTCTCTGAACCAAGGTATCACTGTTCTCTATGTAGCTCAGCATACTATCCATCCCTACAGTCACTTGGAGAGAAAATCTGCCTTTTAAGAGATGAACTGTTTACAGTATTTCCTATCTTATGATTAGAAAAAAAATGTCATTTTGGTTGAAAACATTACAGTTTGAAACTTTTTCTTTAAAAAATATTGTCAAAACATAACTCATTATGTTCCCTTTTTAAGGCATCAATGGGCTAAATTAGCTTAGATTTTCTCTGTGGGAACCAATCTCTCCATGTTCATTTGAATCATCATGTATTTAGTGCAACTATTTTGGCAAATAATGGTCCTCTCACAATAGCCCAAAAGAGTATGTTCTAAGCCTGAAACTAGTTATCACTTCCCTAAAGAGCAGTGAAAAAGTAGTGTTTTCACCATTCACTTGCTTGATCTATGTTCTGAAGCTGTGAACTGATGAATTAGCAACCCCAGGGACATGGACAATGATGTGGTGAAGGCCCAGGGAGGTGGAGGGGGAGGTAGGTGGAGGTGGGCAAATGAGGGGGAATGAAAGGCATCTGCAATAGTGTCAACATTAAAAATATAATAATTAAAAAAAGAATTCAAAATTGGAAGTGGACATAGAAAAACTGTACTTTGAAATCCTTTGACCTAGAAGCAGTTAGAAGAACATGAGTTCTTATGTATAGTATATGATGATTAGTAACATAATATTTCTTTAAACACAGTCAAAATAACCTCAGAAATTTAGATTCATGCTTCTTGTTTACAAGTTCCATGTTGTGAAAGAAAATTCAACATGTACAAATAAATTAAGATTCTTGTTCTGCAAACAGACTTCTGAAACCAGAGACAAGTTAAGCACTCATAGATCGCTTTTCTCTGATGTACTAGAATACAATTTAGAGAAGGGATGCCAAAAGTGTTATGCCTGCACTTATTTCTCATAATAACTGTATGAGATAGATCTATCACCCTTTTACAGATGAAAAATACTGAAATTCAATGAGGTAGACAAACTTGTCTAAGTTTTGGTAAGGGGTAAAGTTCACATCCAAGCATTTTATCATTAAATTATATTAATTCATGAATGAACCTTAAACAGAAACCAGACTAATTACAGTCAAATAAAGGTAAAAACCCCACGTAAATCCTATCCATTGCCTTTAAAATAGTTTTCCTTTCCAGTGATATCGTTGAATGTTAGCTTGTCATTGCCCTCTCCCTCTTATCTACCCCATACTGAGTGTGAATCATCACATTCTGTTGACTTGCCCTCTAAACACCCCACTAACTTTTCTATCTTTTCTAATATTTCTCTCAGCATGCTAGGCCAGGCTCTCATCACCTAGCTGAACTCATAAGTAGCTTTCATACTGGCTTCTTTTTAAAAATATATATTTTTTATTGATTGCAGAGAGGAAGGCAGAGGGGAAGAGAGATAGAAACACCAATGATGAGAATCATTGATCGGCTGCCTCCTGCATGCCCCCTACTGGGGATCGAGCCTGCAACCTGGGCATTTGTCCTTGACCAGAATCGAACCTGGGACCCTTTAGTCCAAAGGCTGATACTCTATCCACTGAGCCAAATCAGCTAGGACCATTCTGGCTTCTGGCATGCCACTCCACCAGATTAATCTTTTGGGAACACTTTTAACATTACTCGTTCACACAAAACCTTCAATGAAGGTTTATAAGCCTTAAAGTTGATGATGATGTTTATAAGCCTTAAAGTTGAGAGCCCCCAACCCTCAAAGTGTGCCTTCATCCTTTGCTCAGGTCTTGTCACTGTCTCATGACCAGTGGTTTTGTTCTATTTCTTTGCTTCATTCAAGCTCTTTGCTGTTGTTCCCTCTTCTCTCGTTCTTGTCCTTTCTAAGATCTAATCCTTCATAAGGCATTCTAAATACTTTAATAGTTTCTTAGTATTCCAGGCAAGTGAACATTCCACATCAAATTCTTAGATGGCAACATACTGCAATAATACACAGATGTCTACCTTCATGGAAAGTGGATGGCTGACATTCTTTCTCAGTGACTCATAGTAGGCGCTATGAACACAGATTACTGGAATCTGCAAGAGTACACATCCATGTTGACATTACAGTCACTATGTCCTCCTCTGGCTGTACATGGGGTCACTTCTCCAGCTATCGGTATATTTACCTCCAAAAGCTTTGCTCAGTCCTTTCCTAGTTATCAGAATCAATGTGCTGTGGATCAGTAAAGCTGATAAGTAAGCTTATTAAAAACCCTATGCTAAGAATCAATAAGGCTCTGGTTGAAATTCCAAGAAATAAAATGCTCAAATAACACAGGATTTTGGGATGCAGAGGTACAACACAGGTTGGAGTGAGTCTTTTGTTTACCATACTTCAAGATTCAAACCTCACTCTCCAGGGTTAAAAAGCTCTCAATAGGATTTCAGAGTGATTTTGTAAAAGGTTTTAATATGTAGAGTTCCTTAAAGGTAAATATAACCTCATCAAAACAATCCAAACATTTCTATCAGGAAACATATTAAGTCATTTATGAGTCTATATACTATCCTAACATAGTCCAGCTATATTTATATGACTTTGATTATTTTAACTTAACATAGAAACTAAGTCATGGACAAAGTAAAATGCAATTTGAGAAATCTCAGTGATCTGAACAGAAACAGCTAGGTAACATTGGTCAACATGGTTTTCACATATTCAAGATGAAAAATACATATGCCCCAAATTATACAAGAGTAATTGAGATAAACGAATTTACTTATATTTGATTTAGAGAGTCTCTTAAAACTCACACCACAACCTTTTGAGGTGGGAATTACAACATATGAGGAGATAAAAAATGAAAGAGACTTCATGAATCATCAGAGTCAAAACTAACCAGCATCAAGCCAGAAGTTGGGCCTAAATCTGTGTGACAACTTTAAAGTCAGAGGTCTTGGGAACATCATACCCAAATAACACACACAGACAGACACACTCAAACACAGAGACTTTTCATGTCCTATACCATGTATATTACAATGTTGCTCTCATAACATTTCATTCATAATTTTTCTTATGACTAACTTACTATGTGTAACATGCACTAAAGTTATTATCATACAGGTATTGATACACAACAACTTAAGAGGGAGTCCAGTCATTTGCCTCAAATTTTTAAAAAAACTGATGAAGAAAACGAGCCTAAGAGAAATTGAGCCAGCAAAGCTCCAAATAGATTCAAACCCAGACAGTCTGATTAGACTGTAATATTTAACTACAACTACTTTTCTAATATCTTTCTTTTATGGCACTTAATTAATTTTAATGTATATGCTAGGATGTCTCCCCACTAGGTTGCAAAATCTTCAAGGGTTTTTACCATATTTAGCTTAAAATCCTGTGATTCTGACACACTGTCTGGCTTATAGATGTTTCTTACTAGGTGTTAATGACAACGCAATTCCACAAAGATGTCACTTAACACATGTATCTCAGTAATCGGTGATATTTTAGTAACGTTCTGCGGGACTAGGTATCTCCTTCCATTTCTCCCAACCACACTTTTTCACTTCATCTGTTTTCATGGTGAATGCACAGCTGCAGTGAATCTGTAAACCTCAGGGCAATCACCATGGAGACTAAACTCTCCTACCAGGTGTAGACAGAGGTTCTTATGTATTGAGATTTCACTCTTACTCCTCATCTATAATAATAAAAGCGTAATATGCTAATTAGACGGATGTCCTTCTGGATGAAGCCCGGGTCCCAGGTGCCCACTGGCGGCCTGAGGGAAGCCCGGGTCCTGGGTGCTAGAGGGAAGCCAGTGCCAGCAGCCGGGGGAAGGAAGGTCTACTCTTGCACGAATTTTGTGCATAGAGCCTCTAGTCTATATATATAAAAGGCTAACATGCAAAGTGTCCCTGCAAGAGTTTGACCAGGAGACCAAAAGTTCTATCGCTCGCTGTGACATGCGCTGACCACCAGGGGGCGGCATGGAACGAAGGAAGGCCCCTGCCGGCAGCCAGAAGGCCCTAATCGGCCCTGATTGCCAGCCAAGCCTAGGGACCCTACCCATGACAAATTTCATGCACCAGGCCCCTAGTAGTGTATAATAAACTATAGACAATTGCAATCCTTCCAGTCATCCACTAATACTATGTATTTTTCCCTTCACCTGGATTATATTTTATTAGCTTGCAATCTTTATTATAAAATTCTTAAAATTAGAGAATCAAATGCAACTTCCCTGACTAAAAGGGAATATAACTTCCCCACTTACCTTGACAAAAATAAATAAAAATATGATCTATGACAAACATAAAATACCAAGGAGACCATCACAAGAAGAAACTAATCCAAATATGTACTCATTTAACAGTCTGTTAATATTTCATCTTAAAAACCTAGAGTCTGAAATTTCTGTCTTTTGTTATCACACAATATTGTTCTTTACTGTGTTCACCCCCCCACCTCAGGAGTATTATTAAGCTTACAGTTATAATTTGTTCCACTTATTGTTTTATGAGTCCACCAATATTTTATAGATCCTTGTAAAATCTTCCTTTTGGGAAACCCACTTGTTGCCTGTAAGTGGATTTACTACTCCCCTCAAATGTATAGGTATTCTGATTATTTCTCATTGACTATACAGTTAGAGTCAATGTCACTTAAAGACATTTTGAGAACATTCTTCTCTCCATATCTTTTGGCATCCCCCGTGTCATAGGCTAATGTTGTGTGGCCCTTTGCAACAGTCTTATGCAAATCCAATTAGTGAATACCAGAAAGAAGACAGTAATTATTTGAGGAGTTAAAGTAATAAAGATCCAAAATAAGATATAAGATAAATTTTGAGTTTAAAAGTAACAGTCATATAGTAACCAAATTAATTATTCTAGCCACCAAAGTTTGAGCACTGATGTTTGATAACAAAGATCACTGCAAAAAAAAAAAAAAAGAAAGAAAGAAAAAGAAAAGAAAACATACACAGAAATATTCTAACTCTTTATTACAAGACATTCTGCTACTGGATCCCTTCTTAGGTCTAGAACCTCACAAGTATTCTCCAATAGAATTTTTTCAATTACAAAAGCCTAGCATTCACATTTCAGTTAAGAAACTCTTCTCCTTCATTAAGCTACAAAAAGAGATTTAAGGAAAATTATGGTCTACTGTTAAATAAACGTAAGTGTATAAATGGCACTGTGTCCTTGATTAAACTGAGTGCAATTCACTCTCTTCATTTGTACCCGCCCCCCACCCCAAAAAAAAGACAAAGAGCAAGTGGATGACCTATCTCAAAGGTATTTCTTTATGATGAATAAATACAACTGCAGTTAACATCTCTGCAAATGGAAAGCAACAACAAGCCCAGCTGGGTGCTGCAGCATGGTGCTATATATAAACAGATGCTCTTGAGAGGAGAGAACACAGCCGCGAGGGGCAGGTAGAAGTCAGCGCCTGGTGCGGCGTTGGCACAGCTAACCAGACTCCAGACGGAGGAGGGAAGCTTGGGGGAGCCAAAGGATGTGAGAAGCACAGGCTGTCCATCTGGCGTACCTCACGGTTCCTTCAAAACTGCAGGTTGGGCGAGAACCTGAGCAATGACAATAAATAGCAAAGGACAAATACTATACACACTCACTTGGACCTGCCTTCCACACTTGGTCTTATGCTACCCAAAGCCATGGTTAAGGGTCAAAATGAAGAAGTTGTTCATCCTTTCAGAAAGACACTCTGGTAATCATGATGTCAAACCTAATACTTATGCCTTGACAAGACAATAACTGCTTTTAACATCTTATTTTGACCTTCATCTTTACTCTTACCTCTTTAGACATGCTGAATCTGTTTGAAAGAGATTTCACCCTTACTCCTCACAAGTTATGATAAATTGCAGACAACTGCGATCCTTCCAGTCGTCCAATAATATGCATTTGGCTTGGAAATCTCAAGTAAATAACCAAGTCCTTCACTTACAGTTTCTGCTTAGACATAACCACAGGACGCAATTTTGCTCAGCGCTCTCCACGGCATAGCAATGATCCCATTCTTCCAGTCTCCAATAACATGTCCCTCATTCCCCTCTATGCCCTCATCAGTAGCAACCCTGATGTCCATATGCTACTAGTATCATGTTCTAGGTTGTTTCTATCATGTTCCTCAAAATTCTTCTAGACTCTGCCCACAGCCTGATTCCAAAGCCATTTCTGCAATCTAAGTATATATTAGAGGGGCACCCTACTTCCAGCTACCAAAATCTATATTAATTTTTGTTGCTGCCATAAAAAATTATGACAAATTCTGTGGCTGAACCCAATGCCGTTTATCTCATGCTCCCTGTAGGTCAGAACTCCAGGCACCTTGCAGCTCTGCTGGCTGCTCTGCCTCAGGGCTGAAACACTCCTCGCAATCCTAGCTTTCCTTCTACAGTATTTTCTATTCCTCCTGAGTCTATTCGCTGACTGCAAAACTGTGCTTCCTAAATGTTAAGATTTTTCAGGCTTCTTCCTTGGACTTGCTTCCTTCTCAACAGTGCCTCCCAGTTGGTTATATCCAGTTCTGTGTATTTGAAAAATAGTTACATAACAAAGATTGCCAAATTCTTTTTTTGTTTGTTTATTGAAACCTCTTTTCTGTGTTTGAAACTCACAATGCCACTGCCGGAGTTGACATCTTTAGTTGGGTCTCAGACACCTTTAACACAGCATGTCCAACAATTTTTGGTCCCCCACCCCAAACTTGTAACAGCAATACTAAATTACACATCTGCAGAACCGCACTGACATTATCTTCTCTCAATTCCTGTCTTGTTTTTCCCCCAACTCTCTCACAACCACTAGAGTCCAAATCACCGTCTTCTCCTCTAGATAATGCACAAGCCTCCTAGGATTTTCCCAGTTTATTCTGCCCCACATCCTAGCCAGTCTCCAAGAACAGTGGATCTGAACTTTAAATTCAGACCTTTTCCTCTTGCCGCCCACTGTGGTCCAGCCACACTGGTCTCCCTTCAGTTTTAGGAACACATCAAGCCCCTTTCTGCCTCAGGAACTTTGCATAATCTGCTCTCTTTGTGTAACTAAAGATATTCTTAATCTTTAGGTGTTAGATGCAGAGACTCCTGTCAAACAATATAGAAAATCCCAGGTCTTTAAGTTCTACCACTTATGGTACAGTAGACAAACAATATAAAAAGGAAACAAAATATAACATATATATAATCAAGTAAATAGTATTATTACCGACTACGGGCCTAGTGCACGAATTTGTGCACCTTGAAAGGAACTGTGGGCCATGAGGCTGCAGTGGGCACAGGGGTGGGTCTCAGCCCTGTGCCCCTCCTGCTGTGGGCCCCAGTCCCCTCTCTGCTGACAGCCCCACTCCCACTGCCACCTCACCCATACACTGACAGCGCCAGCCCCGTTTGCACCCGCTGATAAAGTGGAGCGATTGGGGCCGGTGCCAGCAGTGGGTGCAAGAGGTGGCTGCTGGCCCCGATTGCCCCTCAGAAGCAGGGGAAGGTGGAGAAGCCCTGAAGGCCAATCAGGGCTGCCAGCAGCCGCTTACACCCGCTGACAGTGCCGAGTGACCTGGACTGGCACCAGGTGCCAGCAGCAGGTGCGAGCGGGCTGCTCCAGCACTTGCTGCGGTTGAGAGTGTCCGGCGAGACTGCGGTGCACAGGAGCAAAGAATTTTCAGTAACCACCAGAGGCTCGCCCCTATGACAGCGACCAACGCCCCACCTTAGTCTGGCGTCCCTGCTCACATGCTCCACGATCCTGCCACGGCCGACGCCCACCATGTTCCGCGCACACTCCCTGGTGGTCATCCCACATCATAGTGACCGGTTGTTTGGTTGTTCCGCTGGGTCTATTTGCATATTAGTCTTTTATTATATAGGATAACATGGGGGTAGGAGTAATTTTGGATTGATGAAGAAGGCCTGAGAATTAGTCAACTAAGTAAATGAGCCAAGAGTATTCAAAGTGAAGAGAAGAGCATGTGCAAAGACTCTGAAGTCCAGAAAGTGTCCTGTGTTAGAAAAACTGAAATATGGCCATGGAGACTTAAGCATTTTGAGTCAAGAGAAGGACCTGCAATAAAGTTGGAGAGCAGATAAAGGCCCAGTCAGACAGGGTCTTGAGAGACCAGATGAGGAATTTGACTTTTATAAGTACTTTGGACAGCTTTTGGAATAGTTTAAGCAATAAATGACACAATTTGATGTATAAAAATAATTTTAATGTAGTGCAGAACTCTTACTTTTTGTGACAGCATGGATGGACCTGGGGATTATTATGCTAAGTGAAATAAGCCAGTCAGAAAAAGACAAAAACCATATGATCTCACTTATATGTGAAATCTAATGAACAAAATAAAGTGATGAATTAAATAGAAACAGAGGCATGGATACATGGAACAGACTGACAGCTATCAGAGGGGTGGGGAGAGGGCCCCTAACCGTTAAAATTACCTAACATGTGTGCCCCTAACATATGTTATCTCAAGTCTCACAGTTATCCTATGAGGATGGAAATAATATTGTTACCTGGATGAAAGAAGGTGAAGGGATTAGCCAAAGAAGATATATGCATAACCCATAGATACTGACAACAGTGTGGTGATGACCAGAGGGCTGGGTAGAGGTGGGAAAAGGGGAGTGGGAAATGGGGACATCTGTAATAGTGCCAACAATAAAAATAAAGTTTAAAAAACATATCTCCATAAAGTGTAGCCTAAAATCAACCATTAAAATCACCAATAACAAGAGCATCTCCAGATACTGAATGTCCTCCAAAGGAGAATTTTACCCTTTTATTATGAAGTTTTATCAGAAGACAGTTTATTCTCAAATAGTTGAGTCCCTAAAACTTGAAACAAGAATTTATTTGAAGCCACTAAAAACATATATACACAAGCATAAAGAAGTCAATCCCCAAGAGGGAGGTAGAGTAGCTAAACTCAATATTATGATGGGCAGAAGCCAATATATGTTTTGCATATGCAGCAGCAATAAAAGAAATAACTATAAATATTTGTTTCCATAAAACACACAGAAAAAAAATCAGAAATAAAAAAATAACTCCAATCTAGGTTAGCAGCTTTATTTATATAGTGTGTACATTTTCTTTTTCATGACTGCCTTGCCATGGCTTTAAATGATGAGGTCAGTAATAAGCATTTTGCTTCACATTTTCCAACGAGTACATGTGGCTTAGAAAGACTATAGGAAATAATTTCCAAATCACCACAGCTAGAGCTCAGATTCATGGTTTACTTAATACTTCCTCGCATGAGTAGTTTAAAGGTTCAATTTTAAACTTTCAATCAAAAGTTTTCTTTTACAGAAAGCTTTCTCTAATACATGCACTTAATCTGTCCTTTTTTAAAAATCGTATTAGAAATATTCAAAAGAAACAGAAAATGTAAAATACTACCAAGAGAGAAGAGTTTATGATCTTATAAAATTTTGGAACTTCCAAAGCTCTCTAAGATTTCTAAAAGCATAAATAAAACTGACATTATAGTGTATACAACTAATACAGTTATTTTTATTTATTTATTTTTTTAAATATATTTTATTGATTTTTTACAGAGAGGAAGAGAGAGGGATAGAGAGTTAGAAACATCAATCAGCTGCCTCTTGCACACACCCCCTACTGGGGATGTGCCCGCAACCAAGGTACATGCCCTTGACCGGAATTGAACCTGGGACCCTTGAGTTCGCAGGCCGACGCTCTATCCACTGAGCCAAACCGGTTTCGGCCTAATACAGTTATTTTTTAATCACAGAGATTTTGAAGTTAATATTTTTATTCCTTGTATGAAAGCTTAAAATGTATTGTTCTGAAAATGTTTTTAAGTTGTCTATACATACTGCCTTTAGCTCCTCCTCACAAAAATTAACTAGAGGCCTGATGCACGAAATTCATGCAAGTGTAGGCCTTCCTTCCCCCGGCTGCCGGCACCGGCTTCCCTCTGGCACCTGGGACCTGGGCTTCCTACCAGCGGCCAGCCCAGGACCCGGGCTTCTCTCGCAACCCCGGCTTCATCTGGAAGGTCGTCCGGAAGGACATCCAGTCTAATTAACATATTATGCTTTTATTATTATACATTAGATTGAATAGGAGAAAAACCCATTTAAGCAATTTTTCTATTTGCATGAGCAAGCAATCCTTTCTTATATACTGAGAATAGCAAATGAATAATGGAGTTAATCTTGTAGGGCAATTAATTTTGATTTAAAGTACCCAGAAAAATATTGCAAATTTAAGGAAGAATAAAATGAACTTGAATGTCATATTCATTTTGATAACTGAAGAAAATTTGTCTGCTCTTTCTTTTTTAAAATTTAAAATACAATTTACTTTTTAAATGATTTACTTTAAAAAAATTTTAAATGTCCACTCTAGAAAATGGTACTGTCTTTTACTAAATATGAGTATAAACTATATACAACTTTGTTACCTATTTTTATTTTTTTTTGTTTTTTAAATAATTTAATTTGATTTCTTACACCCCACCCCCCTGCCTTCCCTCTGAAGTTTGATGGTCTGTTTGATGCTTCTCTGTCTCTAGATCTATTTTTGTTCATCAGTTTATGTTGTTCATTATATTCCACAAATGAGTGAGAGCATGTGATATTTATCTTTCTCTGACTGGCTTATTTCGCTTAGCATAATGCTCTCCCGGTCCATCCATGCTGTTGTGAATGGTAAGAGTTCTTTCTTTTTTACCTCAGCGTAGTATTCCATTGTGTATCTGTACTACAGTTTTTTAATCCACTCATCTGTTGATGGGCACTTGAGCTGTTTCCAAATCTTAGCTACTATAAACGGTGCTGTTATGAACATAGGGGTGCATATGTCCTTTCTGATTGGTGCTTCTGATTTCTTAGAATATATTCCTTGCTACCTGCTTTTAAATATTTACCATGTTGTTTAAAACATCACTATTATATATATACATTTTTTAAATTTATCTTTATTGTTGAAAGTATCACAGATGTCCCCTCTTTTTCCCCATTGACCCCCTCCACCCCAGGCCCGTCCCGCAGGTCTTCACTACACTATTGTCTATGTCCACGCATTATGCATATATGCATTTAAGGTCTTTTTCCAACCATTAAATAAAGTACTCTATCAGAGAAAATAATCAGGACTAGTAGTATATTACATAGGATAGTGTTCTTAGAAAGCCTATGTACGTGAATAATCGAGGACACTCACAATAATCACAGAAACAGCTCTCACGTTTTGAATAACCTTCCCATGACATGTGTGACCTTAACATATGTTATCTCAATTCTCACAGTTTATCCTATGAGGATGGAAATAATATTGAGCCCTTTGTACAACTGAAGAAGCAAAACTTAAGAGAAGTAAACTGTTCAAATTATACAACTTACTAGAGGACTGGTGCACGGATTCGTGCATGGGTGGGGTCCCCAATGGGGGCCAACTGAGCCAGGCAGGCAGGGCATTGGGGACTCAGGAGGTTGGCTGGCCGGCCCCACCCCCAATTCGGGTGGGGAGGCTGATTGGTGGTGGGGCCGGCCAGGGGGAGGGGCCACAGGCAGTTGAGGCCACAGTGCATGTCATAGTGATCAGTTGTTTTGGTCATTGTGGTCATTCTGTCATTCCGGTCACTTGGCTTTTATATATATAGATAATTTAAAAATTACATATATCCTTCTCACAATTTCTACTTTATCCTGAAATGTATGCAGTTAGATTCTGGTAACAGAAAAATAGGACATAATTTCTGCCTCAGCCTGATCACAAACACAGACAAATAAAGCAATTACTATACTGCAAAGTGAAAAGATAAAACATAAAGAATCCATGGGAGCTCAGCATCATTTACTTAACTCAGCCACAGGTGGACAGAGAAGCAAGGCTTTCTGCTGGAAGCGATGACTGGGTCTTGGAGGAGGATGAAGAGTTAGCCAGAAAAAGAAACAGAAAGGGTGGTGGGAAAGACCTCAGAGGGAAGTACAACACAAAGCCACAAAGATATGAAATGACCAGATCTATTTTGGCAACTACAAGTGACAAAGTTGTTGGGAACATAAGTCTTGTGGAGAGAAATGGCCAAAAATGACACTGGGGAAGATATTAGCAGATATCCTTGATGAAGAAACTCAGGAAAGCTACTTAGTCTCCTGTTTCTTCATCTGTAAACGGATTAATAATACCTATAGGTTTTGTAAGGAATAGATGGATTAACCCTTTGCACTCGCTTGCTTTTTTCTCGATTCCTTTATTCTAATGCTAACCGTGTCGAGTCACACTCAACATCCGAGTGCAAAAGGTTAATAACCAAAACTGGAAAGAATAATTGGAACACAGTAAATATTCAAATTATCTAAAAGAAGGCAACTTGCTGGGTCCAGATCATACAGCTAGTAAGTGTCCTAGCCAATACCTAAACTCAGACTGGAGGGACTTTAAGGCCAATTATTCTACCACTACCTGATGTCTAGTGGCTTAAGAAATACATATGGTAGCAACACAATTCAAATAACAAATGTTGTTTTTCCTCATTTTTACTGAGCTTCCAAAATTTAAAAGAAAAGTCAAGGTGACAAGGAACAAGTACACAGAAAACGAGCTTGAATACAATAATTATGTTTTACAATCACAAAAGTAAAAAACAAACAAACAAAAAAACCTAAAAAGTAAAAAATAGAAAACAGGAAGGAAGGAAGGAAGGAAGGAAGGAAGGAAGGAAGGAAGGAAGGAAGGAAGGAAGGCAAGCTATTAACTATCAGCTATTGGTTATAGCATTTATTCCCTATATGTGGGAGTACTTCATTTGGATAATTTTCTATTTTTAACTGAATTTTAAGTTCTTTTTTCAAATGGATGTACTTCAAACTTACGTACATTTTCATGTTGGCACTGGGCTATAAAATAATAATAATTTGTTAATGTATAATGCTAAATTAGATCAATTACTAAATTTCAACAACAATGAATTACTGAAATATGTCTTCACCTCATCATTTATCAAACACCTTGTCCTCTCTTTCCCTCCTCATAAATTCTAAGCTATGCTATAATGGTTGGCATTTTTGTTTTATTCATTTATGATAGAGGTTTTGTTTATGCTTTTAAACAATTTATTATCTTCAATTTACCTCTACTTTCTTCCTAAAATTTAATACTTGCCTCATCACTAGAACAAACTCAATTTATTCTGTAGCCCTCAGAGGAATTATCCTTTCTCAAGGACTCTCTTTTATAAACTGGTAAATAAAGAGTATAAACCTTCTCTGAATTTTCATAATGGCAAAGTCTTATTCAGTAAATGCTTTATGTTCAGAAATAGTACAACAAAATAACAAATAAACCATGTCTATCAAATTTAAGTGCTGAGACAGCCATTTTTAATTTTTATGTAACCTTGACCCAATTACAAAGCAAAGCTTTGAAGAAACAGAAAATATATATCTTATTCTCAGATCTACATGATGTAAAATAATCATGAAATCTCTGATATAACAAAATCATGTTAAATTCTAACACAATAAAATGTGTACGTAGAATAAGTAAAATGAGCAATTTTAAGGAACAGATTTAAGCAAATGTGTAACATCTCTAGTTAAGTGGCAGGATATAAAATAGCAGGAATAAATAATCCAATAAATTGTGAATGCTTACCAAATGTAATCAAGTCTGGCCCCATCCAATACTGTTCTCAGTCAGAAAATTAAGTAACAAAGGTTGGCCATGTGCATTCTGCTCTTTAATAAAATGGATGATATAAAACGAGTAATAGGTCACATATCCACATCATGTCTTTCCTAACAATAACACAAAGAGGAATATATAGGAGGGCAAAAATCTCAAAGTATTTTGTTTGGAACAATTTCTACTTTGTGCATGTGCATATTAATGAAAAATCTTTTCTTGAACAAATTAGGAATTTTCTCCATACCACAAGTTTATCCATCATAAAATTACCAATCTCTTTCATTATTTTTATGCCTAGTATGTGTATATGTGTGTACATATATAAACATATACATGTGTGTATAAATATATATATGTATAGATGTAGATATACTATGTGTGCATAGACAGAAACAGCTATTTTGTACATTTCTTAAGAATTTCAACTTTCTCATATAGTGTGATGAAATTTACACTCAGATTTCTTTAGTTTTACAAATGTGTGAAGTATCTTTTATTAGAATAAACAAAAAAAATAGCACAAATTGGATCAAACAGCAGCAATGGAAAGAAAACATTGAATGCAATCACATACAATTTTAAAGTAAGAACCAAATGGACTGACTTAATTTTCAATTGAGTATGTAAGCTGTAGTTCAAGGGAATTCTAAACTGTCAAGTTTGATTGCATAGGAAAGTTATAATAGCCTTCAATAGAAAGGTGAAGAGGAGAAGCTGATATAAGGAAGATATTTTTAAATATATTATTTGACTTTTATAAAAATGGATAGAACATGTAAATAAAAATGCCCAATAAGAAGATAGTTATATAGAACTGCAGTTGGGTTAAAGCTAGAAGTGATAGTCAAAGTGATTACTAATGGAAAGACAGAAGAGTAATAATTATAAAAGCCTGAATTATATCTATGTTTAAGAGGTACTATGGATGAAACTGGCACCATAAGAACAGACCAAAAAGGAAGGAAGCTATAAGAGAATACGAGTCATGAAAAGCATGAAATTCAAAGGAAAAGAAATTCTAGCAATAGTAATATATTCATTGTGTCCAATGCTGTGAGACTACAATTTATGTACGGGAAATCCATGGGGATTCTTGAGGATATACCTGTAAACCTCTCATTTCAAGATGGATGTGTAAAGATATTTCTATATTCTTGTAGTACTCTCAAAACTCTCTTAAACAATAAACAAAAAAGAAAGCAAAGTCTAGCCATCATCTTGAAAGAAACTAGAAGACATCGGCAGTCCAAATAAGAAGATGATAAAGGGATAGTAAGTGACTTAGATAAACATTACAGAAATAACAAAGAGGAAACAAGTCAACTTGCCCTGTAGAACCTAGAAAGATTCAAGTGTGGAGAGCTGCAAGGATAGTGAAAGGCTGAGATGAGGCTGGGGCTGAAAACAGGAGGGCCACTTGACAATCTGTTTAAAGCATAGTTATATCCCCAGACTCTACCCCATCCAGATCTGTCAAGCTACCCAGAAGAAAGACATTTTATAAATTCTGGAGAAAAGTAAACCGAGAAGATGCCAGATTCAGGGAACACTAACCAAAAAATAAACCCAGGATGAAGAGTGATATTTAAAACAGAAGTCTCGAGTGATATTCTGCAAAGGCATCAGTGAGATCCATAGCCCCCTTTAGCTGTCCCACAAATATAAGACCAGCAGCATCCATAATCAGGAAGAATATTGGTGACCCTTTGAGGTAGCAAATCACACCAAGAAACACAGTGAATGGCTAGCTAGTCATACAACCACTCTGCAGTGAAGCTCAAAAACTGGCAAGACACGCGCAGGCACACACAGCTTCCAAACAACTCCAGAACTTCACAGTTAATGTGATTGGACAGTAAAGAACCATCAGACATCTGAGAAATGTATCCAACATGGAGTGGGGGTTGGGGGGAGGCACAACAAACAGGAAAAGGAAACTTTGAGAAAATACAGACAAAACTTCCAGGAAACCATAATTAATATCCACAGACATAAAATGCTCAAAAAAATGAAAATACAAGCCAAAGATTTTTACCCAACAAAACCGACTTCCCTTATAAAGGATACAAACTGTTATCAACAGTTAAGAACTCAAAGAATGTGGTTACTATTAACCCTTCCTCAGGAATCTACTAGAACACACTTCAGACAACCAAAATGACTAGAGGGACATCATCAGAAAAATTTTTGTGGAGTATTAAATAAGTACTTTACTTGCGGAATAAAGACAAATGAAAGTTAGAAGAAATCAAATATTGTACATTACGGCTGTAAACTCTGACCAAAAAAAAAAAGTTAATAGATGTATCCTGTGCAAAAACATTTTATTTTATTGTTTTCAGTAATCAGAATTGGTCATAATTGTCCTAGTATTGTTATTCAGAGGATGTTGGGTATCATAGGTGTGATAGAATACTTATGGAATAGTCCAACATCCTCAGTGTCTTTGAGAACCAAAATGAAATAAAGAGATTGAGTAAAATATCAGACATCCAAAATTTGAACTGGCAGTATCTGAATGAAATTATCAGGTATTTTATCTTTAAAAATACGTAATATTTTTTATCTTTAAAAATACATAGTTTTTCCAGTGAATAAGCTAAGAAACAATAATAAATCATAGATGAAGAGATCTTTGAGCCTGAAGAAGATAGTAAGAAAAACAGAAATTGGGGCATAAATAAGAGACTATCCTCATCCTATATAATAATCCTATATAATAAAAGGCTAATATGTAAATTGTCCTCTTGACTGGGAGTTCAACCAGGGGTCAGGCCCGGCCAGCCAACTGCCATGGCTCCTCCCCCGGGCCAGCCTGGCCAATCATCACAGGCCAGCAGGACCCCGCCTGTGCACAAATTTGTGCACCAGGCCTCTAGTAAGTTTTATAAAACATATATGATGATTGAAACAAAAATTATAACATCATCTGATGATCAAGATAATGGTACTTATTTCTCCCAGATTTATTGAGATATAATTGACTTATAACATTGTGTAACTTTATGGTGCACAAAATGTTGATTTGATTTTATATAGTGCATTGCCTAACACCTCCCACAAGTCACATAACTATCATTTCTTTTTTTGTGGTGGGAAGATTTAAGACCTGCTCGCTGAGCAATAGTCAGGTATATACTATAATATTAACTACTAGAAGCCCGGTGCACGAAATTCGTGCACGGCGGGGGGTTGTCCCTCAGCCCAGCCTGCACCCTCTCCAATCTGGGACTCCTGCAGGGATGTCCGACTGCCCGTTTAGGCCCGATCCTGGTGGAATCGGGCCTAAACGGGCAGTCGGACATCCCTCTCACAATCCAGGACTGCTGGCTCCCAACTGCTTGCCTGCCTGCCTTCCTGATTGCCCCTAACCGCTTCTGCCTGCCAGCCTGATCACCCCCTAACCACTCCGCTGCCAGCCTGGTTGATGCTTAACTGCTCCCCTGCCAGCCCGATTGCCCCCAACTTCCCTCCTCTGCCAGCCTGGTCACCCCTAACTGCCCTCTCCTGCAGGGTTGATCACCTCCAACTGCCCTCCCTTGCAAGCCTGGTCCCTCTCAACTGCCCTCCATTGCAGGCTGGGTGCCTCCCAACTGCCCTCCCCTGCTGGCCATCTTGTAGTGGCCATCTTGTGTCCACATGGGGGCAGGATCTTTGACCACATGGGGGCAGCTATTTTGTGTGTTGCAGTGATGATCAATCTGTATATTACTTTTATTAGATAGGATAGAGGCCTGGCGCATGGGTGGGGACCAGCTGGTTTGCCCTGAAGGGTGTCCCGGATCAGGGTGGGGTTCCCTTGGGGCATGGGGCGGCCTGAGCAAGGGGTCTGTGGTGGTTTGCAGGCCGGCCACGCCCCCTGGCAACCCAAGCAGAGGCCTGGTATCTGGAATTTATTTTCCTTCTACAATTGAAACTTTGTAGCCTGGAGTGGAGCCAAGCCTGTTGCTCCCTCGGGGGCGGCAGCCATTTTTGTGGCAGTTAATTCACCTTCTACAATTGAAACTTTGTAGCCTTAAGCGGGTGAGCCCGGCCTGGGTATGTGGAAAGCTTTGCTTCCCCTGTTGCCACCGGCAACTCTGGCCTGCTCTCTCAAGCTCCATTCTGCCGCCATTTGTTTGAATTTGTTTACCTTCTATAATTGAAACTTAGTAGCTTGAGTGGAGGCTTAGGCCTGCAATGGCTATGGAAAGCTTGGCTTCCTCTGTTACCTGGGAAACCTTGCTCTCTGTGGCTGTAGCCATCTTGGATGGGGGTTAATTTGCATAGTCGCCCTGATTGGCTGGTGGGCGTGGCTTGGCTGGTGGGCATGGCTTATGTAGCGGAGTGATGGTTAATTTGCATATTACCATTTTATTAGAGAGGATTATCACCATGCTGTGCATAAGATCTCCAGAACTTGCTCATTTTTAAATCTTTTAAATTGAATTTACTGGGGTGACATTGGTTAATAAAAGTATACAGGTTTCAAGTCTATAATTGTGTATATTGTAGACTTGACTCAAAGTCAAGTTTCCCTCCATAACCATTTATCCATCCTTTACCTTCCTCCAACTCTCCCCATTCTCATTTCCCTATGGTAATCACCATTCTGTTGTTTGTGTCTATGAGGTGTTTTGTGGGTTTTGTTTTATTTTTATTTTTCTGCTTAATCCCTTCACCTTTTTCACCCAGCTCCCTAATCCCCTTCTCTCTGCCAGCGTTCAGTCTGTTCTCTGTATCTATGAGTCTGTTTCTATTTTGTTAGTTTATTTTGTACCACAATAAGATATCACCTCACACCTGTCAGAATGGCTATCATCAATAAATCAACAAATAAATATTGGCCAGGATGTGGAGAAAAGGGGACCCTAGCAGACTGCTGGTGGGAAAGCAGACTGGTGCCACCACCTTTGAAAACACTATGGAGTTTCCTCAAAAAATTAAAAATGGAATTGCCTTATGATCCAGAGATTCCACTTCTGGGAATATATTCAAAGAAACCCAAAACAGTGACTCAAAAAGACATATGCACCCCTATGTTTACTGCAGCATTATTTACAATAACCAATATTGGGGAGCAGCCCAAGTGCCCATAAGCAGTTGAGCAGATAAAAAAATGTGTGATATGTTAACACAATGGAATACTACTCAGCCATTAAAGAGAAGTAGGTGGTACTTTTTGAGAGAGAACTTATTCATTTTTAAACTGGAACTTTGTACTATTTGACCAACATCTCCACATTTGCTGCCGGGAGCCAATTCCAGCATGTCATAATTACAAGAGTTTTATCAAAGGGTTGATGAAACTTGGGGGCTCAACAAGGGCTGAGTCACATATGTAATTACCTGTTGGAGTGGCTAGAGGGCACTTCCCTCAAACCTGAATAGGATGATTGTTTACTGCCAGACAGCTCAGGGCTTCTTAATCTACATGTTATTGCCTCCTGTTGGCCAAACACCTGAACAGCTGTAGGCTATTCCCCAATCTGACAATGCTTCTGTAAACCCTACCCTTTGAAACCCTACCCTTTGAAGTGTATGTCTCCACCTTGCCTTAGGACAAACTGTGTTAATAAAAAGCAAGGGGTCCTGAGACAAGAACTTTTAGCTCCTTTAGCTGAAGCTCCTCTGACCCCCAATGCCTTTCAAAACTATCTTTCGTCTCTGGACTCCTACTTCATCTATGCACAGCCTTTCTCCAGATTGCTGAACCCTTCTTAATGCTGGGACAAGAATCCAGGCAATTTATGTCCCCAGCAATTTACCAGCTCCTAGTAGCCAAAATTCTAGTCTCTATTTCTACGAGTTTGGCTTTTTTAGATTCCTCATACAAGTGATATCATACACTTTTTAGGACAATGATGTTTAAATGTGAGAAAGGTAAAGGAAACTAAATGAAAGGAAGGTTTCAATAGTTCATTCAAAGTAGTAAAATATTGACACCAGTACACTGGGATAAGCCACAAATGTATATTGTTATGCCTAGGGCAACCACTACAAAAACTACACACACACACACACACACACACACACACACACACACAATCAAAACCACTATAAATAAGGCAAGATTTCCTCATTTTAATTGCAGTGGATGAAAACCTATCAAATATGTTTAAATTAGTCAGTTCATGAAGATACTTAAAAATACTAACGTCTTTTTTAAAGGATGATAGGAAATGAAATTATTGACTTTAAAATTGTGCAAATAAAGAGAATTAAATCTTATTCTGCCTTTTTGATATGAACTATACCTCTAAGTAACCAAAATATAGAAGTGAGGAAGTATTTCTTTATAAAATTACTTATATCAAGGAAAAAATAGCATCATTTTGCAACTCTCAAGGAATTAATAATCATTAGAAGCAATAACTATCAACACCTACTAATATATTTTTTAAAGTTAAAACCAGACAATGATGTATATCCTGGTAAGAGAACAAACCACCAGCAGAGGGATCTAACTTGAGTCTGATGATACATCTCGATCCAACTGCCAAGTGCAGAAAATACAGAAGGCAGAGGAGCAGGTGGAATGCATCATCAGCCTCTGAATCAGCAAAACCTAAGACGATGGTCAACTATACCCATTAAAGGGCACATGTTCTTTCTCAGGTAGATTATAAGGAAAAGAAAGAGATTGAAGGGGAACCTGTAGATCAAAAGAGACTTAAAAGATATATTACATTTTTAAATGAGCCAGACTAAACTATAGTGTCTAGGACTGCACTCTCAGTTGATAAAACCACTGGGAAAAGTGGTTATTATAAAAATTAGGAGGGCAGGGCACCTAGAGAGCTTATGGAATGGTGGAAATGCTCTATTTATTGACCTGGGTGATGCTTACAAGAGTATCCACCTTATAATTCACTAAGCTATGTGTTTGTTTGGTCTGGTTCCTACATCTGAATTTTATTTTATAATACTAAGGTCTAAAAAGGGTTAAACTTAGATCAAGTGCATTTACTTAATACTACATTTAATTTATATATTTATAGAGTACAAGAGACTGATGTCAGGTAATAGTGGCATCACTTCTCAGTGTATCCCTAAAATAACTAAGCATTGAACATTTAGTCACAAGATTTTTTTTTTTTGTCACAAAGGTATTTGCAACATGATCTATTTACTGAATCATAATAACATGAAAAGGCATGGGTGTTGACTACTTTTTAGTTTTGTGATTTAACCTTTATGACTTTTAGTTTCCTTATTTGCAAAATGAAAGTAACTTCTGATTTTTAAAGTTTAATTTTTTATATGTAAGTTCCAGAAACAGTTCAGGCACTTGACATATCATCTGCTATTTTTTTATAGAGCTTTCATTTTTCATTCTAATAGTCACTTTAACAAAATAACAAATCCTCAAATACTGACTGCTCCCTAACAAAGGAAACACAAAATTTTGGTTCAGATTCATTAATTTTAACATTTTTTATTTCATTTCTCACGACTAGCTTCCAGATATTTTGAACCAATAAGAAACACTACAGTTATCTTTTTATTATGGGATCCTGTGACCGTTGTGACAAACACATTAAAATCTACTGGATTCCTGAAGGTCACTAACGAGGGGACGAAGCCACCAGGAGACTTATTAGAGGTAATCCTGGAGTCTGTTGGAGTGAGATCAAATCAAAACCACTATAAATAAAGTAATATTTCTTAATCTCAATTGCAGTGGATTGAAACATATCAATCAAATATGTTTGAATTGGTCAGTTCAAAATGATATTTAAAAATACTGCCCAGCTGGCATGGCTCAGTGGTTGAACGTCAACCTATGAACGAGGAGGTTACGGTTCAATTCCTGGTCAAAGCAACAATTCCAGGTTGTGGGATTGATCCCCAGTAGGGGGCATGCAGGAGGCAGCCGATCAATGATTCTCTTTCATCGTTGATGTTTCTCTCTCTCTCTCCCTCCCTCTCCCTTCCTCTCTGAAATCAATAAAAATGTATTTTAAAAAAATACTAACTGGTCACTTCTAGAGGATGACAAGAAAGAAAATTATCACCTTTTAAATTGTGTAAAGAAAACATGTGGTAAAGACAGAGACCTGTTCCTCTATCTCTTGCCTTCTATCTGTCATCAGCTCCTGGGACATTCTCCTGAAGTTGGACATGAGTTCTTTGAGTCTGATTTCTGAGCACCACTCTCCGTACCTCTTTAAAGACGTGTGAATCATTATCTGACATGTAGGCTCCATCCTCTAAGTTCTAGTTGCTTGGACTAGTGCAGTCGATTTAAGTCACATATCAGAGACTATAGAAATGCTATTATGAATACATCATTGTATTTTTTAAAATTTTACTCTATGATGACAAGAGGTTCCCAGCAGTCATTCTGCACTTAAAAAGAATGAATGCTACCATGAGAAGGAGGTGGACACGACCTAGAAGACTATCTAGCAAAACAGAAAAGACAAGTAAAATGCATAGAAATTTGACGGTAGGAGAACCAGCGGGGAAATCAGAGTGTCCCAGCTCCCACACCATGTGTCGGGGAGGGGAGCAGCTCAGGTGCACTGAGAGCAAACCTGAGTGCACAGGGCACCTGGGAATCTGCGAGGGAAGTGCCTGTCCAGTGGACTCCCTCCGATGTGGGCTTCTGAATGTAATGCCAGTGCAAGTTAGTAATCCCAGCCCCTCCTCAATTCCCTCTGGGCAAGGAGGGCATTCTGGCTATTTCCCTGTGCCCTGTGCAGGGTGCACAGGTAGCTGATGGTGCTGGATAAGACATGGAAGGGAGCTACTGCAACAGTCCAAGTGGCCCTGAAATGAAACGCTGAAGGACAGATGCCAGGATGGAATGGGCTACTGACCTCAGGATTTTCAACAACAGTGACAGTCTATGGGGTTTGCGTCAGAGGGGACACAAGTTCATCATCCCTGACTTCCACAGTGAACACCAGCCAAGGAAACAGCAGTGGGCACAAGACCAGAATTGTCACCTCCCAGCAGAGGCCAGTGTGAACCGAGGGACAAGGCTCAGATCTGAGGCTTCCTCTCCCCCAAGACCATGATGTCACAAAACAACCTCCCCTCCCCACCCTCATGCACCAGATAACATCCCAGGGAGTGTCTGAGAAAAAACTGACCAGACCGGAGGAGAACTTACTAAAAGTTATGCAAAATGAGACTGAGTGATCACCACTGGCATGCAATGGAAGCTTAAAAAATTACAAATGAGCTAGGGTGTTGTTTTAGGTTTGGTGAGGTTGTTTTTTTCTCATTTGTTTTTGAGTTTGGGGGGCACATATACTAGTAGAAGTATATAAACTTGTTAAGTCTTACACAGAATTTTTTGAGAAATTTCATAGACTTAAAGCTGCTTTAACCTTCTAATCAGAAACAGCAAAGTGCCCAGATAACTGAAGCGTCTTACTGTACAGTTGGGAAGAGCAGTATTATATCTGACCAACATTTATGCTCTAGCTTCCGAAGCTTTTTTCCATACTTCAAATAATTCAATGTCACAATTCATTCTGCAATTCAACCAAGCTTATTCTCAGAGGAACTTTTTTTGTTGTTGTTTTTTATTTGTTGGGGTGACATTGGTTAATAAGATCATATAGGTTTCAAGTGTACATGTATATTGTATTGTGTGCCCACTACCCAAAGTCAAATCACCATATATCTGGCTCCGTTCCCTACCCCCTTTCCTCTGGTAGCCACCATACCGTTGTCTGTGTCTGTGAGTTTCAGTTTTATATCCCACATTCAGTGAAATCATATGGTTCTTAGCTTTTTCTCACTGACTTATTTTGCTTAGCATAATATTCTCAGGTCCCATCCATGTTGTTGCAAATAGCAGTATTTCATCTTTTCTTATGGCTAGTATTCCTTAGTATATATATAACAGATCTTTGGAGGAAGTTTAAATTATCAAATGACTATATACAAAATGGAAGACTTTTTTTCACAGGGAACTCATAACTGATTTAATGTATTAAGATGAATATTAATATATTGATAATAATTTCATAAATAATAGAAGTACAATAGAATTATAATTAATTTACATAATCATATCAACTAATTTTGTGATTAAATTATTATTTCTAAATATGTTTTTGACAATTATAAATCTCTTTACTATCAACAGCTTACAAACAAATTCTAAAAGAGGAAATCTGAAATATGAATGTCAGAACATTCAATTTAACTTCATATTCTCAGTCTTCATTTCTTGACTCATGACTGAGCTCTATCTTCCGAGTTTGCATGGTTACTGCAGATGCTAAAAGGTTTATAAATCATCCTTATTATTCTGACCTTTTGTCTTGATGTAAACAGCTGTATAGTTAAAAATGATGAGAATCAGGGATGGGGCTTACTTTTTGTTAGGAACACTCACTTTCTACCCACAAAATATATTTCAAATGAGAATTCCCCAGTTCAACAGGTTAAATAACATTTCAGAGTTAAAAGCATATGGTGACATGCGGAATAGCTGAAATAGCAACACTATGGGTTCAAGAAAAAAATGTGGGGTTCTCATGAGTGTGGACTAACTAGGAGAATTTCTGATCTCGAATGTCTCTGATGGCATTCTTTGCCTTTGCTTCTCACCTCCCTTGTACTTCCGCAAGATAAATTCCTGAGTAGGCAAAGCTAGGTGGTGTTAAATGCTGAACTACAAACACCTCACTACCTATTCCACAATGTCCAATCCTTGTCTGACTTCATGCAAAGCTAAGTTTCAATTGGTGCTTCTACTTGCAGTCAAACTCTATCAATCACTCCTCTGACATTCTTATAATCAGCTTAGCATAGCTTCTGCTTTACTACTAAAAGCCACACAGAGGACTACATCCTCTGGTTATCAATTATCCAGCCACCTTCTGAAAACCTATCACTGCCTCAGGCCACATCATCTTGGTGTGAGTGCAGTGTCTCAGAATGAACTCCTTAATGGAGAACTACCTGGTGCAGAATATGAAGCCAGCCACTGCCGTCTCCAATATGGGCACATTTGAATGTGTTAACTTTAAAGGAAGAGAAAAATAAAACTAGCAGAAACCTAGCCATATTTTAAAAATTCAATTAAACCTCGCAAAAGCTTAAGAAAATTAAACTAAGCTCATAACTGAAAACTGCCAGATTACAATTCAAGATAACTTTCCTTTGTTTTAAAACCATTTGCTATCATTTTCAATAATATACAGTCAGTTCCTTGGCTTTGCAATTTTTGGAAACTTAATGAATCATTTGTATTAATAAGTCCATGAAATAAATAATAAATATGTTATTAGAATATTATTTTTAAATATATTTTATTGATTTTTTACAGAGAGGAAGGGAGAGGGATAGAGAGCTAGAAACATCGATGAAAGAGAAACATCGATCAGCTGCCTCTTGCACACTCCCTACTGGGGATGTGCCCGCAACCGAGGTACATGCCCTTGACCAGAATAGAACCTGGGACCCTTCAGTCTGCAGGCCGACACTCTATCCACTGAGCCAAACCAGTTAGGGCTAGAATATTATTTTTAAAAAGTAAATTCCTCAACTGTATCCACAACTAAAAAAATGCCCTATATAAAACAAGGAAAATAATCATCCTACTTCAAAGGGTTGCTGATGAAAGGAATTAAAAAGTATTTAAATGGTGTATAACACAGAATAAGCATTTTATAAAAATTTGATCCTGTTATTGTTATATTATTCATTTCGTTAAAATAACTGGTGACATAGAATTCAATATCGCTTTATACCAGTATAGTAATCACTCTATTGCCATATGCATGTTTTTTTTCTGGAATGCTTATAGATCATAAGAAATCTATTTTCGTTTACCTATTATTTCAATACTTGCATTTAAAAAAATGTCTCAGGTATTATAAAGCAAATATGATGAAAAGAAAGTATTTAGGGTTACCACTTCTTCAAAAGAAAAGAATTTCATTTGTCTAGGTGAATGATCACCCTGAGAGAATTTCTCTAAATTGCAGAAATTTATTTTGTTTACAAAGGTATTTTTTCTTTAAAGCAAGGGTCAGCAAACTTTTTCTGTAAAAAGACAGATAGTTCATATTTTTATTTTAGTCTTTGTAGGTCATAAATTCTCTGTTGTAATTACTAAATTTAGCTATTGTAATGCAAAAGCTGCTGCAGACCCCATGTGAATGAATGAGTGTGGCTATTTCAGTAAAACTTTATTCCTGCTCTAAAACATGAAGTAAAATGATTCTTCACATAGAAAAAAATCTAATAAACAATAAAAGAATATGCACTTATTACATAATGAACAGTCTTTAAGAACTCAAAACATTTTAAATCCTCATATGTCACACCTGATTGCTTGGGCATTAATTCTTCGTTATAGTCCCTCCTCAACTACCACCGAGGGTGTCTATATATACCAAAGGGGATGTGTTGGCCTGGAACACAGTTACCAGTATTTGTACCTCCTTCTCTTACCAAGCAGATAGAGACAGCTGAACTCCAGTGATTTCTGGGAGAATGCACCCAAGTCTTGATTTCTGAACATTCCCCCTTAGCTCATACCAGATTAAAAAGTGTTGGCTTAGTAGTGACCAAATTAGCAAAGCTGTGCTGATTCAACTCCAGCCAAGCTGGCTCTTTTCTGGAATATTTATTAGGTTAAGTGAGGTTGGGACAAATTCATAACGAGCAGTTAACCGTGAATTTTACATTCTGGTGGGGAAAAGGAAAAGTTGCCAAGTGTGAGACTTCTTATAATTTAAACATATAAACAGGGAACTCACTGATATCCAGGGTGGAAAACTACTTATTGGTGTTAGGGAACCTTTTTCTTCTCAAATACTCTGCAGACATTACTTCCTAAGCAATGAGCAGCAGGTATTCTTCGATTCATTTCTAAAAGGAGAAGTTCAGACTTCAAGAAGTAAGTGTCACAGGAAGTCAGCTGCTTGGCTGGAAACAGAAGACAGATTTCCTGAACTCTGTTGGAGTCACTGTGGTATCTACTACAGAGCTTCACCTTCTAGCTGGATATTTCCAAAGGAGAGCAACAGAAGGAGTTATTCCCCTTCAACTCCCCTCTCCCGAGAAAAGTCAGACTTGCTGAGGAAAGCCTCATGCGAAATGCGTGGACTTCTTCACGGGAGACAGAAAGACGAATTTCCCTCAGGACACTCTCATTCCTTTTCTGACGTTCTCTAAGGGAAGATGCTGGTTTTCCCAGCTGCAGCAGGAAACTGTGATGGTGGCTTGGCCAAGCTGCGAACCAATTGTTCAGCAATGCTCAGCGGCATATGACCACATGAAGCCAAAAACCCGTGCTGCGTGAGTTCCCACTGTGCCAGAAGCTTCGGCACTATTTCTGCCATCAGGTTCTCTACTTGTTTTAGGAGGGCCAAATGGGATGGCGCTGTACTTGGTTCGCTTGCGTTTGTGCATTAAATCAGATGTTTTAATTACCCAAGTTCACTGCCCCAGGGGAGTTATTAAAACTCAAAGTTATTTCAAGGGAAATGGATCGGGGGGGGGGGGGGGGGCGGGAATCAGGCACTTTTTAAAAATATGGATTTGTTTTTCCCGACAGCTCAGCATCCCGAGTCCCAGCATTAACAGTGAAGCAGCAGGTCGGAAACAAGTTAAAACAAGTAGGAGAGACGGAGCCTGAAGGAATCCTCAGCCTGTAATTTAGGCTGTCTGTGCCCGTGACACACATGTTGGATGGCTCAGGTGTAAGGGGGTAAGGATGAACTAGTCATGTTGACTTTTTATAGCTTTAAAAATGTGTGATATTTTAAAGTGATGCAAGAAGAGTGATGATGTCCCAGCCATCCAGAAACTTCGTAACATCACCAAACATCCCAGGGCTTCTGTAATTCTAAGCCGTTGTTTATGCCATTCCTGTTGCCTGGAATGCCCTTCCTTGCCTTCTGGCAAATCCCTCCTCTCCTCCAATAGCCATGTCAGATTCTACCGTCTCTCTGATAACTTGCCCAACTCTCCTTATCACAGTCGTGGCTGTCCTCTCCTGCTCTGTAGAACTTTGATCACACTTTTATTAGACACTTATCATAGCGCAGTCACTTCTGTTTACATGTCTGTCTCCCCAGTTAAATCACGGGCATTGCTGCCTACACACAGCAATCAGGAATTACACCATCGGATCTTCTGTGTTGTTTCACTCTGCATGTTATTTGATGCAGAGGAGGTGCTCATGTCAGGTTGAAGACATGGTTTAGCCAAATTATTTTGATTGTGTTGGTCTAGAAGAATCCTTAGATCCTATTCAGTTTTGATTCTTAAAGATAAAGAAATGAAAGAGTTGACATGACATGTCTAAGGTCATATACCGACAGTACACATCTCCTGACTTCCTTTTCACTCTGTACAATACCATATCTTGGGAAATGACTTTGAAAAGATTACACTTAGCACAAAACAGAAACTTATTACTTCTCCATTCCAAACTAGACACACCTGGTTAAAAAGAAGGAAAAGTCAAAAGAGAAGAGATAAGGAAGAAGCCAAACTTTAAACACTCCTAGATTAGGGTTTCTTAACCTTGCAGGCACTATTGGCATTTTGGACTGGATGACTCTTTGCTGTGGGGGATTTTCCTTTGCACTGTAAGATGTTTTAGCAACATCTCTGGCCTCTACTCACTAGATGCCAGTAGCAACCCCCCCCCCCCGACACACACACACACACACACACACACACACACACACACACAATTGTGACAACCAAAAATGTTTCTAGACATTGCCAAATGTCCCCGGGAGGTAAAATTGTTCCTGGCTGAGAATAACTACCCCAGGTGAATAATCTCAGAGGAGGTAATCTACATTACTTCAATCAAAGTAGCAATAAATTAGTATGTATAGTATACTGATTTCAAGCCAATACTCTCATATTAAGCACAGAAGAGAGAATCTGAAATGCTTAATCCGCTTAAAATTTTATTAATCCTTTTTATTAAAAACAGTGATGCTGTCACTTGGTCTATGGCTGCAACTAGAGCAGAAAAAAAACAACCTAGTAAAACTTCCAGTTCTAAAGGGAATTAAGCACCCTTAACATGCTGTAGAGATAATCTTAATAGCTTTTATTTTAGTTTTACTTTAAACTTTCTTAAAGGTCCCTCCTCCATATCAAACATAATTTAATATTCCTACAAAACAGTCTAAGAAAGCAGAAATTAATAAAAGAGTAAGCAAATACCCTTCACTTGATTTCAGTATATAGAGTATCTTACAAAACCATGTCCTTTTATGGTATGTAAAATTTCTAATTGAAATTTGAGTATATACTTGCATTTTTTTTTTAATTCTTAAAGTTAGTCCCAGTTTGTAGAGTTCTGTTCTAGTTTCTAAATAAGTAAAATAATATCAGCTCAAATTTCAAAACTGTAATATCAAACATGAATTATAAACCACTAGAGCTGTTACTTTTTATTTTTGATAAGGAAGCTGGGCTTGTTTAAAAAATGTGTAACATAAAACATTGCATACACTATTCATCTACTGCAATAAAACCTTATTAGGTAGAGTTAATAGGTAGAGTTCAGAACTATAGTTGTTCAAGTGTATAAACAATGAGGTTCCATTATTGTACAGTTAATAAAACAACACAGTTGGCCAGGACAGCTAGCTAGTCGGGAGTTTTTGGGGTCTGGCTTCAGCATGGCACCACTCTGGCTTAAATACCAATGAAAACAATCCATGGCACTAATGCCAGCTGCCATGTCCAGAACAACAGTAGGGATCCCTGAAACTCAGGTGATTTCATCACTAGATGGTGCAAATAGGACCAAAAGATGCTCAAGACTCACCCTTCTGCCTTCCATTTCCTGAGACGGAGCAGCCTCCTGTTTCCCACCCCACGTCACCCTCCCCTATGCTCTTCCTGTCCCCATAAGAACTTTAGCCGGAGGATAAAAGGAAATTACCTACCACATTATATCCGAATTTCATTTCTTTTAATATAGTTACTCATACTTTTAAATGCAGCTAAGAGGAATATCACAGCTTTTGAGTATGCAGTTTTCAACCAGAAATGTTTCCCATCCTGCTTCTTATCTCCTCAGTAAGGTCTTAAAATGTGAATTAATATTTTAAAAATATAGATATAGATGACAGATAGATGATAGATCTACACACACACACACACACACACACACACACAGGTGTGCACGTGCACACACATGTTTGATATTTTACTTTTATTGCAATCCATATGTTCCTAAAGTTCCTAAGCTATCAGAGAACCTGGAATGCTACCGAGGCTGGGAATCATAATTACTGTGACCAACTCTTTGACCCATGAGAGTATTCACAATTTAATCTTTCATTTAATTTGCCTTATTTCCCTACCCCAACGCTTCATTGAATAGCCTAGGAATAAATCTTATATTTCACATTCACTTTTCAAATAATTCATACCATGTGCCTATTTAAAATAAGCACTTTATTTATATAATACTTGAAGTAATAAGTTGCTTGAACCTTTGAAAACTGACAGATGAAATGGTGATAACCTGCTAATTCCAAAGCATCATCGTTTGTAGGGAAATTTCCCATTTTTCTATCGCCCTGTGGCTTGGAGGCAGGACTACTGCATAAGATTGTACTGTTTATACCTGTGCAACAGTTCCCAGTGGCAAACGAGGGCCCATATCCAGGCCGGTCTCAGAGCTGAGCCACACCGGAAAGGAAACGTGCCTTGTTGCAATTCTTCTGTTCAGTGGGGGTACCTTAGTGTCATTTTTCCAAAGACAGCTACAAGCTAGTTACTGATATCCCTGCCTGAGAGACAGAGGTACACTACAGCAGCTCGGCGATCACTCTCTCACACACACGGCAGCCCAGGCAAAGGGAGGAACCTCCGGTGAGCAGAGGCCAACCCTCTCCCATCCTGGGCTGGCACCAGTGCCTGACCCTCAGAAGAGTGGCCTCCATCTGAAGAACCGGTTCCAAACTTCCCAGCGTTTACATAAACATAAATTCTGAAAATCATAAGACAATGCCAGCACAGAGCCTAAATTACTGAAGTAATGCTCTGTTTTTAAACTTTTATCAATATCAGCTTCTTTAGGCAGCAGGGAATTGTTGAAAATTCAAGATGGCATGTGCGTCTCTTTTGAATTGGTATTACGCATGATTGATATGTTGGAGGAAAACCCTGCTGAGATGTCCCATTGTCAAGTCCGGGCTTGTAAGTCTAAGGAAGTCATTCTACAATCTTGGGGCAGGAGAATGGAGAATGAGGAAGGAAAGGAAGAAGAAAGAGACACGGAAAGAAAGGTTTGGAAGGGAAAGGCTGGCAATAATAAAGAAATGAAGGAGAGGGAAATGGAGAAAAAGCAACTCCAGTTTTCTGCCTTGGGGTAATTGCAGAATGGTAAACAGTGTTCAGCAAATACTGAGCTTTCTTAGCCACTCTTTCAACTACATGTTACACAAACAGCCAAAAACAAAGAATCACAGCAAGTATTTCATGCTAATAAGTTTAAATCATTTCAAAACAGATACTCCTCTTTAGTGTGTGTTTAAACTATGAGTGCCAAGATAAATGAGTTCCTTACCTCCTTTTACCCATTCATTTTTGGCCTTTTTTCTCCCTTTCCAATGTTCTTGGTTGGCATAGGTCATTTGGTGTACACTGCTCCCCAGAATTCCAGAGCCCCCGTCAGCTTTTCAGACAAGCCAGAGCAACTCTGGTACAATGAGTTTTCTTTGTTCTTCTTCACTCATCCAACAGCCTTCCTCACATGTCCCATCTAAAAATTCACCTTTGCAATGCAGGATTCTATGTATTTCTTCTCAAGCTCTGCTTCCTTTCCGTTTTAACATTACTTTTCTGTTTCTACTTTTCTCTGAGTTTTCATTCTAAACATGTCTTGTGGGGTTGTTTTGTTTTGTTTTGTTAACTGAAAATGGTCGTGACAGGTCTAACTAAAGCGTTTCAAACCAAGGAACAGTCTCAGCTGAAGTGCGGCTATGCACACCTGTCAACACTACCTGTGCTTTCATGACTCACTGGAGACCAAAGACTACGCTCCTTTTTCTGGTCCAGTAGCTTAGAACTTCTCCCTGTCTTACTACAAAACATCAAGGGTAAGGTGTCAAAAACCTCATACAAAACCGGCCAGATGTCTTAAGCGATATAACACCCGTAAAGAAGGTATAAAACTCAAGGTCAGGAAACAGGCAAGAAAGTCTAACCGACCTTGGAGAGTAAGTGGGTGGGGGGACAGAATGGAGAGCGGGAGAGGCAGAAGTGGGAGAAGTTGGAGAGAAGGCGGAGGAGAGAGAGAAAGGAAGCTAGTGAAAATCCCAGGGTATGCCATGGTAACTAAAGCTGCTTTTCCCAAACATTTACGTTGTTATTCTGTGTATTTCAGCCCACTATATATTAATGACTTTGTTTCTTGCTCTTTTTAAAAATATAATTTATATAAAGAAGACAACCTTCTCTAAAGTTGCTGAATAAAATACCAAAATTATTTTACACGTTTTGTTCCAAGTGTTGCACCCAAAATATTAGATTTTCTACAGCTTGTTACAGTTAACAAAGTACTTTCACATCTATGATCTCATTTGGTCTTCACAACAACCTAGGAAGGCAGGCGGACAGGGAATGAGAGCTGGTGCTCACAGAACTTACATGACACTTAAGTAATGTGGGGATGGGAATGTCAACTCTACCTGGGCTTTTTTCTCTATTACCATGCTCTTCCAGGACTCTCTGTTTGAATACTTTATAGGATGAATTAAATTAAGGAAATTAGCATTACGTAAAACATTCATTTGTATGACATCAGTTCAAGCATGAGTTAGATCCAAGCCACTAGATTAAAAAAATACAAACGAATTTGAATCTGTGCTTACTGCAGAACTTTGTTTTTCCTTCTATATAGTGAAGTACTATAATTTTACACAGGAGTCAACTATACAAGAGAAATTTTCTTCTTGTCTTTAAATGCCATTATCTTATAACTTATAAACTGCACAGAAAACAATTTGAAAGGAGATTTAGATCCTCAGGACTTGAAGACAATAAAATGATATTATTTTAATATTTTCTATTCTATCATTATTTTCTCCTCTTATCTTTGTTTATTATAACTTCATTATTCTGCCCTAAAGGAAATATCCAACCCTAGTCTTCTGTAATTTATCACAAACAAACATTATTTCTACTATTTCTATTATCCATTTGAACATTTACCAAGTATTTCCTGTAACAGCTTACTAAGTGTTACCTTGGAAATTATTACATGATTGGGGACTCAGGAAGTAACATTGAAAAGAAAGAAATCTGTACTGAGCAACAGTGTTTAACAACAATGCTCAAATATATCAATATTAAAACTATTCTCAAATTTTGCAGCTTTTCCCACTTATGCATTTATGAGCCCATTTATGTTCAGCTTTAAAGTCCAAAAAATTTTTAAATTAAATATTCTAATTTTTCACTAGGTTACACTTGACACAGTTTCAAAGTAACTCCAAGTTCCTCAAAGTGGGATTTTCACAGAATTAAAAATATCTATAGGTAATCCTAAGGAAACAAACAAACAAAAACAAAAACTGAATGCATCCTATTTTTGTACTATGTTTTTCACCAAAGATATATAAGAATTTATGACCTGAGCAATACTTCTAACGTTTTATTTTAGGCCAAGTGGCATTATGTTGGGGTATGATGATGACATAAAACAGACACTGGATATAATCATTTATATGCTGACTTCATACAGATCGGAATCACTGAAGGGATTCAGCCCCCCAAATTAGGAAGTCACTTACATTGACTCTGACCTCCCATCATGAGAAGTCCAGGTGCTTCTTCTTGACTTCAAGGGCTCGGCAGCCCAGGCAATGCCCCAACACTGCTTAGAGCAGTGGTCAGTCTGGAAGTAAAGAAGCACAGTAGTATCCCAGAGTGAGTGTTTTCAACAAGGCCTTCAAGGCCTAACACTGATCCATGTTTGGCCACATGCCATTTGAGACTATAACACTGTCCCACCACAGCAAGAAATGGTGATGAAAACCTAGAATAAACTGTATCTATCCAAAGAATATACAGTATCATAAAAGGGTTATAAACACATTTTTCCCATATTGCCATTCACTTGGACATTAGCTTTAATGGCATGACAATATTATAACTCCCTATTTTTTAAAATTCTGGCATACACAGAAAGCCAATTAGTGGTGGATAGTATATAAATTATATTGTTGTTTATAAATAAGAACAAAATCGTAAGCATTAATATCATAAAATCATTTTAAATGAGCTTTAATACAGAATATTTATTGTTTAGTCTAATATCTTTAAAATAAACTTAATATATGTCCCATAACTAAAGCTAGCCTAATATACATACATTCTATTATTACTGAATAATGTGGAATATAATTTAATTAATACGTAGTGCATAAAACTAAGTGTAACCACTCAGGTGTCACTGTACCTCCTCCTGCTCACAGAAGGCTCTATTATTTATGGGCCAGCTCCACCAGTCCCGCTCAGGCATATAGGGGCTGTGCCAACATCTTTATGAACTCCCCGGTGTTTCAGGAAATACAAATGTATGATATTCCTCAGGCTCATCCACCAAAACAAGGCCTGACTACACACAAGCAGTCTACCCCAAGGATTTTTGGAGCCACATAAACTCAATAAAAGAACAGAAGCTGGACTGGCCAAAGGAAAGCAGTGTGGGAGTGAAACCACTGGTTTAATAGGAGACCAAGATTCAGTTTCAATTTTGAAGGTAAATAGCTCTGTGACTTCACCAAAATCTAGAGCAATTCTGTGTTTCCTTTCTAAATGTTAGCCAAAAAACAAACCAAAAAAACAGGCGGATGATTCTGACATTGACATCATGGAAGGTTTTGAAAACTAAGACTATTCAGGCCCCATTCACAGAGATTCTAATTTAATACATCTGGAATATGACTAAACATTAGTGTGTGTTTTTTTTTAATTTCCTGAAATAAAGATTAAAAACCAGGAATCTAGAATTCCAGATGATTTCAAAGTTTCCTCCCAGCTCCCCCCCCCCCCCAAATTTGATAATTCTGTACCATAAAATCATTTCATCACTCTTGGAAACTATAAAATATCACGTTATTCAAAAAAATATTACAAATGATAGACAAAGAAAGGTTTACACAACTACTGAACTATAGTAAATATAACCTTGAAATTTTTTCTCCTTCAAATGATACACTATTATCTCATATATACATGCATGCTGAGATGGATAATATAAATGTATTCAATAACTTTCTAGTTAACATTTTCATCAGTCTGAAACTGTGCCTACAATTGACACCAATACCTTGATCCACTTAATATGAAAAAGTGGCATCTTTATATTGCAATTTTTAAAAGTTATACTAATGACTAAACTTTCTAGGGAGGAAACTGAAAAGCAGTGATCAACACTAAAATTTGAGAAAGCAAGAGTCTTTTCAAGGACGACAGAGTTAAGAAATAAATAAACCCAATCTTAATAAAATGTGCTTTCCAGATGTCTCATGCTTTTGTGCAAACAATGTAAGAATTAGAGTGTGTATGCTTTATTGACAGGACAAATGAAGATGTGAATCCTATAAATAACCAGGAGCACAGTCCCTTGTGAAAGTAGATGTCAGCTATAAATAAAAAGTAGAATAAATGAAACAAAATATGCATATAAAATGTTATACGTAAGTCCTTCACTAGCAAGCCCTAAGGTTACCACTATTAAAAGTTATCACAACTGCCTTTATCTGTAGGATACTATTATCCTCATTTTATACCTAAGGAAAAAGACTCAGAGAATGCAAGTAATTTCCCCAAGTTTTCACACTTAGAAATATCACAAACATTAGGCAGTCTTGACTCTAGAAATTCCTACTGTCTAAAAGTTCTAGAAGGGTATAAGAGTAAAGAAGTCATTCTTAGATAGTCCTTCATTGACATACCAAACAGCAGAAGCAAAACCAGTTTGTTGTGTGTTGTTTTTTCCCACCTTTATCTTCACTTATATTCTTTAAGAGGAATATACTGATCAAGAAGTACCATATGCATTTTTATATGAGTGGAAAACAGAATGGAAAGTTGGCTCAGAAATACCATAAAATACGTATATAAGTTCACAATTGGTTCTAACACATTGAACTAGGAGAAGCATAAAAATTGCCTCAATGCTACCAGCATGAAAATAAACCAAAAAAAGGGGGGGTGTTGATAATCCTGTAGAATGACTCCCCCCCCCGCCCATATTTGACATTACTCATGATTTTTCTGACATTTAGGTAAAGAAATCTTGGAGCAAATGTTCAAATTTGAATGTAAACCTAAGAAGCAGAACCAGTTCTTTGAAGATTTTTGTTCTAGTCCTTGTTCTGCCAATGTCTTAACCTTATTCTGTCTGACTCTCACTTTCCTCATTTACAAAAATGGGAGAGGTTAAACATGATTGTGAGTTTTCCCCAAAATACTTTATTAAGAAAAATTTTAAACATATAGCCAAGTTGAAAGAATCATACATACGGTAAGCACCCATATACCCTCCGTCTACATTCTACCATTAACATATTACTATCCTTGCTTCAACGTGTATCCATCCATCAACCCACTTTATTTTTGGTGGATTTCCAAATACATCACAGACATCAGCACACCTCCCACTAAGTTCTGTGGCATGTTACAACTGAGTTCAGTAATTGTTTACTTTTTTACATTAAATGCAAATATAATAAAACACACAAATTGTAAGTGTATATTCACTTCGTTTAAATAAATGCATGTACCCAAACTCCTATCAAGATACAAAATATTATGTATTGGTGAGAGTTTGAGTTTGATTTCTGAGTAACAGAGGCCCAGATGTGGTAAAAATAGAGTGGCTCTGATTAAATGATCTTCGTCCTCAGTGGGTCCCTCTGCCCTGCCACAGGGTTCCAAGAACTTAGGTTCTTCAAAGGAAGAAGATCACCCCAGCAGACGCTCTCTCAGATCCCTTCCAGCTGAATATGGCCAAAGCCTCTGACTATAGATCAGTGATGGGCAACCTTTTGAGCTTGGTGTATCAAACTTCGCCAAAAAACTGAGCATAACTCGGGTAGTGTGTCACTTTGAGGAAAAAACTAACTCCAAGACTCTAGTCGCAAATGTTTCATCCTCAGGAGCAGCAAATGTTTCATCCTCGGCACACGGCTGCGTGTCATCAGAAATGGCTACGCGTGTCAGTGCTGACACGCGTGTCATAGGTTCGCCATCACTGCTATAGATGAAAGTAGTTAAACTACTCCGACATTTTCTGCCTCTCACCAAACATGAAACATGGCCAATTTCTCAATGCTTGAAAGTTTCCTGGACAAATTATAATTGGCTTATTGTTTGTTTACTGTGCTTAAGACAGTGTTATATTTGCATCTCAGATTTTCATCTTTTTAAAGTGATTATGAATGGCAATTAATATATTTCTACACTAGGGCCAAGCTCTATTCATAAACTGAAAGGCACCTGCATTCATTCTGGGAAGTTCCCAAACATTAATTTGGGTAGGTATTTACAGTGACAAGTGAAGTTTTCTGTACATAGAGGATTACAATTCCTGCTGAGAACACTCTTTCTGTCTCCCTCACTCCCCCTCTCTCTCTCACTCTTTCTCTCCCTCACTCTAACTCTCTCATTCTTTCATTTTGACCTTAAAATAATGTGCACCTTTGGAGTAAGCACATGCCCTATGGGGAGATATAAGAGATTAGCTCTGCTCCTGGCCTTGTGTGACTTTAGGGAAGGCTCCCAGACTCCGTGGGCCTCAGCGTTCTAGTTGGTCATACTGAGTAAATAAATAATCCTCAGTACTAATAACCTCAATCATATGAACAGTGAATACAAAACACACTTCAAAAGCACCATCTTCCTGCAGGCAATTAAGCACCTGGCAAGGAAAGCTATAAACCTGTAGTTCATCAGATCATTCCATCTTAATCATTCAAACCTAACCACAAGCCTTCAATCAAACTGTGGCTAGAGACTTAATCCTGCTCTCAGTACTTATACAGTGCTGCCTGAATAGCTGCACCTTATTTCTCTGGTGCTTTTTCTTTGTTCCATTTTTTTTTTCCTCAGACCATCTTCTTCAAAAGGAAATTCCAGTTTGGGCTATTATGTAACATGTTTCCTAGAACCCCAAAAGGCCACTACCATTTGCCATCTAATTACAAAATAGGGCCTGATCTATGATGACCTGCTGTTCCACTCCTCTGTATGTCTAATCATTTATGTTTGATCTGGACTATTAATCATCAGTATTGCCTATGATGAAGATATAAGAAGATATACTCCAGTATACCAGAATTGGTAGACAGGATAAAAAAATTCTGGTAGGAACAGTTTAACCCATGAGCATACTCATTGTTCAGGACTATTAGGAGACAATTCTCCAAGGGTCTCCTGGGAGCACATCACGTGAGCAGAAGTACTGATACCCTTTGTTCTAGATCTAGACTATCTGGTCAAGGGTTTCTGTATAAAGAATGGCCTATAGGCAGACAGGGCAGCGAGCAGACTTGTGTGCTGAGCAGTACAACATCTCTTTGGGGCAAAGTCTGGACAAGTTTGCTTCAGTCCATTGGAAGAGAGTTCCCTAAGCTCAGAAATTCCAGCTGGGGCACGACTCCTTTGCATCAGCACCATCCACCCGGCTCATGTCATCACGGCACCCGCAGGAAGAACTCACACAAACCTGAAGTGCAATACTCGTTTTGCCTCTAAAACAAAAGTTTCTGCCGGCGTCTGTGAAAATGAGGCAGGCTAACCCAACAGCCCACAAGGACGATCTACAAGCATCTCAGACTGTTCACATTCTTCCTGAGGACACTGTCATTGTCCAGGCTTGTTACCCCGGTACGTCCCACTCTCTCAATGAGGACTGCCCTGTCTCTCAGGTGGCACTGAACTCTCTTGAACAGCAAACCTTTGATACGATGCCTGAAGTCAGTGTATTCTATGGGTTTGGACAGCAGTACAAATTGCATTCCACAGACTCCAAAAGTTGTAAATGTCCATTTAGAAAAAAAAAAATCTAGGAAAAGTAACACAAGTTCAAGACTTCTCCAAATCCCCATGAATATAACTTTTTTAGCAGAGCCTGTTGTTCTCTGTGGTAGCAAAGCAAAAACAAACCCTATGAACATTTTACACATGGTAAAAGATGAAAGCTAAGCAGAAAATACTATCTAATGAGGGTAATGGGTATAAACAAATAAACATTCCTGAAAAGAGTTTAAACATTTCTTGTTGGTGCTAAAGGCAACTAAAGAAGGTAAAGAATGAGAGGATTACAGAGATTAACTGCATTGACTTCTTAGAGTTTTGGAACTGCCCTGGTGTATGCTATAAATAATTATAAACTGCACTATAAGTGTTTCACAGAGTACCTCGGTTTAAATGGCTCCTAGGAGACAACTGTTATTTTGCACAACTGCAAATTAGGGGTAAGATGCAGGAGGAAGGCTCAGTAATACGGGATTCCATTTTGGAACACGGTACTAACATATTTTCAACTTGACTTTCATACCTAAGCAGGATCAGCTTTGCCCTGAATAAATTATATATCACTCTATTTGCTTTATACAGTTCTTTGTAATTAAGCCATAGTTCAAAAAGTAATCTATGTGTGCTGTCCCTGGGAGAAAAGTAGCATGAGGTGCCAAACACGAACACTTGGCTCTGAAAAGGCTCCTTTCCACACAATAAAAAAAGAATAGTCAGCAACACGAGGACATAAACCATGTGCCTCTCTAGCATCTAATAAGATTCCTAGCATTTTGTAGATATTGATTAAATATTCGCTATGTTATTTAATATAAATAACTTTATTCTCATTGAATATTTTAAACATAACAAACTCACGAGTACTAAAGGGGATTGGAAAAAAAATCAATGATCTGGACTTACTATTCAAATACAAAATGTATCCACTGGGAAATTGGCCGAACCCTCTTCTTTTAAATACTGTTTGGAATAAACATGTGATTACTTCACAGTCATGTGGTATGGTGATCATAATTTCTAAAAAATATTTGCCTGAAACTCCAATGCATAAAGTGTTTTATATTTGATTAGAGAAGGGAAAAGAAAAGAACTCAGCCCTAAAGGCTTTTGTTAGTTATATGGTAAAATGAATACCTCTATTGGGAATATTATTCTAAATGCAATTTACTATGATATGCTTACACAACCATAAGTATAAGCAGACACATGTTCTTAGAGATTAGAATGCCTTCTATGGAAATTCTCAATACGTAAGTTTCTAATCCAAGCGCCGTGACAGAATGATATCCAATTCCCTAACTCCCAAAACCTAGTGAAGAACCCAGAGCGCTGAACCGGGAGAAAACCTACATGGGCACTGGCTTCAGGTCAACGTGTCACACGGACCAGGATTCCCAGCCTGGTTCTGCATGAAAGCACACTTTGCAACATAGATTTCCAGGTCCCAATTCCAGCAACTGGTTTTGCACTTCTGAGTTATACTGAGGAATCCCAAGTTTAACATTTTTCTCTAGGTGATTCTGATCCTCTGACAGGTTGGAGAGGTATTCACATGGGTCACAGAAATTGATTAGGAAACCAGAACAGAAGACAAACTAAATCACGTTTTGGAATGAGAATTAGGAGGCAACGGAGGAGGGAGTCCAATCGAGCAGGGCTCCATGGCTGACAATTCAGAGACTCACACTGAAGATCTGAATTAGACTGTGTGTTAAGACCAGGAAGATACAAAGGAAACCATGCATCAGCCCCTAGACCAGTGATGGCAAACCTATGACACGCGTGTCAGCACTGACACACGTAGCCATTTCTGATGACACGGGCCGCATGCCGAGGATGAAACATTTGCGAAATAATGTTTTTTCCTCAAAAGTGACACACTACCCGAGTTATGCTCAGTTTTTTGGCGAAGTTTGACACACCAAGCTCAAAAGGTTGCCCATCACTGCCCTAGACTGTTAACGATGGCAACAGTGCAGCCAAAAGAACATCTACTGTCTTACTTTCTGGATTCAAAGACAATATAGTTTTTAAGAACGTTTTTTACTTCAATTTTACTGTAGAAAAAAAGAAATATTGTCACATTAAACAGGCCCATAAATTGAGAAATATTTGTGTTTCAGAAACATTAAAATGTGGGTAATGCATTTTATGATGGAAGAATAGGGAGATAGAGTAAATCATGTGAGGCACACAGAAAGGAGGTGGAAGCTGTTAACTTAGTTATATTGAAAAATTAACTTGAAAAGGAAGTGGGGTCTAGAAATTAAGCACTTGATGAAAATCAAACATACTCTGGTTTTCTCACTTTGTAAACGAAAGTAAATCATTACTTCCCCATATCACGGAAGTTTACACCCCAAAAGACTTGAGAGAGCAGATGTATTTAGTAAGTAAAAAAGAAAGAACTCCTACCATTTGCAGCAGCATGGATGGACCTGGAGAGCATTATGCTAAGTGAAATAAGCCAGTCAGAGAAAGATAAATATCACACGATATCACTCATTTGTGAATATAATAAACAACATAAACTGATGAACAAAAATAGATCCAGAGATATGGAAGCATTTAACAGACCATCAAACCTCAGAAGGAAGGAAGGGAGGAATGGGGGGGGGGGGGGTGGCGCGAGAGGGGTAGAGATCAACTAAGTAACTTGTATGCATATAAGCATAACTAATGGACACAGATAATAGGGGGGTGAAGGCCTGGGCTGGGGGTGGGGGTGGGCTGGGAGAGGACAATGGGGAATAAAGGGGACATATGTAATACTTTCAACAATAAGAATTTAAAAAAAAAAAAGATTTCAGGCTTAGGACCCAGGCTTGGGTTTCACCATTTAGCAGCTATGTGAACATGGCTACTTTAGCTAATTTTAAAAAGCCCTAATGTCCTTCTAAGTAAAATTGTATGATGGGCAATATTAACAGTCAAGTGTTTGGTGTAATTATGTGAAATAATGTATTATTTTACTCCGTTACTTAGTACTGATCCAAATTACAATTTTAGCATTACAATATACCAGGGTATTTCAGTTACTTGATTTTCTTGAACACATTAGTTGAAAGATCCCTTCTTATATAGTAACTAGAGGCCCAATGCACAGTAGGCCTTCCTTCCCCAGCTGCCAGTACCAGCTTCCTCTGGTACCCAGGACCCGGGCTGGCTTCCCTTGGGCTGTTCACAGGCCCCCGGGACCCGGGCTGGCTTCCCTCGGGCCCCAGCTTCGTCAGGAAGGACGTCCGGAATGACATCCGGAAGATGTCCAGTCTAATTAGCATATTACCCTTTTATTATTAAAGATGAGGGAAGTGCCCATATTTTAAAACATGTGGCTCTCCGTAGGATCATAGAATGCTAGATTTGGAATTGGTTTTAGGGACTCTGACCAAACTCCCTAATTTTATTGGAGGAAATAAGGCTAAGATCAAATGCATATAAACGACATCTTTGATCAATGTCTAGAAATTGCTTAATTAAATTTTGTCTTACAGTTTTTACTCACTTTTCTTTTTGGATGAAACTAAAGAAAGTAACACTTGTTCATGAGAAAGAAACCAAACAATACTAATGAGGAAAGTAAAAATCTCCCTTTGTTGCCCCTACAAGCCCACTCTGCTCCCCAGAAGTAACTCTTTGATATGTGTGTCCTCCCAGACCTTTTTCATGTGCTTACAAATCCTTTCCTATATGAAAGGCATGATCTCGGCAACACCCTAAACCCTGAGAAAGTGGATTCAAGGCTTTCCGAAAGTTAAACAGCCAGGACTCATGTCCAAATGTCCCGATTCTCAGCCGAGTGCCTATTCCACCACCCCATGATTCCTCGTGTCCTTGAAGAGCATGACACAGTTTGTATTCTGAACGCTATATTCTTTTCCTTAACATCAATTACTTTTCTCTGTTTTGGTCTCTGATTGGCTCCTGCTTATAAAATATATCACTCAAGGAATTTAGTAAAGCTTTTGCCAGCAGGGACTATAGCAGGCATTGAAAATGAACTTGGCATTAACACCACTCCTCCCCCAAGAAAACCCGTGCTACAACTATAACATGGTTTGTTGCAAAGATTTATTCTATTTCGCATCAACTTCTATCATTGTCCTGAACACGTATTTCAATATCGTAATGCTGTTTAGCTTACCACAAGTTTATAAAGTGTCCTATGTGAAACTGCCCTTGCTCTGCATTGCGACCACAATCACCGATATTCTTATTCTATTACTCCTGACCATAGAGTTCTCTCCTTGCAGGACAAGACACTCTCTCCAAGACATTCCCTTTAATTCCTCACATATTCCACAGGTGCCTCGTAAAAGAAAATGCTCATATTGCTATTACTGAGGTGGCTATTTGGATGCAATGAACAGAAATTGCTTTAACATCTCGTAATGAACAAACCTCATGCTTCCCACATTGACAGAAATATCTATTACGGCCCTACCAGGGAAAGGACATCATGGCTGGAGTCCAAAAATGGATAAAGCTGTAGCATGATAATGGTCTTTTATAAAAGCATAATTCTGACACATGGTTAAATATTAGCTCATGCTAAACACTGGTCACAAGTATATTTTCCATAAGGAGAAAGTTTTCAAATTGTATGTTTATAATTTTTAAGCTTTGAGACCACTGTGTCAAAAACCCAAACTTAAATAGTTTTAAAGAAAAATAAGCAAGCTGTCAGAATCTCTTGAGCCTGTTTTGTTCCACATGTTTCAGTTGCAAACAATTACTGAAATAAATGCTTACTGATTTCTCTATTACAGCGATGCAGAAAATGTAAAACAGGTTTAAGGAAAACTCGAAGTTGTAAAACTAAAATTTTGGAAATGATTTCGATTCTCGGTGGAACAGTTCCATGGATATGACACTGAATAGAAACAAAAAAGATAGAGAAATAGGAAAGCTGACAAAAGAAGCCTGAGTCTCCTATCCTGTAAAATTACAAAACTGAGATATAGGCCTAATTAAAGAAGTAATTTACTAAGGGTGAATAAAACTAATTTTTTTAATTGACTAGTCACACAATCATTCTTTCATGGATAAGCCTGAAGAAACTGCACTAATTAATCTAAAACTAATTAAACATAACTTATCTTCTTTCTTGTAATTTAAATAATTCCCTGCTCTTCAGTTAAATTAGTTGGATACCCACAAATTCACCATGTATTCTATGTGCTGGAATTCTTTTTTTAAATTCTTTGCTTCCTTTATTTCTACCATTGGAGCAGCAGTGTGAGACAGCTGTTAAAAGTCCAGACTTTGGAGTCAAACCACCTTTGTTCAAATCCTGGCCCTACCACTTATTAGCTTTGTGACTTAGGACAAATTACCTAACCACTCTCCGTTTCCTCAGTTAAACTGGTATTTTAACAGTATTTACTTCATGTGGCTCTTATGAGTATTAGAATTAATAGTTTTACTTAATATAGTAAAACAACTTGGCACATAGTTAATGTTATATTTGCTATTATTACTTTTAATTAACAATAGGGGTTAGCAAATATTTTCTTAAGGGGCCAGAAAGTAAATAATTTAGGTTTGCAAGAGGTCCATACTAAGTCTAGTGGTTGCATCTACTCGACTCTGCTATTGTAGCATGAACACAGTCATAGACAATGTATAAAAGAATGGGCATGCAAAAACAAGCCAGCAGTTTGCTGACTCCTGAACTATACAGTATAATGTTTAGAATACTGCTCCTATCCTAGAAATGTGCTGTAGCAGTATTACTCTAAAAATAGAGAAGCAGAGTCATTCCTATAATACAGCGAGGGTACCTACCTCACTGCAGAAAAGTGACTGATGATGCTTTTAGAAATTGGATTAAGAATCATAACTTTGGTCTTAACACACTTGAGTACTATCTCTTTACTTCAGCTCCTAATCATAATAAACTATGTCCAATATTTATCACTCTTAATTATTATATACTCTCTTTAATGTTGTTATATTTGATACTAATTTTAACCAAAACTCAACTTTATAAAAGTAGGTGTGCGTGTTTTTAAGTCCAAGGAGGCAGGGATGCAGAGTATGCCAGTAAACAGGAAGACAGCAGGGTGGGGAAGATGACAAGGTAAATATGGCCCAGGAGATAAGAACTAAGTGTAAGTATGGAAAGTCACAATAAAGAGGGAGTGTTCAGGACACCAAATCCTTTGTGAAATGAGACATAAAAGACAGAGCAGAAGAAAAATTTTAAACAATGAAAGGTATTTAAACAATGGGAAAAAATCTTTGTTGACCAATGTGGTTACCATTTCCTATGCACCTCATTCCTGATTCCTTTGAGTAGATTCGGAGTTTCATGTTGTCATCTGCCATTTACTTAAAGGACTTCTTTTAACATTTCTTGTAGGGTAAACTGGATAGTGATAAATTCTTTCCACTTTTGTATGTTCTTTACCTCCCAAAAGTATTTTACCTTCATTTTGGAAAGATACTTTCACAGTGTAAAAAATTCTAAGTTGGCAATGTTTTTCTTTCAATACTTTGAAGGCATTGCTCTACTGTCCACTAGTTTGCATTACTTAAAATGAGAAATCTGCTGACATGCTTATATTTGCACCTCCATAAATAATTCCTTAGTATGTATTTCTGTAATATATTCTTTTCTCTGGCTTCTTTTAATATTTTCTCATTATCACTGGATTTTAGCAATATGATTATGATGTGACACAGTGCAGTTTTCTTCATGTTCTTTTTTGCACTTGGAATTTGTTGATATTATTGCATCTATAGAGTCATTGTTTCCATCAGATTTAGAAATTCTCAACCATGATTTCTTCAAATAGTTTCACCAACCACATTCCACCTCCCTTTCTCTCTTCTTCTTCAGGAACTCCAATTACTTGCATATTGATGTTGTCCCACAGCTCACTGATTCTCTGTTCTTGCTTTTAAAGTCTTTTTCTCTTTGTGTTCCATTTTGCATAGTTTCCTGTATTGGGTTCAAGTGTACTAATCTTTTCTTCTGCAGTGTATAACCTGTTGGTAATACCATCCAGTGCATTTTTAATCTCAGATACTGGCTAATTATCTCTAAAATTTTGATTTAGATCTTTTTGATATCCTTCATGTCTCCGTATATCAGCTTAAGTTTTTTTCTAGCTTCTTGAACATATGAAATCTATCTATATAAAAGGCTAATATGCAAAGTGTCCCCTTGGGAGTTCGACCTGGAGACTGGGAGCTAGATCGCTCTCTATGACGTGCACTGACCACCAGGGGGCGGTGTGGAATGAAGGAAGGCCCCAGCTGGTAGTTGGAAGGAAGGCCCTGGCCAGCAGCTGGAAGTCCCAAATCAGCCCTGATTGCCAGCCAGGCCTAGGGACCCTACCCTTGCATAAATTTCATGCACCCAGCCTCTAGTACCATTATAATTATTTTTATGTCTTTGTCTAGTAGTTCTATCACATGTCCAACTTCTGAGAAACGTTTATTTGGTTGATTTTTGTCCTCTTTGTGAATCATATTTTTGTGGTTCTTTACAAGCTTATTATTATAAATATAACATTACCTAAACTTTGAGGAAATTAAAAATAAAAATAATTCATAAGTATGATATTCTAATACCTTTCACTTTTACATTTTTACATTTTCTCATCTACATTTGTCCACATCCATCTATATTTTACATACTTTACATAACAGAACTATCACAAACATTTAGATATAAAAAGGGGATAACTATACATACATCTATCACTCTGAATTTCTTACTGACTCTTATCCATGTGTATATCACAATTTTGCAGTTGTAATAAAAGTATATCATCAAATTAATATTTCTCTACTATTATTTTATATTACAAAAATCTTTAATATTCCCATATAGTCTTTGCTGTTTTTCCTCTTAAATATTTTAAATTTTGAAAAATTGCAAAGTAATTTATGCTTATTTTACAAGTAAAACAATGCAATTATATAAAAGAAAAAATTATATAGCACATCTTACTCCAAGTCCATTTCCTCAAGTAATAAATACTAACAGCCTGTATGTATCTTCCATATCTTTTTCTATTTTTTCTCTATTTCTTATCTGTACATAATATTTCACAAATACATACTTTTTATAGTTGTTTTGGAACACTTTTTTTCATTTATTACACTATAAATATCTTTCTAGATGAACAGATATATGCTTAGTTAATTCTCTTCAATATCTTTATTACATTCTCTACTAAGAATATAACGTATTTTGGTCACCATTTTCCGAAGATAGACAGTCCAATTATTTCCAATATTTTTGCCTCTTAAAATGATGCTGCAATACTGATTGGATGCCAGATGCAATAGTGGTTGAATTTTAACTTGTTAGTTGCTGGATATGTTTATATTCCTATAAGTAATCTTTACTTTTGTTCTGAGGAGCAGTTAAATTACTTGGATCCTTGGTAGTCTGTTTTTCAAGCTTTGTTAGATAGGACCAGAGTAGTGTTTAGTCTAGAGCAAAGTACTCCCCAATATTGTGGAAAAATTCTTCTCAGGATTCTACCTGATGTCCAATAAATATGAGGTTTTTTTTTCACTCTGTTTGATGAGAACAGAACACTATTACTTGCTCTGTGTGAGCTCCAAGGATTTTCCCCTTTTATCTCTTTGGGTGGGTATTTCCTGAGCCTTTGGTAGCCTTGTTACATGAACACACTAATCAGTTGTCAGCTGAACATTAGGGTTGGACATTCTGCAGAATAAATGTAAGAACTCTCTGTAGTGCTCCAGGATTTTTTTATCTGTGCTGCTCTCTCCTCTCTGGCACTTTGCCCTGAAAACTCTAGCTGCCTTGGATTCACAGCTCCGTCTCCTCAACACAGGGAGACTTCTGGTCTCTGCCTGGATTCTCCTACCCTGTTCTAATGTAATCATAGGGCTAAATTCATTGATTCCCTATCTCCCAAAAACTGGTGTCCTTGTTGCCTGATGCTCAATGTCTTGGGAAATATTGTTCCATATATTTTATCTATTTTGTTAATCGCTTCAGGCACAATGATAAACCTGGTCCCTGTTACTCCATCCTGGCCAGAAGCAGCTCACACAGCTTGAATTTATTAAGATATTATCTAATCCCATATCAGTAAATATGATCATTCAATTTAGAGAAAATTTTCTATAAGTAGTGAACACTCACCCATATAGAGAACCTTACTAAAGCAGTTTAAAAATTATCAGTCTGTGGAAGTTTGTAAGACTATCAAGTGATAATCCCACTCAAAAGCTCAGTACTAGCTTACATGCTTACTGATGACTCAAAATGGCAAGCACAATTTGGAGCTGTGAGAAGGAATAGAGTTGAGAGAAACAGCTACCACCTTGAGGATGAAATCTCCTAAAGTTAGGTCAGAATAATTTCTTTAGAGAAGAAAAACCTTTATAACCACACCACAGAACAAGGCTAAGAATCACTAAGAATAATGCAGAGGCAACAATATAAAGAATGCAAAAGGTTAAAGGACAAGAGAGTCATTGGGAAACCCAGACCATGAGCTGCCCGAAAGCAAAGTGTAAAGTAGGCTGGAGTGACTCTAAGAGCTGCTTTCTCCACCTTCTTACTCTCTATCTGCCTCGCACATTTATGAAATGAGCCTGACCTTTCATGTTAATGATTTTCATGTTAATAACTTAACGTTAACCCAGCATAGAGTATTTATATTTTAAAAGAAAAGAGGCAGAAAAAGAGAGCACTGCTTAATTCAAAGAAATCATTAATGACATATTTTCAGGAAGCCATAATAAATCAGTGAATGACACACTGTGGGGCACTGGGTGACCTTCTGAATTCACTTCTGTTCATATTAACAAATCACCACCCCCAATTTCACATGGTTGCATCACCTGCTCCAAGATAGGTTAAGCATGATTTTGGATTGGTTAGTTCTTCAGAGTAGCACTCTAATACCTCTATCTAATATGAGGAGTTTGGAGTACATTCTAAACGTACATCCAGAGCTACATTTCTACAAATTAACGAATAAGACTTCCTTTGAGGCCCTATGTAACTGAAAGGTTATACCGGAAATTTTGAATGCGTGTAAATGTCAATTGAGGTTAAAGTTGTATTATTAAAAGTTTAAATAATCATGTGAGAATAGGTTAAAGAAATGCCTCTTATATAAAATTTAAAACAAGAAAAACCTTATTAATGGCTTTTTAACAATTGAAGAGATCAAATGATGGTGAGCTGTTTCTCTATTTTTTTCCAAATCAGTAAAAGCCAATGCATTCAGTATGAAGAGATGCAGAAAATATTCCCGATCTACCTGACTGGAAAGTTTAGGGAAAACTAAAAATAGCTCTTTCCACAAGGTTAAAGAGTAATCAAATCTGCCTAAAGGCAGCACTGGTCAGTGCGGGCAACTTGTACTGCTTTATTTAAGCAGCCTCTTCCCTGCAGTCACCATGGCTGGTTTGAGTTACACATGTATGTTCTTCCCCCATGAAATGTGAACTGAATCCTTCCAAGCAATGGGCATAAAAATGTTTACATTTAAAATGAAGTTTTCACAAATAATGCATGAAATTTCCAGAGGTCTTGTGCATACTAGGGCTGAATGAATATCCTCAAAAGTCAGCTAAAACCAATGGTAGCTTAATCATTATGAAAGCCCCATGTTAAGAAAATTAATTATATGGTATATTCTCATAGAAGACTTTATGGTTATATTTTATAAATAAATGAGTTTTAAATAAAGCGATTTAATTGCCATAATTTTTAAATTCTATAAGGAAGTGCCCAATAATGTTTAACATTTTCAAGAACTTTTTAACATTCAAAGTCCTCTCTAGAGAATGTCGCTTCTGCCAACATGGCAGACTAAGTACTGGGGCTGACCTTCCTGCATAACTAAAAACGCTAAATAAAATACATCTTAAAATCTCCCTGAATGTATGACAAAATGAATAAAAACATTTTCATGGTCGAGTGAAGGAGGGGATCCAGAAAGATAAGCAGAAGACTAAAGCCAGCTTTCAACCGAGGGCACTTCCAAGCTCGGTTGACATGACTATTAGCTGTTGTTGTCAAGCAGGGTGCAGAGGACAGAATATACTGTCCAAGGCCCACCCAAGCTGGAGAGTCTAGTAGGATAACCCAGGACTCCCAAATCTGGGACTCCAATGTCATAAGGAAGAAAAAAATTAAATTTATACCACCCCAGGGAACAGCACAAGAACTGATTTCCTTGAAACTTGAAACTAAGTATGGGAAGAAAGGCAAATACCCTCTGAAGTCTCATAACCAAAAATCATCCCCAAAGCAAGTTGGCATTCTAAATTTACCTTACCGTGGTAGCCCAGTATATCAAGCAGGAAATTTAGTTTAAACTTCTCATGAACTGTTAGTACACCCAATAGAAGCAAAGAAACATCCTTTCATTAAAGGAATAAATAACTCCAATCTTGCACAAATTATTCCAGAGCATGGGTGAGGCTAATATAATCTTGACACCAAAAACCAACAAGAACGGTAAAAGAAGAGTTTCAGGCCAATTTAACTAGGAAACATAAAAACAAAAATTCCAAGCTAAATGGTAACAAACTGAATCCAAGGATGTAAAAAGAAATCAGCCATACCTCATTTTATTGTGCTTCGCTTTGCTGTGCTTCGCAGATACCACGTTTTCATCAATATTGAGGCAAGACCCTCCACCAGCAAAAAGATGACAACTTGCTGAAGGTTCAGTTCATAGTTAGCATTTTTTAGCAATAAAATACTTTTAATTAAGGTATATACATTGTTGTTTTTATACATAATGCTACTGCCCACTTAAAAGAGTACAGCATAGTGTAAACATAACTTCTGTATGCACTGGGAAACCAAAAAAATTGTGGCTCACTTTATTGCAATATTTGCTTTATTGCAGTGATCTGGAACTAAACTCTTAATACCTCCAAGGTATGCTTATAATGGATCATGCTAAAATTGGGTTCATCTCAGGAATGCAAAGTGAGTTAATATTATTAAATCAATTATTCTAATTCACCACATTAAAAGGGAAAATAAAGATAATTATATCATCTCAGTAAATGCTGAATTCCTAATCTGATAAAATTTTTAAAAAAGTATCTATTTTTTAATAGAAAACATCAAATGGCATAACTGGTAAGTAATTGAAAGCATTCTCTTAAAAACTGGAAACAGAATAAGCTAGCCCTCAGTCATCACTTCCGTGCAACACTGGAAGACTATCAGCAAAGTTAGGCAAGGAAAATTAAACTAAAAGCATAAGGATGATAAAGGAAGAAACAAAGTACATTTATTTCAGATTACTTTATTGCCTACATGAAGACTATACAGATAAATTATAAAAGCTAATGAGATACTGTAAGGATGCTAGATAAAAAGTATGTCAAAAATCAAATACAGCCCAGATGCTGTGGCTCAGTGGTTAAGCATCAACCTATGAACCAAGAGGTTGAGGTTCGATTCTTGGTCAGGGCACATGCCTGGGTTGATCCCCAAGAACGCGGAGGGAGGGGGGCAGAAGGCAGCCAATCAATGATTCTCTCTTATCATTGATGTTTCTCTCTCCTCCCTTCCTATCTAAAATCAACATAAATATATATTTTTAAATCAAATACATTTCAACAAACAGCCACAGAAAACTTTTTTAAAAGTATACATTCATATTATGAAAAAATAGAAAATAAATGAATAAATCTATCAAATGTGCAGAAAAAAACTTTACAGATAAAAATATTAAAAATTCAATAAACAGCACTAATAAAGTCTAAACAAATGCAATTATATACAACGTTCATAACTTAGAAGATTCAATATCATAAAAATAATTCTTGCCCTAGCTGGTTTGGCTCAGTGGCCTTCGGACTGAAGGGTCCCAGGTTCCATTCCAGCCAAGGGCACATGCCTGGGTTGCAGGCCCGATCCCCAGTAGGGGGCGTGCAGGAGGCAGCTGATCAATGATTCTCTCTCATCATTGATGTTTTTATCTCTCTATCCCTCTCCCTTCCTCTTTGAAGTCAATAAAAATATATTAAAATAATAATAATAATAATTCTCTCAAAATTAACTTATAGAGCCAGTGCAATTCCAATCTAAATCTAAACAGTGGGATCTGACAAATTGATTTCAAACTTAATATAGAACACAAAAGTCCAAATATGACTATTATACTCCTGAAGAACAACATGAGGGGACCTGAGAAAACAAACATTAAGAATTACATACAACTCCAAGGATCTCAAAAGCAACTTTATTTGCTTTACAAAACACAAACTTGTCTTTTTATTCTTTCTCACCTTACTCACCTGTATCACTGTCTCCAATCACTCAAGTATACAGCTATGAAGACATCATCTTTGGCTCCTCCTTTTTTTCTACTCTCTTGACCTTTCACCTCAAGGCCAAGCAGTTGGCGACTGGTTTCTTAAATCCAATCCCTCTTTTCTGTAACTACTCATTCCTTCCAAATGCAAGCACTCTTCAACACTGACTTCTACTACAACTCTAACAAGTTATCTCCCTGCTTCACTTGCTCTTTACTTCCTATACCAACTACATGAACCCTTCCTTTACAACCCCTCCTATCTATACAATGTGGCTGTAATCAAGCCAATTATTTACTTTAAATTTTCAGTAAATCTCCTTCTCACTGCCAAGAAGATCAAGTTCACTCCCCTTACCAGATAACTAAAGATCCTTTACATTGCAACTTCCAGACTCATTTCTTGCCAAAGTACAAACGCTTCATACCTTTCGTTCTGTCTGCATTAGACTATTTACCACTTTCATAAAATTCTGTAACTCTTCACAGCTCTTCGCCTGTTAGTTATTTAACAGCCTTCTTGGTTATCACACCAACTGTGACAGTATAGTAATGCTTGTGTTCAAGAAACACTTATTTTACTTAATAATGCCCCAAAGTTCAATAGTAGTGAGGTTGGCAATTTGGATATGCCAAACAGAAGCCATAAATTGCTCCCTTTAAGTGAAAAGTTGAAAGTTTTTGATTAAATAAAAAAGAAAATTATATGCTAGGGTTGCTAAACAAAATCTTCTATCCATGAAATTGTCTAATTTATCAATTAAACTTTACCAAAGGTATGTATAAATAGAAAAAAACATAGAATATATAGGGTTTGGTACTATCCACAGTTTCAGGCCTCCACTTGGGGTCTTGGAATGTATCCCCCACAGGTAAGAGGAGACTACTGTATACCATAAATAAAGCATATTCCAGGAAATATTTGTAAGAATATATATTCTGATTATCATAATATATAATAGTATCTGTTTTCAAATACTAAATTGGAATAATTTAGCATACAATTATGTGATTTGAATATAAGCAAGTATTTATACATAAACTAATATCTACCTGCAAATGGTAACGTTAAGAATACACCAGATCAGACACTGTATCATATTTCATATCTCTTAAACCCAAAGATAAATCCATGTTTCACTCCCAGGAAGTGTTCAATAAAGCGTTGATGAATTTATGAATATTTCTAGCTTAGAGCCATGTGCTTAAATTTAACTCTGCGTAAACATAGGATTGTGAGTATGTAAGCTCTTCAAATTAATCCAGATGGCAAATAAAATCTGAACCAGAAATTACTGGAAGACTAGATGGCCAAGATTCTATTCACACATTAGTTCATGTGAATTGAAAATTGTCAGTATGTTTTTAGTATATCAAGCATTTGAGCAAGTAGCCAAGAAAACAACACATAGACATGTTTATATTGTTAACCTCTGATATCTTTCCAAACAAAAATGTCTATTTAGGGTTTTAACCTCTCAATTGCAATATTTAGAGGACTTGAGATATGCACATATGGTGGCAAGAAAAATGAACTTTATCCCACAAATGTTTTTTATAAAGATCATCTTCCCACAAATAATCAGTTGCAATTCAAGAATAATCTTCCACCTCCTATATATTTATGCTACTATGAATAAAAATTATACAGTGTTTACTACTGTGTTCCAGACAAAGTGATCATTACTTTACATTCATTTAGTTCTTCAAATAATACAAGCATCATAACACCATCTCCATTTTATAGATCAGAAAACTGAAGTTTAAAGGGGTTAAATATTGTGCCCAAAAGCCTCACAGTTACTATATGGTAGGTCCAATATTAGAACCCATGTCCATCAAACTCCAAAGACTACTCTGCCTCCCTGAAATCTTAAAATATAATTTTTGAAGCCAACCCCAATTTTCAAAAATGAACTAGTGCCCCCTAAAAGTAAAAAAGAAGAAACATCATGGCAACGATAGCAACACATGACATCCAGAGTTTCATATTCAAAATCTAATTCCATCACTGAGTGACATAAGGCAAGTTATCTTAAACACTAAGCAACAGGTGCAATTCAATATAGAAATAAGATAGAGTATCGGATACTCATTTTTGCAGCCTACACTTTTGTGCATGAAGCTGCATCCCAACTCTGAGCTCCACTATATACACTAGAGATCTGTTCTTACTGCAAACATCTGAACCCTGGGACACTAGGGAGGTGTGCTCTATAATCATCATCTTCCTTCGGTATTTTAACTCTTGGTCACTGGTTCACAAATCTCTTTCCCCCATAGAAACATAAGGCAACAGAAGGCCCCAGATTTAGGTCATTACTTCCGTTACCCATTCCAGATGGCAAATCCCAATTATTTCTCCCCGAACGACTGCCTTCAGTCTACGCTCCATCCAGGTCCAGATAGATACTATTTCTTCTCCTGGGACTAAAAATATATATAAAAGAAAAAGTTTCCCTTGTCCCCAGGTTTCAAAAAGAAGGAGACAGAAAAGGGAAGCCTGTTTTACCAGATTTTGTTCTTACCCATTTGTTAGAGAACAAGTATAAGCAGGAACTCTCCCTCCAGAAAGCCTGATATTTTGCTAAAAACATGTTTCCTTCAAAGAAATTGTAATATAATAAATATTACATATAGTATGTATTTTGAATGTACCAGATTTTCTACTCTTAGGAAACTAGACTGGATTCCAAGAAGTTTAGTTAACCTTATGAACACTAAAAGCTTTCAAGCTTTGGATCTTAGGGCTTTTAGACAAGTTGGGATTGAAAAGGATCAAGTTATTTATGTACCTTCTCACAGTGTATTTATTTTCTCAAAGGCATTCACACGTCATTTACATACATAATGTACACTGTAAACCACTTTCCTGAATTGCCTGCATTTGAAAGAATATTCTTCACACTCCATGGGCTCATAATCATGAATTCACTGACTACTCAGAGAGCAAATTGAAAGTGTGAAGCAATTTAACATGTACCACACAAAATGCTAGAACCTGTGCCAAGAAGGAACACTAATGACTGAATTCTACTCAAATTCAATTCAACGCCTGCCTTAATCGACATGGAAAGCCTGCTGTCACAATTTATATACTTGGGGCAACACACAGCAGTGTCTCCCCAATGCTATTTAGCATTTTCATTTGTTTCATACCTAACTGAGGCATTTCAATGGTAGGTCTCCCCACTCTGACAAAACAGTACATGGCTTATAAAATGTAAGGATGTTGAACGCGAGTTGTATTCTCAGTACAGAAAACCACAGTGGATGGATGCCCACTGCACAAAGACCATCACTTCAACTGCCAGGCTCTATACATCCGTGCTGGCTGGAGGGCCAGCGCAGAGCATTCAAAGAGAGAATGGCCTCTGGAACACAGAACCTCAATTCCTGTTCTCACCACTTACCGACTGTGATGACAGCCACGCAAGGACATTTTTGAGGCCCAGTGTCCCCTTTTGCCCAAAAGGGGTAAGAATAATGTTAACTAGATGGGATATGGTGAAGACAGGAGCCCATTTAATATGTTTAATGCAAAACTATGAACTAAGTTATTTTGACATGAGTCATGAAGGCAAATCTTACATATGTGAGGGATATGAGATTCCAAATGTATTCTCTTAAAAATTCTCAATTTGGCTGTTTTCTAGTTACACATGAGGATCTTCCTGTGTATTTTAAAAATTTACCTTCCATGAGATGAGGCATACTTCATAACACAATAATATGAGTACAAAACAAAAAATGCCATCAAGCCCTAACCAGTTTGGCTCAGTGGATAGAGCGTCGGCCTGCGGACTGAAAGGTCCCAGGTTCGATTCCGGTCAAGGGCATATACCTTGGTTGCAGGCACATCCCCAGTAGGAGGTGTGCAGGAGGCAGCTGATTGATGTTTCTCTCATCGATGTTTCTAACTCTCTAGCCCTCTCCCTTCCTCTCTGTAAAAAAAAAAAATTAATAAAATATATTTTAAAAACATTATTAAAAAATAAATGCCATCAACCCTCAACTACTAGGCATTTGTGCTCCAAACGATCAAAGCAGAGAAACAGAGTTCCTCCCTTCCAGCACAGTCGCCCCATTAACCTGATGCCAAGGCGGTTCCCAATGCTGCACAAGAACCGAGTTTGTCCTAATAAACACGTCAAGTCCACTCATGGCCGAAGAAGCAAGCTCGAACGACGTTGATATTAGCAACCAGGCCAGGGGCCATTCGAGGTGCCCCTGCGGTACATAACCCATGTGCTGACAGGTTAACATAGATAAGCAATGTAAGGAATGAAGAAACTATTCCACCCTCTCACCCCTCCACCTCTGCCTCCCCACCACACAAATTAAATGCAATCGATAGGAAGTTCAACAACACAGACAGTATCAAATGCTGACATAAATATGTGGTTTGTGTCTCCCTCCCTGTAAAGATTCCTGTAATTTGTAAAACAGTGCAGTGGATTAAAAACTGTTGAAATGTCTTTATTAAACACTGAAGTAAATGCTTTGAGTAGGATACTAATACATAAAATTAGATTTTGTTGGGGAAAAATAATGTATCTTGGAAGCACTTCTGACCTACTTAATGAATGGTTTCAACTTTTTAGAACTGTTAGCATTTGAAGAAGTTGGTTCGTGTCCCATATGGTCTATAGCAAATATTTTGCCTTAAACCATACATGTAAATTGCAGGAGAAGAGCTGAGTCAGACAAACATCTTCTCAGTTCACTTTCTGATTTTCAATTAACATCTAATTTACAATACTTCTTAATACAAATATATAGTTGAGCTCTTCAGACGAGCTTGACAGGATTAGCACACATTTTGTAAGGAGCTGACAAAACAAGCATTCCATTAGCCAGCCCACAGTGTCTCAAAATCTAATAATCAAGATCCCATTTTCAGCACTGACAATGGCAAAAAAGTAAATAAGCAAGGGATCCCCTCCTCCCACTTTGTGGGGAAGAACACATTTTGTAGAATTCATTCCATAGCTTTGAGGCTATAATTTTTTTTTTAATTTCCTTCCCAAATATTATTATTTAATACATAACTAGAGGAAGTACACCACTAACCATATTTCTAAAACGTTCTACTGTATGCAGGGTTGGGGAAGAGGACACTCCACGCCTTAATTTAGGAAATAGAAGACCACGATTAATTCCAGGTCTTGGAATGTGAAAGAACTGGAAGACGCCTCAAAAATCTCCCCAGCAGAGGGAATCCTACGTCCCCAGGAATCTTGCCAGGCACCTGAGCCCTGGCCTAGGCCAGGCCTAGCTGTGGGCTCAAGATGCGGCAGGGGGCTTCCCTACAGTTCGGGGGGAGCAGCAGAGCCCCTTCCCCCACCTCCCCAGACACCAGATGGCCCCAGCGGGATGTGCAAGGCCACAGCTTAAATGGATTATTTGCCTCTATCTCTTCTAAGCATTCTTAGAAAAGCTTAGGGAGGGAACTGGATTTAAATATTCTAAAAGATGGGTCTAAGGCACTGCTTGAAATAATGGGTAATATTCTAAAAAGAAAAAATACAATAATGATGGTACATCACTAGCAGTTAATATTTTCTACCTGAGTTCTAGAAAAATTTAAGGGCTTTCTTCTTTCCACTAATCTCAGTGATTGAGAGGCCTAACGGATGACTGATGTGACTAATATTCTTAAGGTGTCAAAGAATAGGGTGGCAACCAAGGGAGCCTAAATTTTAAATCAGGGAAATCTGCTAAGATGTAAAAAAAAATAAGACGCATACATCTACAGTGGAGGAAAACAATATGGTTTCCGTAGAAGAAACCCCGCAATGGCATATATTATAGACTTTCGTAGAAAAGTGAGCCATCATGAAGGCCAGCGGAAAAGCTGTGAGATCATATATGAACTTTTTCAAAAGGTCTTCTCTAGACTCTTTCACACTCTTAACTGTTTCAATGTGGACAAAGGAAGCCTAAACAGAGAAGGGATGGGAATCCCTGACCTGGAATCCCTTCTCTTAGGTAGTTCATGTAACAATGCACGAAATTTATCGGTCTAAGGGTATATATTCAAGAAAAATAACCTTATTCATATCTAATAACAGCAACTGCCATTTGTTGGCCAAAAAATGGATGTGGGTCCTCATGACAGAGGCTAAAGAATTACTATTGCAAATGAAGAACAGAATACAAATATGTAAAATATAATGCCTTAGCCATCCCTTTTGCAAAAACTGTATTTTGGCCACTTCTGAATTGGCCCCAGACACAGGAGGAAAAAAAAAAAATTCAAGATCTGAGAAAGGAAAACTAAAACAGAAATGACTGGCTTAGAGAAGTGGCTCCATGGAATGCATTTTTAACATGAGGATTTGGCAACCTAGAGTGGTGCCAACCAAGAACTATATGTTTGGGTACTTAATATTATGATGGAATAGGGTAGACATGGTGTTGAACATCAATTCTAATACCACACCTATGAGGCTGCCAATGAAGCTAGAAAGTCCAACATCGAGGACTAAAAGAATGATAAAATCTTATGGAGAAGTTATAAACTTATGAAAACTATCCCTAGAATTAGTATACTAGGAAACTAGGGCACTGGTTATAAAAGCAAAGTGGAAAGGAGATACCTTTAGGATGCCAAAAAATCTATTTCTATATAAACAGGCTTGCATATGTGACTCTAAGGCAAATGTAACCTTGCAAATCACTGACCTTTAATCATGCTTGGATTTTTTTCAAGAGAGAATCATTGACTCAGAAGATTCCAAGTAGAAAGTCTTTTTTCAGAGTGCTCACACTTGCGTAAGAGGATAAGGTTATCCTTCTGGACAAATATTTACCTCATCTGTCTAATCAGCTTCCACGCATCATTCAAAATACTACTTTCTTCAATTTCTTTTGACATTATATTTTCAATTGCCTGAGCTTTCCTGATATACCCTGAAGTACAAAAAGAGAAAAGAAGAAAGAAAAGGAGGGGGAAGGGAGGGAGAACACCAACTTGTTTTATCAGCTCTCTGCTTTTCCAGGTAATCTCTAGACAAATCTGAGAGATTAATTTACACACTGAATTTGCCCAGTCTCTTCACATATTAACACTCAGATTTACACCTATTAGAATAGTTCAACAGTGAAACAGGACACCTCAGTCTCTGTTCTGGAAGGACTTCCTGCAGCATCAGCGTCTCAGTGTCCCTCAAGACCATTCTGAACTGGAGAGAGTAAGAGAAATCTGATTGCAAATTCAGGTGGCCAGGTACTGCACAGAAGAAAGGCAGTCAGGCACTCCTTTGAATTATCTGCATCTTTGTGACTATTTATACGGACATTAATTACCTATATTCCGTCCTAATAGATTTGGCTGCATAAATACATCTGAAGCTGTGCTGCATTAACTACTTACTTTCATGTATACCAAAAATGCCTTTTGAAATCAAAATTCAATTAAATTAATACGACTTCTTTTTTGATCTACAGTTTCATGAATTTGAAGTCAGAGTTGTGATTGTTCCACAGATATATTAAGTACTGTTTCACAAATACATTGAGTATGGCACAAGTTATCATTATGAATATTCCTCCTTGGGTAACATTTGAATTTGGTTAGAACAAAAGTTTGTAGATAAGGGGTAAAGATCAATATTAATAATCTATAGGTATTTGGAACAAACTACACACCGAACAGTAATTCATCCTGTGATAAACATTAAAAATTAGGTATGACCTTTGTCCTCAAATACTATATGTTCTTTTTTTAAATATACAGTATATTTCTATTGATTTCAGAGAGGAAGTGAGAGGGAGAGATATAAACATCAATGATGAGAGAGAATCATTGATGGGCTGTCTCCTGCACGCCCCCTACTGGGGATCGAGCTGCAACCCCAGCATGTGCCCTTGACCAGAGTGGAACCTGGGACCTTTCAGTTCGCAGGCCAATGCTCTATCCACTGAGCCAAACCAGCTAGGACAAGGACTTTATATTCTAATTGGGCTTGGAAAAGATGAAACTATTTTCTTAGCCATTCCACTCAAATCAGATATAAAAGGAACTGCATTTGTCTTAGTCTGGACTCCAGGTAAAGCTGGATGGATTTCTACTGTTTGCATTTCAAGGAAGGCTTCCAAAAGGCCAGCTAAGACTGCAGTAACCATTCCATACAGCCAGACTCTGCAGCCAGGAGACTTAACATTAAGTTCTGGGCAATCTTAGCAAACACATTTAACTTCACCAAGCATTTGTTTTCCACTCTGTGTAATGGGAAGATTAATAAACTCCACCATACAGAGCTGTAGTGTTCAGGTGAAATAATGTACTCAAATGTGCTCTGAAGCCATAAAGCCTTTTGACACCAAGCCAGAAGAATATTAGGACCCCTGTCAGAAAAGTTCAAAAAGAATACTTTATTCCAGGGCCAAGCCCTCCACTCCGAATTTTGGAAAGGGCAGGTCAAAGGTGCCCTGGAGTCTGGAGAACACAGTCCTTTTTGCTTTTGAGTGGCCATCTTTCACATATCTGTCCTCATCTCACTTTAGGGACCTTTTTTTTTTTTTTGGACTCTTGTTTGGGATTTCAATGTACTATATATTTTTTCTGTCATTACAACTTTTGTCTTATACAGTGCCAAAAGGGAGGCACAAAGATTTTGCCATTCTTTAGCCAAGATGGTAAATCTAAAGCCTTTCATTTCACTAAATTAAAAAGCAGGGTTGATACTTTAAAAAGTGATCTCAGATTTTGGGCAAACTTCTCAGCCTTCCACTTGGGCCATTCTTATTTCACTTTCACTACACACACAAGTATGCTTCTGGTACTCAAAGACAGGGAAGAAATAAGATTAGAGTAATAATCTATTCAAGGTTGTTTTAACTTCAACAGTTATGTTCAAAATAAACCTGTGTTAAAGGAAAAACAAAAGTAAATGCTGTTAAAGGTTATTTTTCCTTACCCTACATCTTATTTGCTGAGGAAAATAAACATTTATACTTGAGGTGTTTCAATCTGTACGGCGCAACTGCTGAAATTTTAAAATTGAAAACATTCATAAATAGAAAAGAAACCACTTGTCTTCACAAAATCTTCTTCTGGACAATTTCTAACAAAAGATAAGCTTGGAATGACATAACTGCTGAAAATGCATTAGCTAATTTTTGACACTGCTTATTATATAGTCACATTTGAAACTAATGATGTTTAAAAGGCAGACACTTTTACTTTCATTTGTGTACAAAATTGTATTTATTTTCCTGGAATTGGGCCAACTGAGCCCTGTTCAGCTCAGGTTGATAGCTGGTTGAATCTTTCACACAACAGAGTAGAAAGGTTTTCCTAGACAATCTTTAGAAATAACATACTTCCTTTCCACCTTACCTAAAACAATAAAGTGCACCATTTTCACCCGGTGGTAGATATTATTGAAAACAAATTTCTCAATAAAAAGCACGTTTAGGAGTTGTACTGAATTCTGGTTGCTCCGCGCCACTAGTTACCCCTGGCAGAGCACAGCCTGTCCTCCCAATGACCAAGGAAGGCCCAAGAAACTTTTAGTGGGATAGACTGAGTGTTAAAGGGGAGAGGGGAACATGTGTAAGCCAAAATGAATTAAATCAGGGTGTGTGTGTGTGTGTGTGTGTGTCCTGGACTAACAGGTTTCTTCTAAGCTACTTCGAGTTTTGATGAAGTATCTGCAGCAAGAGTTCACCAGGAAAGATCTGATAACCTGAACGGAGCGCGCGCGCGCGCACACACACACACACACACACACACACACACACACACACATCCTCCTTGTCAGAACAATGTGCTATCAGAGGCTGAAATTAACAAGGGAATTTCCATCAGTTTTCCTTGCCTGCAGCACTCCTTCCTTCAGGCGCAAGAGAGGTGTTACAAGGTTACCTAGCTACGGGAGGGAAGAACTCGCAGTCACGGACCGAGGAACCCCGCGCACCATCTGGAGAGGCAGAGATGCGTGTGGTCCTCGGCCCATTCCCTTCCTCCGCCTCCGCGAAGCCCACGCCTCTCGGGATGGGACAGAACTCGCCTTCGGCTCACAAACAATTCTCACTGTCCGGTCGGTCCCCATCACCCCTGGAACCTTCCTTCAGAAGTCAGTCGCAAGTCCACACTGATGCCGGGTCACCCCCACCTCAATTCGGCAGAGCCAGGGCTCGGGAGCGCCGGGAGCCCCGCGGGAGGCGAGGCGGGCGCGGGCGTCCCGGGGCGCGGCGCTCACGTGGTCTCCGGCCGCGGCACGTGCAGCTCCGACCCGAGGCGGCGAGAGGGAAGCACCGCCCCGCGCGGGAGGAGAGACCCGCCGAGGCGCCGGGCGCGCGCCGGGGAGGGGAGGGGAGGTCCCTGGCGCTCCGGGACCGGGCGCGGAGAGGAGCCTGAGCTTCAGGCGGTGCCGGTCCAACTGCAGTTCCCTCCCGGGGGGGGTGGACGCCGGCAGGAAGACACAAGTTTGAATGGGGTGGCAACTTTGATTTTCTTTTTTTAAATGGGCAAATGCATTGGAATTCCATCTAGCGTGAGAGCTTTCCAAGGGCGTCCCCACCCCCTTCTCGCCGGGCACCCACGCTGGAAATCCCTGGCCAGGAGGGAGCAGACGGGTCCCGAGGTAGCAATTCCCTCCCCACCCACCGTGCGGGGAACAAAGAGGAGGTGTCGTGCCCGCCGGGCAGCAAGCCGGCGGAGTGTGGGTGTTTAAAACCCACGGCGGCCAGCTGTGTTTATGCCGCGTTTCGTCTGGCTGGGGGAGGGGAGGGGGGATCCGCTCCAGGACGTTCTTCCCGACCTGGAAGCCTGGGGCTGGGCACCCGGTGCCGCCAGCTCACCACTCCAGTCACCTCGGGGGTCCGGAGGGAAGGGAAGGGAAGGAGGGGCGGCGGAGGGGCTGGCCAGGGAGGGAAGGAAACAGGTGAGCTCCCACCCCACCCACGGGCCACGGAGCGCCGCGGTCCCCCGCGCGCCGCGTCCCAGCCTGGAGAGGCACTTACCGGCTTTACACGGGTCCTTGTAATCTATCACCTCCTCTTTTTCCTCTTCGTGTCCCTCAAAAGTGTCATCATAGTCGAGGCCAGCGCAGACCCACAGCTCCCCGCAGAAAATAATCCCCGAGGCCACCAGCCACCAGAGCATCCTCGGGGAGAGCGTTCCCAGCCCCATCCTCCTCCCCGGGAGGAAACGGAGGGGACCGGCCCGGACCGGGAGGAGAGGCGTCCGCGGTCCGCGCTGATGTGCGGGGGTCAAGGGGACCGGCGCTCCTCTCCCCGCGGGGAGGCTCCTCGGCGGGACCGGGGTGCTCAGGTGTCCGGAGACATGCGTGTGCCGTGGGGACAGTAGAGTGGGGGGGGGGCAAGAAGTGCCTGTTACCCCCAGTTGCAGAGAGAAGTTGGCGACGGGCCCGCGGGTGGGCGGAGGGCAGGTGAGGAGCTCGTCTCCCGCAGGCGGGGAGGAGCGGCTGCGGGCAAACTCAGCTCGGGCGGAGTGGGCGCTCGCAGCCGGCCAGGTCGTCCTTCCGGCGGCCGAACTTCCCGCGGCCGCGGCTGGGCGAGCGGGCGCCCCGCGGGCTCAGCTGCACCCGGAGCTCCGGCTCCCGCGCCGCGCCCCCGCCGCTGCCGGGACCTGGCGGCCGAGCGCGAGCCGCCGCCGCCGCCGCCTGCGCCCGCCGCCGCTGCTCCGGGAAGATGAATCCGGTCTGCACATCAGCACATCTGAACTGAAAGGGGAGACCGAGGAAGGGGGTGGGGGGCAGGCAGGTCTACGCCTCGAGACCTTAAAAGCCTGCTGGAGCCCCGACTGCGAGGAGAGCCGAAGTAGGAGGATTGGGGGATGCAATGTTTGCCTTTTCCCCCCCCCAGGCTGTCTTTTTACCCTCTTCCTAACTTGAAAAAAAAAAAAAATCTTCGCCGCATCTAACCCAATCACTTGCATCCTGCTTACTTATTCATACAATCAGGGTCAGGATCCGGGCCACAGCCTCCGCTGTGACTTCTTTTGATAGCCTTATACAAACAAACAGACACGAGCGCGCTGAATATTCCATTTCTATTTTACCGAAGATAAAAATAAATGTATATAATGTGTATCTGCGTCCGCGAACAGCAATTAATAGACGATGTCCGTGTCAGTCTTGAGAGTCAGACCGGGGAGTGGTGCGAGGGACCCTAACTTAGCTCCAGATCTCTGCTTCCCCCCCCCCCCCCGCCCCCCAAATAAACAGCCCGAGTGTTTCTTTCCTTCGCTGCCCATTCACGTGAGTCCAACCCGGGAATGGAGGAAAAGTGCCGGAGCCTCCGTGACTTAGGTAAGGAAACAGTTTAAAAGTCCTTTAAAAGCCCCCTAGCCAAAAACTTTCGCTAAGAACCAAGATCCTCAAAACTACAATTAGAAGAAAGAAAAAAACAACAAAAAACATTCAAAGTCAAGTTACAGATTGCAGCCGCAGCAAACGTTAAGACCTTGCTGATGGGCTGGCGCTGTGGCTCACGTGGGCGCCGGCAGGGAAGTTGGAAGGAACACTCGGGAAGCCAATTTTCTCTGACAGTTCTGGCGCCCGCGCCCAGAGTTGTGCTCGGTATCCCTGGGCTTGAGCTGTTTTACACCGGAGAAGAGTGTGTAAAACCTGGCAGCAGGATCCGCGAGGTAAACCGCATGTCAGCCTACCAGACGCAAGACAAACACAGGCTGTGGGAAATTGGGAAGAAGAAAAAAAAAAAATCAGAGGAAATCTCTGCAAAACCCCCGGTGTGCGCAACTCAGAGGTTTGCCCACATCTGCAAGTCGTTTCCAAAATAGGTGAGAAGTCCCCCAAATATCCAAGGGACTGGTGGTTGGGAGCCTTTCCTTTTCCAACTAAGTCTTGAACTGTCACCTTAGTGGGGACTTCTAAAAAAACTCCCGTTGCCTTTACATGTTAACATTTAACTTTCCCAAGCTCCCATCAGCATACAGGCTCATCGAAAGGGAAATATGAAGGTAACTACACACACACACACACACACACGCCTTTGGCAGGTAGACCAGATGTTTGGTTAGGGGATTTGACCAGGTTTTATGTTGGTTGAAGAAAAATTAGAGGCTAATCTTGAAGAAGTATCAACTATTTCCAACTTGAACTAAAAATAAAAGGATGGGAGGACTAGGCAGAACTGACTGGCAAGAGAAGCAGCCTCCCTTATGCAGATCTCAAACTCGTAACCTCCAGCTCACAGAGCAGAGAGCAGGTTTGAAAAGAGCATGTTCAATGAGCTGGTGGAGGTATTTGGTTTTGAAAACTCTTGCTGAGTCATTCTCAAGTTCTTTTACCCATCCAAAAAAAAGCTTGCATAATTAATAAAGGTGTTGCTCTAGTGCAGGGCTAAACAATGTATTCTGCTTAGCCCCTGGGAAAGCCTAGAAAATCCGACTTTCCGTTAGAGATCCTTGCTCTTGAGCTGCTGACAGTGTCCCAACTCCCTGCCCCCCACCTTCTAAAATGCCCCTTGGTAATCCAAATGTCAGCAAACATCTCATCTCATGAGACTATGTGATCATATGTAAATTTGCAAGACTTGGTACCTGGAGTTTGCCTAAACACCACTTACTTTAAGGAATAAAGATGTCTCATTCTTCGGTCCTGAAAAAAAAAAAAAAGAAAAGTACCATATAGGGACATCTGCCTCATTATATAGTGATTCCTATTATGCTTTTCTTAAAGAATTTATTATTGCTTAGTTTTATAATTTTATAAATGTGCAATCCAGAGTTAGAACATAGTAGAACCTCAAATCAAAATATAGAAATGTTTCTTTATACCTAAAATATTTGCAGAGAATACTTATTTGCATCACAGGCCTTTATTAAATCCAAGTTTATAATATTAAAATACACACTTTAAGCTTAATTTATTTCTAGAGTTGCCATGATTGCAAACTAAAAATAGTTTGCCCTGTCCATGGAAAAACATGAATTTACAAGAATTTGCAGGAAAATATAAAAACAAGAATGTGCACATGAGAAGGGAGTTGAGTGTTTGCAGCCACATACATGTATACACTGTGAACCCAATCTCCTCAGGAAGATAAGAAGAGGAGATGGATTCCTTTAGTAAGACATGCACTGAAGTCACCTTGGAGTCTAGCTGGCAACTGCCATTGACCAGCATGGCCACCTGCAGCAGGACCCCATCAGCCCCCAGCAATCCTCCAGAATAAAGCCGCCCAAGATAACTGAAGCAAGAGGCTCCTTCTATGCCAATTGGTATACCCCATTTGCTATCACAGTGATTAAAATAAATTTGCCTTGTAGGCAATGTCATTTAGAAATGTCTATTTTCTAATGTAGTCAATTTGTGAAAAGCTAGTTGTGATTGTTTTCTGTTATGAAACCAAGGAATGCATGAATATATTCCCCTCAAGTCCCTGGTTTAAAATAATAATTCAAACGTGTACAAAGTAAAAATGTTTCCCTCTCTCCCTTGATCTCAGCCCTCTCCTCTGAAGTGAACACTGTTAACCTGTTAACCAAAGAGTGTATGTAGATGGACTGCTATGAAATTCTTATCTGCAGATCAAAACCAGCAAATATTGGCAATTTCATATGGTTCAATCAATTACTTTCAGGCTTTATTTTAAAACCCTGCTTTGGATTCATTAATACTGTTGAGTTTTTTAAATTACTCTATATGCATCTCAATAAATATTTTTAAGTGAATAAGCCTTTGACTCCCACGTTTTCTTTTCTTAAAATGTTATATTCTATGATTTTTATATCACAGTATTTCATGCATCACCACTGCAGTAGGCTTCCAACCCTTGAAAACTAGGTTGATACTACATTCAGTCAAAACCTGGGCTTATTGCTGTTTCCTAGTAATGAACTTAGTGTCAGAGACAGAATGAAAAAGTGAACAGAAAGCAATATTTGCTTCACAACAGAAGTGCTAAAGAAGGTGTTTATTTGTTTCTCCTCAGGAAAAGAAAAAAAAAAAAATAACCACCTTCGTTCGGCAGTTGACTCTGGTGTGGATGGGGGCAATGACCCGAGTCTTTGGTTATTCCTTGGTACTTGGTAGTTGGCTGTGCCTCCCTAGTCTCTAGCATGCCCGGGCTCTGGGCACGGAGGCACCCTTTATCTTATAGCTGTCAGTGACTCCAGACCTCTCACCTGTCCTTCTCACCCCATTCTGATGCGACCCTCTGCATAACGCTTTATTTTACCATCCTTTGTCTTAGGCTCTCTCTCAGCCCTGAGCATTTCTACACCTCTCTCACATGCAAATCTTACTTTTCATATTTTCTTGCAAATTCTTGCAAATTTATGTTTTTTCATGGACAGGATAAGAATAGCATCTCTTAATTTTAGTTGTCTCCCAAAGTATGATACTTCAACCACTAATGGTACATGCGATGATTTTTAGCTAACAGTGATAAACTTAAAAAAAGGTGTTAATGGTTACATATATGTGTATATGTACATGTGTACATATGTATATATGTGTATATATGTATTAGAAAAAATTCATTATTATCATATTTGCAATTGCATATGTATATATATATTTCTTATAATGATGCTTAGATTAAACAAGTTAGTTGCTTTATGATATGAAGTCAACAATAACAGTGGCACATGAAGGTTAACGGATGCTTGATAACCACTATCTAATTCAATCCCTATGTCCCCCTACCCTACATTGTCTGTGAAAAACAATCTTTTTGCACCTTTCCTGGACCACAGTCAATTCCTTCTTTTACTTGCTTATCACCCATTCTCATTGTCAGCCCCCAATTCAAAAAGGCTATGTTTAGACACAGAAATTGCAAGTATTTACTCTTAGCATTTTGGGCTTCTTTGCTTGTTTAGGCATTACTTGCTTCATAAGTCTCAAGAAGAGCCACTGGCTTTTTTGTTCAGAAACCACGTGTTATTGCCAAACAACTTCTGGAAATTGATAGATCCTCCCTTCCCCCAACTGATTGACTGAGTATGACGTAAACTGCACCAGTGGCCTGGACATTCCTGAGCACCTAACCAGGCACCTTATATGGACTATACATTCAACCACCAATCAGCACCTGCCAAATACCCTAAGCCCTTGATTCCTAAGTGCCTAATCATGTGCCTTATATGAAACCACCAATCAGCACGGGCCAAGTACCCTCAGCCCCATCCCTTCCCATTCCTCCCCTCAGAAGGCGTGTTCCCTCTGCACGTGTTGCTCTTCTCCCCTTCGGGGGGAGCCCTGGGCAGGGTCCTTCTCCTCTAATAAAGCCTGTAGTCCTGGTTTTCGGCCCTCTGTCTCATCTTTCATTAATCATTGTATCTTTTATTCAGAGATCAGCTTTACCAAAGGAAAACTGGGGTAAAGGAGAGGAAGAAGAAGGGGTCATCCCACTTCCCATCTGGTGGAACTCATAGTAGTTTCAATTGTGTAACCTCTACACCTCTACTGAATCCTCACTGTCGTCCCCTGGACACCTAGCTGGGGAGGCACAAGAGTATGGAGCTTGGACATATCCCTCAGCCTGCATTCCAGCTCTCTGATCACTAGCTTGGTCACTTCCATCCCACTTTTTTAACCTCCCATGTCCTCAGTTTCCTCATCCATAAAACAGGGATAATCTGAGGAGTAATACTATTTTATAAGGATTCAATTGATTACTATACGGGATGCACTTTCAGTACTGAGGGTATAGTGAACTTTTGGTACGTGTTTGCTGTTATCATCTTTACTGAGTTAAAAAAAATCAAACTCTTTCCAGCCCCTCTAAGTACATTATTTGGAAAGAGCCTTCTCCCCTTTCAGTTTGACCTAAATGGCATAACTCTAAGACATAGTAGCACATTCGAAGGTATGCAGGAGAGAGGAAGTAGACAAACTGGTTAAGATCATAGGCTTCACCAATAGAAAACATAGACTTTTAAGTCCCATTTTACCATTTAGTAGTTATTTTGCCTTGGACAAATTATGACCCTTACTTCACTTTTGATTTTTGAAACAAATTAAATACTAAGTAGGGTTGAATTGAGAATTAAGTAAGATTGTGCATGTAAGGTATAAGTACATCAAAAAGGTGATGATTATTAATTGACATTTTCCTAGTCATCTATGAGAAAAACCTGTTCATTATGGACTATCAGGCAAGAAATTTAGCTTATATACACACATGTACACACACATACTCACATACCTGGTTACAAATTAAATGAAATAGCTAGAAAAGTTTTAGTTAAAAATTCTACTAATACAAAACCTACCAAACTGAAATAAAGATTAGGTGACATCACTTTTGTTGCTTATAAATTCCCCAACAATATACTTCTGTGACTTAAATTTAGTATGTCTCTCATTTGCCATTTTCTGTTCCCTTAATTTAGCTAATTCGGTGCTGTGTCTCCCCGCCCCCCATATTATGAGCATAAGGTAGGTCTCCTAGTTTTTCCTATGCAATTTCCCTAGCAAATGAAATTTGTACTTTATTTCATTCTGCTTAACTCATGAAAATTAAAAATAGCCACTGAAGCCTTCAATAAACATACTATATACTTCCCATGCAATGAGAATAACTTAATTTAAAAATAAATAATGAAGTAGTAGCAGTTTCTTGTGAAAAAGAAACACCCATGCTCCATAAGGCCCATTATCCAGGTCAACCACTTTTCTGATCTTATGCTAGTTTGAAGATAGGGAGTAAGAGTTGGAATGAGTGAGTCATTCGCGAACATTTACTGTCACCTCATAATCTTTGGCCCTCCACTGGCTCCTGCGGCTGACCACTCTTGGGGCCCTGCTGCTCTGCTAATCTTTCTGACAAGGACTGTGCAATGGAGAACGGCATGTCTGATGGTGACCAAGGGCCTCTCGTCCCAGCTAATGCCCATTCTCCCTTCAAGCATCTGGTCACGCCTCACTCTGCATTGTATCCTTTTGTGTTCCTCAAATTATATTCTAGATAAATTATATTCTACTCTGCCTTGCATTCAAGTCATTGATGTAATCAAGGTCACATCTTTTTCATGCCCATCTTTTCCATGATGGTCTTTTCTGGGCATGAATCCCACAAAAGACTTTGAGCGTATCAGTGCAAATAACTTTTTTTATTGACAAAAATAAAATTGAGTCTATTTTATCAATCCAAAAAAATATTCTAATCACAAGAAATAATTAATGCTAGGATATGAAGAAAAATTAATTTTAAAATCTATACATTTATTATAAAAGCAAGGTTTGGGATCAAAGAACATCTTTGTTTTTTGTTTGGAGTTTTTAAAATCACAGTTTACATTCAATATTGTTTGGTGTTAGTTTCAGTTGTTCAGCACAGTGGTTAGACAAACTTCACAAAGTGTTCCCATCAATATTTTCAGTACCCATCTGGCACCATGGATACATATTACAATATTATTGGCTATATTCCCTGTGCTATACTTTACATCCCCATGACTATTTTGTAACTACTAATTTGTACTTTTTTGTTGTTGTTGTTAATCCTCACCCAAGGATATTTTTCTATTGATTTTGAGAAAGAGTGGGATGGAGTGGGAGAAAGAGAGAGAGAAACATCGATGTCAAAGAGACACATGGACTGGTTGCCTCCTGCATGCCCCTGACCAGGGCCAGGGATTGAGCCTGCAACTGAGGTATGTGCCTTCAACTAGAATGGAACCCAGGACCCTTCAGTCCTCGGGCCAATGCTCTATCCACTGAGCCAAACTGCCTAGGGCCAGATTTGTACTTTGCATTCCTTTACCTTTTCACCCATCTCCCCACTCTACTCCCCTCTGGCAAATCATCAATCTGTTCTCTGTATCTAAGAATCAGACAATGTCTTTGCGTCATTGTTGCTCTACTTGTTAGTTATCTTTGAACACTAATTCTTTCTTAGCACATTTTTCTCTTTCTCACCTTTAAAACAAAATGCTTACTCAGATGGTTATTTTGCAACGCAAACACATCAGCAGTATACATCACTTAGCATGGAGCCTGGCATTTAACAGGGGCTCAGAGGCTATGAAGTCTTGTCTCTTCTCGTGCTCACAGACACAGTCCTGAGAACACCAACAATCAAATCAGAGAATCTGAAAGGAAAGCTCATAAATAGTTATAAATTATAAGTATTTATAAAATGGTTGGGAAATACAAAATTATTTCTTCACAGTTAAAAAGAGACTAGCTATAAGGGAAGACTGGAGGAGAATGCTTATATCCATAACAGAACTCTTCTACTTCACAGTTTCATCGCTCCATCCTCTACCTGTAAACAATTAATTTACCTCCTCAAAATAATTTCTGATCACCTGGAACTAATACAAAATAATATTGAATGTGGACTGTCATTGAAAAAAGTTTTAAATGGATGGTAAAAATAAAATAAATGTCTGACAGCTAGATTTATCAAAGCAAATGTCTTTCAGTAATCAGTACCTAAAAACACAATGTGCTGAGACAAGTTAAATTGTAAAAGCTGACATTATCTACTAATTTCTTGATTAAGTTGTTGAGTAATTGGTTGGCATATATTTAAAACTTGTGTGTCTTTCGTTTTTATGAAGCATTGTAAAACCACCAAGTGATTTTATAACTTATTTAACTCTATTCATAATATGCAGCTGCACTTGAACACTAGTTTTTCTGTGAGTATTTCTAAACTCTCTATTATGCTCTGACTCTGGTTCTGGAGCCAGGCCAAATTTATTTTGTAAGCTGCACTGGGCTTTCAGGTGGCCATAATTAATGACCTTGGCCTTCATCTTCAGGTATTATAACTCACTTTGGGTCACTTTCCCAGCCACTAAAGCAATAGTTTTGCACTATAAAACCCATCTCCAATCAATATGAACCATCTGATACACACACACACACACACACACACACACACACACACACACACACACAGCTTTTGATCTTCAAAGCACTCTCACAACATTAACTAATGGTCCCTAAAATAGGTGAACATGGTTTGTTTGAGGCTAGCAACACAAACTCTAAAAATCTGAGATGCTGAATTCAAAGGAGACAATTTCCTTCATGTCTTTCCTCTTCCTCACCTCCTGGGGAAAGCTTTCATTCAGATTTGCTCTGTGTCTGACAACCCCCAAAAAAAAAAAATCTTGTCAACAGAGCAGAGCACAGCTGGCCCAGGGATGTCAGCTGTCTGAACAGTGGATTCCGGTTGTCTCGCAGGTCAGTGGGGCACTGGAACATGCACATGGCTTTGCCAGGGCACACGGGAGAGCTGGGTTATCAAAAGCTAATGATTCCGACAAGGCTTTGAAAGCACCCCTCATCCTCAATTATCTTGCTATTTCAGATGAAAATGGGTGTGGTATTTTAATTTTTTGCTAGTGGGAAAGTGCTGACATTTTTGGATCATTTCCTCCATTTTCTATGTTAGTTAGCATGTACTTGATAGAAGGTAATACCAGTGCCTTCCAAAGTATTCCCACTCCTCTAAAAACACCACCATCTGTGAGTTGAGGTCATAGTTTATTGTAAGGCTATGCTTGGCGTCTCATTCTTCACTAGTAAGCATTGTGGTGTTACAGAGCTGGAGAAGGTTGCTATCTATTTTTTCTCTCTCTCCATGATCTTGGGATTTTTTAAAAGTGTGCTCACTTATATGGGTTCCAACATCAACATAATTATAATTAAATCCTATTGCTAGAACAATTTATAAGTTCAGCTCCCCTTTAAAATAAAACACTTTAATAATTTCCAAAAGAAGTAACAAATGGTTTAGCCATTTCTAGATAGCCTGTAGAAATGAGTCGGTCCTCCTGTGTTTTCTTGCTCTATAATAACAGTTGCTATGAGAAATTAAAATTGTCATGTGTTTGGCTTTAAAATCAGTGCAAACTTTATGGCTTACACTTTTGGAATCATCAGCCCACATGCAGAGACCCTAGCTGCTCTTAATTATTAGTAAAACAGGAAAGTAATTAGTAGAGCAATTAATTCAGAATGCAGTGGAACATTTTATTAGCCATTTTAATTCTAATAACCCAGTATATAAATGCCTCCATTCACAGGACATGATGTCAAAGGATAAACAAAATTATGAAATAAGGAGCATTTCATAAAATAAAATGTGCCAGTAAATGACCTTAACTACACAAAAAGCATAATATCAGAGAAGATCAGTTACTAGGCAGGAAGAGTACAAACTAGTACTCTTCCTGCCTCTAAAAATTAACTGGCTCCTATTACCAAATTGATATTTACCGCTCTGACCTAAGTTTCATTATTTTTAATGTAGAATTTCCCAAAATAATATACATCAAAGTAAGCAATGTAATGATGATTTTTTTATTTAGCTCAATAGAACTTTTTTTTTAATTTTAGAGAGAGAGGAAGGGAGAGGGATAGAGAGATAGAAACATGGATGAGAGAGAGAGAGAAACATTGATCATCTGCCTCTTGCATACCCCCTACTGGGGATTGAGGCCAAAACCTGGGCATATGCCCTGACTAGGAATCAAACCGATGGCCTCTTGGTTCATGGGTTGACACTCAACCACTAAGACACACCAGCCTGGCTGTAGAACTTATTTTATTGCAAAATCAGTTGTTGCTTCTTTTAAATGTCAAGTACTATAGGCTGAAATGATGGCTACCTTTTTGATCTGTAAGATTTCCTATGCCTTTTAGAATTGCTATCAAAGATGAAATCTGTTTTTCCTCAATTGTTACAATATATTTTCCTGTAATATTAGTGCTTTGGCCATGTCACTCATTTCAGAGTAAGTTTTCAGAATGATTTCTCCATATAAAAGATTTCTGAAGCTAATATAATGTTGTATGTCAACTGTAATTGAAAAAGAAAAAATATTCTAAAAAATAAAAATAAAAGTTCTCCTTAAGAGTTACAATTGTTACTTTTGTACTACACTGTGAGAGATTTTTGTTTCACTAATGTTCTAATAGTTAATATGATGGGCAAAAATCAAAAGCATGAGCTCGACATCAAAGCTTAAATATTGAAAATACTATATATGAGGAAAGTTGAAAATTAAAGTTACCAAATAAATATTTGCTTATGGAAACCACTAAAATGTATTAAGAAAATGGCAGGATAATATTACCTACTCTTTAACAATATGATTAAAACTCTTAAAGAAATACCGATTTTGTAAATGTTGAACTTATAGCAATGATTGTGATAATAATTACATATTTCTAACACTTCATAAAAGAGAGGAAATCTTATAATAATCTAAATAGTCAGAAAACCTTGACTATAATGAAGCATTTGCTCTGGAGAATGTTATGCCAACCTTCAGATCCTGTTTTCCTACTTGAAAGGCCACGTAGCGTTGAAACCGTTAGTTTCAAAGACAGAAGCAGTGCAGGAGTCAGGCACTAATTGGCCTCGCTGTGTTTCAGAGCACGGGGTTCTAATGGGAGTGCCGCCTGAGGCATTACCGAGACTGTACCAGGAGGATGCTTTATGCAGATAACTTTGGCAATTGCATCCCTGTGGCTGGTCAGTTTTTTGACATCCTGCAACCTCTAGTGAGAACCAGAAGGTGTCAGCCAACATGAAGTTCCTTGCCCTGTGTGAATCTCTATAGGAACTGCAGATAAAGAAATAAACCTTAGCAAGGCTCATAGAGTACTTTTTCATTATTCAGATCATAGCATTTGTTCAGGTTTGACAGGGTGAAAATATTTAAACGTATACAGGGGTGGGCAAAAGTAGGTTTATTGCTCCATCATGACATTCTTTTGAGTTAATAAAGCTTTATAATAATCATAACCTGCATGTCTTTTTTTCCATAGGAACAACTATAAACCTTCTTATGCCCACCCCTGTATACCTTTAGAAAACTTTCCTCAAATTTTCTAGAAATTTCATTACAGAGTACCTTAAGTTACTAAAAAAAATGAAAACAAATATGCATACGAATGGAAGGAAAAACAGTGAAAAGTCCAATAATAATATAAGCTGAGTATCAGAGGAAAATGAAAGTAATGTGCCTCTTCCTTATATCACAACTAGAAGCCCAGTACACAAAATTCCTGCACTGGGGGGTGGGAATGGGGTGGTCCCTCAGTCTGGCCTGTGCCCTCTCTCAGTCCGGGACCCCTTGAGGGATGTCCGACTGCCGGTTTAGGCCCGCTCCCGGTGGGCAGTCGGACATCCCTCTCATAGTCCAGGATTCCTCGCTCCTTACTACCCGTCTGCTCGCTGCTCCTTACCACTCAGCTCACCGTGAGCCTGGCTTCTGGCTGAGCAATGCTCCCCCTGTGGGAGTGCACTGACCACCAGGGGGCAGCTCCTGCATTGAGCGTCTGCCCCCTGGTGGTCAGTGTGCATCATAGCGGCAGGTTGTTCTGGTCGTTCCACCCTAACAGTCACTTACGCTTTTATTATATAGACTAGAGGACTGATGCATAAAATTTGTGCATGGGAAGGGTTCCTAGGCCTAGCCAGCAATCAGGGCCGATCTGTGGGGCAACCAGCGGGGCAATTGGGGGGTCCCTGATGGCACCTGCTTTGGCCGGCCAGGTGCTGCCCAATCGCCTCCTGACCAGCAGGGCGATGGGGGGGTTGTGCCGGCCCGCTCCCCCGCCAGCTCTGTCCCCTGCCACTGCCTGCTGCTCACCTGCCCCCTGCCGCCGCTGGTCGTCTCCCTCTGCGGGGCAACCGGTGGGGCAATTGGGGGGCCCCTGCTGATACCCACCTTGGTTGGCCTGGGGCCTGCAGGCTGGGGCAGCTCCTGCATTGAGCATCTGCCCCCTAATGGTCAGTGTGCGTCATAGCAACTGGTCGTTCCACCAGTTGTTCTGCCGTTCAGTCGATTTGCATATTAGTCTTTTATTATACAGGATAATTAAAAGTAGACATTTACTTGACAATTGCTTTTTAGCAAACATTTTTGCAAATTATATCCTCAAATTTTAGAACAATGAAATTATACTATATTTTGATTAATCCTATAAAACATATTATTATTCCATGAAATTAAGATATTAAATAATTAAGTGCACTTCAACGCAAAACATAGCTGCATAAATAAGTATGTAAGATATGTATGAGAATATCTTAGGCTTAACTCTGAAAGCACATAACATAGTTCCAGGCGTGCTGCTTATACTGAAAAGTTTAGTTGTAATAACTATAACTTTTATAATTATGCCTAATTATTTGAAGACAATATGTATTTACTAGAGGCCTGGTGCACAAAATTCGTGCATGGTGGGGGCCGGGGGGGGGATCCCTCAGCCATGCCTGCACCCTCTCCAATCCTGGACCCCTCAGGAGATGTCCAACTGCCGATTTAGGCCGGATCCCACAGGGGCCCCTAAACCAGCAGTTGGACAACCCTCTCATAATTCGGAACTGCTGGCTCCTAACCATTTACCTGCCTGCCGGCCTGATCACCCCTAAACGCTCTCCCCTGATGGCCTGATTGCCCCTAAACGCTCTCCCCTACTGGCCTAATCACCCCTAACTGCCTCTGCCTCGGCCCCCATCACTGTGGCTTTGTCCGGAAGATCGGCTAGAAAACATCCGGTCTATTTGGTCTAATTAGCATATTACCCTTTTATTAGTATAGATTAACAGTACAATATGGGCATAGCAAGATGCATCACCCTGACTGTACAATCTAATAAGGTAAAAGACAAGTAGAACTTGATACACTATCATAACTTACATGACAAACAAATGCAACATTATAGATGTTCTATGAAAAATGTTCATTTTCACTTTAGAAAAAAGGAAAGAATTTCATAGGGGTGCTGTTCCTTAATAGAGAATATGGGGGAGAATGAAAGAGGAATCAAGCACCTGTTTGCTTCCTTTGAACTCTCTAAATTCTGTTTGTCTTGGCCTTGTTTTAGCCTTTACTCAACCTATTATACAAAACTGGAAAATGTTCTCTCCTTAGATCTTACCTTGGGTAATAATCTTATATTTCTTCCCAAATTTCACATGTATTTTATAACTTTCTGTATTTTAATCTTTCTATTATTAATAATAGTGAACATATTAATGCATTGTTTACATCAGGGCATTTGGTAAATAAATGTATTTAATTTAATTGAACCACAAACTATTTTTTGACAGTCCCTTAAAACTTTTTATCTAGGGTCATTTTTTAAAAATATGTCTATACATACTTATGCACAACAATATTCTATTCTCACACATATAATGTAATAGATGTAATATTGAATTATGATTACATAACTAACTAAATTAGATATGTATATAGTTATTACTTCAAATGTAATATTTCTGAGATTTGAATGTGAGGGTGATTCTCATTATGTCCTAAAGATTTCATTGGATAAACTCTATCCATATAATGAAAAATACCACACAACATATGGAATCTCACTTGTAGCTGGCAGAGATACCTTTGAAAGGAAAAAATAAATCAGAAATGTATTCCATGCCTCTCCAGGAAGTGAATCCTTATGAACCAACTGGGATTATTTTCTTATGTAAAAGTGAAATAAGGATGCAGCTGAAAGGTACTACTTAGAGAATGCCACTAGGTGCAATGGATTGAAAATATTTAGAAGGAAACTATGAGAAAGGTACAGTCCTTACAGGTCAAAAATCCAAACCAAAAATTTTCCTACCATTATTCCTTTAAATATAGTTAGTTTTTGATGCATATCAATGAAAGCCATTCTATGATGCATAAGTACTTACAAGGTCAAGGGGATAGTCATCTAAAGATTAATGGTGGGTTGGTGGGTGGGAAGTGATCAACCAAAGAACTTGTATGCATATATGCATAACCCATGGACACAGACAATAGGGTGGGGAAGGCCTGGGGCAGGGGAGGAAGGGGGGAAGGCTAGAAGCAGTCAATGTGGGGGGGGGGGCGGGGGACATATGTAATACTTTCAACAATAAAGATTTAAAAAATAAATTTAAAAAAGAATATATTTCTTAGCACAATTCAATAAGAATAAAAGCATGTAGTAAAATTAATGGAAGAAAATATGATCATTATTCAAACTCATGTTATATATGATCTTTTTGTAAGGCTTTATCATGTTAATATTCTATCAGCAGTAAATGAGAGTGTGTATTCTCACCATATACCTACTCAATAGTGAGTATAGTCTACTTTTAATCTTTGACAATATTAATGTGAAAAATGTGCAAAATTTAAAATTTATAAAATTAATTACTAATGATGTTGAACAATTTCTTCTTATATTTGTTAAACATTTGTATTAGCTTTCTTGGGAATAAACTTGCATAATCCTTGCCTAGTTTTCAATAGAATTTTTTTAGATTTTTCTTATGCATCTTTTTTCATAATCATTGTAAATATTTTTCTCAAGTTTGTCATTGTGTTTTTAATTCATGTGATATATTTTTTATATCTATTTTATTGATTTTTTACAGAGAGGAAGGGAGAGAGATAGTTAGAAACATCGATCAGCTGCCTCCTGCACAACCCCTACTGGGGATGTGCCCGCAACCAAGGTACATGCCCTTGACCGGAATCGAACCTGGGACCTTTCAGTCCGCAGGCTGAAGCTCTATCCACTGAGCCAAACCGGTTTCGGCTTGTGTGACATATTTTTGACTCACATCAATTTCTACTTAATTCAACCACTCTTTACTTTGTGATTTTATTTTAGTTTATTTTTTCTTTATTCATATTTAAAGATCAGATGATATATGCAATTTACTTTCTGTATTTTTATCTAAAATTTTTACTAAAATGGAAAATCAATTTTTCTAATACCATTTTATTGACTAATTCTTTCTTTTGTGATATTATAGTCTACTGATAAATTATAAATTCTGCTTTTTAAAATATCTGTCTAGATAATACTAATTATTTTTGCTTCATATTGTACACATTTAATATGGCATATAGTATATATTATGGAATATACATCTTATTAGGCATATAATTATTTGCTAGTACTGTTCTCATTAGTATTCTTATTCAAATTGCTCTTAACTAATATTGCCAATTAGCACCTGTGATCATTAATTTTATTGACTGGGCCATAGATGCCCAGATATTGGGATAAACACTATTCTGAGTTTATTTGTGAGGGTATTTCTGAATGAGATTAATATTTAAAGTGGTAGATTGAGTAAAGTAGATTGTCTTACCCAACATAAATATATATTGATTGTTTCTCTGGAAACCCCTAATACAACTTCTAACAAGTTTAAGAAAATAAAACTCCAATGAAATTTTTTTGGAAACTATGTAAAATTTACAAATTAATGAGGAGATAAAGGACATCTATTTATGTTTTTATTTAGGAACATGTTACTTATATTCATTTAAATCAGCTTTATTGTATTTCAGTCAACTTTATACTTTTTCTCCACCAAGTTACTGAACTTTCACTTTTGAAGTTATTCTTAGGTACATTTTATTGCAGATAAATGGGTTGTTTTCTATCACAATAGCTGGTAGGATGTTGAGCTTTAAATTGGAATCAGTATACTCTATTCATTATGGTAAAAGCCTGATTTCTTCTCATGACCACTAGGCACTCAAATACTTGTTTAATAAAGGAGATGGCTTTTGCCTTCCTTTGGTTAATGCTCATTAAAGAGGCTAGTGAGTTTTGCTTACTAAAAAAGTATTCATTGGACCAAGGGCACATCAGGCTTTAATTTGAGAGGAATCGTTCCTTTATAACATGTAGTTGAAGAGCCCAAGGAGAAAACACTTATCAAGGGCATGCTTCTTCCTGGCCTCTAGGAATATATTTGGGAGCACTCTTTCTTAGCTTTCCCAGAACGAGGAAAATAACTCTCCTTCCTCGCTAGAAATGCTACTCAAACACAGGGGGAGGAAAATAAGCATGTTTCTTTGTTTTCCACTGTGAGTATCTTTCACACATGTCATCAGTTGACATCAGCAGATGGGTCCACAGCAATGGGGCTGGTAGGATAGGATCCACCCTTGGCTATTAAAATAGTCAAATCATTTTGATTTGACACTAATAATAATGTTACAACAATAAAGTTTATTGAAAGGTCAATAAAGGAGTCATTCATTATAAATTAAACATTCTTTTTAAATATAGCACATCAAACTCAAGTTGTCTTGTTTTTGCATATCAAGATAACTGGGGTTTTAAGTATTTGTACCAACCAATGATATATATACCAATTAAATTTGGATATTTGCATACATTCTCTGTAGGTGTCAGCATTGCTTTGTAATAATCCTATACATAGAACTGTGCTTTCATCATGTCATAGGATATAACCTTTATGTTTAATTCAGACTTAAATATCGGAAGAGCAAATCTAAGACTTTAAGACATCTGCAGACTATTCTTTATTTTTTAACATAACAAGTTGTGACTGAATGATTAAATTTCAGTTGGTAAAAAAATGTATGTTTATGTTTTTGCTATTAGGCATAGATAAGTACTTTCAAGATTTGCATGGCATTCTTTTGGTTTAAAAGTAAGATGCTTTGAAAATTTTTGCCATAACATTCTTAGAACCTAATTCTATTTGGCATATTTAGAAATTATATTCCATTTTTTGTTGCTGAGACACCAGGAAGTCTCAGTCATTGCAGCATTACTATGTAGATGCCATTGTTCCTAAACTTCCAGGGAAAAAGGTCTTAGATTAGACCTTTAGTATTGTAAAAATAGCTATAACTAAAAAAATACATAAAATTATGCAGCAGAAAATGGTACAGATTTTTTAATGGTTCAAGTTATAAGAATTAAGTCTAGAAAGCACTTATTTACAAAGGAGAGATGTATATAAAATTTACATTCACACTAAGAGCATATCTAATCTTAGGGCAACTTATCATTTTCTCTGTTTCAGAGATTTTATTAATACTTATTATACAGACAGTCCTCAGGTTACGTCGGACTTGACGTACGTCGTTTCGTGGTTACATCGCCATCTCCCATTTATTTATATATATAAAAAAAAGTTCCGTCATTTTGACGTATGTACATATATGCTTTATGTTTTTTATTATTTATTAACCACAAGTAAAGGTCAGGAATTGTTATCTGTCTTTTAAATTTTTTTTTACTGTTTCACTTCATTGCTGCTGTGCATGTGCTCCATGTGAGTGACAGGTGCTTATGTAGGTGGGTTCCAACATACGGCGAAAAGTCGCGCCGTAGGAACGGATCTCCAACATAACCCGAGGACCTACTGTATTCAAGACTCTGGAGAATCAGCAGTTAGTAACCTGAAGTGGTGGAATCTGATGTAATAAATGTTCCAGGCATCTGAACTTGTACCCACAGCAGTCCTGCTATAGGCAGCTTCTGCCAGTAGGTACTTAATTTGTGGCTACACAACTCTCATTCTCTCCAGCATTGTGAATAACAGGGGTGTGTGAGAATTGTTATGGAGATGACAACACTTATAAAAGATTCAAACCGCTTAAATTATGTTCAAATTTGTCATCACAAAACCAAGATTGCATGTGTTTATAATTGTAAATGACTATATATTGTAACTTGTAAATTACTGTTATAATTGCAAGTGCTTCAGAGAAAAATCAGGGTCTTGGAAAGCCAGGTCTAACTATTCAGTGTGGAAGTCATTCCAAGAAGACAAAGAGATATAACAAACCTTTCTGTTCATTCAATTGCTTTAAATGGTACTCTAGTAACTAGCAAAATTACCAGCCTCCTTCTTTTTATATGTGATGGTGTGATAATATGTTAGTAAATACTATCCATTTTTTTCTTCAGTAAATGGTGCCAAAATAATTTTATAATCTATTTTGCAGCTCATTTTTAGGTAGCTATTCTTTGGAACATCTGAAATAGGGTAGTTCAAGTGTGAATAAAATCAAGAGCAGTTTCTGTTTAAATACCACACAACATATGGAATCTCACTTGTAGCTGGCAGAGATAGCTTTGAAAGGAAAAATATAAATCAGAAATGTATTCCATGCCTTTCCAGAAAGTGAATCCTTATGAACCAACTGGGATTGTTTTCTCATGTAAAAGTGAAATAAGGATGCAGCTGAAAGATACTACTTAGAGAATGCCACTAGGTACAGTGGATTGTCAACATGAAAACATTTAGAGGGAAACTGAGAAAGGTACAGTCCTTACAGGTCAAAAATCTAACCCTAAAATTTTCCTACCATTATTTCTTTAAATACAGCTCATTTTTGATGCATATCAATGAAAGCCATTCTATGATACATAAGTACTTACAAGGTCAAGGGGATAGTCATCTAAAGATTTATGGCCAAATAACAACAAAATCATTTTTGGTGGTTTGAATCACTGGGACAGAAGTATAGAACATCAAAGCTGGAACGGACCTAGGGTACAATCTAATCCAGTTCTTTCATTCTTATAGGTAAGAAAACTTAAGCCCAGAGAGGCTTAACCATTCATCCACAGTTGCTCAAGCCAGGTTTTCTCATTGTGATTTCCGTAATCTTTTCATTCATCCATGAAACCTATAGATTGATATTGGACTTGGAGTATTTAAAGAGTCAGGTTGTGCCACTACATACAACTGGTTTAGCTTTATTTTTTAAAACTTATTCAAAGTAAATGTATGCATTTACTAAGTGTCCTAGATCAAATAAGCTAACTTGGAAAAATTTCACATTTTAGTAAAATACCACAATTTCACATAAAACCCGGTTTAAAAATTAAGGTGGAAAATTGGGGGAAATAACTAAATTTAGCCTGATCCTTTGTGCTTCTGTGTACTGTAATACCATTTCCAGCAGTTTTTTCCCCTAAAATATTTCTCAGTATTATTAGTTGTGATGATTCCCATCTTAGACTAGATATTAATTATAACATCCTTCTACAACATGGAAACATTACAGAATTTTTGTGTGATGATTCATACATATATTTTTTATTGAAATCTCCACAATGTTGTGCAGATAATTACATCCTAGGAATATTCCATTGATAGACCTATATTTATACAACCATTTAATATCATAGTTGCAATTCACAAGACTTGTTTCTAACACTTACTAGACCGTATCATCATTCTCTGTTAAACACAACTTTTAAAGCGCTATGATTAAAACTTGGATGAAATTTTTCTTTCTTTTTTTTCCCCCTTCATTTTTTTCCTTTCCTTTTTTTTTAAACTTGGATGAAATTCAATCACTTTTCCTCCTGGCAACAAATCTCAATGTTGACCAAATTTTGGAGGTTGTACTGGTTTAATTTTAGGTTGAGTCACAAATAATTGGAAACTACTATTGAGGTTCCATAGGGTGCATACTTGTGAATATTCTATGATAATAAAATATTTTCTCTACCACAAATATATTCTTGGGGTGACCATGAATATTTCCCCCAGGCAGTCCAAGTTTATTCCTGCTGTTTCAGAATAATAATAGTATTCCTGTCACTCTCAAAAGTAGCTCAGCGAGGATGATTTATATGGTTACTATAGTGATGATGCAAACAAGAAAAATACAGCATTTACAGTCCTACTGTCCAAAAAAAAAAAAAAGAATTAAGATATGGAAGACACTCTGCATTGAGTTTACTGTGTGAGTCTGAAGTCACTGCTATAATTTAACATTAAATCTCTTGTCACCTCTATCTAATATCCTCATGATTGTTCACTGTCACAATGAGGTTATTTTGAGGGTCAACACATTACTTGTTCCACAAGACTTCAATTAGCCTTAGGAATCATTACATTGGATTGCAAGATGAATGCTGCTCATAATCTTTGTCTTTTCTTTCTAAGAAGTTCTGACACTTTTCCAAAATTCTATATGCTATGGTTTCTGACCTTCCTTCATTACCTCAGAACACAAAGCTGTTCTGCCTTCTCCTTTTTTTCTTATCATAAAAGAACATCTGAGGGAGTTCTGAGTTAAAAGAGCTTTCAAACATTGGCCAGAGTCTTCAGACAGTACAGCTGGCAGGAAGAACAGTAAAAATAGCTCGTTTACATTGGTCTCTGTGTCTGAAATATTTAAAAATTAGTAATATATTAATGTTTGCATCTCATAATACTTGAGCTTCTAATCTTGAATTATTCAACTTGTGGTTTAGAGATCAAAGTTGATAGTAAAGAACAATTTGCAGAGCCATATTGTTTTACTTATACAGGAGAGGAAAGTGATATCTCTGTTGCTGCTGGATATTATACGAGTACTGATAATAATTATAATACTAATTTCCCAACTTAGCTCTGGCAAAAGGTCATAAACAAAGAATTCATTTTCCTATGAGCAGTCCAAAGACTCTTACACCTAGCATTCCCCTGGATTGCTACAGATTACTAACATCTCTCTCTCTCTGTGTGTGTGTGTGTGTGTGTGTGTGTGTGTGTGTGTGTGTATGTGTGTGTATTTGATGTGTGGTATGTGTATATAGTTTGTGGCTCTATGTGGCTGTGTGCATGTGGGAAAGAGAGAGAAAGAAACACCAGCTTTTAACCAAATTCATATCTCTGACCATCTAACAACCATGGCAACTCACAGGGCTAGAAATGGCTTAAGAAGGTGGAAAAAGTTCCCTTCTGAACTGGAAGACACAAAGTTAATGACAGAAAATAGATCCAGATAAAGTGTTAAAGTAACATATAATAACATTCCTGGTATAATATATCCTTAGATAAAGAAAAAAGAATCTAAGTGCAAGTTTTCATATTATTGAAGGAAATCCGTGATTGAAACATGTTGTTTGAGTGGCACCATGTTAATCTAACACAGGAGGCTCAATCAGAGGCCTGTGTGATTTTTTCAGGGTTCAATTGAAGACATAAAAAAAATTAAATTCCTTACAATTAATACTGTATGACAAACAAAATATCAACTCTTTGTCAAGTCATAACAAATGTAATCAAGTAAATATTAGAGACCATATGTGTAAGTAAAAATGAGAGATGAAATGAGGAGATAAATTTAGAAGACTTCATAGCTCAAAGAAATCATGTTGAAAGTCAGCCTCTCAAAGTTCAAAGAGGATAAATAAGAAGGTACAAACAAACAAACAAAATATGTCATTGAATGAGCTTGACATTACCTTCATTGTTTGGCCCAGAACTCATGGCATCATACACATGACCTGGCATCTTGCAAGTGTAGCCTTTTCTGAGATTTCTGTTTAATATTAGGCCTGCACCACTTGCATTATTCTTTAACTCTGGTCAGGCTTTTAAAGCTCTAAACTGAAATATGAAAAGAAATACCTATATTAAAAAGTAAACTTCAATCTGGATAAGTGTCCAGATCAGGTAAAACACACACAAAAAAATCTTAGACAAGGTTATCATAGCACTATATAAGAGATTATTGAATAGGAGTTATATAATTAAATTATTGATAAATCATTAATATCATTATTATATTTTTTAAAAATACATACACACTTAGCCTTCTGTTGCAGCTCCCTATGGTCTCCTTGGAAGCCAAAAAGTCCTGATAAAGTTGGGTGGAGTCAATGTTGGCCTTCATCTTAAATTCCTGAGGTTCACACAAGTGTAGCGTCTCCATTTCCCGGGACTTGCCCCTTTCTGGTGTTGGAGCTGATATCCCTAACAATGGGCCACAATCTCCCCAGGCCACAGGGAGAAAGCCTGGCACCATACTTTCCTTTGCTGGGTCCTCTCAGGGATCCTAACACTGCCAACTCACCTGGCATCCTTGAGGACAAGTCACTGACTAGCTCAGGAGAGCCAGATGCTCTGAACTGGGAGTTAAGAAGGTGACCCTGCTTCTGGAATTCTCCCCGAAGCAAGGTACTTCACGCCTAAATTTTCTAGACAATTAGATAACCGTTGTTGTATATATTCCATCTATTGGTATCAAACAACTCTGCTGCAAATAAAATGAATAGTACTTTTTTCTTATCGGGCTGGAAAGAAAAGATCAGAAAGCTCCTCCTGATATTTCAGAGGTCAGAATTTTTCTCATATAAGCCTTGGTTATACAGAACATGCAGATTCACATGGCTAGTCATCTCTGCAGATTTGAAAGTGCATGTGCTCATGTGTGTGTGCTCATGTTAGTGTGCATATAAGTGTGTGTATGTGTGCGTGTCAATTGAAAAAAGACTTGTCAAGAAGAGTTGTGTGACTGACACAGAGAAGACAGCCAGGTATTCTTCTGGCAATTTTCACTAACTTCCCTATGCGTTTCTGAGTTATCAGGAGGATATGTTTATTGTGAGATCAATGGTTACATTTTGATGCAGATGAATGTACATCCCTTTAAAAAATATTTTGCAAGGCATACTGAATTCATGCCTTTTCTTTTTTTCCTCAAGTAGTCAAAACCCACAAATTATTTAAACTGAAGATAAAATCCTAGAGCATATTTGGCCCTGATGACTTGAAAATATCGAGTTTATCCTGTGAACACAGACAGTGATAAGGAACTGTTTCTGAAGGAGACCCAGGTCAGTTCATAAAAGATGAATTAAAGGTGTCAGAGTTTGACACGGCAAATCTTATGGACCAGTGATGTCACTCACCCCAACTCCACTCTAATATTGTCGAGGACTGATCAGTATTGCGATGGGAAAACTCTGTTTTGCTTTTGTTTGTGTGTGTGTGTGTGTGTGTGTGTGTTTAACAAATGTGATTAGAGGCATAAAGCCCAATTGGAGGTGATACCGCAGAGTACAATATCCTGATGTTATTAGAAAGAAAAACAATTAATTTAAAATTATTTTTACCTTAGTATCTACAGCAAAATGTCAAGTTTTATCAAATATTAAATATCACTTCTCTGAACCCACAATCTTGTATGTTACTCATCTGACCAGGATTAGTGATATGAATTAATTGTTTTACATAATGATTTGACAAGTACTTCTGTCTTATAGCTTAAGAATAAATATACATTGTTTAAATATTTCTTTTATTAACATAAAAATGTTAAGTTATAGTATCAGTAGTTCATACAGAGTATATCTTATCCTATATAATAAAGAGCTAATATGCTAATGGTCGTGATGCCCTCACGCTGTAACGACCAATCAGCAGTAGGCTGCGTGCATAGCAGGTATGCGCGGGTGGGCAGGGCTGCATGTACAGCGAGGCACGCGTGGGTGGATGAGGACATGATGCTACGTCCCCGGCCAGCGCCGGCCCGGGGATGTGATACTGCATCCCCTGCCAGTGGGGCTTGACGAGGGTGGGGCCGGCTGGGTCTGGGTCTCACCCAATGGCAGTCAAACATCTTGCGAGAGGGTGCAGGTTGGGCTGAGGGACCCCTCTCCATGCACGAATTTTGTGCACCTGGCCTCTAGTTGATGGATAATAGGTCCTTTTTTTTAAGCGTAAGCCATTTTCTTTTAGGTTGAAAGTATTGATCTTTTTAAGAAAATAAAATCTACTGCTTCCTTTCAGTTTTATTCTTTATTGCTTTTTGTAAATGACCATGCCCAAGTTAATAGTTCATATATCGATGTGCTATTAGATTATACCCTATATAATAAAAGGCTAATATGCAAATAGACCAAACGTCGGAATGACCGGTCACTATGACACGCACTGACCCCAGGGGGCAGACGCTCAATGCAGGAGCTGGCCCCGAGTGGTCAGTGTGCTCCCATAGGGGGAGTGCCACTCAGCCAGAAGCCCTGAGCTGGGCTCACAGCCGGTGAGTGCAGCTGCAGTAGTAGGAGTCTCTCCCGCCTCCACGGCAGCGCTAAGGATGTCCGACTGCCGGCTTAGGCCACTCCCCACCTAAGCCATCAGTTGGACATCCCCCGAGGGCTCCCAGACTGTAAGAGGCACAGGCCTGGCTGAGGGACTCCCCTGAGTGCACGAATTTCATGCACTGGGCCTCTACTGTGTATATAATCTGGGATTTTACCCAAAAAACATTCAATTAAAGTCATTGTAGGAGACAATTTTGAATTTATAATAGTCCCCCAATATAAATGTAATTTTAATATATCCTTTCTCTTTATTGTGCTTATGTTTCAGAACTCTGGCTTAGAGGCAAGAAAGCAGAGGATAAAGAAGTATACTAGTAGAAAATTCTGTTGTGTGGGACTTCTAAATAAAGTCTTGTGTTTCTAAAGGACTCAAACACTGAAATCTAAGGTAAACTTATAGTTAGGTCCTTTTCCCCTGCACCTTCTTAAAATAGAACAAGTTATTTTTACCATTTTATAATCAAGCGAGAACGATAGCTTTGATATTCCAAAACGTCAAATTTGACACTCCAGAGACAGAGCCTTTCTGTATGCAGGGTGAGAATAAATAAGGAAGCATAATTCTCAGACACTTACCTTAAAGGAGAGGAGTTTCCGGAGCATTTGGTTCCATCTGATCATTCTAGTGTCCCTGGAAAAGGGAAATCATCACAATGGTATATCTCACAATTCCCCATATTTAATACTTTTACCTATTGGTATATTGTTTCAATTTCACAGTTTTATGCACAAGACTATATCAAACTCTTACAAGCCACATTCCTCTCTGCCACTCTATCTGAAACCATGTCTCCTTAATTTAGTGTCTGGCAGCTTTTAGAGCTATAAGTTTGCTTGTATGTTTGCCCATGTTGCTACAGAAACACTGTTCCATACAGTTACATAAGATGTTGCCCCCCCAGGACATATAATATCTTTGGGTTCTAATTCAAAATAATGCATCTACTGAAGTCCTACACTTAGTTGTAATATTCCCAATACTTTTTTTTGCTGAGAGATATAATATTTCACCTGGTAATAGAAAATGTAAATATTTTTATACTAAGGACATAGCCTTTTCAAGCTTAAAAAAAAAAATAAAAAGAATCCCAGCCTACAGTGTCTGCCAGAGAGATATTGAGCGGCGCTCCCATCTATTACAAAGCCTGGGTAGAATTTCCTTTAACTCCTATAAATATTTCAGAGATCCTGAGAGCTAAAATATCGCCAAGTCAGATGAGACTGTCATTTTTAGCCAAGTTAAAATAGACCACTCTTAATTATAGCCCTATTCCTCATTATGGAAATGACCTTAATAATCTTAATAATAATTAACAATAATAGCAGCTACCATTTACTGAGTGCTTAGGCACTATGCTACATCTCATTTAACCTCTATGACACCAGCAATAAGTGGGTACTAAAAATTTCCCATGTTCTTTCTTTCTTTTTTTTTTTTTTTTTGTTAATCCTCATCCAAGGATATTTTTCCATTGATTTTTATGGAGAGTGGAAGAGAGAGGGAAAGACAGAGAGAACTGTCAATGTGAGAGAAAAACACATAAATTGGTTGCCTCCTGCACGTGCCAGGGGCTGGAAAGGAGTCTACAACCAAGGTATGTGCCCTTGACCGAAATCGAACCCAGGACCCTTTGGTCCACAGGCCAACACTCTATCCACTGAGCCAAACTGGCAAGAGCAATTTTCCCACTTTCTACATAAGAAAACTGAGGTTTACAGAGGTTGAGTAATAGCACGAGTCACATAGTTGTAAATGGTTGCGTCATGATCAAATCTTATCTATTCCAGAGCCTTCACTCTTTACTACTACCTTATACTTCTTATGTTCCTCATTGTAAGAAGGTTTTAAATTAACCTACAGCCCAAAATTGTTTTTTAAAAATATCCGGGTAAGTGAGAGATTGTTGTCAGTATCTCTTAGGACCAGGCATGGAAGCTCAAGAGAAATCAAGCAAGTTATTATGATAAAATATAATTAAAAGTGGAGGGAGAAATTTCCATTTGCAATGAAGCTGTTCCAGAAGGACCACCTTAAACCCCATTTGCTGATGCCATGAGTATGTGTGTGTATGTGTCTGTGTTTAGGCTACTCAGTGAACAACCAACCTCCGAAATTTGGCCCTCATCCATCCGGGGCTGCCAATAGAGACCTGGCCGGAAAATGAACGCCATTAATTAGAGTGCAGAGTCAAACATGGCTTTATTCATAAGGCCAGACACAAGTCAGAAAACATCGTGATGTCTTTCACATTAAAGAAAAAGAATGCACAGAAGCTAGAATCTGATATTATTTACAAATGTTTCAAAACTGTCCATGTATGAAGAGAAGCATCACTCAAAAATAATATTTGTATAATACAAATAAATTAATATGAAATACAAATAGATCCTTTTATTTTAATTAGCTGTAATCCACTGTAAATGAAAAAAGGGCCATAATTGGAGGCAGACAGGTATGCAGGAAGGGAGTCCAGTGGGATATACACAATAGGACGGGCCATCCTGAGTAGACAAGAACTTGAGGTGGAAGCAAGGGAGCAAGGGTTTCTTTGGTAGTCAAGGGTGGGAGCAGGGCAAAATAAAGGGATGGAAATACTAAATATTAATACTAAACCAGAAACTAATTATAAATACATCCGTTAAAGTTTTTATGTTTCTATAGAATAAAATTTGATTTTTTTGAAATAGCAAATGCCAGATTAAACACACACACACACACACACACACACACACACACACACACACACACAATGGTGCCCATGCCTTGCTATTGTTCCCAGCATAGCACGATCTATTTATTTTATAATCCAGGATAACCCGCTCCAGGTAAGGGAACATTAAGGATACAGAATGCCCAGAGGATAGCATGCACGCTGGTAGTGACACAAACATCATATTGTCCAGGAGTGGAGTTTATCCATAAAAGAACATGTAGCTTCTATGAGAAAAAGCGGGATAGAGTCTGTGAATTGCTTGATTCTAACTGAGAAGGTTCACGAGGTCCTGGTTCACAAGGAGGCAGGTGGTATATGAGATATGGAAGAGGGTAGGTATGTGTATCTAAGCAGTTCTGAGAGTATTAGAAATCAAGCCATGCCCAGCTGGCATGGCTCAGTGGTTGAGTGTCAACCTCTGAATCAGGAGGTTAACATTCGCACATGCCCAGTTTGTGGGCTTGATCTCTAGTAGGGGGCATGCAGGAGGCAGCCAATCAATGAGTCTCTCTCACCATTGATGTTTCTATCTCTCTCTTCCTCTCCTTTACTCTCTGAAATCAATAAAAAACATTTTTTAAAAGGAAGTCAAGCCATGATTCAGAAGATATATTGCAAGTTCTTTCTATCCCCTCAATATCTTGATATAGTTTTTTTAAATATATTTTTATTTCATTTTATTTTTTTCATCATCATTTATGCTTTCTATGCCCTCTTCCACCTCTACCCACTATCTTGATGTAGTTATGCTTCTTCTGGCCTATTTATCAAAATTAAGTTGAGTGAACCTAAATCAAAGCATGTTCTTCCTTAAAAGAATCATTTCACCCACTATAAGTTACCCTTGAAAAAATGCAGAGGGAAAAGGTGTTAAGTTAGTTTAATAGCATTTTCAATATGAATATTGTTACCATCATTGATTTTTAATTATAAACTTTTACACAAAAGGAGACATTTGAGTTTTAAACAGAACTCCTATGGACCACATATTATGAGTTTAATTTTTCTTGAAATGTTAACTAAGCAGAAACTCTGCAAGATTGTCCATAAAACATCTAGCATTCTACGGTCTGCTGTAGTGAGACATCTGACACCTTCTTTCTGTCCTAGAGATAATTGAATTTAGAATAAAAGCAACTGGAGACAGCTAAAATGTCATTCTCCATGAGGACGCTATTCTTCCTGGACTGAGATCTAGTGTCCTTGTGTGACACTAACCTATTGATGGGATCATCAGTTCACCTAAGGTGGATTAATAGATGGAAATAAAATACATCTCAGGGAAATAGTAGCAGAGGAGGTGATCTTTTCTTTTATTGTTCTCCCAGGGGTGGGGGGTGATGTCAAAATTTTGTGGGAGGAGTCAATGGACAGTGAAATGTCCCTTTAAAAAGAAAACTACATAAATAGCACCTGTATCTATTTTTAGTGCCTCATGATCACAATTTTAGAAAGAATGAGCAATAAGTCAATATAGACCTGTATATTTGGAATCTACTTTATTTGGAAAGAGAGGTAAGATAAGGCATTGGGGTTATCACATACTTTGCCTTTTTACATTTATTTGTTTTGTTCTCCCTTCTGGTGGCTTGTGCTGATTAGGTGCATTAATCTGGATTAATTAGTTAGGCAAAATGTCATATTCACAAAGCAAGTTGCATTAGTGTCCAATGATTTCAGAATTGTTCAAGAAATAATCTAAGAATTTACTCAGCACTAAGACAGCTGGATATTAGGCATTGATTTTCTAGTACTAGAAAAATTAAATTACCTTAAAATTGAAGTATACTTCTCCAGCCCAAATTTCCTAGGAATTCAATTTCCTGTCTTTTGAATTGTGTTTTTCTCCCTGAGGGATAAAAAGTAAATATCAGGTTTTACATTAGGCAGGCAAGAGGAAAGAAAATTTACACGTGAGTATGTCCTTTGTATACCAGGCCTTGTGTTAGATGCTTTCATATCTTATTTGATTTATCCGCAAAAAATTATAAGCATTATAATATCCATTTTAACTAATGCTTGTAGGGAAGGTTATTTGTACAGGGTCACACTCTTTCATTTAAACAGCTTGTATTAGAATCTATTCTGATGGATTTCAAAAGTTCTTTCCACTACGTCATATTATACAAACCCATATATACAACAGTTTGCTGTTCACAGACCACCATGAAGTGAGATGCTATAGATATGACTCAACAAAACAAACATTAAATATGTGAATAAGATTTTCTGCATTCTAATCCTAAATGTAAGCCTAATTTGGACTTAAAATGATTCCGTTTTTTTTTTCAACTAAATGAGAATTTAAATAAGGCTAATATGACAATGTTATTGCTGCATCCTATATAATAAAAGCCTAATGTGCAAATTGTCCCCTCCGGTGGTCATTTGACCAGGAGACTGGGAGATCGGGAGTTCAACTGCTCGCTATGATGTGCGCTGACCATGAGGGGGCAGCACGGAACATGACGGACATCAGTGATGCACTGTGACCTCTCGCCGGCTACCTGGGGCAGGGTTGACATGGAAGGAGGTGTGATTAGAATGCAAGGTGTCTGCTAAGCTTGCTCTCACTCCCCCTGCTACCCTCCCCCAGGACGCCAGGGCTCTCGTGCTGGGAAAGCCCCTCACGCAGGTGCCTGGCACCCGTGAGGAGCCCGCCCTGCACCCGTGCAGCATCTTCTGGGTGAGCCAGGCGGCAGCCGCCAGGACCATAGGGGCCGGTTGGGCTCCCAGTGGATTTGCGCAGGAGCCAGTAGGCAAGGCTGGCCAGGAGAGAGCGCGCTGCCCACCTGGCTTCTGTGCAGTGCCGCTGGGCAGCCCAGAGGCCCATGCTGCACCCCAGCCCACAGCATCCCGCCACACTCACTGCATCTCTGCGCGGGGACTCGGGGTGCCGTGACTCAGGCAGAGGGTGGTGCGCAGGGGTCTGGGGGCCCAGGTGCTGCCCAGGGCCCAGAGGTCAGCTGGGACCTTCCCTTCCACGCCAGATGCTTGTGCTTCAATCACCGGCCAGGCGTAGGGACCACACCCATGCCTGAATTTTGTGCACCGGGCCTCTAGCTTTATAATATTGCTAGATTAATAGGCAGAACTAAAATATCACAACAATACTACTTTTAGTCATTGCTTATTTCTGACTCTGAGTTGATTGTATAAATTAATCAGATTTCTCTTAAGATATTTTTTTCTTATACCTTTTGTGATTTTTTCTCTTTTTTAATGTAAGACTTTTCATGTTTATTTTAGTTTTAAATATATTTTTATTGATTTCAGAGAGAAAGGGAGAAGGAGAGAGAGAGATAGAAACATCAATGATGAGAGAGAATCACTGATTGGCTGCCTCCTGCCCGACCCTCCTGGGGATTAAGCCCAAAATCTGGGCATGTGCCCTTGACTAGGATCAAACTCAGGACCCTTCAGTCCACAGGCTGATGCTCTATCTACTGAGCCAAACCAGCTAGGCTTTTTTCTCTTTTTTAATGCAACATAATTACACCTACTTTTAATATATTGTTATTCCAATTTCTTCTAGAAGTTAACCTCAAAGGTTCTATGATGTCATACGTAAGTAAATGACCCATTCAATGTTTCATAATACACAAATAATGGTTTTCTTACTAAGATTGATTCTATCACCAATTATTTAAATAACTGCTTTTTCCTACTGCCACAACATTCTCAATTTTTTGCCCCTCCCCTCCCCTCTCTTTCCCTCTCTTTAGTGTTTTCTCCCTCCCTTTCTTTGCCCGCTTCCTCCTCTTCTTCTCACCCCTTACCTGCCCTTTTCACTGTCTTTCCCTCTCTCATCTATTTCTATTTCTCTATCTGTACCTCCCCTTCTTTCTACTCCTTCTCTCTCATTCTCTCCAATGGGGTAGGTTTTTACAACCTTGCCTTTTTTCAATTAATACATAAACTACTGACTTAGTTCATACTTCCCTCTTTTTTATGTTTTTGTTTTTATTTTATGTTTTTATTGATTTTTTAATCTTTATTGTTGAGATTATTACAGATGTCCCTTTTTTCCCCTCATAGCTCCCCTCCACCCGGTTCCCACCCCACCCCAGGCCCTTGCCACCCTATTGTCTGTGTCCATATGCAATGCTACACGCACATAAGATCTTTGTCTAATCTCTTCCCACACACCCCCCACACCCTCTTCCCTCTGAGAATTGTCAGTCTATTCCATTTCCATGCCCCTGATTCTATTCCATTTACCAGTTTATTCTGTTCATCAGATTTTTTATTCATTTGATTTTTAGATTCACTTGTTGATAGATATGTATTTGTTGTCACTTTGTTGTTCATAATTTTTTATCTTTACCTTTATCTTCTTCTTCCTCTTCTTAAAAAATACCCTTCAGCATTTCATATAATACTGGTTTGGTGGTGATAAACTCTTTTAGCTTTTTCTTGTCTGTGAAGTTCTTTATCTGACCTTCAATTCTAAATTATAGCTTTGCTGGGTAGAATGATCTTGGTTGTAGGTTCTTGCTATATCACTTTTATTATTTCTTGCCACTCGCTTCTGACTTGCATAGTTTCTGTTGAGAAATCATTTGACAGTCGTATGGGCACTCCCTTGTAGTCAACTAACTGTTTTTCTCTTGCTGCTTTTAAGATTTTCTCTTTGTCTTTTGCCCTTGGCATTTTAATTATGTTGTGTCTTGGTGTGGTCCTCTTTGGATTCCCCTTGTTTGGGGTTCTTTGTGCTTCCTGGACTTGTAAGTTTATTTTTTTCAGCAGGTAGGGGAAGTTTTCTGTCATTATTTTTTCAAATAGGTTTTCAATATCTTGCTCTCTATCATCTTCTGGAACCCCCATAATTCAGATGTTGGTATGCTTGAAGTTGTCCCAGAGGCTCCTTACACTATCTTCATATTTTTGGATTTTTTTTTTTCTCTTCTGTTGGGTGTTTTTTGCTTCCTCATATTTCAAATCATTGACTTGATTCTCGGGATCCTCTAGTCTACTGTTGAATCCCTGTATATTATTCTTTATTTCAGTCAGTGTATGCTTAATTTCTGACTAGTCCTTTTCCATTTTTTTGGGCATTCTCACTAAGATCCTTGAAGGTCTCACTAAGTTCCTGAGAGGTTTCTAGAAGATTCTTGAGTAACGTTATAACTGTGGTTTTGAACTCTATATCCCGTGGTTTGCTTTCTTCCATTTCTTTCATTAGTGACACGTTTCTTTGTCTCCACATTTGGCTGCTTCCCTGTGTTTGTTTCTATGTATTGGGTAGCTGCTAAGTCTCCTTGAGTTGATAGAGTGGTCTTGTGTAGTAGGTGTCTTATAGGGCCCAGTGGCTCAGCCTCCCCAGTCATCTGAGGTGGACATTCTTGGTGCACCCCTTTGTGGGCTATGTGCACAGTCTTGTTGTAGTTAAGCCTTGATTGCTGTTGATGTCACTGGGAGGAATTGACCTCCAGGCCAATTGGCTGTGGGGACCAGTTGCAACTGCAGTGGGAGAACTTCTGTGCAGGAGACATCCTTATGGAGCAGGACTTGCTTCAGTGGGGCTTTGGTGCTCACTGAGTCTGCCCCTTGAGTGTGTCACTTATGGATGTAAAGAGTTGTAATCTGGTATGGTCTCACATTGACCACTGTGTACACTGGCTCTTGGTTCTCTAGGGAGGTGCAAAGTCAGCCACTGCCTTGGGCCTCCCAGCAGGAGCTACAGAGAGATCTGCAGATTCCTCTTCTTTGTATTGAGTTTGGAACTGCCCAGACAAGGCCCAGCTGTGAAACAAGGCAGGCTGGTGCTGGTGCCAGCCTTGGGCCTTTTATTGATAGATTTGGGGCTCCCTGACCCAGCTGCAGCTTGTTTGAGAGATTTTAACCTGAGCAAGGAAAGGCCATTCATATGCAAAAGTTGCTGCGCACAGCTTGGGTGGGGTTATAAATTGGGTAAGGTGTGGTCTCAGGGAATCACCAGGGCGGAATAAACAGAAATGGCTGCTAGTCAGCCCTGCTCCAGGGAGGTCCCAGCACAGGAACAATGACCTCTGCAAGCACCCCCGTCTGGAAGAAAGCCACCCCTGAGTTCTTGCCCCGATGCCAGACAGTCCAGTTTCTCCCGGTATATGTCTGGGTCCCCCAGAGCCTCGCCCGGCACTGGAGCTCAGAGGAAGTGGGAGCTTGTAAGTTCAGTTCATGGTGCCGGCCTTTTAAGAGGAGCAGCTGGGTCTCAAACAGTCTGTGTGTCACTCAGCCCCAATCTGCAATGGTTTTTACAGTCTGTAGTTCTTATGGCTCATAGGGACTTCTTTCCCCAGCTCTCTGGGAACCTGGGCTGGGGGTCTGGTGTGGGGCTGGGACCCCTCACTCCTCCAGGCAGCCTCCGCAGAGGCGATCTCCCTCCCGACTAAAAAAGCAGCACATGTGGGTGCAGGACCAGTCCGTTCCTCGTCTCCTCACCTCCTACCAGTCTCAGTGTGCTTTCTTCTTTATCTCTCTCCTTATAGTAATTCCTCTTAGCCAGCTTTCCCGCAGTTCTGGATGATAGTTGTTCTGTATTTTAGTTGTAATTTTTCTGTGGTTGTGGGAGGCAGCAAGTGCAGGCATTTGCCTATGCTGCCATCTTGGTTCCTTCTTCTTTCCCTCTTTCTTTGTTCTAGTAAACTTCCTCTCTGAATCCTAAGCTAAAGCCCTCTGTGAGGGCTTCCCCAATTTCCTCCAGGCAGAAAAAATAATCCCTTTTAACTTCTGTTGGAGGAGTATAATAATTACAGCATTTAGTTACAACGAAATAATGAATATAAAGGAAGTTGGAGGTGGCATGATATGTGCTCTCATCATAAAGAAAAGTAGCACAAGATTACAATTTGCAGTAGAAAATTTTACACATCGAATATTTTCATTGTGGATAAGCAAAAGTTGACTGTAATCAAACTCATAGCTCCTCAGACTTCATACCACCCACCATGATATGTAAGCATATGATACATCGAAGGATGTTAGAGAATCCAGAGATCCTAGTCCAGGTCTTGGTTCTGTCCCTTCCTACCTAATAATACTGGACAATGCACTTATTCCCTATGATTCTAAATATCTGTACATCTGTATTCTGAACATCTGTAAAATCAATAAAATGTCCTTTCCACTTTAAAAATTCGATGTCTTAAGGAACTTTAAATGCCCTCAAGAGAGTAAATCTTGGTGGTTTATCCACTCCTATTTTATAAAGCACTTTGTGTACAAATACCAACAATTTTTACGTATACCTGATTTTGTCAAGTTTTTTTGCTTACTTATTAGCTGTCTGGCTGTGGTAGGTAAGGTTTTGTTTTGCTTGGTTTTTGTTTCTGTGGCCTCATACTGTGCCTTGAAAACAATGCAGTAGTTTGAATGAAGTGAGATGAGGATAAATATTGTCCTCACAGCAATGGTAGCCAAAGTTCAGCAAGGAGAGAGTGGGATAATGGCCCATTTCCTCTTTTGTATAAGCATGGGTGCTAGCCAAAGGTACTCTGTTGAATTTTGCTTCCTGTATACACTGTGTATCCTTGTGTGTGCTACTCAGGCCAAATTTTAGAAAGTATGCCAAGTGGAATTTCACACCAGGTTTGGAGGAAGGGACAGACAACAAAGTAAATGTACTTCCCCTCTCTTCACCCCTATTCCCACCCTTTCTCAGACAACTGAGGGGGCTCATATATAACAAATATTTTCAATGGAATAAACCTCTGGTTTGCCAAGCAGATGAATCAAATATCAACAGTTCCTTCTTTTCTTTTTTTTTTTTTTGCCATGTGTCCCAAAAAGAACTCCAGACAGCTGTAATCAATGCTAATCTACATGACTGAGGGAGTATGCTTTCCTGCCCTCTACTGACAGAAACACTCATTATGACTAATTTCCCAGCTCGCAGTTATCTTGCCATCTAACAGCACACCTGTAAACTGGGCCTTGGGTACTACCAGATTTACTACGGACTCTCAGATAGTGCCTAGGGATTTATGAGGTGAAAAGGGACTCGCAATTTGAAAGGACAGGAGATTGGGAAGGAACTAAGCCTAACTAGAGAATCATGTCAGGAAAAGTCCGTGCAGGAAAAAGATAGAGGGGAGCCAGCAAAGGAAAAGGAGCTCCAGACAGCTGCAGAGGTGAAGAATCATTGTTTAAAGAGAGCTTTGGCAGAAACGAAGCCAATGAAAAGGTGAACTGAAGAGCGACTGAAAATGTGGGGTGGATTAGTGATGCGCAGTGCCTCAATTTCCTCACCTCTGAAAGGGTACCTACATTACAGGGTTGTTACTAAGGTTGAGTGAAGTAATGCAAAGCATTTAGCATTACACTCATTAAGTATTCCAGAAATCTAAATTATTGTAATTAATGTGATAATCATAAATGATGAGTGATTATTTAATGAGCAATTTAAGAAAAAAAATGTAGTTACTTGGGGCCAAAAAAGTGGCAGAATGTGGAAAGTAAGGAGTATAACCATCTTAAACTATAGAAGACAGTATGGGGATGAATTCTAGGTGGATAATGAAATGCAAAAAAAGACTTCACAAATATTGTAAAGTATAATCTTGTCTCATTTTGACATAGAGAAGTGAAAAAAATGGGACTTAGAAGCAAATCTAACAACCTGATATTTTTTAAATGAGGATTTACAAATAAACTTTAAAAGAAATCTAAGCAGGTGTCAGAGCCACTTTAGAAAAATAAATATGGAGGTAAATGCCAAAGAGAACAGGGAAATCCTGGAAACTTCTATTAGCCTGCGTAACTTCCTTCCCCATCAGACTCATGGAAGATATATTAGTAGGACAATTTGTAAACAGCTTGATCTACTCCAAATCTGAACAATCATTAATAGCATTTTTTAAACCAGGCCATCAGTGTCCTCACCGGGGATACTAGTATCTCTGTGTGAGAAATTTCCAATGACAGTGGAGGTAGAATCCTCTGGCAAAATCAATTGGCTGCCTTCCAGGAGAGCACATCCTCTCCAGACTGAGGAAAGTGTCTCATTTAAATGAACTGAAAGTGAGTTTCATTATGAAGTGGATCTCTAGTGTGCAGTAAACACTAAGTTGATAAATGAAATTTTGTCTTCTTGAGAGTTTTAGATGTCTACTAAAAAAATGGGCAAAAAATATATACACACACAAAAATTCTTTGGGAAGAAACATCTGAGAGCATTGTGTATGTGTGTAATCACGCACATACACATATACACCGAATTCGTAGACCCTGGTATGTTTAGTTCTATGGCTGATTAGACATACTCCGGATTTTCTGATGGCTGGGATTTTTCAATTTGTTGTTTTCCCTTGTGGAAATTGTCCTTTGATCCTGATAGAAAACCTATAATTTATATATATTTATGTTCCATTCTTGTGTAATAAGTAACGAAGTTTCTCACAGGCTCTCTATGCAACCTAATTCTTTTAGGAAGAAAGAACTATAATATTAAAAAGAAATACTTTTCATTTAGGGCAGTGGTCGGCAAACTCATTAGTCAACAGAGCAAATATCAACAGTACAACTATTGAAATTTCTTTTGAGAGCCAAATATTTTAAACTTAAACTTCTTCTAACGCCACTTCTTCAAAATAGACTCGCCCAGGCCGTGGTGTTTTGTGGAAGAGCCACACTCAAGGGGCCAAAGAGCCACATGTGGCTCGCGAGCCACAGTTTGCCGACCACGGATAGGGAATGATAGGAAAATGTCAGTTATGTATGTGTAAAATTTACTCGAGGAGACAAAAAAAACATTTACATATGAAATACTGCTCTGTTTAATCCTAAAAGTGTGTGAAAAGCAAGACAAAGTCTTTCATTTATTAACCTGCCCATTACCTTTCTCTGTATTTCAAGTGTTAAGTCTAAACATGTATGCCCGTCACAGAATTCAGCTGGAAAACCTGAGCAAAGCTGCTTAGGAGGCATCATGAGAGGTTAAACAGTTCAGTGGAACAGACAGGCAGATTCAAGAAGCACAATTGTACCTGACAGGCTTCCTCTCCTGGCTTCTCCTTTGGGTGCCATGCCCATTCTCACAGGTGGGGAATCTGCTCAAGAAAAGTTTGCTGTTTATAGGAACTTACAATACTTGGAAAAACACTAAAACTCAATAACTTGACTCTAGAACACCTTCTACAGGAGCTTAAGCCTCTTGCTGTGGTGTCACACACACAATATTTCTAAAAGCTCTTTGTATGAGGCTCTTTTCTGCATTTAGAAGTTTTCTACTGTCGATAGAATTCAAGGTGCCCACATATTAACAAAGTGCTAGACTGGAAATTGGCAAATATAATGTAACTAAAGATTAAATATTTGAAGTGGAACTTATTGAAAAGATAAAGAGACTCTTTGAAAATGAAGGCAAATCAGACCATCAATGATGGGATAAAACCAGAGGGAAGGACTTAGAGGTAGGTATTGAAAAATGAAGGGATAATTAGGTGCTACCAGAGAGATCAGAATAGCCTAATTTTACACAAATCTAGCTGGAAAAGTGGGTAGCATATTAATTAAATTCACAAATCACACTTAATTAAGAGGTGTTGAAAACCCCCAAATTTTGCAGCTTTATTTCCTCTCAAACCAAATTTGCAGACAGATTAAAGGGGCTATTTTAATAATTCATATATGACTAATTTCATCTCTGAAAACTGAGAAACAATTTATTCCCACAAGCATTCCCAATTCTATACGTTTCCTCTGCTGGATCTCTAATAAATCTTGGAAAATTTCCCCAGATTACCAGGAAATGGCCAAACCAGAAGACTTCTGGTCAGCACTGTGACAAAGCAAATGCAAATCTAACACCACAGAAATTACAAAACTGTATCTAAATCGAAACCATCTAAAGATAAAATTTTTGATTCATTCAAAAAGATTCAAATTAAACTAAAATGTAGGCTCTAATCTAAATTATGTGTAAACAACTATGTAATAAAGGAACTTTAACTAGTTGATTATTAGCCTAAGCTCAGACACTAAGCATCTAGTCAACATCAGCTACAACACCAAAACATTCAGTTAATGCAGATTACACAGACCTCTGGGGCAGACGAGCCATGTGTTTAGATAGGTGTGGCTGGATGTTTATTCCCATTCTTAGCTGCATCACATTCCCAAACACCCAGAGAAGCTGCATGTCATCCGAGAAATCTGAAACCATCATTTCACAGAAACTCAGTTTTCCCCAAACCTAACAAGTTCAGGATCACATACAGCAACTTTGTCAAGTCAGAATGAGCTCAATCAGAATGGTTCACAATACATTTTAACTATCCTACACACTAGTGCCTGATAGATCGAAATCTAGTGGTGCTGATTCTACTAAATCATTATATTTAGCAGAGAATTTGAATACCAAACAAATACTGAAAAAAATATTTATTTTGAAACAAAGAGGCTCCATTATTTTTCTCAATGCTGACAACAAATACAGGGTTTTTGAGTACTGTTAATGTTTTCACTTCCTGTAGACAAGCTTTGCTATGTAAAAAAAAAAAAAAGGAGTGTCAAAGCACAATTGTATTGAAGTATGGTAGCAATCATCTCAGGTAGAAACAGCTGTTTGGGTTCTGTACTTATTTGTTTCCTAAAACAATAGAAAGTTTGATTTTCTGAACTTATGTATGCTATCCCAATACTCCATTGATGTGATCAATGAATATCCCATTGATTGTGATCTCACTACTGAAGCACATTCTTCTGGGACCCAGGACAGCTCAATTATCCTAAGTTGTCTCAGTAGCTACAGATAACAAGTTTCGGTTGACTCAGTGTTCCCGGAATCAGAACAGACCCTAAATTGCCTCAGTAGCTACAGATAATGCTTTCTGGTTGACTCAGTGGTCCCAGAAACTGGACAGCACAATTTTGCCCCGGTGGTCCCAGATAATGTGTTTGTCGATTCAGTGATTCGTAGATACTTTAGATAACTAACTTGCTCAGTTTCACTTCTGTAAAAATGCTTTTTGCGAAACAGGTTCCTCATTCCAGACCCAAAGATGTAATCGATATCTTTGTGATATTCTGCCAATGTAAGCCAGATGTGGCAAGCTGTTCGGGGCTGTGAGATTTGGAGCTTTAGCCCCTCGTATGCCACCGGCCTTTAATAAATGACTCCATAATTCAACATTTTTGAGGCGTCCTTTGTAAGATGGGGGTACACTACAACTGTATAAACACCCTTACGGTTCTAACTTGTTTGCCATTGTGTAAGTCATTTCCGGGCTTCAGAAAGAATAGCTTTTCTTCAACTTATCTTTGGGTTTGTGGGGATTTTTATCAGGCTATAAAAAATTGATCCTCTACCTGAATTTACAAACTTTAGTATAAAAAAGCTTTACCAAGAAGGATTGAAGAAAGGTGTGTTTTAAATTGTCAGCAGATCCAGTTATTGATAACTCTGCAAAGCCATGGCTTTTTTATTTCCCGCCTTAGGCAGCCTCACTCTCTCAGCATCCCATTCATTCATGCCTCCTGGTTCCTAGAAACCTTCTGTCTCCCGGCAAGCTTTCTGAGCAGTTCACCCTCTTCAAAATAAACCAAACTTTTCCTCATTTATCTAGGGACCCTCTCTCTTCATTTCCAGAAGACAACTAGTTAATTCCATAAGAAATCTGTACTAAACAGATATATTTGCATGTAAATAGTAACTTGGTGGGCAATGGTTTAACCCCCCCCCAAAAAAGGATAGTATGTGCAGCCAGGACTCATGGTTGCAAGTTGATCTGTTAGTGTTTTTCAAATTTGAACATTTAGTCTGTCTATTAAGGGTCACCACCCTTTAAAATGAGTTCCAGCAGCATATCCTAAGGCAAAATACCATTGACATATCATGGAGCTAAGTTTTATTCCTACTACCTGCACTAACAGATTCACGACCAGGTACTCAGATGAAAATTTCACATGATAGACACTTATGCAGGGAGTTATTTCACTAGATACTTTAAAAAAATCTTCCTCGTTCAAAAATCAAATCACTCTTACTTTTGTAACATGTGACAGATTTACTCTCTGCTCTCCCCAACCCCCTCACCCCCCTAGCACTGGCACCCTGGCTATTTTCATGCTGTTTTACATAATTGGTCTCTGAGTAGATGAAGCTGCCACCTGTTCACAAATATAACAAATCACTCTCCTTAGAGAGCATGATTTAACTGAATCACGATGGGATAATGAGTTTGGACAGCAGTTTCACATCTGTATAAACATATATTCACCTCCTACGCTCAATCTGATAATTTCTCATAATAGAATAAGCTATATTTAAATGATAGCAATGTAAATATCTTGATCTTATTTTGATTTTAAGTAACTCTTCCACTTTAGCCTTTCCATTTTTTTCTGCTCTACCCACGTTAGCTCACTTCCACTGAGAATATGCTGTGTCCAGATCATCCAATCAAAAGCAAACACAGTTCTCACCAAAGATACCTTCCAATATGGGATCAAATAACCAGGATATCACATTTTTTAGACCTTAGCTTGTCTTGCCTAGCTCAAAGAACTCAAAACTCAATTGAGGTAATCAGCATTAGTACATAGCTAGAAATATACTGTGTCTTTTCATTTTAAAGTGCTTTAAAATATTTAAAAGTATAGACTACCATTATATTATACAACCAGATTAACTGCTAAAAGAAAATCTCATAGCTATAGGACTATTTCTAATCATTTTCATGGCTTCATGGTAGACACTATCTTCTGCAAACAAGCATCTGAAGAAAATGTAGTTTCCTCAGATTGAAGACTTAGTGACATATGTAATATTTACAGCCAACCACCCAATATTAAGTGATTTAAGAACTAATCCAGCCCTGTCTGGATAGCTCAGCTGGTTAGAGTGTTGTCCCCATATGCCAAGGTTTCTGGTTTGATCTCTGGTCAAGGCAGATATAAGAAGCAACCAATGAATGCATAAATAAGTGGAACAACAAACCTCTCTCTCCCCTCCCATCTTCTTCTCTCTCTAAAGTCAATTAAAAAATTAAAATTAAAAAATGAAAGAACTAATCCAACAAGACCCCACTATATCAAGAATATCACTGTATTGTCTATTGGAAATATTCCCAGTGTTATTTGTAAACTAAAACTATATGTTAGAAAAAAAAAGAACTTTCATATGATGGTAAGGTGGCTAGGTAGAAAGATTTACAGACATATGACAAAAATATATATAATATACAAATTTTGATATGTTCTAACATCATCCTAATTCTTGATTCCTAAAAGGAGGATGTACAATATTTTCATCCAAAATTTCAAAAAGTTGGAGGAAATGTCTAATAACTTTTTTGACTACCATATCTAATTAATAAGTAACAATTCATTTCTCCCCCACAAAAATCTAAGTTTTTATTATGACTAGCATGTCTTTATGACATTAATACTTACAAAATAAACATATATGTATTATATTTATAAATGTATATAATGTATGTTAGTTCATGTCTCTAATGTACATATATAATCTTATAATATATGCTCCATTTATGAATCTTTATAGTTTTAAAATCAGAAGGAGTCCATGAGATTATGTAACCTAAACCTTTCCTTTCCAGTAGGCAATGGGAAGGAAGGCTTTGACCAAGGGCATAACATACTAAAGACCTACCAAGGTTGTTTTGTCTTACAGTTCCCAGAAGAAAGGAAAGTTCAGACTTTTCTTTTAGGATCCTATTCAAGAAGCTGAATTATGTGTTGGATTGTACAGACAATAAATACTTCCTTTAAAAAATCACAATCTGTTGTCTGAACATAATCATTTTATTCATTATGAAATGACTACTTATAGCATGAAGGTAGGAAAGAGACATGTGGGTGGATATGAGCAGAGAAAAGGGAGGAAATGGAGAAATAGCTTTTGTATTTTGAGGACGTTTATAGTTTTGAGAAAAGTTGTTATACTTTCTGAAATGCTTTCAATATTGAAGACTTTTTGAGATATAAATGCAGTTTCTCTGGGAGACCAAGGAAAATATAGGAGATTAAAATAGACAAGATGCAACAAACCTGATGCATATATAGAGGCAGGTGACCCCTCTCCTCTGGAGTACCTATAATAACCACTGCCATGCTCATCTTCAGCTGTGTCATAGAGTGATCTAGATAGCACCAGATGCCAACATCTGCCTGGTTATTTCAAAAGTATATTTGGTTTGGTTTAATACTAAGGCAACTTCAACTTGATTGTGAACTTTTAATTTACTCCATTGCCAAACATTTGGAGGGAAAATAATATTACATTTGATGGAACTTTTAAATACTTTTGAATATCACCAGCCCACTCCAACTCAAATAATGTTGTCAGAATCTAACAGCATTAATGATTAGACAAAGTACAACAGAGTAGGTATAATTGTTGACACCTTCTTTATGTGTATAGTATGTCCTAAACATAGCCAGCTAACACTGAAACATATCAAGTAAGTGAAAATAGATCTCAATTTACAATTCAATGTTAGTCTGTTTAATATCACGTATGGATGCAACGTTATCCCTTTTTATAAACAAATGTATGCAAAAATCATTATTGCTTTAGCATAAAGGAAACAAAATTTATAAATTACCTTTCCCTTTCCCCGGGCATCCTGCAGCCATCTCCCATTGAGATTTAAACTCAGGACCTCCAGAGAACAGATGGTGAAGACCTTATCTTCAGGCTGATCACAGCATGGGGCAGTGTAACTTGGTCTGATGATGCAGTCATTTGAAATGTAATGCTGCTCTTAGTCTTCCATTTGCCTCTGTTTTCCAGATAAATACTTTATTTTTATCAACAATAAATACTTCATTTCTATTTGGCCCGCCTTTGCAAACTGACCTGTAGCAAACAAAAACAACAGAAATAATCTGTTCTGTTAGATGTAGGTTTAGCTGGTAGTATCTAATGAGTAATTCATATTTCTTCCTGCTGGTATTTTTTGTCAAGCAGATTTATTTATTTCAAGTTGCATGCATAAGTTTTGCAGAGGATAAAATAAATGGAATAAATCCTTTGGGGAAGGAAGATGGAGAAGGACAATATAGGAGCTTTGATCTAAATGATTTATCCTTTTCAACAGGTAAACAATGACCTTGATAAGATGCTGTAATGGACTTTTTCCCATTTTTCCCTCATAAGGATTTCTTATGCTCATTTAGACTAGAGAATGGGCTTGTGGAATTTCTCTTCTTTCTTTCTCAAACACATATATGTACTAGGTGTACCGGTTACTAATGTGGATTTTTTTTTCAATAGATGGAGTTACACATATGTTGATATATATGCGATTTGATATGTATGCTATTTTGAAGTATTGACAACAAGTTTCAAAACTTCATATGTCAAATTTTCTGAAAGCATTAACATCATAGATATTTTTACACTTAAAAATGTCAAATTTCGTGCCAAAAAATAAAAAAGCATTTGGGGGAAGTTTTAATTCATTACTTTATTTTGAAGAAAAGTGCTGCTGAATACTTCGGGAAGCTTATGGTGAACATGCTCCATCGCAAGATACTTGTGAACACTGGTTTAAACGCTTTAAAAGTGATGATTTCGATGTGAAAGACAAAGAACGTCCAGGTCAACCGAAAAAGTTTGAAGACCAACAATTACAAGCATTATTGGATGAAGATGCGTGTGAAACTCAAAAAACAACTTGCAGAAAGATTAAGCATTACTCAGCAAATAATTTCTGATCATTTATAAGCAATGGTAAAGACTTTAAAGGAAGGAAAATGGGTGCCACATCAACTGAACGAAAGACAAATGGAAAACTGAAAAGTCATCAGTAAAATGTTGCTTCAACGGCACTAAAGAAAGTCTTTTTGCATTGCATTGTGACTGGCGATGAAAAGTGGATTTATTTTGAGAATCCCAAGTGCACAAAATCATGGGTTGATCCAGGTCAACCATCAACATTGACAGCAAGGCCAATTGCTTCAGAAAGAAGACAATGCTCTGAGTTTGGTGGGATCAGGAAGGTGTGGTGTATTATGAGCTTCTAAAACCAGGTGAAACGGTTAATACAGGTCACTACTGACAACAAATCATTTGAATCACGCTTTGATCATGAAATAATCAGAATGGAGCAGAAGACAAGGCAAAGTAATTTTGCTTCATGATAACGCACCATCACACACTTCAAAACCAGTTAAAGACATGTTCAAAAATCTTGCCTGGGAAGTATTGACCCACCCGCTGTATTCACCAGACCTTGCTCCTTCAGATGACCACTTGTTCCAATCGATGGCACATGCACTTTCTGAGCAGCACTTCAAAACATATGAAGAAGTGGAAAATTGGGTCTTTGAATGGTTTGCCTCAAAACAAGAAAAGTTCTATTGGGACGGTATCCACAAATTTCCTGAAAGATGGGGAAAATGTGTAGCTAGCGATGGACATTACTTTGAATAAAGCACTTTTGATGTTTCTCTTGAAATTATCATGTTTTCTTTGATTACAAAATTCGCATTATTAACCAGACACCTAATATGTTAATATACACATTTTAAACTTTGTGACAAAAATTAATTATAAAAGGCAGGGGAATTTGATAACACAATAGAAACAAAGAACTATAACATCAATAATTATATTACCTTATTACCACTGGATGTTATTAATATTTTGCTCAATTTTCAGCCTATTTAAAGTAGTTTGAGAGGCGTCCTTAAGCTATAAAAAGATGAGAAAGAAAAAAATAAAAGGAAGACTTTGGGTATACCACTTGATTTATATTCTTTAAAAATCATTGAACATAGTATGTGAAAACATAAATCATACCAGAAATCACATAATTTCCACTGATAGTGTAATGCGTAACATGTTGTGAATGTTCTATCACAGGTAGGAAACAAACATAAAAGTGAACTTTTAAACAATAATCCTCCTTAAACCAACTCAACGACTTGATAAATCAGAAAGATTTTCAAATATGTCAGAGCATGCTCAAGAATGTGATGCCTGGCTAGAATCTTGTGCTGGAGGAGTATTATTTACAGTTAACAGTTCAGGGAAAAGCATAATTGACACACAAAGAAAAGATAAAGAATAGGGAGCAACTGACAAATGGAGTGGATAACAAAACATTACTTTTGGTTTGTTTATTCTTACAACATTTAAGAAGAATACCCAGTTTCCATTAGCTGTTTCTGAAGGAAGCAATCAATGTAAGCAATACCTTGCTACTTCAAGAAAGAAAACTGTAATTCGCCTTTATTGTACACTATTGTGGCAAGCACTGGTCAGGTGAGCTTTGTGACATGTGTTTCATTCATGATGTATTAGAAATAATTTACAGATTCACATCCTGAGAAAATGATTACTGTAAGACAGCTACCATTCTCTCTTCTTCTTCAGTTCCACTTTGGTAATTAAGATAATCAAGTATGCATATTAGACACCTTTGTTAAAAGGGCTATTGGGTAAAAAAAAATCAGAAACTTTTCTAAATTAATAAAGACCTATTTTTGGATGCTATGCAGAGATACTATTACTTTTACCAGGAATCATGATTTTTAAGGCTTTTAAAGTATTAAAATTTTAATTCATGAATTTTATGAATTTCAATTAACTCATAATTCAATTAATAGTTTAACATCTTATCAATAACTACAGCATCTTTGGAAAGTTTTATTCCTGTTTTATTATCATACTCCTAAAATCTGGCTTCTTAAAACTCACAACTTTTTCTTATAATTAATTCACATATCACCTGAAAATGTTGCGAGCCACAATTCTAGTTTCAAAATCAGTATATTAAAATTGTACTGGAATTTTAACTTAAGAAAAAAGCTATAAATATTGATGACATCAGAATAGGAAGCAACTGTAAAGCAGATAATTTTGTTTAAGAAGTAACACAGGTCAAAATGATTTATACGGATAGCATATAACAGATAATGCTGAGCATAACTCCTGTATAAAACAGATGCCTGCTGTTGTCACAGCTGGGAAAGTGACCTTTTCAACTTTCTAAGGCTCCACCTTTGTGAATTATTGGCAATTTCCTCACGATTGGGAAGGCATCCCCTTCCTCGGCACCATGCTCTTTCTCCCTCTCTCCCTCTCTGTGTACATGGTAACTACAAACAAGGTTATTGGCAAGTTGAATGTTTTTGCAGCACAAACCACAGTTTTTGCCAGAACTCTTTTTTAACCCAAATCTAGAATCTTTGAGGGGTGATTGTCACACAAGAGCACCTTCTGGGAAGTGCCCTGGAAACGCATCGAGCTTGTCCAAGGACCATCTTGGATGATGATGGGAAAGGGTTGAGAACAAAGGACATTAGAATAAAACTATGCTGTGTAAGAAAATAAATAGTAGTCATTAATTTGTTCTTACCATTTTTAGAAATAACTCTTAAACTTATTCAATGTAACACTCCTAGTTCACTGGGAAGGGCAACAAAAAAGCAAGGGGGTTTGGAAGCTCTTGAGGTTGCGGATGAGGGGCTGTTGCCCAGGCTGAATTCCCCAGGCCCCTGCACTGGTTCAAATAGTCTCGAGAGCAATAAAAGTCGAGGGGGAAAAAGTCTCAAGGGATTCCATTTACATTTGTGACAGTCTTGTGTGACTTGTTTGTGGCACATTTCCCTCCTTCCAAAGTGATTTTAATCCATTCTTTTGTTTGCTCCTTGTAACAACTGCTCTGTTACAAATGAAGAACTCAAAGGTATAAACTGATTTTCTTTCCTGTCTGAGATCATTACAGAAAGGCCCAACTGGGGTCAAATTCTGCTTCTCAGTCCACTGTGTTTGCCATTGAACAGTTCTGCATCCTTGGAGCTCCCACCGGTTTCAGGGCATTCATGCTTCTAATGGGAATCTCATAAATACACTTAGGGTCACACTGGATCAGATCTATCAGGGGCCTTTCTAAGTCCTGATGAATTGCCAAATAATTAGAAAAACTGCCAGGTTAAGTTCTCTGAGTCAGTGTTTTCAGAAATAGAATCTGTGTTATTTGCCCATTGTTGGGTTCCTTATAAATATAAGTCAGCATGTTCATCAAAACCACATTTGGGGGAATATATTATTTGGGGCAATCAATACTTCTATTTTGATTAAAAAAAAAAAACTTACTGGGGACTTCCAAACCTAGTAATGGGGAGAATCCATTCCTGAAAAACTTGTCACCAAAAACCCTAAAATTTCTAGTTAGAATTTTAAAAATTATTAACAATAAAGATGATTCACTTATTTACTAAACATCACACAACCTGTATAAATAAAACTGAAAATCCAAAGGAAGCAGGGATGGAATGTATATTGGTACAAATACCTCTATCTTTCTTTCCTGTTTCAACAAAGATAATTGCAACTACAAAAATTATAGGACATCATAAGAAACAGAAACAAAAACTTTGTACATTTTTTAAAAAGCAGCATGTGTTTTTCTGGCTAGATTACAGATTCTCTGGCTGTTGAAATGGATTTAAATTTAAATCTAGGCAAGAGAGTAATTTCTGGAGCTAGAGTCTGAGAGAATATGGGATGACAAGGCAAAGGGAGGTGGGGAGCAGCATTAAGGTTAAATAATTAATATAATACAAAGTCTTAAAACTTCCTTGGGACTTGTTTTCTCCTCTCTACTAGTACCTGTACCTCCACTCCTTTCCCCATCCTTTCTCCATCTTGGCAGACCCAACCGTACAGGGCTAACAGAAGAAAAAAAGTGGGGACTAGCGAGGACACAGGCTTTGCCAGGACTCCCAGAGATGTGCTTTAAAATATTATAGACAATTTGGAAACTTTTCCAGGAATAAAGCTTGTTTTAATATTAGGACATTAATAAATACTAAATTGATAAATTAACTACCCTAATACATTAGAAGAATATGACCTTATAATTACTTTAATATTTCAAAAATGTATTCATTAAAACCAAATCTATTCATGATTTTTAAAAAAGTTTAGAGATTGTGGAATAAAAAGCAATTTTCTAAGCCTTAGAAAGTGCAATCATCGAAAAATCTATAGCAACCATCATCCTATATAATAAAGAGGTAATATGGAAATTGACCCTCATACCCTCACACAAGATGGCCACCCCCAGGTGGTCAAAGATGGCTGCCACAAGATGGCCAACAGGGATGGTAGTTGTGGACAATCCGGCCAGCAGGGGAGGGCAGTTAGGGGCGACCAGGCCAGCAGGGGAGGGCAGTTGGGGGAGACCAGGCCTGCAGGGGAGGGCAGTTGGGGGAGACCAGGCTTGCAGGGGAGGGCAGTTGGGGGGGACCAGGCCGGCAGGGAAGGGCAGTTCAGGGTGACCAGGCTGGCAGGGTAGGGCAATTAAGGATGACCGGGCCAGCAGGGGAGGGCAGTTGTGGGTAATCAGGCCAGCAGGGAAGCAGTTAGGCATTGATCAGGCTGGCAGGGGAGTGGTTAAGGGATAATCAGGCTGGCAGGCAGGTGAGCGGTTGGGAGCCAGCAGTCCCAGATTGTGAGAGTGATGTCCAACTGCCTGTAGGATCAGGACTAAACTAGCAGTCGGACATCCCCTGAGGGGTCCCAGATTAGAGAGGGTGCAGGCTGGGCTGAGGGACAACCCCCTCCCCACAGTGCACGAATTATCTTTAAGGTCAGAATAAAGATAATTCTTTAAGATTAGAATATCTACCATCATTACTTTAATATTAAAATGGGCACTACCCAAATAAATCACTAAGAAAAGAGAAAGACTTTAAAAAATAGAAAAGGATAAATACAAAATTGTAATTATTTGCAAGTGATGTGACTGTTTACAAAGAACATCAAAGGAACCAATAGAAAAATAATTAGAATATAATTTACATTTCAAATATAATTTATAAATATATACATATACACATATATATATACTACAAAGCACATAATATCTAACAATAATTTTAATACAAAGTGTTATGCAGAGAATTATGAAACTTCTGGAAAGCCTTTAACAAAACATTTAAATAAATGGAGATATTTATCATAAACGTGAATAAGTTTATTCAATACTGCAAATTTCTCAACTCCAAATTGATCTATAGATTCAATGTAATTATAATCAGACTTGTAGTAAGTTATTCCTGAAAATTGATTGTAAAATTTCATGGAAGAATAAGAGCTCAATAAAGAAACTCTTAAACGTGAATAACAAGGTGAGGAAATTCACCCTAACAGATATCAAAACATAATATGTATATTATAAAGCTAAGTTAATTAGTATTTGTGGTATTGACACAGGTTAACTCATATAAATTTAGTATAAGAAAATGCCATTGCAGGCTTTTTAATTTTTAATAATACATATAGGACAATTGGCTATATTAATGCGGAAAAAATGGATCTCGGCTTTTACAGTACACAAAAATCAACCTCAAGAGCATTCGAGACCTAAGTTGAAAAGATAAATTTATGAAATTTTTCAAAGTAATACAAGTGAATATCATTGTAATAAAGTGAATATCATTATAACATTGGAATAAAGAAGGGTTTTTTAACACATACACAAAACTATTCACAAAAAACACACCAAAATTAAAGAAAAGGCAACCCACAAATGGGGGGGGGGGGAATAGTTTCAACACATAATTAGTTATGCATTGATATCCAGATTGTAAAAAGCACCCCCTTGGAAAAAAAAAAAGACAACAGCATAAGAATTGCCAAAGATCACATTAGGGAATAAGAAAAGCAGAACATCTGAACAAAATGAAAACAAAACAGTTCCCACTATTCTGATGGCACACTCTAAGGTAAGGAGGTGTCTGCACACCTTGTAAACATTATCCAGTGTTGCAATAGCCAATGCCATGGTCCTTTGTATATGTTTTCTCTTCTCAAAACTCTAAAAGAAATACAGGAAAGCTGGACCTTGCTCCCAGAATAATCAATCAGAGTGGAAAGAAAGTAGATCTTCTGAAGTAACATTTTTCAAAACCAAAACGTTTTAACTTAAAAAACAATGGAGATCTATGTGCATAGATGTATAACCCATGGACACAGACAATGGTGCGGTAAAGGCCTGGGTGCGTGGGGGAAGGTGGAGGGGGCCAATGGGGCAAAGGGGACATCTGTAATACTTTCAACAATAAACATAAATAAAAAATCAATGGAGATCAGGTTCACTGTGAATGGCAAGGCTGAACTAGAACGCAGCCTGCCTAACTCTTTCTCTGTGTCCATAACCCTTTACTTTGGTGTTTTGATCCTGCTGAATCCTCTATTCTTCTTCCCTGGCTAATCAGTGATTCTGAATCAGCCAGGTTCTAGGTTCTATCTAGGAAGAGGTGGAAGGCACAGAGAACTTAACCTACAGGAAAGGCTTATTCCGCATTTTCTTAGGTTAATTTCTTTATTATTGTCAACTCCCATTCTAACAGGATATTAACGATAAGATCAAACATTGGTCATTTATCATGTTCAAAACTTCAAACAGAGGTCAGCAAAGTACAGCCAGTCAATGGACCACCTGTTTTTATAAATAAAGTTTCATTGGGACAGAACCACACCCATTCATATATGTATAGGCTACATTTGAGCTATAAGGACACAGTTGAGCAGTTGTGACAGCAACACTATAACCTGTAAGCCTAAAGTATTTACTATTTGTCCATTTAAGAAGTTTTCTAAACCTATTTCTTCCCAACACCCAGAATACCATTTCCCTCCTCCCTTGCCTGTGAGATGCAATTCTTTTTTTTTTCCAGAGGGGAAGGCAGAGGGAGAAAGAAACATCAATAATGAGAGAGAATCACTGATTGGCTGCCTCCTGCATGGCCCCCACTAGGGATCTAGCCTGCAATCCAGGCATGTACCCTGGCCAAGAATCAAATCATGACCTCCTGGTTCACAGGTCAATGCTCAATCACTGAGCCACATTGGCTGGGCTAATTCATTCTTCAGAATCAAACTCAAGTTGCTTCTTAGGAAGCCCATCTAGAACTGAAATTCTTTCTCTTTTCCATTTCCCTTTACCATTGGCATATATTTAAGTTAGGTCTTATACATGGGTAGAGTAAGCTTGTGCTTACCAGCAAAAGTTAGCACTTTGTATTATTGGGTTACTGGGGCAGTTTAGAATTAGTATTACTTAAAGAACACTGATAGATTAGTTATACTTTGTCTCTTAAATGAATAATAGGTATTTTCTGAAACATGTTCAAAGAGTACTGTAGGCATTCTCTGTCCATTTTTTATTCATTCTGGAATAATTAGATGATTAATTCTAGGGATAAGGTGCAGCGTAGGATATAAGACTAAAATAGCATGAGAGGCAGAAGAATGTGGGGGAGATTGGCTAGCATAGTATGAATCACAGTTACGAAACTGATTCAGGAGGTAGCATCTCAGCTCTGTGAGATCACCACACATATGGCACCCATAGTGTGGCAGCTGCCAAATTTACTGCCTGAATCATTTCAAGGTGACAGAGCTATATGGTATCTGGTGTGATTTGGGTGTTCCCAAATGTTTTTTTTTTTAATCATGTAATTATAGAGATTACTGTTCTTAAGCTGCACCTAAGTATATCCCATAATATCTCATCAATTCCTTATATCCCCAAAACTTTATCTCCTCACTGCAAACTTTGTCCATGACCTAATCATCATAGTGATTTGTCTAGAGTGCTAAATAGGAGCAATCTATAACTTTTTTATGAAGTGTTTGGATCATGCCAATCATTCAAATAATACAGAGCCCAGTATGTTCAGCCACAGAGCAAAGAATTTAAACTTTAAGTTTTAATTTTGACAGATATTTACTGGACTTCAAGTTCTTCTGACACTCAAAGATGCAATAATAAAATTAACAATATACAAACTGGTATAAGGTGTGTGAATTCAAAATAATCAATTAGTTGAAAAATCAAAGAGATTAAAACAAGTGTTATGAGGATAAAGAACATGATTGTTGAATCTGAAGACCAGACTTTGTAATTATCTCAATGCCATTTAGATACATTTCTGAGATATAAGATATTCAATACAAGAGATAGTGAAATTTAAATGGTAGAATATCAAATAAGTGCTATATTAATTTAAAATATTAAATTTGTAATGTTATTAATCAAATCAATCATGAAATGTAAATATGCATAAAACTTAGACTAACAAAATTTTATAAATTATGTAAAGCAATGATTCCCAAAATATGTTTCCTAGCATTTTAATAATACTATATTTTATGGTCAAATAAAATTCAAACGCACTAAGTCAAAGTTACATGGCTTCTTTACTGTAGGACTTCTCAAAGTCTTTCAAAGGCAAATATCTTCATGAATTTCTAAATGTGACAAGGAGAGAAAACAGTATCTAAATTTCTTAAACTTATTTGATTATGAAATTCTTTTTACTGTGGATCTTGAAGATCTGGGTTCCAAGAAGTTTATGTTGGAAGTGCTGGTATAAACTAAACCCTTTATTTTATGTGATAAAACTAAAGTCCAAAGGAATTAAGTGGCTGAGTAATGGCAGAGACAGGATTAGAAATTATAGACCTTGTTTTTGTCCAGTGATTTTTTTTTAAATTTCTTTTCTGACAATTTATATAATATGATGACTAACTAATCTTTTATTAGGAGACAGTTTTGGTATTACCTTTTCCTGTCTCACAAATTATTGTTGGTGAAGTAGCTGGAAGCTTATTAAAACTCTCATGCTATTTAGGCTAACACCTCCCCCCCCCCACCCCACAAAACGTACAAATGTAACTTTATAACTTAATTTCCCTTTCCTAATTTTAGCTAGTCTTAAAGCAGGAAAAAAAGAGGGCTTGTCTGCCTAATGTGAGCACTTAGAGCACAACCCATCACATCACATTTTATTTTAAAATATGTTTTAAATTGCTTCTGAAACGCGCAGAATGCCCGCTGACATGGAAACGGATTGCACACAGCAGTGCCCATCACCATCTGCCCAGCAAAGGTGACCTTCCTGTGGGGTTGAGTGGAAAGGTTAGTTTCAGTGTAGCTCTATTTGTGGTTAGGCAGTTCCCAACTGAGAACCAAAACCAAACAAACAAACAAAAAAACACACACAATGAAATGTTTATTAAGAGAAGGAAAACTTCACAATTAGCGCAGGTGGCTAATGTGTGCTGGATTAATTTTCTCTATGTGTAAATTGTTCATATGGATGGGCTTGGGTGGCCAGGAGAAAGGTGGGACTTCTTCTCAGGGCTATTGAGGGAACTATAGAAAAGAACAATTCACGGCTTATCCTGTTGCAAATGTTGACAAAGGAATTGTGAACAGTTGGTATTACAAAAAAAAAACACAAAACACCAAGAGCTCTTTCACCTGCTTTGGAAGTTAATCTCAACTGGAATCCATTGAAGTAGCTGGGAAGAGCCAGTCCATTTGTTTTGAGCATAGAGTCTGGAATAAATTACAAGACCTCAGTCTTGAAGAGAGATGTCAAGTGGAACAGCATTGCACATTCTACCGTGTTTACAGAAAACCAGTCTAGATGCTGACAGCATCAGAAATTGATCATGTTCTTGAACAGTTTATTTTTGACAAGAGAACCAGAGGCCATGCTTCACATCTGTACATAAAATTCACATGGCATGTGCTAGCCTGCCAGGAAAACATCATGTAAAACCAGAGGTGAGGTTCTAAATGCTCTCAGAAAGAGAGGAGGATTTCACAAACTGGTGAGAGATAGAATATGGAATTAGGCATCTGTTCGCTTAACAGAATCCACTCTTTATTTGTTTTCTTTTAGTTTAAGAAAATGTATACAAAGCATATGTCTCTGGGAACATTTTCAACAAAGAATAATGCATTGTAATGAATTAAGGAGAGATCTGAGCTTTTGATGAATTGAAATGAAAACTTGATTATGATAAATTGGGCCTTTCAATGCACCCTAAGTGTATAGTTCATAGAATATAAAGGAAAATGAGGAAAACTTTTTCTAAGCATATATAATCTCCATTTGCTCCTATTTATAAAACAGATCAGGCAGCACAAATTTCTGCTAAATATTCAATATTCTGAGAGTTCATTGATAATCACTAAGACAGTTAGGCTTGACTACAAAGATGTAAAGAATACCAACAATTGCTTATTTCTTGTACCTGGACACAAAGTCAAATGAGATGCACGTGTTCTGGAATTTATTGACCTATAAACTTACAGTTTCTTTCCATCACATTACTCTTTCTAAGTGCAAAGTAATTGAAGGATAAATAAGCCTATTACAATAATTATACACCTACATCTCTTGTGATTGAAAAAAAATGAAGGAGAGATAGGAAAGGAAGAGAAAAATCTAAGATAGTTCAGTGGTGGGGAAAATAAGCTAGATTAGTGGTTTCCAGAATTTAGCCTGGTAATATTTCAAAAGTCTTACATGACCTCTGTAATCCTATCCCTTCTGTGGAGTACATTGTATAATTCTGTTGTGGAATCTAGAAGAAACCAAGAGAAAGTAAAAAATTTAATATAGCCAAAGAAAGCAAGAAAATCAGTGCATTAATATCTCATTTTGAAAGTGTTTAAGAGAAGACTTCAGGTTTTTAGATATATTTTAATTACAATTGACCCTTCAACAACACAGGTTTGATCTGCACAGAGCCACATATATGTTGAGATATTTTGTTTTGTTTTTTAAATATAGTATTGTAAATGTATTTTACTTAATAATATTTTATTTTCTCTGGCTTACTTTATTGTAAGAATAGAGTATATAGTACAAAATATGTGTAGATCAACTGTTTATGTTAGGCTTACAGTCAACAGTAGGCTATTAGTAAATTTGGGGGGAGTCAAAAGTTATGTGCAGATTTTTGACTGCCCAGGCCAAGGGTTTATCACATTGCTAACCGTCCTGCATTGTTCAAGGGTCAACTGCATTTACAAATGCAAGGTAGCATTCTTTCTTCTGTATCTTTCCATAGAAAATCAGGTTAATGCTTCACGATATCACTGCAAAGATCAAACACGATGGTGTAAGAACATATAAATACATACAGTTAAATAACAGAATATATATAACAATATATTATATAGCCCTAATATGTGCATATAGTATGTGTTCATATTTTATATATGGTATAACATGTATATATGTAATATGTACAACATGAATATTAAGTATGTCTTACATATTTTGCATAATATATAATGAGGAGTACCTCATTCAAGCTAATAACTGAGTAGATGAATTAATATTTTTATGTTATGTAAAGATATTTTGTTTTAGACACTTGAGATATTTTAAATAAGAAATTACCAACAAGCAATGATTGCATTATCTTTTCTATATAGCAATCCTATTAAATAGAATCTAAAATCAGTATAGCAAAGGTCCAGGGTATTTGCTAGTTGAGTTTAATATATTCAATCATTCATTTGTTCATTAACTCATTTGAAAATGACTTATGAAGTACTTACTCTGTGCCAGGTTTTGTGATGGATGTTGCCTATTTAGATAAATTTAAAGCAGTACACAAATTAGTCCCTTAGCAAATATTTAATCTCTATTTAATGTTGCCAATTAAAGGGAATATTACACAAACCAGAAGTTTTTATAGCTAGACTTCTTAATTTTTTTTATTATTGATTTCAGAGAGAGGAGGAAGTGGGAGAGAGAGATAGAAACATCAGTGATGAGAGAGAATCATTGATTGGCTGCCTCCTGCACACCCCCTACTGGGATCAAGCCTGCAACCCAGGAATGTGCCCTGACCAGGAATCAAACCATGACCTCCTGGTTCATGTGTGAATGATCAACCACTTGAGCAACATCAGCTGGCCAGGCTTCTTAATTTTTTTTTAATTAATGATAAACTCAGCCTCCCAAACTGTTTTTACAATAATAAGCAAAGACTTCATGTTAGATAATTTAGAAACAACTAAAACATTGTAAATTTAGAATTTTATGAAAAAAATGCTTTAAATTGGTGTTTGTTTCACAAAGGTGACATTTGTCAGAAAATGAGGAAAAATAAATGGACAAATAAACCTCATTAAATGATGCAGCTTTTTAAACATATTATAGTTCTTAGCAAAATCTCTGATGAATTTAGAATCATATAGATTAAATTTCTTCTGAAATGTTTGTGGGTTTAAAAATAAATGAAAAAATTCCTTTGCAAAATGCATTTGAGATTTTATTTTCGCCAAATGTTTGAATGATAGTTCAATATGTTCAATGGAACCAAAACACAGCTGGGTTCCTCCATGCTTAATAATGACATAATTGCTGGGCATGACATGAAGCCATATCTTTAGGCAAGCACTCATCAACTATCCAATGAGAATACAAATAGTCAGTTAATAACTAGATTAAGTGGTTTTTAGAAAAAATTACATTCTTTCATGCTTGAAGTACCATGAAATCAAATTAATTTCAAAATATCAAAATATTCAGGAAACATTAACTAATGTATTTCATATTTATGCAATCATGTATTTAAATGGACTCAGTATTTATAAAATGTTATAGCAATTAACACTTCTGTTAAATTGTACTGATTTCAGTGAGACCTTTGAGAAAATAAAGTCACTGTAACCTCCCATCCACGCAATCCTGCTGTTAACTTCCAACAAACATTTCAAGGGTCTTTTTGTTGTTAATATTCTTGATAAATTAGTTTTGCTTCAAATATCTTCTCTATTCTTCAGGTTTTTATTTTATTATATATAAATTAATATTGTAGTCCCAAAAAAGATTTTAATTTTTAAACTTATTTTTATGTATTTATTTTTGTTGTTAATTCTCATCCCAAGATTTTTTTCCATTAATATATATATATTTTTTTAGAGAGAGAGAGAATGGAAGGAAGGGGGAGAGACAGAGAGAGAGAAATATAGATGTGAGAGAGACACATGAATTGCACATGCCCAAATCAGGCCAAACACCCAACTAAGGCATGTGCCCTTCTTTTTTCTTTTCCTTTTAACATTGGTATCTCCCAAGACTCAGTTTTTGATAGTTTTATTTCTATACTAGAGGCCCAGTGCACGGATTTGTGCACCGGTGGGGTCCCTCGGTCTGTCCTGCACCCTCTCGCAATCTGGGACCCGTCGGGGGATGTTGGACTGCCAATTTCAGCTCAATCCCCACAGGCCAGAGACCCCACTGGTGCACAAATCTGTGCACTGGGCCTCTACTATGCATATAAGATCTTTGGTTAATCTCTTCCCACCCTCCCCCCTTCCGTCTGAGATTCATCAGTCTGTTCCATGTTTCCATGCCTGTGCATTGAGCATCTGCCCCCTGGTGGTCAGTACATGTCATAGCTACCAGTCGAACAGTTGAACGGTCCAACAGTCGCTTAGGCTTTTATATATATAGATACTTACTCCTTGGTAATCTCATCCAGTTTTATTGTTTAAAAATCATCTATGTGTAGATAACTGGCAAATATAAAGTTCTCTCCTGAACTCATCTCACATATCCAAAATTTCACATGAGCATCTAATAGGTATGATATGAATGTGTCCCAAATTGAAATCCTGATCACTCTACAAAATAGTATTCAGCCATAGTTCCCACTATCTTAGTCAATAGCAGGTTCAATCTTTCCAGTTTCTCAGGTTCTCCTTGACTCTTTAAATTTGACTCCTTTCTTCCTATCATACTCTACATACAATCAAGAAATGTTGGCTATACCTTGAAAACACAGCTAGGACTGATGCCTTTCTCACCAACTCCATGGCTACCAACTTATCCAATCCACCATCCTCCCTTGCCTCTAACTGATTTCCTGCTGTCAGGCTTATCCTGTGTAATCTATCCTCAACAGAGCCCTTAGAAAGCAAAATAAAGACATTTGCAGTTAAATAAAAACTGCAAAAACTTGCCCCCATGACATCTGCTCTAAGAAACATATGAAAAAAGTGTTTAAAGTAAAAAAACAACAACAATACACCAAACAATATTTTCTGTATCAAAAATGATGGCCAGACATAAAATCAATATACAAAGGACTATAGGGAAAATATATAAAAAGTAATTTAAAATAACAGCATTTACATTAGCAATCAAAGAATATACCTAATGAAAGAGTTGCAAAATCTTGATAAAGGAAAGGATAAAATTTTACGTAAAGAAATTACAGAAGACCTAAAAAAGTGAAGAGATGGTCGATGTTCATGACTAGGAAGTGATATATAAAAGATGTCAATTCTCCCTATTGTCTCATAAATTCAAAGTAATTCCAATTAAAACATCGAATAGCATTTTTTTTCATGGAATTTGCATGTTTTCTTCCAAAATATATATGGAAAAGCAAACAGTTAAGCATTTCTAGAATGCAGCTAAAGTGGGGGGAAATGAAATAAAGACTTCCTACCAGATAGCAAGCCTTGTATACAACTGTAGTAATTAAGTGTAGAACAGGCACAGAGATAAATAAATTAACCAACAGGAGATATTAGAGAGCCACAAACAGACTCGCACATATCAGGAACGTTAATATTGTCAGAGGTGCCATGAAAGATAAGTGAAGATGGGTAAAGATATTGAAAAAACTGAGCTGAGAAACATAGTTAATGGTGAGGGATTAAAATAAAATTGTGTCCTTATTTCATAGCTTAATGGATGTTAACTGTAGATGGATTGAAGACTCAAATATCAAAAGCAAACTTTGAAAAAAATTTGAAGACCATGTATCTAACCTTGTATAAGCTATAAAAATTGCTAAACATAAAAGTAATGATAAATTAGACTACATGAAAACTAATAACTGTTCATCAAAAGAAATATTTAAAAGGCAAAACAATAATAACCTCAAAATTTTTTCAACACAAATAACCAATACAGAATAATTTTTATAAACTATATATTGAATTCTGACAAATGAATAAGAAAGAAATCAAACAACTTAGTAGAAGATTGAAAAATAGGAACAATTATCCGAAAAGGAAACAACAGAGCCAATTAAAATGTAAAGTTTTTAACTTCTTAGTAATTAGGAAAATTCAAATCAAGACCATGAGTTACCATTTGATTTTCATAAATTAAGAAGTTTGACTATAAAAGAATGTTGGAGAAAAAATAATTCAATGGTATTGCTTATATATTACTAATAGGAATATAAATTAGTACAACCACTTTGAAAAACAATTTGCATATCTTAGAACCCAGCATTTCCGCTCCTAGATTTATAACTAAGAAAACACATGTGCACCAGAAGACATGTAAGAATATTTGAACCATAATTTCATTTAAAAAACTGGAAGTAATTCAAATACCTATTAATAGAAGAATGAATAAATAAATCTTAGTATATTTAGAATTAAATATTTTACAGAAGTGAAAATTAATGAACTATAGGTAGATCCATATTTACATTACTGGAAGGTAATATGCAAAATGATACTATTTAAAGTTAAAAACAAGCAAATATTTTTTATTTTTTCATATGTATGACAAAACTCGTTTTAAAAAGTAAGGGACACACAGCCCTGGAAAGTGTGCTCAGTGGTCAGAGTACACTGAAGAGTTGCGAGTTCCATTCCTGGTCAAGGGCATGTACCTGGGTTGTGGTTCGCTTCCCGCCCCTGGTCGTGGTGCGTGCAGGAGGCAACCAGTTGACGTGTCTCTCTCATATCCAATGTTTCTCTCTTATCTTCCCTCTCTCCCTATCACTCTCTGAAAAGCAATGGAAAAAAAAAATCCTAGGTGAGGATTTAAAAAAAAGTAAGGGATGTACAAATCTGAAATTCAGGATAGAGGTAACTCTTGGAGTAGGACTGGTAGTAGGGGAGGTGAAGAATGCCCAGATAGGTATAAATTATTGGTAGCATTCTAGTTCTTAAGTTGAGTGATAGATCTCCAGATAATCACTATAAAACTTTAAAGTAATTAAGCAGAAAATAGAGCCCTACATAGACCAATGATTATAATGTGTTATAGAGGATTACAATTAATTTATTTGCCTAAATGCCATAAAAGGAGCACTTTCTTTAAAATTATGTTGTCATAATTATGAAGTAAACATATAAAAAACTCCTTTCCTTATCATAATAGATGTTGAAACATAAAAGATATTAATAAAAGCTGCTTAGAAGAGAGAACTCATACAACTTAACAAAAGGAAGATAAATGATCCAGTCAAAAAGATGGGCAAAGGACCTAAATAGACACTTTTCAAAAGAGGACATACTGAAGGCCCAGAGACATATGAAAACATGCTCAAAGTCACTAATCGTCGGAGAGATGCAAATCAAAACAACAATGAGGTACCATCTCACACCTGTCAGAATGGCTATCATCAATAAATCAACAAATGACAAGTGCTGGCGAAGAAGTGGAGAAAAAGGAACCCTCCTGCACTGTTGGTGGGAATGCAGACTGGTGCAGCCACTGTGGGGAACAGTATGGAGTTTCCTCAGAAAGTTAAAAATGGAACTCCCATTTGACCCAGTGATCCCACTTCTAGGACTATATCCCAAGAAACCAGAAACACCAATCAGAAAGGGTATATACACCCCTATGTTCAAAGCAGCACAATTTACAATAGCTAAGATTTGGAAACAGCCTAAGTGCCCATCAGCAGATGAGTGGATTAAAAAACTGTGGTACATCTACACAATGGAATACCACGCCACTATAAAAAAGAAGGAACTTTGACCATTTGCAACAGCATGGATGGAAGGAGCATTATGATAAGTGAAATAAGCCAGTTGGAGAAAGATAAATATCACATGATCTCACACATATGTGGGATATAATGATCAACATAATTTGATGAATAAGAATAGATCCAGAGACAAATGGCAGGGGAGGGAGTGGTTAGAGAGCAACCAAAGGACTTGTATGCATGCATAGTAGCATAACCAATGGACACAGACACTGGGGTGTTGGGGGCTTGCCTGGGGTGGGAATGACTGGGGGGGTGTCAATTGGGGAAAAAGGAGACATATGTAAAACTTTAGACAATAAAAAAATATTTTAAAAAGCTGCTTAGAACATGGCCTTTGATGCCACCAATTCTGGAGGAGGAAACAAGGCTTAGAGGTAAAAAGTTATTTACTGCCCGGCTGGTGTGGCTCAGTGGTTGAGCATTGACCTATGAACTAGGAGGTCACGGTTCAATTCCTGGTCAGGGCACATGCCCAGGTTTCGGGCTCAATCTCCAGTGTGGGGCATGCAGAGGGCAGCCAATCAATGATTCTCTCTCATCATTGATGTCACTATCCTTCTCTCTCCCTTCCTATTTGAAAGCAATAAAAACATATTTAAATATACATATGTGGCAAAACAAGAAAAGAAGGAAAGAAAAGAAAAGAAAAGAAAAGAGCCCTAGATTACATGACAATTGGGATCTCACTTAACTTGTCTAGAGTCCCTGTCTTTTCCTGCAAGCCTGGTCAGAATTGTTTTTCCAAGGCACTTGTGAGCTCCAAAATGTTGAGTATTCAGGAATAATAGAATGCCATTTCTCAGTGGGTGTATTTTTACAGTAGACATAATCATGCATCAGTTACTCATTATCTTCACCAATGGTTCTGGAAGAGCAACAGCAGGTGACACAAGAGAGCTGAGTGAGTTTTTAAGGACAACCATTTGGAAAATGTCTTCATTTCACCAGCCTACAGCTGGTTTCCCAGTCAGATTTGCTGCTCAAGTGTACAGACTAAATTATTTTATTTTTCCATTAGCTGTCTGAACATGATTGAACTTCATTTGGTGGATAAATCCCATGATGTTAGCAGGGATAGGACATTTTAAAAGCAGCTTAGGTGCTTTCTTAACAAGCACCATACAAATAAATAGAAGAGAATGGAGGAACTCACCCCAATACATTTTTAAATGTGTGGCATTTCTCCTTGTCAGGGTGAAGAATAAATTCTGTATCTACTTTGCACACAGCCAAATGTGCTATGAAATATTATTGGTGTACTTGACAAATTCCCAAGTATAGCATCAGCCTTGCTAAAATACCCGCTGGCACAACATTGCACTTTCAAATTTAGCATTATGGCTGACAGCATTTTTCTTGGTCTCTCAAAAAAAAAAAAAAAAATGACCAGCCAAAATTTCACTGCATCATTCCTTTCCAAAGGATCTGATACTTATATTCCTCTTTCTGGAAAGTAAATCTCCTGAGGGTGAAACCAATAAACTCAGATATAACCTTTGACTTTATCAGGTTTTTGGAGAAGAAAACAATAGGTATGTGAATATTATTCAGTTGCATGTTAAAACAATTAGGTCACCTGGAAGGATTAAAGTGAGGTAAAGTGTAGCTTGAGAAAAATCAAATGTGGATAGCTAGATCATAACAGCAACTTAGAAATCAAAACATTCTCATCAGTTTTACGTAATGTTAACTACACCCTTACCCAACACAGGGTATTATAATCTCTCCTACTCTTAAACATTTTATGAAGAGGAAGGATAAGTAGAGAGATAAGTATTGAAATAGCATACTTGTAAAGGATGTGTTCAAAAATGAAGCCCTCAGGAGGCACCTAAATTTATGTTTATTCATTCTGAGGGAAATAAATTGATATGGCTTAATATAGTAGCAACCTAGAGTCTTAAAATAAATCTAGTAAGTAAATCTTACAATGTGTTTTCTTAGGTGAGCAGGGGAACCCATTGACATTTGAATGTCAGCTTCTTGGTTCCTCTCATTGAATCCAAACTTTGCTTTGGCTGTGTTTCCATTTCAGTATCTATACTGTCATGCTTACTTTTAAAAATAGTAACACGGTGCTGTGCCAAGAAGCAAGGGCAATGCACACCTAGAAAAATCTATAAAACCAAGTTTAGGAGAGAGAACTGAATTGCTTATAAATGTCAAAAGCTGTGTGAGGAATAGTAATTAAAAAATAATCACAACAAATCGACTGCTTTGCTCATAAGATCTAAAATACCCTGAGGTCAATGTGGCCAAGAAATAGAAGGCTTATAGCTAAAAATCAAAACATCCATCTTCACTCACATTTATAAGCAAATAATGTTCTAGGGTCTGAGGTAGTGTTTCAAGCTAATCATGGTCCTGTAATGTAGATGTGACAGTCAACACTCCATCAGTCACTAGCTTTATGCTGCCCGTGGACTGGGACTTTTCCCTCATAGCACAGCCTCAAGAGGGCACCTGAGTATTTGTCATCTTGTGGGGGTTGTGCCTAGTGCCCATTTCTGAGCCTGAAGCAAGTTACTAAGCCCTTTGGGGACTTAAGTTATCATCAGAGAGAACAATGTTGCTCTGAATTCCAACCCTAAAACAAACCAGGAAAATTCCTACCTGGAAGTGTGAAAAATACAAAAGGTTAGCTTACCACAGAATTTTGACAAACATCCACTTGCTGATGAAATAAATTCCATTTTGATATTTATATTACTATAATTCATAATATTAACTACCATTTACTCACTTTATATTATATGCCAGGCATTGTGCTAAATACTTAATATTAAGGACCTCATTTCAATCCTTATAACCCTCTTTCATACAAAATATCTGAGATTCAGAGTGGTTAAGCTATTGGCCCAAGTTCCCATAACTAGTGAGTGATAAAATTGTGATTCCAAATCAATCTGGCTCCAATAAATACTGTGAAGTGTCTATAGCTGTCTATAGTATAAAATGAGATCTTATCTGCTAAGTTTCTTTTCCCTGCCAAGTTTTATTGAGATATAATTTACATATAGCATTGTATTAATTTAAGGTATGCAACATAATAATTTGGTATATGTATATATTGCAAAATGATTGCCACAGTAAGTTTAGTTAACATCCATTACCTCATATAGTTACAAGCTTTTTCTTGCAATGAGAACTTTTAAGATCTAACATTCAAATACACACTATAGTATTGTTAACTATAGTCACCATGCTGAACATTACATTGCCAGCACTTATTTTATAACTGTAAGTTTGTACCAATCAGTCAGCCTCACCCATTTTTTTCCATCCCCTGCCTCTAGCACCACCAATCTATTCTGTGCTTCTATGACTTAAGATTTTTTAGATCCCACATATAAGTGAAATCATACAGTATATCTTTCTCTGTCAGACTTATTTCACTTAGCTTAATGCCCTGATTTGGCTTGTGTTGTTTATTGGTTGAAACAATTATTACCTAGTATTAGCAAAGTGAATTGGACAATACTAGTGCCCTGTGCATATGTGTGATGAATAATTACTAATCAATATTTATCATTTGTTATGGACTGAATTATGTCCCCCAACATTTATATGTTGAAGTTGTAACCCCAATGTGACTATATTTGGAAATAGGGCTTTTAAGAAGGCAATTAAGGTTAAATGAGGTCATAAGGGTGGGTCCCTAATCTGATAGGATTGAAGCTCTGATAAGGACAGGAAAAGACATCAGATATCTATCTACCTATCTATCTCTCCAAAAGTGAGCATGGAGAAATGTCATGTGAAAATTCAGTGAAAAGGTAGCCATCTGCAAGCCAGAAGAGAGCCCTCACCAGGAACCAAACCTGTTGACACCTTGATCTTGTACTTTTAATTTCCAAAACTCTGAGAAAGCAAGTTTGGCCCATAACTAGTGAGTGATAAAATTGTGATTAAACCTTCCATTCTGTGACATTTTTTACAGCTATTCAAGCTTACTAATACCTCGTTCTTGATGGAGATTAGATGACACCATGGACAATGATATCACGTGTGCAAAATGGAGAAAAGAAAGCTTTGTAACTTACGGGCAGAACTGAGAGCTCTCTTCTGAAGGTGCACACGATCACTTGCATGTCTAAAAATGACAGGAGAGACTGGTATGCCTTTCTGACCAACTTAGACATACTTCTTTATGGCTCACCTCTTAGCTACTTTGTCCTGAGGCTGTCAATAGCAAGATACTTGTGATTTTTTTAAAAAGTATTTTTGGTAGTCCCATTTTTAAAATTATTTTTAATATGTTTTTATTGATTTCAGAAAGGAAGGGGGAGGGAGAGAGAGAGAGATAGAAACACCAATGAGAGAGAATCATTGATCAGCTGCCTCCTGCACGCCCCACACTGGGGTTGGAGACTACAACCCAGGCATGTGCCCTGACCAGAACTGAACTGTGACCTCCTGGTTCATGGGTCTCTGCTCAACCAATGAGACACACCGGCTGGGTAATGGTGGTCTCATTTTTAACGGGAGAACTGAATCAAAGAAAAACTAGTTGCAAGGGCCTTCCAGTCAAGATGGTGGAGTAGGTCATTGTGGTACTCAGAACCTCCTACATCAAAATTACAGCTAACCTACTGAGCAGCCATCATTGAGAACCACCTTAAGTCTAGCTGAACAGAAGTCCTATAACTAAGGATATTCAGAAAAACCACGTGGAGACTGGTGGGAGGGGCAGAGACTCAGAACAGGCCCCAGACCCACCTGTGGTGGTTAAACATCGGGAGGGCTATCTTGGCTGCAGAGATCCCGCCTGAGGAGTAAGGAGTTCCAGAACCCCCAGCCCAGGGAGCCAGTGCCGGGAAAAGAAGTGCCTGTAACTCCTGGCTGTAAAAACCAGTGGGGATTGTGGCTGAGTGAGACAGAGGGCTACTGGAGTCCCAGGCATTTCTCTTAAAGGGCCTGCACACAGACTTACTCAGAGTCGCTTGCTTTGAGCTCCAGTGCTGAGGTAGCAGCTGGAAAGGTGCCAGGGACACAGAGGGAGGAACTGAGGTGTCTGGCTTTGGGGCAAGAACTGGAGGAACAGCTTTCTCCCAGGCAGATGTGCTGGCCAAAGCCATTGTTCTTTTTTTTTTTTAATTTACCTTTATTAGATGTCCCCCCTTTTTTCCCCATTGACTCCCTCCACCTCTGTCCCACCTCCCCTCCCCAGGCCTTCACCGCACTATTGTCTGTGTCCATGGGTTATGCATACATGCATATATGTTGCTTGGTTAATCTGTTCCCACTCTTCATCCCTCACCCCTACCTGCCCTCTGAGATTTGTCAGTCTGTTCCATGCTTTTATGTCTCTGGATCTATTTTGTTCATCAGTTTATTTTGTTCATTAGGTTCCACATGTGAGTGAGATCATGTGATACTTGTCTTTCTCTGACTGGTTTACTTCACTTACATAATACTCTCCAGGTACCTCCATGCTGTCTCAAAGGGTAAGAGACCCTTCTTTTGAGTGGATAAAAGCGATGTAGTAGATTTACACAATGAAGCCATTGTTCTTTTGCTGAGCCCTTCCCTTGAAGGCACAGGCACCATCTCTGAGTCTCCAAAAATCACTGCCCTGGTGATTCCCTGAGAACCTGCCCCACCCAAATTTGGGGTCTACCCAAGTTGTTTCCAGAGGCTTTTCCATACAATAAAAAGCTAAAGGAGTTTATGACCATCAAACCAGTGTTACAAGAAATGTTCATGGGTCTTTGTTTAGAAGAAGAAAAAGAAAAGATCACAAATATGAATAAAATGGCAATAAATACATATCTATCAACAATCACTGTAAATCCAAGTGGATTAAATGCACCAATAAATAGACAGGTGGTTAAGTGGATAACAAAATAAGACCCTTACATATTCTGTCTATAAGAGACTCACTTTATTTTTTTCAATATATTTTTATTGATATCAGAAAGGAAGGGAGAGGGAGAGAGATAGAAACATCGATGAGAGAGAATCATTGATTGGCTGCCTCCTACACGTCCCCTACTGGGGATTGAGCACACCACCTTGAGTATGTGCCCTTGACCAGAATGGGACCCGGGACCCTTCAGTTCGCAGGCTGATGCTCTATCCACTGAGCCAAACCAGCTAGAGTAAGAGACTCGCTGTAGATTGAAAGACACACACAGTCTAAAAGTAAAGGAATGGAAAAAGACATTTCATAAAAATATCTTTAAAACAAAGGCTAGAACAAAAGACAAAAAAGGACTGAGCAATTCCACTTCTGGGTATTTATCCAATGAAACTCAAAACACTAAATCAAAAAGACATATACATCCATATGTTTGTTGGAGCATTATTTACAATAGCCACGATATGGAAGTAGCCTGAGTGTCCATCAGTAGAAACATGGGTAAAGAAGAAGTGGTGCATATATACAATGAAATATGACTCCGCGATAAAAAAAGAATGAAATCTTACCATCTGCAGCAACATGGATGGATCTAGATGGTATTGTGCCGAGTGAAATAAGTCAGACAGAGAATGACAAATGCCATATGATTCCATTTATATCTGGAATCTAAAAAACAAAATAAATGAGCAAGCAGAACAGAAACAGACTCATAAATACAGAGAACATTTTGACAGTTGCCAGATGGGATGGGGATTGCAAGGGTGAGTGAAAAAGGTAAAGGGAAAGAAGTACAACTTGGTAGTTACAGAATAGTCATAGGATGGTTTCTTAGCCTTTGGGCTCAGATCAAGCGCAGGTATCAGAATAGTCATGGGGATGTAAAGTACAGCATAGGAAATATAGTCAATAATATTGTAATAACTATGTATGATGTCAGATGATATTAGATTTATCAGTATCACATTTATAACTTATATAAATGTCTAATCACTAAGCTGTACACCTGATATAATATTGTATATCAACTTACTTGAAAAATAAAGAAAAAGAAAACTAGCTGCTAAGGAGAGACAGTATAATTTCATGGTTTTTGGTGTGTTTTTTTTTTTTTTTTGCTTTTACCCCTGGGTTCTCTTCCATGTTCAACTCCAGCGAGTTACCTCATTAAGAAGTTGGGAAAAACCGTGACTCCCACGGCAGTAGGTGGGCCTAGAGCAGTGTGCTATGGCTGAGTGCTGCCATCCAGAGCCGCCGCACGGGACTCAGCCTCTTGTAGGAACAGTTTTCCCCGGTGGAACTTTTATGAGACTCCAAACGTGTTTCACTGTGTTATTGTGTCTGTTTTCTTGTATCGTACAGTAACACTAAAGTTCTCAACATAAGACTAAGCCAGGTGAGTTGAGTCTTAAAATGCCAGATGTTGTTACCTTTTGAATTTCTAAAACGCTTGGGATCTCTGGGGTGACCATTTAACTGTTTCCAATGCTTGATAACATGTGTGAGAAGCATTTCTCTTCCACCACCTTCCATTTCTGGGTATCCATCTTTTCAACACCATTCATTTCTGGAACATCTCTCTCTCTCTCTCTCTCTCTCTAACTGTAGAAGTCAAGGCTGGTACAAAAACATCGCAGTTGGTCAGCTGCTGCTGGGGCTGTTCTGCCCCCGGCTGTCTGTGGAGTATCGCTGTGCCCAGGAACTGTCCCCCACTTCAGAGGGCACAGAGAATAGCTTGTCTTTGTGCCCCCTCATGATTCTAATGGTGCAAAGATAGGCTTCCAAGGTCAGCGACATTTTTCTTACTCTGTTCTAATAACCACAATAGGAAATGAATCTATTCTGTATGCGAACATTCTGACTCATTGTGGGGGGAACTTTTGTGTTTTGTTCCTGACGTTTAGATTGAAATTTGATTTTGTGTAGCACAGACAACACCTACCAATAGACGATTACAGAATTGATTTAATTTGTAAAAATCTTAGAAAATAGATACATTTGCATAATATTTTTTAAAGCTCATGCTTTACCACACAATGTACAAAATAATCCCCATACAACCAACTGGATATTTAGAAACACATTGAAAAAAATCTTGGCATACCATATGCCTTTTGACTCACTTATCATGTGTGCATAGAAGATTCTCAATACACATTTGTTGGTGACAAGGATCATTTTGAATGCTTTCTGTGCCAGAGAAATCCCAGTAACGTGTGGATATTTCCCAAGGCACCACATATCTGGCTCGTTTTAAATAAGCAGTGGTTAGTTTTATTGAGGGGACCAGACAGAGGTCACTGGAGAAGTCAGCCAGAATTTGGAAGTGGAATACTGCTGGCTCCCAGCCGTGTTTCTAGTGACTACCCCACCCTGTTGCTGCCAAGAGAGCCAATGTGCACTTGGTGGGCAGGCAGGTGGCATGGGCTGTCATAAACAGCTCCTTTCCTGTAAGGGAGCCGTGGCCTGGGTTTATGGACCCAGGAGCTTTCCTGTGGGGAAGCCATTACGTCCCGTTAAAACTGTAACCGAAAACATCCGTCTTTATCAACTTCTCAGTAATTCTACTCATACCTTGTTCAAAGTCCCCCCTCAGCACTGCTCCCCTCGTCGATGCGTTTGAGCACATGTAGAACCAACTTCTGGGCTGAAAGATAGCATGGGGACAACTAAAAGTTATTTCGTTGTCCGTGTGTGATGAGACGTGGCTGTGGATTTAGTCCACCTGCCAATTAATGTTGGGGAAAGGAAGCCAGTCGGGAGTCAATGGGTCTTTTTCCCTGTTTTTCATGTGTTTACTTCCTCTGCTTCCCTAATGAACTCCATAGCTTTGGAATTCCAAACCATTAAATGGAATTACACACAAGCTCATTATTTAGAGCCAAAAGGTTACAATCAACTCCCCTCCAACAATCAACCAATATCCTTTTGTTTACTTGAAATATAACAGGAAAACACTACCTTGTGCCTAAATGACTTGGGGAGTTATTTTCTTAATTGCTTGTTGAATTTTCCTAATTAACCGGGAGTCTTTGGAACAAAAAGTCCAACTGGTGAGGCCTGAAACAGAGGGCTGTCAGAATATTTGTCAGCAGAAATTGTCTTTTGTGCAATCTATGTGCTACCTGGCACAGAAAAGTGCTTTGTAAATCTTGATGATGATTATAACACAATGGTTAATTAGCAGGGCTTTTCTTTGTCCTTACAAATTTCTTTAGACTCTTTGACATTAATGAATTGAGGAATGAGAGTTTCCCTACCATTGCATGCAAAAAAAAAAAAGAGAGAGAGAGAAAGAGAGAGAGAGGGAGGGAGCGAGCGAGTTTGCGTTGTTTTCCAAAGGATATCCCTTGTGCTGACAGTATTCCATGGCGTGAGTCCCACAGTAGCCCAGCCAAAGATTCAAGCTGGCCAAAGAAAACGCTGACCCTACTGGACTGGAGTGGGTCAAGGAGTTTTATGGTGAATGGAGAGTGGCTGTAAAATTAATCTCTTATTTATGTTACGCTGTGATAATCCTGCCTAAGAGTAACAGTGGCCACAAAAGTCAGGAAGTTAAAAAGAATTAACAAAAATAATTTTCATAGGCCATCCTTTTGTTTTGACAGTTATTGGTCTAAACTCGATGGAGGGTTTATCTAAAAGGCTTTTTTTTTGTAAGTCTAACTAAATGTATATATTTTATGATCACATATATTTAAATGGACACATATGGGATATTGTGAATTATGGAACTATAAATTAAGAAAAGTGAATTTACATAATCTTAAATATTGGAGATTAAATAGGAGCCTTATGTAGAAAGCATTCAGAGTATTTCAGAAATTATTCAGAATTTTTTTTTATTTTTTAAAAGATGAATTAGATTAAACAAAGAGTAACTTAAGAAATGATTTTCCAGTTTAGAAACATTCCTTTACAGACATCTTTAGTGAAGACATAGTAAAAGGAAACATTTAAACATATTGTGAAATATTCCAGTTAGATGAGAAATAATTTCCTGAGGGGGGTTAGTCATTGGAATAAGTCACCAAAAGGAAACGCTAAATTATTTTTCTCCAAGGGTCTTTCAAACATGATACATTTTATTTCTTCAGGATAGCATTCTGTGTGAAGATGGATCATTACAATACATGATTTCAGGGAGAATATGAATTCTTCTGACTAAGGATTTAATTTCTTCAAAAATACTTAAGAAGGGAAAAACCATTAGTTATATTCCAATAGAGTAACCAGGAAAACAAGCAAAGTTTTATAGAAGCTTTCATTGCTTCAGAGAAAATAGACATCTCTCAGCATATGTGCTGCTGCAGCGGGCTCTATAAATTTATTAGCTTAGATTTAGGCTCTTTTTCTACATGAACATAACAGTCTGAGAAATCATATTTGGAAGCCCAAGCAATTATATAACTTACTAAAATTTGCCAAGATCAATACTATTTCTTGTTGTGGAATGTGATTTCTTTATTTTTTTTAAAAAAATCGTGTCATAGATCATGCCAGAAAAAGTTCCAGAAAAACAAGGTTAGATAGTAAAACATCATGGGACAATTTTTAGAATATTTTCACCAATGAGAAGATTTTTCTCTAATGAATGAAGACAGATTTAACTCCCATAGTGTAACTTTACACTAGTCGCACAGATGCACTAGTGTCTTCTGAAGGATTTATGTAACAATAACCATGTATGCCACTGTTTCCCAATGAAATAAATCAAAGTAACTCACAGACCCATTGCTCATTCCTCTGTACATCTCTGAAACAAATGGATATATGTGTCAAAGAAGATATTGTTGGAAAAAGAAGGATGGAGACAGAGCTTAGGGCACACATGCATGTAAGAGAAGGGAAAATAAGGAAATGCTAATTGAACAGAGTGGTTCCAGCAGTGTGAGGAGAGACACAACATCATGGTGCCCCATAAACCCAGTGAGGGAAAGTTTCAGTAAGGACAGGGATGCACATCTGCATCTAAGGCTAAAAAGAAACCCAGAAGTCCTAGCTGGTTTGGTTCAGTGGATAGAGCGTTGGCCTGTAGATTGAAGGGTCTGGGGTTCAATTCCAGTCAAGGGCATATGCCTTCATTGCAGGCTCCATCCCCAGTAGAGCATGTGCAGGAGGCAGCCGGTCAATGATTCTCTTTCATCATTGATGTTTCTAGCTCTCTCCCCCTCTCCCTTCTTCTCTGAAATCAATAAAAATATATTTTTTAAAAAAGAAATCCAGAAGATGAGCACTAATAAGGCCATTAGATTGCACAGTGAAGACATAATCAGAAACCCCTTGATCAGAGACCAAAATGGGTGGGAGAGAGAGATGCCACGTGAGGAAGTCAGGAGAGAAGTAATCTGGATATTTTGCTGGATCATTTACAGTTTCTGGTGGGCACTGGAAGATTTCACAAAGAAGAACAGAACCAGGAGAATAAAGGATGCTCAGACCAAGCAGAAAAGAAAACTCCAACACTGCCCAATAGGAGTGTGCAAATCCTAGAACAAATCCTCTTTCTTTCCCTCTTCCTGAGCTCCAGTGTGCAATGGCATATTCGTGTTCCTCCCCTAAAAGTGTTTATGGTATGATTTTAAATAACATTCATACTTTATAGTGTGATTTTGTATTATTTATTATTTTTCTGAATTGAAACACAAAGAACATGACCTCTACCTTGGGTAGTTTTTGCTAGGATGTGCTGAGGCAATAAACAGCCCCTAGATATCAATGGTTTCTAACAACAGAGGTTTATGTCTTGTCCACCTTATATGTAAACTCCATGTGTGTTCTTCATTCAAGGATGCGAAAATGACAAATGCCCCCTCCCTGGACATGTTGTGTTCAAAGCAGGAGAAGAGCAGGGGCAAAGGCTCACAGTGGTTTTGAAGCTTCTGCTCCGACATGGCAGACATCACTCCACTTACATGTACTTGTTCAAAACAAGTCACCTGCCCAAGAGATGGATGCAAAAGCATAATTCTTTGACAGAAAGGGCAGAGAACACTTGGTAACAATACCATCTATCACAGCTTTGAACTTTGCAAAGCATAAAATGCATAGAAAAAAATGTCTATGTCTTTCCAATTAATCTTCTGATAGAATCATAATATATATGTACTGTGTATCCTAATTTTTAATTAATATTGCATTATGCATTTTCTTATGTCATTTAGTATTCTTGAAAATGTGATTTTAAGACTGTACATTATTCTATTGTCTGGACTTTACTTAGCCATTCCTTGACTTTTCTGCTTTAATGTTTTGGGTGAATATATTGTCATTCAGTAGTTAAAGGCATTTTCAAACTTATTTTCTATTGCACACTGTGAGGAATGTCAGTGACCTGAAACAAATCCCATTACACCTTTAAAAATGGCTACTGTATTCTTTCCTCCAGAATAATTAATACTCTACTTAGAAAATATGGTTGTTTTTCGTTTCAGTTGCATCTGAACACTTGCCTAAATAAGGAAAACAATGCTCAGGAGTGCTGAAAATTTTTTTCTTGTTTCAGTCATTGATTCACTGTATAATTTTCTGGGTGACCAATTAACCCTCTTGGTTAGCCATAACAATTCCTTTTCAATTATATAGCAAGAGAGTTAGCAGTTCATGTACTGTCCATTTCAAAATCTTTATTAAGAATATAAATTAGCCCTAGCCAGTTTGGCTCAGTGGCTAGAGCATCAGGCCCCAGGTTCAATTCCAGTCAAGGGCACATGTGTGGGTTGCGGCCTCGATCCCCAATGGGGGATGTGCAGGAGGCAGCTGATCAATGATTCTCTCTCATCATTGATGTTTCTATCTCTCTCTCCCTTCCTCTCTGAAATCAATAAAAAAAAATTTTAAAGAGAATATAAATTAGAAGTTTTAATTTAGAGTTTAAATTAGTTTTTTATAAAAATCTCAAATCTAAATAAATAAAATACGTTCGTGATGTAGCTGAACCTTGTTTGTCTTTTCATAATCTATGTCTTCCTCTTTCTGTTCTAATAGAACCTCCCCGCAATCACCCAAATGCTACAGTGGAGACTGACTCCACCCTCTGTACCAAGAGTGAGCCTGACTGATCAAAGGTTAACCTTGATCTCCTTGCCAATGACTGACTGACCAGGAATGGGCAGTTTGCTCCATCCTGCCAGTAAGACAAGAAGGATGTCTGCCTTCTAAGAAAGGCTCCCTCTCTCCGCTAGGAGAAGGCCAGGTGAAAAGTCATTCCCCTCCTTCCACCTATTATTTTCAGGCTCCAAACTGATGCCGAGACCAGTTGCAGACAGTTTCCCAGCACTTTTGGAGAAAGCTAACGTGAAGGTGTCACACACAGGAAGTGAGAGCATGTGGGCCTCTGATGACCTTGGTGAGCACTGAATCAACTATTCTGGAAATCTGCCTGACTGTTTGAAGTCCTGTTATATAAAAGCTAGTGCATTTTCTTATTGTTTCGCCTGTGTAAGTGGAACTTCAGGATACTAGTAGGAGAAAGCATTCCAACTCATACAAGGCAGTCAGAAATGCAAGAGTATGTTCAAAAAAGTCAACCAAAGAGGCCAAATTCTAAAACATAATTCTGTCTGATATTTATATGGCAGTTATATATTCTGCCCCTGACTTTGACCCAGTTGTTAATGGGGTCATGCTCACATATGCTGTGATTAATAAAATAGGAGCAAGTTACATTTAATAATTAAATTTTGAAATGAAGAGGAATGGACAGGATGATTTCATTCTTAAAGTATAAATGCAAATACTTTAAATAAAATACATTCAAGTTCTCACAAATTATGCCTCAGAGATACCCACAATTGGCATTTACTAAAGGTCATAGCTAAGTAAAAAAGATGGTGCTGACTACTTTAATGGGTTTCCCACAGGCCAATTAAATAGAGCTCGAGAGTTTCATTTAAGAATTAGTCATACAGTCAGTTGATGTGAAATGCAAGCAATTCCACCTTATTTATGATAAAAGATATATGAAGAACTTGGATTGGTGAAAGTCATTGGTAATAAAAATCTGATTTCCATCATTGGCTTTGAAGTCCTTCTTTCCAAGTCTCTAATCCAAGTTTGTGATAGTAAAATTCATTGACTTGTATTACCTTTCACATTTTTGCTTTCCATTCTCTAAATGTAATGGAAACATAAATAAAAACAACTGGTTAAAGTTGAATAAATAGGTATCTATAATTTAGACAACCAAATCCTCCAGAATTAAGTTTAACCAGAAAGATTCATAAGCATACACAAGATTGCTCAATAATTCTATACAAAACTTCCTGATTTTCCAACTCATTAAACCTTTCCTTTTGGCATATGTAAAAATGGTATATACAAAAATCGCAATCCATAACTTTGTTTGCATGAACATTTCAACTACAGAGTAAGAAGATTTTCTGTTTTAGTTTTTACACCAAATGTTGTGGGTTTGATTTGGATCAGGGCACATACCTAGGCTGCAGGTTCGATCCCCAGTGGAGGCAGGTAAGGGAAGCAACCAATCAATGTTTTTCTCCCACATCTTTCTCTCTCCCTCTCTCTTTTTCTTTCCCTTCCCCTCGCTCTAAAATCAATAAAAACATATCCTTGGGTGAGATTTTTAAGAAAAGATATATAGATGTATATTATTTTACCTTTAAATAAAAAAAAACATTTATTAACTGTATCTGCACTTTAAAATTTAATTATCCAGAGAATTAAATTAATTTCCAGGTTTCTATTGCCACTAAATTCCTGGTAAAGTCAGAAAAAAACATTCTCAGTGAGGCCTACAGAATTCCTACAAGTTAAGTTCAATAAAATGTAAGTTCAAAATAAATGTATCACCAAGAAATAAAAGAAGTAAGTCATAAGAGTGATAGCCAGCACATATGGAAAACAATTGTCTTTGACTCTTAAGGACTTCATATATTGAAGTAGTCAGATGCAGAATGTATAATAGCTATGCATTAGTTTTCTACTACTTCTTTAACAAATCACCACAAAATTAGCAGTTTGAAACAACACAACTTTATTGTATTATAGTCATGGGAGTCAGATGTCCTAACACTAGGATGCTGGAAGGGCTGTGTTCCTTTCTGGCACTTCCAGCGGTGAATCTATTTCTTTGCATTTCCTGCTTCCAGGGAAAACCTACATCCTTTGGATTATGACCCTCTTTGTCCATCTTGAAAACCAGCCATGTTGTATTGCTCTGATCCTGCTTTCAATGTCACATCTTTTCCTCTAATCCACTTCCTCTGCCTCCTTTTCCCAATTTTAATGACTGATGTGATCATATTGGGACATTATAGATAATCCAGGATATTTTTTCTATCTGCTGGTTAGAAATCTTAATTCCATCTGTAATGTTATTTACCCTTTGCCGCATAGCGTACCATTCACAGGTTCTGGGCCTTTGTGGCCATTATTCTACCCATTATAAATTATATCATAAATGCTTAAAAAATAAAATATGGAACCACAAATATGAGTAAGCAATACAGGACCATCAATAATGGTCAGAAAGACTTTAAAAAAACGAGATGGAATTTCTTGAAATAAAAAAATTTTGAAATAAAAGAAATACACAAACCAATTATGTACACCTTTCTAGACATAGCTAAAAAAATAACAGTGGACTGAATATATAGCTGATGAAATTATTTAGCATGTAGTAGAGAGAGGGAAAAAATAGAAAATATAAAAAAGAAGTTAAAATATATAGAAAATAGAATGAAAAGTTCTAACATATGTGTAGTTGCAAGCCAAAAAAGAGAGAATAGAGACAATGGTGGGGAGGAAATATGTGACTAGACAGTGGCTGAAAAGTTGAAAAATACGTGAAATATCTAGCAGTATAAACAAAAGAAATTCACACATAGATATATTCTGCCAAAATTGCAGAACCCTTAAATAAAAGAAAAACTCTTAAAAGCATCAAGAGAATAAAGACCTATCACCTAATAAAGACAGAAAATTAGAAATACAGAATAATTCTCAATAGTAATTGCTACGCTATTAAAACTGCAATCAAAAAATATTTTTATCCTGAAAATTGTTTTTATAAAATAAGAGTGAAATACAATCTTTTTTAGATGAACAAAAAAGTGTTTACCACTAATAATTTTTTACTCAAGAAACTTCTAAAAGATGTAGTTCCACAAAACAGAAAATTATCACAGAAGGATAATTTGTGATGCAAGAAAAAAATAGTGATAAAATAGTGACATGTATCTTAATCTAAACAATAGTATCTGCATGGTATAATAAAAATAGTGTTCAATTATTTGTAGTTTTATTTAAAGGGACAACTCTAAAACACTGAGCAAAATGTCGTCAGAAGGGGGAGTAATCAGTGTTATTGTATTCTTACAACTTAATAATATTTTTCAGTACTTTAGGTATCTTTGAACATTATAAGTTAAATATGAGTGGCAAAAATTTTGATAATGCCACCAAGTAAAAAAATAAAATAATAAAAATTCTAACATCATAGAGGGGAAAATGAAATAAGAAAGAACTAACCAATTAATTAAAAAGGGAAAAAAATAAGAAAAGGACCATAAAAAGTGGGACAATTCAAAAAAGTAGAATGGTAGCAATAAATCAAACTACATCAATAATAATAGTAAACCAATAATGTCCCCAGTAAAAAGAGAGGTTATTGAATTGGATTTTAAAATATAACTATGTGTTATTTACCCCTAATATAACTACACAGAAAGATGAAAGTAAAAGGATGCAATCAGATTGCATCTTCTATCTATGTTTATCAATATGTATTTCCTGTTACAGAACAAATTATCTCAAAATTTAATGGCTTAAAACAAACATGTTTTATTGCACATTTTTTTATAGATCAGCAATTCAGAAGTGGTTTAACTACGTGATTAAAATTCTGGGGCTACCAAGAGATTACAGATAAGATGTAGGCTGGGCCTATAATTATCTCAAGGCCTGACTGGGGCTGAAGGACTCTATAGGCCTGGCATCTTCACAATATGACACCTCTCAGAGTAGACAATCCAAGAAGCCATGGGGATTTTTGTTACCTGGGCCTGAAGCTACACAGGGCTGTTTATGCAGTATCCTAGTGACTATACAAGTCAACCCTATTCATTATGGGAAGTGACTATTCAAGAAAGTGATTACCAGAAATTGGGGACTACACTGCACCATCATGAATTCTGGCTACAACAAACATACACCAAAATAATACTATCCAAAAAAAGATGGGGTGGCTAGGTTCATATCAGACAAAATTGACTTTAAAAATAAAATTATTGTTAAAGATTAGAAAATATCATTAAATAATGATATAAGTTTAAATTCATCAAGAAGATTTAACAAATATAAACGCAGATCCCTGTGGGGGAAAAAATTAGTCTTTAAATATAGGAAGTACGAGTCTATTGAACACAGGGAAGGACTGCTAATCCACCATTGGGGGGCGGGGTGGGATTTCAACACATTTCACTCAATAACTTACAGTTAAAACAGAAAAGAATTACTAATGGTAGAGGAGATCTGAACAACAGTGGTTTAGCAAATTTGATTGCTATATACAACAATTAGAGAGTATATTTCATCCAATAAATACAAACATAAAGCATTTATAAATATTAACCATAACTTAAGCCAAAATCAGGTCTGGTGTCATTTAAAAAATCATTTTATTAAACCATGTTCTTTGAAGACTATGCAATGAAGATACAATATCAAAAAACAACAATAACTACATATATTTATAAACTAAAAATACATTTACAAATAACTTATGGGGTAAAAAGAGACCATAATGGAAACTGTAAGGTACTTAGAACTGAACAATTGTACAAACATTGCATGTTAAACAAACCTTGTTAATTGTTTTGAGTATAGCCATTTATAGCTGTAAATATCTTCAAAGGAAAATAAAAATTAATAGATTAATCTTCCAATATGTAAAAAGACAACAGGATAAATGAAAGTATGTAGAAGTTAGGAGGTGTGGTTTTTTTTTAAGGCAGAAATAACTGACCTAAAGAATCAACTAAGCCACAAGACAAACCTCTAAAGACTGTTCAGGAAAAAGGTGGGAAAACACAACCAATCAACCAATCATAGAAATCAAAAAGACAACAAGAGTACAGTTATAGTGGAGATTAAAAGAATAAGAAAATGCCAAGAAAAACTTTATATTACTGAAAATATATGTAGAATGAGCAAATTCTGATGAAAATAGCACTTATAAAATTTATTTTTTTAAAAAGGAAATACCCTAACTATATTAAACTGGTAATTGAGTCAGTAGTTAAAATATGTACATAATAAACACTAGGCCAAAACAGTTCTACAAACAAATTGTACAAAACTTTCAAAATACCAATTGTTTTGATCTTGTGTACATTTTTAAAGATAGTTGAAAAGCAAGAAATACTCCCAACTCCTTTAAAGTCAATATAACCTTGATACCAAAATCAGACAAGGATTATATGAGAGGAAAATTATAGGTGTGTTTCAGTCATGAATAAAAATGCAATAGGACCAGAATGAATACAGCAGTAGATTTAAAAAAAATACACAATTCACAAATGACCAAGTGGTATTTATTCCAGGAATCCAAGAGTAGTTTAACATTTAAAAATCTAAAAATGTCATTCACCCACATTAAAGATTAAATACATTAAAAACAAAAATTTGGTGAAACTCAGCATAGCAAATCTTAGCAAATTAGAAATAAAAGGGAATTTTTAACCTGATAAGAGGCTAAAAGAAATATTGTTGTTAATGGTAAAACATAAGGCTAAAAGAAATATTGTTGTTAGTGGTAAAACATAAGGAGAACTCCGTTTGAAATCATAAACAAGTTAAGGACACATAATCCCACTATGCCATCAAACATAGTACTGGAAGTTTTAGCCAGCAAACTAATACAAGAAGAAGAAATAAAAATCATACAAACTAAAAAGAAAGAAACAAAAATTGTCATTATTCTCAAATAATAAATTGTTTGTACAACAAAGCAAAACAAAACTTCTCCACAATTTACAGACTGCTAGAACACAAATATAGCAAGCTGGCCAGTGATATGATCAACAGTGACATACCTGTTGTGTCTCTGTATATCATCAACAAATACAAGAAAATCAATACTTTAAAATTGTTATCACTTCCTGTAGAAACAAAATACATTGCATACCTAAGAACAATTCTTACAAAAGTTGTTAAAAAAATGAAATTGAATCTCAATCTCATAACAGATCTATATATATAAAAGACTAATATGCAAAGTGTCCCCTCTGGAGTTCAACTGGGAGACTGGGAGTTCAATTACTCGCTATGACATGTGCTGACCACCAGGGGGTGGCACAGAACGAAGGAAGGCCCCAGCCAGCAGCTGAAGGAAGGCCCCAGCTGGCAGCCAGAATTGCTGGCCAGGCATAGGGACCCTAACTGTGCATGAATTTCGTGCACTGGGCCTCTAGTATAAAAATAATTATCAGATAGATTAAGGATTTAATCTTAATTAATTTCACATTTAATGTGAAAGACAGAATTAACAGTTTGGGGGCAAAAAAAATAGGAAAGCATCATAATTGGAAAATCCAATTTCCTCAGAGTAGTGAAGAATTACTTAAAGAGGGCCAAAAAAGTACTAAAAAAGTAAAGACTAATAACTTACACTAGACTAAAAATTAAAAAATTATATATTAGAAGACACCATAAATACAGTGAAAAAACAAGCCACCCTTTAGAAAAATGTATTTGCAACAGATAACCAATAATCATTTAGTATGCAGAGTTTATAAGGAATTCCTACAGATCAGTAAAAGACAGATAATGTGATAGAAAAAAAAAAGGAAGAAAATATCTACAGGTATTTCTCCAAAGAGAAAACAAGAATAGTGAAGAGGTAAATGAAGGGATATACAACTTCATTTATTGTAAGGGAAATGCAAATTAAGAATATCACAAGATTCTATTTTATGTTCCTAAATTGAGGAAAATTAAGTTTTAGTCTACTAAATATTGATGAGAATGTATAAGCAACAGATTTAAAAAGAATAATTAACATTTTCTACTAAAATTGAAGATGTCCATATATGACAACTTAGCAATTCTCCTACATACTTACTTTAGATAAAGCCTTATACATGTACACTAGAAGTTCATAGCATAAAAAATCTGGGAAATCCCAATGTTCATCAGCAGGAGAATGGGTAAATTATTGTACAATAACTATACAATGCATGCAACAAAACACTGCAAATCAATGATATACAACAAAGATGGACTAGAAAGATATATAGTGTTGAGTGAAAAAAGCAAATCCCAGAGACTGTGTGACAATATTCTTAAAGAGATGAAGAATAAAGTATCTGTTTATAGTGTTTGAGTGGAGCAAGTTGCCCTCACACTTTAAAATATTGCCCCAAGAAATAGTATCACTGGCAATCATTTCTTCTGGATTTTCAAGGATAGTGTTTATAAAATCCTGTATAAAATATATTACTAGGGATGATACAATTTAAGTTACAAGCCAACACCTTTTCCAGGCTATTTAACAACCAGCTCAGGGTGACGTCCTTTGGCTCAAGATAGGCCTAGAGGGCTGGGGCCAAACAGATGGGATAGATGGAGGGATGGGATCATGGTCAAGTTATACCTATGTTATAATTTCATAAATGCTCTCAAAGTTATTTCAAAATAAATTATTTCATCTTTTGTTATAACTGGTAAACAAGAAGGACTATATTCAAAATCTATTTCAGGATGTCAGATTTGTAGATTAGAATGAAAAGTATGTTTCTAAAAGAAAAATATTCCAAACATTTCATAAAATGATCTTAGAAATCTGAGAAGGAATAGTATTAGAATCAGAAATTTTTGTAATAGTAACCTTTTGAGGGCTGATCTGATCAGATCAACTAACTTGTTCTAATTGCTTCTAAACATGAGGAGAAAAATCCTACATTATCTTATCTGATGGGCTAGTGAGAAAACAGCACAAACTTTTAAAGAGCACATTCATTTTAAATAGTATGCCTCCTACAATGGAATATAATTATGATGATAGGAGACCTAATTTGTAAACTCAAATGTTAAGGATCTTTATTTTTTTCCAACTTTATTGAGAAATAACATCATATATATGTTTGAGGTATGTGACATAAGGGTTTGATTTACATATATTGTGAAATTATTACCATGTTAGGTTTAGTTAAATTTCATCCTCTCATATCAATTTAAAAAAAGAAAGAATTTCTCCTTATAATAAAAATTCTTAGGATCTACTGTCTTAACAACTTTCCTATGTATATCATACAGCAGTGTTAGCTATAGTCATTATGTTTAGGTCACATCCCAAGGGCATTTTTTTTAAATACATCATTATTATTTTTATTTTCATTTCCTAAATAAATTCTTAAATATATTCCTGATTATATTAGGTGATCATGGTTAGATTGTTTTATTACTTTTCATATTTAACTCTAGGTAAATCAAATTATAATTTGAGATACCCATTCAGCTGCCTTTTTTTTTTTAAGTTTCTAGCTATGGTTTCAACTTGGTGGGCAGAGGAAAAGGTGGAAAAAAAATATCCTGAGGAGTGCATGGAAAATGTTCTCCCTGTATATTTTGTTCTGATTTTAATGAGGCGATCATGAATCAGAATGCTGGAAACTTGTTGTAACAAACCAAGGCTGTGAAGATTCTGAGTAGTCAACCTTACGACATAGGAAATTAGGATTTCCCAGCATAAGGTCTTAAAACACAGGACATCAACATGAATCAGAGGAGAAAAAAAATATATTCTAAAAAAATAGCAATTGCTCTCAAGGAGAAAAAGAAATAATAGTGAGACAAAATATAATGGCCACTCATTCATTCACTCACCTAACAAATGCTAATGAATACATGTCATGTGCCAAGCAGGAGATATAAAAAGCCTAACACATGGTATGTAATTTCTAATCTAGTGCGTGTGAAAAAAGACTAGAATTGATTATGTATTGAAATAGTAGAACTAATAAATTATGGGTGACACCTGTGAGCATTGAGTATAAATCTAGGTGCTCATGTAAACATGAGCTCTAATTGGCCTTGCAAAAAATGTTAGAGTCAAGAGATTTTTTTCCCCTCTGAGTTTAAAGTGTAAAATGATCAAAACCATATGCTTTGGATTTCACAAAGGATAATATTACTTGACCAGAAAATATAAGCTGATCCTTTTAACCAAAACAAAGTCAGGCGTTCAGCCCAAGTCCAGCCTTTGCCGAGGGAATTGGGAGTTGGGAAAGGGGTAGTGAATGGTGGCATATATCCTGGCTCTAAAGATGCAGAAGCATAGCTAGAGCTCATCCAAGTTTCCCTGACTCTGCCCTTATTTTTGACCACAGGCCAATAAGGTAGAGGAAACCAACTGTAAAAAGATGGTCTTCTGAGGGATGGGTGAAAAAAGTGAAGGGACTAAGTGAAAAAACAACAACAAAAACCCTCATAGACACGGACAACAGTATGGTGATGACAAGAGGGACAGGAGGGTGGGGGAGGTAGAAGAAGGTAAAGGGGGGGTGGCAATGGTGATGGAAGAAGACTTGACAGGGCGGTGAACACACACTATATATTCAGATGATGTATTTTAGAATTGTACACCTGAAACCTATATAATTTTATGAACCAACGTCACCCCAATACATTCAATTAAAAACAACAACAAAAACAAAATACCAAATGGTCTTCAGGCGACCATTAGCAGTACATATCATTCAAAGGAAGGAATTTTTTCCACTTCACTCTTCTTGCCCTTCACTGCAACCTTAACCTCAGCTGAAATCTAATTCATGATTTTTAAAAGTTCATTTATTCATCCATTAAACAAATATTTATGACGCATCTAACTATGTCAGGAACTGTGGTAAGCATTAAAGATACAATGGTGAATAAAATGGTCACAGCCCTGCCCTCATGAAACAAGTCCAGTGTTGAATATAATTTATCAAATATTTTTTTAATTCTCTTTTGTTTCTTGGTATTTGAAGGCTATAAAAGCAGCAGGACACTATCTGTGCTCAAGGAGTTAACAGTTTGCAGATACATATACATCCAGATTAAAAATACAGGGCAGTACATAATTAACCGCAGAACTGAATACAACCAAGTGCTCCCATGTACAATTACGTAACAATTGCTACTTACTTCCTTGGTGACAGCTACTGCTTCTCAGCATGGCATTCAGAGCGCCAACCAGGTAGTGTCTTTTGTCAGACAGTTGGTGTCTTCCTCTGCCATCTGTCCCTGGAGCGCCTGTGACAGAGAAACAGAGACCCTGGAACTCACAAAATGAAAGAAAAATCACACTAGTGTGGATAATTGCAAGAGAATCAGAAATTTCCACTTAGAAGCCAAAGGTGATTCAACTGGCACCGACCAGTGAGGAAACAGAGTGAATGGTTGAGTTTCTTACATCCACCAACCAACAATCAGTGAACAAAAAAAGACAATAATAATATAAAAATCAATTTGAAGACAACCGTGCAACTGATATATTTTCTCTTCTGTCTCAGCCCTGCTCAGCAGCTTAATTGGAACTAAAATAAAATGCAGAACAATCTTTTCTTCAGTCCTCCATTGACTCTCATTTCTCATTTCTTGTCTTCTCTCTTCCCCTATAGCACTCCTGTTTCCTCGAGTTGGACCTGCTCAGAGACCTCTGTCCAGACCCTCTCTCCAGGGGAGAGCCCTTCCTTGCCTCCGTCAAAATGATGTTAATCTACCTGTGTGGGAATCCAGTTCTGCTTTTGCTTATTGCCAAACAATTGCATCGGAGGTGTTGATTAAGGACATTCTTCACTACATGACTGTATAAAATGATTGGATCATTTTACCTCTTCATTCAAGTGATTATTTTATTTTATTTTTTTGCTTTACTGTATGCAACTATCAGTTGGATTTTATTGCCCATAAAGATAGCTTTCTCCTCACAGAGCAGGAAACAGGGTCTGAAGCCAAAGGGGAAGGAACTCACTTAAATGGTAGTGATGACAAGAGCACAATAGCAAACCTTTGCAGAAAGACTCCTCCATCCCATCCCCCAGACCCTACACACACATGTAAGTGGCTTCCACCTCCTTCTGTCATTTCCAATCAAAATAGGTTGTACACTGCTAATTACTGAGAGCTCAGAATCCTAATCCTTCACACCTTGGTCATTAGCTGGTCTAATAAAAATGGGGGAAATCCAAAGGGCGAGGATGATTGTCACACTTTCAAGCAGCTGTGCTAACTGTCCTCTGGTCACCGGCACAAAGTCTTCCTATTTTGACATTTATATTTGGGGTTTCATTTGACCATTTTTTTATATGTTGATATGCTTATTTTTTCCAACATGGTCAACATAACAACTCAATTATATTTTCAAAAGTAAAATGATGAAGGAATAAGGAAAGTGACCTATGAAATTTATTCTAAAAGAACTCAAGTTTGTGAACACGAGTTTATGGACATCTGGACAATATTGCCTTATAGTTCTAATTAATACTTTTCCATGAGCTAATCATTGTACATGGCTTACTAGGTTTTCAGGAGCCCCCATATTACAAAGATCATAATCAGCTTTTAGTTGCTCCCCAACTCTGTGCTGTCTCAAAGACCATGTGCTGGACAGAGCCTGCAAATTCTTGAATGAAGGATAATATGCACAATAAGAAATTAATTCATTTTGCAGTGGGTGAATCTTTGGACAACACTATATACTGTTTCAAATGTACCTTGCTGATTTTTAACAAGAAACAAATCACTGAAAAATGTAATATTGGTGTTTAAAAAAAAAGAAAAAAAAATATTTTGAAACAAAACAAAATAAAAACTGCTTTATCTTCCAAAGCCAGCAGTGTAGAGTTAGCGGCATAGTGGCTGACCCCAGTTTTCAGTATATTCTCCGTTCTAAGGACATTGACAGGAAACGGTCAGCCTGGAGATACAATGAAAGGAAACTCCGCAGTGAAGGTTTCACTGATAACATGTGATTTGAAGTCAGTGAACGGCCCTGACGGTCATTCACTCCCTTCGGCCAAAGTGTATAATAACCCAAAGGTTCCATTAAGAGCTTGTCATGAAAGCACACAGAGGGTGGCCTGTGACACAGGCAGCAGGACAGAACACTTTCATACAAACAAGTGGGTGGTAATAACCGATGTCAATATTAAGGTATTATTGCACAACATTCTGTTTGATCTGTATTTGTCCTAAAATTTCTCATGTCATACAATAAACATGACTAATTTTTAAAGTAAGCTTCTTTATAATAAAATTTTGATGAACCAGAACACACCCCTATTTTTCTCACCTTCTACGATCGCTCCCCACCTGTCACGGTTTTCCCATTTATCTCAGAATAGCTGTCCTTAATAGACAAAAATCACCAAAATTCAGGGGTGTTTTTTTTTGCTTTGTTTTCATAATTTTGGATAGCACTTATCCTATGGTTTCTGAAGTGGAGAACACCCTATGGTCAATCATTTAACTTTTTCTAACCTCAGTAGCTGGACTGAACTGTGTGAGAAAGGCCGGCGCGACTACAGAGGCTAAGCACACCGTATCTGTTGTTCTATCTCCTCCTCATAGTATTATTATTACCTTCCTTTTTACCAGATTGTCAACCAAACAAGATGTGACGGAGTATGAGTTTGAATCCTCAGATATACATGTGCTTACTAATGTAATGGCTACCTTTTTATTTCTTTAACCTTAGAAAGTGAATGGGTAAAATGTTTTTAAATTGTGGGTGAAATAAGAGATAATAAATGTTCACTGGAAACTTGAAGACTTCCATTGGGTAAGCTTTAGCACTTTTTTTGCAGAATTCCAAGTTTGCAATTCTTTTAAATATGTTGTAAATATGCATAAAGCTGATTTTTAGCTTGGTGAAGGTTTTGTATCTTTGAGTTATAATAAAGAGTAGCGCCATCCAATGGAAATATATTGGGAGTCACATATTTAATTGTAAATTTTCCACTAGACCCAATCAAAAGTATAAAGGAAAAGGTGTAATAAATTTTAATAACATACTTTATTTAACCCAGTATATCTAAAGTATCATTTCAAATAATATACAGCATTTCAATACATAAAAATTATTCAGACTTTTTTCACTTGTTTTTCATATTGAGCCTTTGAAATTCCACACATAGTTTACACCTACAGCATATCTCAGATTTGACTAATCATCTTTCAACTTTTCCATACATGTGCCTGGTGGCCATCACATTGAGCTGCAGAGGTAGAGAGGAGTACTTCCCTTTAATCCTTAGGTCTCTGTGGGCTAATCAATAGCCTCTTAAAAAGTTATGAGAGTAGAGATGGCACTTACAAAATAGTCATGGGGATGTAAACTACAGCATAGGAAATATGCTCAATAATATTGTTATTACAAATATGGTACTTGAATTACCAGGGGGAACACTTTGTAAAGTATATGACTGACTAGGCACTATGCTGTCCACTTGAAACTAATACACAATAATATTGAATATAAATTGTAATTTTTCTAATTAAAAAAATTAAATAGCATTTTAAAAGACAAAAATGTTATGAGGGTTTAATGACAAATCATTCTATTTAGACAGGCCTTGCTTACCTAGAACTCTAAGGAGAAAAATGTGTTTTGTTCACATGGGGCACTTGAATGTACATTTGCTAGTAAATCATGATCTCACAAGTTTAGACATTTCTATTTAATAACATCTGAAGTGGCTCTTAAAAATCATAATTTTATGAAAATGTCAAAAGTATTCATGGAGAATGGCTGAACTCACTCTCCTCTGTGGATGTTAATGATAAATCACAATGCATGTTTTTCTACAATCCCTTTACCTCGCAAATCTCACTCATGCGTGTGACAGGCTAAGTGTAGAGAGATGGAAGAGTTGCAAAAACCGTTTAGACAGTTTCTGTCCTCGGGGAATATCCATTTTAGTGAGAAAGAGATATGAATCAAATAATCAGGCAAATAAATGTAAAATCTCAGCGGTGAGAAAGGCTGCAAAGGAGGACACTGTCTAATGAACATAAAAGAGGAGGTCTGACCTCGAGGGCAAGGTCAGGGAACACTTCCTTGAGGAAGTGGTGCTTGCGCTTAGATCTAAGGGATGAGTAACCCTGAGCAGGCAGAGAGGAACTGGGAAGGATACACTGCCCAGTTTGATATCAAGCTCTAGCTTTGTCTCATGAAGAAACTGCGTGAGGAGAAACCTTTTTCCCTGGGGCGGAGGGAACAGTTCTCACCCAGGCTGAATTCTTCCTGAGACTCTGCTGTGAGCTTAGCACTGGCTCTTCCTGTGCCTCCGGGGCCAGGCTGGGGGACGCTCTTCTGCTTCAGAGGTGTGCGAGCTCTTGTTTCTGCACAGGCATTTGTGTGCCCCAGGACGCCTCAGGACAGGCACTTTACCTTTTCCTTAAAATGCAATATTTGAAACACATGTGAATAGGAATTTCTGTACAATTAACTCACCAAATGGTAAAAACATTAAAGGTAATCTATATATATAAAAGCCTAAGCGACCGAAGAACCAGTTGCTGTGATGCGCACTGACCACCCAGGGGCAGACGCTCAACACAGGAGCTGCCGCCTGGTGGTCACTGTGCTCCCACAGTGGGAGCGCCCACTCAGCTGACCGACCCGTCCTGGCAGCCCACCAGCCTGGCGGCAGCCACTCACTCCCTCAGTAGTCCTACAGGTCCAATCTTTGGAAAACAGGACAGGCACCGATGGACCTGTACTGCCAGCATGATCCCAACAGCACTGCCAGCCTCCTGGAAGTTGGCCTTGGGCACTGCGGCCACTTCCCCTCCCTAGACACTCTGCAAGGAAGAAATGATATAAAAGCAGCCGCCAGGTGGCCCTGACAACTGGTGTAAACTTCAGCAGGACGAATCTGGATCCCAGGCCAGCAAGAGTGTCCTACCACCTGCCCGGAGGGCCTAATGGGTCCCGGCCCTCCCAACCTCCCTCGGACGGGTGTCAAATGCAGGGCTCATGGCTGGTGAGCGCTGCTACAGCAGCGCTTGCCTCTCCTGATCGAGACTGACTGGGAGGGATCCCACAGCAGGCACAGCGGGGCCGGAATGAGTGGGAGCAGCAGGCAGGAGGGGCAGGCGGCATTGGACTATGGATTTCCACCCGATCCCCGCAGGCCACCCGGAGGGACCCAACCCATGCACAAATTCGTGCACCAAGCCTCTAGTATAAGATAAAGAACTCTTATAAATCAATTTTTAAAAGTCAATAAATAAAATGGGCAAAGGACAAAAACAGAAAATTCACAGAAGAAACACACAAAAGCACATGAAGCTCAGGATTTATCACAGAAATAAGAAATAATGCCTTTAGATTTTGTTGGGCTTTTCTTATTGCGGAAGGTGATAAAGAACATGGTGTGTCTCTAAGGAAACAGGTATTTGAGATACTACAGGGTAGAGAGTTATTTAGAGCCACATTCTGTAGCACAATGAGTCACTATACACTAAAAGACTGAGATATATACCTATTGACCCAGTATTTCCACTCTTGGAATGTATACTGAGGAACTAATTAAACAAGCAGTTAAAACAAATGTATAAAATTTGGACTCTTATTGTTATAAAATGGAATCCACATGAATATTTACAATAGGGGAATGGTTAAAAATTATAGTAAGTGAATACAAATAAATACAGGGCTGGGCAAAAGTAGGCTTACAGTTGTGAATATACAAAACACAGAGTTTATTTTTGTATTATTATTTATTAATTACTGTACTGTTTTCCATACAAACAGCTGTAAACCTCTTTTGCCCACCCCACATATGGTAAAGTATAATATATATGTGTATTTATTCATAGATGAAGATATTCACAGTATTCTGATAAGTGAAAAGAAAGAGTATGAAGACATATGAACAAAATAATCTGCTTTTCTTTATAAAAATGTCTGCACACACATGCAGTGTATGAGTGTCCTTACATTGGAAAAAGTCTGAAAAAATGTAGCAGTTTTAACACACAGCAGTATAATTCCTTTTACAACTGCTTAATAGCTATTTTCTCTCACACTTAAGAAAAAAAATCTTTAAATTTAATTAATTTATTTATTTTCTTTACTGATTAAGGTATTATATATGTGTCCTTATCCTCCACATTGCCCCCCCACCCCTCCACTCAGGCTCTCACCCCACTGTTGTCTGTGTCTATTGGTTAGGCTTATATGCATGCATACAAGTCCTTTGATTGATCCCCTGCCCTCCCCCTACCTTCCCTCTGAGGTTTGATGGTCTGATTGATGCTTCTCTGTCTCTGATCTGTCCCTGTTCATCAGTTTATGTTGTTTATTATATTCCACAAATGAGTAAGATCATGTGATATTTATCTTTCTCTGACTGGCTTATTTCACTTAGCATAATGCTCTCCAGTTCCATCCACACTGTTGCAAATGGTAAGAATTCCTTTTTTACAGCAGCATAGTATTCCATTGTGTAGATGTACCACAGTTTTTTAATCCACTCATCTGCTGATGGGCACTTAGCCTGTTTCCAAATCTTAGCTATGGTAAATTGTGCTGCTATGAACATAGGGGTGCATATATCCTTTCTGATTGGTGTTTCTAGTTTCTTGGGATTTATTCCTAGAAGTGAGATCACTGGGTCAAATGGGAGTTCCATTTTCAGTTTTTTAAGGAAACACCATTCTGTTCTGCACAGTGGCTGTGTCAATCTACATTCTCACCAGCAGTGCACAAGGGTTCCTTTTTCTCTGCATCCTCTCCAGCACTTGTCGTTTGTTGATTTGTTGATGATAGCCATTCTGACAGGTGTGAGATGGTACCGCATTGTCGTTTTGATTTGCATCTCTTGGATGATTAGTGACTTTGAGCATGTTTTCATATGTCTCTTGGCTTTCATTATATCCTCTTTTGAAAAGTATCTATTTAGGTCTGTTGTCCATTTTTTGATTTGGTTGTTTTTCTTTTGTTAATGTTATCACCAATAAGGGTTTAATAGCTAACATTTACAGGGAACTCACACAAAAAATTCTTTTTAGAATAATACTTTCATATTTAGAAAAAATTAGAAAAAAAAAGGTTTTTAAAAAGAAAAAGAAAAGAAAATTACCCACTGTGTTACCATACAAAGACAACTGCATTAATGTTATGAATTATTTCCCTTCAAAAAATTTTTAAAGTATAACTTAAAAAAAAAAAAAGACACACCACAGTTTTGATCATATTTAATTGGGCTTCTGAGACCAGTGCTAAACATTTCCTGAGGGACAAGCGTTTGCAGAAGATTTTCTTGTATCCAATGACAGAGTTTTCTATAATAGGGGATAATGGTTTGTAATTAGGTTAACAGAATTTAAGCTTCATCCAGACACCCTTGTGAAAGGAGACACCACCTCTGCTCATTCTTCATGTGTTCAACTTAGTCAGATGTGGTTTTTCTAAGCCAATGATTCTCCCTAGGAATTTTGGCTGAACTGGGTAAAGTGCTTATTAATAACCATGCAAGACAGTCCTGCAAATGCCCAGAATTAGCATTAAGAATAAGATGATTAGTAGCCTTATTAAAGGAACATGATAACAGTGGGTAAGAGGACAGACTGGAACTAATGACCTGGATTCAAATCCTAGCTCTGCCACTTCCTAGCTATGTAACCTAGAATTAGTCACTTAACTTTCTTTGCACGAATTTCCTTGTCAGTAAAACTGGAAAAATAAAAACATCTACCACATCAATTGTTGAAAGTATGGAATGAGTTAATATAAGCAAACACTTATAATTAGGTTGACTGAATTTACGCCTTACCCAGAAACCCTTGTGTTTATATTGTTATACAGAAACAATACAGATACTGTTATATCTACTTGGAAATTATGTCAGACAAACAATTAGAGTCTGGACATGAGTATTGTGATTTCAACACTGCGACCTACTGAACAAATGTTATAGTAGAAGGTGTTCTGTAAATAATCATCTTACTTGTTCTTATGATAACACTTTAAAATAAGCATTGTTTCTCTTTTTAGGACTATGAAACTGAGGTTCCTAAAATTAACTAACTTCGTAAAATCAAGTACAGTAAAGAGAAGTGGCCCCGCCAGTGTTGCTCAGTGGTTGAGTGTCAACCTATGAACCAGGAGGTCACGATTCCATTCCCGGTCAGGGCACATGCCTGGGTTGTTGTCTTGATCCCCAGTGTGGGGCATGCAGGAGACAGCCAATCAGTGATTCTCTCTCATCATTGATGTTTCTATCTCTCTCTCTTCTTCTCCCTTCCTCTCTTGAAATCAATAAAAATATTTTAAATTAAAAAAAGAAGGCACTAAGTTCAGTAAATCTAATCTCTTCTCTTTGTGCCCCAGCCCCAGGGGTGATAGCTGCTTCTAGCAGTTGGTACCTCCATGATACCTTAGCATTCTCTTCTTACCTTTTCAGTTACCTAGTTAACTGAACATATTAGTTATCTAGATATTATCCTGTGTTGAACAACTGCTATTTCCATTTTTTACTTTCAAACGCTGCTGTCATGAAGATTGTGCATAAACCTTTTATTTCTTCAGTATTTAGCATATTTCTTTAAGATAGAGTTCCAGAAGTAGAATTACCATGTTAAAGAATGTGGTGTTTTAATACTCTCTCTATATTTTTATACATACTCACATATGTCTAATTATGAATATATGTGTGTGTGTATATATATTTTCTAAAAGATACTGCTGATTATGCTTTCCTAAGTAATGGAAAAGAATCATTTACATCATTTTTTCTAACTCATTCTCCATAAAATTCTCTATTAAATTCTATCTTGTTTTTGTTTAATTTATTTGCACTGTATTATTATTATTTACTTGCACATTTTCATGCTTATTACATAAATTTTACATAAGTTCTGAGGTTGTGATTTAATGTTATTTTCAATAGCTCACATTAATGAATTAATGTTTTTCTAAATGTTTGATGTCAATAACCTAATAGATTTTAAATTTTAAAGCATGCTCATGATAGGAATGAGTAAAACTCTGGAAGGTTATTTAATTCTTTCTTGCTCTCAGAATTCCAGAAAACAATAGTTTAAATATACTCAATAGTTTAAACAATAGTTTAAACATGGTCCCAAGATACTTTCAGAAAGTAATCCTTATAGAGAAATAGCATAGATTTTTAATAAATTAATGAACAACATAAAAATTATAGCTATTTATTTTCTCCTAAAATAATTAATGTCAGCTTTTTATTGGATAACAAACAGGGCTGCAAACTCTTAAGAGAGAAAATTGCATTTAACTACTCGTAAAACTCTCTACTCTTCATCAGACTTCTTAGTAAATCACCATGCACTCAATGACTACAAATCATTTCACATTTTCTAGTTCTAGTTCATTTTTTTTTAACTTCTATCATATAGTCTTTTGAACCAGGGTAGATGATTTTCCATTTTCAACTGTCACCTTTACTTACTAAGCTCAATTTGTTTTCTCTGATTACTTTTTAATGAGAGCATTCAATTAATCAAGAATTCTTTTAATATGTTAGTTGGGCATTTTTTACATGTGGGCTGATAGTTTGGAGGACTAGACAGATGCTGTCTTTAAAAGTAGAAAAATCCTATGTTCTTTTATGGATGAGTGACAAAAACGGCAAATTTTCTGCCCCAATCCATTCTCCCTTTCTTCTTTAGTAACAAATTTCTAGCTTTGTCCCTGCAGTGACGAGCCGGCCAAGAGCCTACCTTTCCCAGGCCCTCTAACAACTAGGATGACCTGTGAAATATAGGTGGAATATATTGGGTGGGACTTCTGGAAAAACTTTTGGCCTTTCTTTTTCTTTCTCCTGTATCCCAACAGAAATGGTGATGTGATGGCTGGAACTGCAGAAACCACCCTTTGCCCTTGGAAATGGAAAACATGTGCTGAGCATAGCAGAGCAAAAAGGAAAGAGCATAGCTTCCTGATTATAGTGTATGTACTATGTAATATATGTAGCACCCTTCCCTTAACCATGGCAAGCTTCCTCGCTTCAGATTCCTTTAACTGAGACAGAGCTCCAGGTCTCTTGCTTAGACTATTGTCACTAGTAGCCAAATATAATTCTTCACAACATTCCTTCAGTGATGAAAGAGTGACATCGCGTGGGAACACATTCATTAGATTTATTATTCTTTCTCCTCCTATGGTAATTGGTTTCCAATATTACATTTGAATACATCTCTTTCATTATGCAGGTATCTCATAGTTTATTCAAAATAACTCAGATATTCTAAGGTTTTTAGATTTTTAGCTTTCACCATAACATCTTTGGATAACGTTTGTGAAAGCAATCACCAAACGTTTGTGAAATGGGGATAAGAGGATTGCCTCCTTTATATGATAATATATATGTAAGCACTCAATAAATATGAAAGGAACATATAAATATTACTGTTATCCAGCCAGAGAGATCCTGTGAAGCCAAGGTGAAATCATGAGAGCAAAAAATAATTACATTAACGATAAACCAGTGCAAGTCATTCTGAGATAAAAAGTCAGTATGTTCTTCTATTCATCTGTTTTGGCAGCAGGGTGTTTCAAGCAAATTCCCTTATGATATGTTTTTACAGCCCTCCCATTACATGTGAAGAATTTCTTTTTTTCATCAGAGGTGTATTGTGTAAAGATTAGACAATCAGTACTGGCTCATATTAAGAAAAGTCAGTGTGAAACTACAGCTTATGCAGTCTCATAGGGCCACATGCTGTGCTGTGAAAACAGCAGGGAAGTTTTATAAAAAGTAACTTCACTCACATTTTCCAATATAAAAAATAGAAAAGGTTTGGTTTCACCAACGTCAACCTGTACTCCAGCTGTTTGTGCATTTTTCTGTGTGACTCTGCATTTTCCTTGGAGATTTAAGATGGCCTCATAAAGAAATCACCCTTTCCAAAACAGGCAATTTGCTTTTCAATCCATTGCATAACACATGCTCCAAAGGAAGTGAGGGAGAGAAGCATGTGCCAGAGGAAAAGACAGCCCTGCAAAGTCATAGACCCAAGATCTTCAGGGGAGAAGCTCAAGGTAGGAAATGATCTTGCATGCATTTATATTCAGACATATTTGAAGCAGGACAGCAATGTATACTAGTACTAGAGGCCCGGTGCACAAAATTCGTGCACTGGGGGCCAGGGGGGGAGTATCCCTCAGTCTAGCCTTCACCCTCTCCAATCTGGGACCCCTCTCACAATCCAGGACTGTTGGCTCCCAACCGCTCACCTGCCTGCCTTCCTGATTGCCCCTAACTGCTTCTGCCTGCCAGCCTGATCACACTCTAACCACTCCCTTGCTAGCCTGATCAATGCCTAACTGCTCCCCTGCTGGCCTGATTGCCCCCAACTGCCCTCCCCTGCCGACTCAGTCACCCCTAACTTCCCTCCCCTGATGGCCTGGTTGCCCCTAACTTCCCTCCCCTGCTGGCCTGGTCACCCTTAACTGCCCTCCCCTGCAGGCCTGGTCCCCCCAACTGCCCTCCCTCTCCTGCAGGCCCAGTTGCCCCCACCGCCCTACCCTGCTGGCCTGATCATCCACAATTACCCTCCCCTGCCGGCCATCTTGTGGTGTGGTGGCCATCTTTGACCACATGGGGACGGCTATCTTGTGCAAAGGCATGAGGGTCAATTTGCATATTACATCTTTATTATATAGGATTTTGCAAAAAGCAAAAAACAAACAAACAAAAAAGAGCATTGTTTTTGAGAATTACCATAACCCCTCTTTTCAGTTTAGCTTGAACCATTAAACACACACACACACTCACTCACAAGAGCTGCAATATGAGCCTGGTTCGTTGCTTAGAACACCAAATTTTACATAATGGATCAATCTGAGCATTCATTCTTCACACTAAATCTGAAGGCTCACTTTATGTTTCATAAGTTCCATTGATGTTAGTACAGTTGTTTCATTTACAGCTCTGTGTCCAATATTTAAATTAATTATATCAACCAATTTCAGTACCTACCCTGTAAAAAGCCTTCTGTGGGACAGGCAGGGAATAAAATCTAACCTCTGGGTTATTGCAGCCCACTAAGAGAAGGCACACACACTCAACCACCAGGTTGGCATAAGCAATGCTAAAAGGATGTGGAAGTTCAGGATAAAGAGAAACAACCAGGCAGGCATGCTGAGTTGCTCTCCAGACTCTTGGTACATCTTACCCTCCCTTCAGATTACATCAATCTGTTCATTTCAAACAGTTTGCAGCTTTCACAGAGAGCACAGAAACGGAGTTTGGGCAATGCAAAAGGAACATGTTACTGTATTTTAGAAACAAGAGAAGAGTTGATAGGAATTTTGTTAAACAATTATAGACAACTAAACCAAATATGAAATGCCACATGCATATTTTGTGACTTTTGATTTTTACATGAATGCTTGTATCCTAAATGATATTTTTATAATGTCTCATTCCCAAGTAATTTGCCAACAGAATGAATATTCAATATATTATAAACTTCTCTGAAATATAAACCTAGAATTTGACATAAATGCTGGTCCACAGGCAACATTTCAAGACCATAACTTTTGTGTTACATAAGATATACATAGCCCCATTCTGTGTCTACATAACAAAGGCTAGACTAAGAATGGTCCATTTGGTTTCTGTGGTGTGAAAAGCCAAATTAGGTAAAAAGATACTTCACAAAGATTTACAAATAAGATATTTAGAACCACAAGTCAAGTGAAAAAAACAAACTTGATAACACTGCCATATGTAGAAATCTTCATGATCTAAATGATTAAAGGACCTCTAAATCAGTAAAGTTTACCTAAGTCCATTTAGATATAGGGCCATGATTGGAGTAATGAAGCAGAAATATAATTGTAAATAACACAGTTTTCTTATTCTCCAGCTGCTTATAATATTGTCTAATATATACTTAATTTTTAAACACCACTACAGCAACAGTGTTGAAAATGGTTTGACATAGGTAAGAATGGATGAAGAGGTAGCAATTAGATTAGTGGATGTTTCCAAGTGAGACTTGACTAGGACTAGGATTCTGTTAGTGGCTATCCATTAATTTAAAAATATTTATTGAATGTCAGACATGTGCCAGTCACTGTCCTTTCACTGAGGATACAGCCACGAGCAAAACAAACAAAAGTCTTTGCCCGTGGCACTAAAATTCTACTGGAGAAGATATTCAAAGATAGATATAGAATGTATTTAATAAAACTATGAATAGTGTTTTAGGGCATGGTAAGTTCACAGGGAAAAAAATAAAGGAAGAGAAATTTGAAATGCCATTGTGACTTGAAATTTTAGATGGACCATCCAGGGAAGACCTTTTGAGAAAGTAACCTTTGAGTGGATAGAAATGAGGGAGCTAGTCATGAAGATTTCAGGGAGGGCATTTGAGGTGGAGTGAACAGGAAGTGTGAAGGCTGTGAGATGAGAAGAGGTCCAGTGTGATCAAGAACAAACAGGGAGTCTGTAGAGTAAGAGCAGACGGGATTGGGGGAGAGGAGAAAGATATGAAATCAGGAGGTAACAAGACACTATGTTATGGAGAATCTGTAGATCTTTGTATGTCTTTAGTATTTACTCTGGCTGGGATCGGAAGCCTGGGTCAGCTCTTTATTTCTTTTCTCTTGATGCTAAATGCATCCTTCAAGACTCTTGTCTATGATGCTGGGTCTGGGACTCTGTAAATTATATATTCCACTTAGTAACATGGTTTCTTTTTAAGTTTTGCTAATAGAAGGTGACAGAAGGAAGTGGGACAGCCAGAGCATGAGAGAAAAGACACACTCTTTTGTTTGTCCTGTTCTCTTTGGTCAGCGGTAGCTGAGAGCATCAACCTTCACCTTCTTTGAGCACTTCCAGGACCAGCCCTGTGGCACCTCCTCAAAGGTTCCAGCCGAAGCCATTTGGGACCCCTTCTCTGAGGTCTGAGGACCAAGGCAATGGAGCTCCTCCTTTAACCTTCTAGGTCCTGGTTATTTCCTTGCCTACTCCCAATTCCTAGGACCCAAGAATGAGTTCTCTTCTGAGTTATTAATATCGGGTTACTGCAATGTTTTCTTTTGTCCTTCACCTTCAAACACCTGTGTTACCAATTCTTTGTTTAAATACCCTCTGTTCAGAATGTTTAATGTGGTTTCTGTTCTCTTGATGTTTACAGTGTCAGGTACCAAGAATAATCCAAGGAAACCCTCAAAGGTGGAATTATGGAATTGTTTCATATATGTCCTTGATCTCGAACTTAATTAATGCCAAGATCCTTGTGAGTAGGAAATGGGATGCTGATATAGCCATGGCATGTGCTATTTAATTAAACTACCACCTGCAGTTGCTTAGGATAAAGTGCTTATTGAAATAAATATCTTATGGGACCAAGTGGCTGCTGCAGTTGCCTGATATGGTGGTAATGATAACTATGATGAAAGTATTCAGGTTAGATATAGAATTGCAGTGGAAGGTGTACTTGCAGACCTTCCAAATGTCCTAAGTGAAAATTAGGGCATTGATTGAGGAGTAGGGATATCTGGGTAGACACAAATAAAACTAAAAATCTTGAATCTATTCTGAGCCTTCCTTTCTTTCTTAATTTTATTTTTCAATTACAGTTTAGATTCGTATTATTCTGTATTAGTTCCAGGTGTACAGCATAATGGTTAGACAATCATATACTTTACAAAGAGGCTCCCCACAATATTTGAAGTACCTACCTGGCACTGTACATAGTTATTACATTATTGACTATATTATCTGTACTGAATTTTACATCCCCAGGGACTATTTTGTGACTACCAATTTGTAGTTCTGAATACCTTCTCCTTTATCATCCAGTCTCCCCCACCCCCTTTTCTCTGGCAATAGATACAGTTTCTTTTCTGTATCTATGAGTCTATTTCTGTTTAGTTTGTCCATTTATTTTGCTTTTTAGTTTCCATGTATAAGTGAAATCATATGTGTTTCATATGTATGGTATTTGTCTTTTTCTGTATGACTAATTTCACTTAGCATAATACCTTGTAGGTCCACCCATGCTGTCACAAATGGTAATATTTCATTCTTTTTTATGGCTGAATAATATGCATTGATGGATACTTGGTTGCTTCCACATCTTGGCTATTGTAAATAACACTGCAGTGAACGTAGGGTTGCGTAAATTATTTCAAATTAGTGTTTTGGGTTTCTTTGTATATATATCCAGAATTGGAGTCACTGGGCCACAAGGCAGTTCCATTTTAAACTTTTAGGGACCTCCATCCTATTTTCCATAGTGTGAGCCTTCCTTTCAATGAGATGCTTATCCTCTTCCACACCTCCCACTCGTATTGTGTCTAATCCTGTAGGTAGAAAAAAATGAGTACATTCTAATAGAGACAGGCGAAAAATCCAACCCAGAAAGGAAGTTATACTCCAAAAGAATTAAAATAGTTTCCTAAATTATATTGGAATAAACCTTGGGGATATATGCGAGAATACATTATAAGGTGTTAGAACAAGAAAGATAAAATGTGACATTGAATAGGACAAAATAATCAACATAGATGTTCTTATTCCATTTTTAATATGGTCAGTTGAGCAGATGAAAGTTGTTCTAACAGCTTTCTTGTTTTATGGGATTCTATGGTCACCCTCTTTCAATGAGGTTGGATGAGGATTTCCTAACCTAATATAAAGAAAAGGCTTAGGGTTGCAGGAATGTAAGAGTGGACTTGTGAAACTTGCACACACACCACCTCACTACATCACTTTAGAGGGCCAGAGATGTGCCCCAGTATCTTTGTAAAGTTCTATGGTACCTAGCCTCTGAAGGCTAAAGATAACAATAGGAGACACTATCACTGAAAATGGATTCCTAATTTCAATGGCTATAATAAGATCACAGAGTAGCAGAACTTAAGTAGCAACACTAACTTCAAGAATCAATATTTATACTATTACTGCAATGGGCAGCAAGGGAGGGTTGGTAATCAGAATATCTTGCTTTGCAAGGACTTTTGACAATGGTTATTTGACTCCTAGGATGGAAATATCCTAGGAGTAAAATATATGGGCAGATTTCTCAAGTATTATTTAGTCACTATTCAGGGGTGGGCAATAGTAGGTTTATAGTTGTAAGTATGCAAAACACAGTTTATTCTTGTATTATTAAATTTATTATTATACACCTACTTTATTAATTACTGTAGACCTACTTTTGCCTACTCCTGTAATAGGAAAATTCTGGGTCTTATAGGCGGAAATCTGGCTTGTGTATTTACAGTTTCTCACCCACTTCCCAAACCTAACCTAATTCAATGACCTGGAGTTTTGGGATGGAAAAGGAACTGGACACTGTTGAGAAAGGACTTTGTAATATTGCCAAAATTATGTACTCTAAAACTTTTCTAAGCCCTCTTGAAAAATACTTGCACATATTTAATAGGTGACTATGTACTAAACTTAAGTTGCTACTAATAGTAGAAATTCCAAAAAAAAAAAAAGTTATTTTGGACCACTGGTCACAGTGGATGCGTATGCAGTAGGTAAAAAAATATCATCTCATAGTTGGGCCAATTGAGGTGGGAAATGCAGTGGGGGGAGGGAAAGAGCTATGTATGTTTTCTTTCTTGTTAATATAGTATGTTGCAAATTAGCACTTTTTACAGTTCCTCCCTTTAAGAATTAGAATCCTTTCTTCCACATCTTGAAATGGTCTGCCCTTGTGACTTGCTTTGGCCAATAGAACATGGCAGAAGAGACTGTGGGAATTCTAAGCCTGGGTCTTAAGAGATTTTGCATCCTTCTGTTTTCTTTTGGAACCCTGCAACTATCTGCTCTTGCCATCTGGAAGATGAAAAACCACATGGAACAAAAACAAATCTTTACAGCCAAGACCCGAGACACACAAGGGAACCCAAAGACCAGCACAACCATCCAGCAGCTGACCACAGACAGATGAGTGAGTCCATCTGAGCCGAGAGGGATCACTATTTCTTTTTTCACTCTTCATTTTGCCACTATTACTTTGTGTAAGGATTTTTAGTGAGATTGTGACTGAACAAGAAAATTTAACATCACCCAGAACTGGGACATCGTAAATGTTAGGACTCTGAGTCTCCTCTTCATGAGGAAAAGTGTGAGAGTAATTTCATTTGTATAAAAGAGAGTTGGACCCTGCTGGTGGAGGCATGGGTTGTTATGGTTGTTGCTTAGAAGTTACAATATGTGTAGAGGAGTGTTTATGAGTGCTGAGTAGCCAAAGTGGGTGGCTTTAAGATGCTGAGACTTGGGCTGGGACTTTGCAAATTACGTTTCCCTCTTACATTTGCCAGCTGGCTTCCTTTTAGAGTTTACCTCCAGGATACATAGAGATAAGGCAGAGGAAGGGACTTCCTTCTTGTTTTCCCTGTCTCTGCCAGCATTGCCCAGAAGCAGCAGTGGGATCCAGCCTCCAGCATTTTATGACATTTCCAGCACTGCCTGCCCTGGGGCACCCTGATGGTGGCTCCCCCGTGAGAAGTATGAGAACCAGCCCTGCAGAACCCTTTATCTAAGCTCCTAGGGTCTAGTAACCTACCTTTTCCCTTTTGTTCCCTTGTCCAGTTGCCCGCAGTTATTAATCTCTGTGTTACCCTTTGGCTCTTTAAGTCACCAACACCTGTGTAAGAGGCCCCTCAGTTTGAAATGTCCAGTGTTGTTTTCTATTTTCTTAACTATACTCTGGTACAGAGCCAAAAAGAGGAGGATTTTGAAATCTGGAATAATCTGTCTTGCATTTTAATAGAATCATCTTGGCTGCTGTGTTGGAAAAGTCTGAAAGCAGAGACTAGATAGACTATTTCAGTTGAAACAGATGAAGAGAGCTTGGACCTGATGGAGGAGTGGTTAAATTCGGTGTCAATTGTGAAGGTATTGATAATGAGATTTGCAGATAGGTCAGGTCTGAATTTTAAGGAAAGAGGAAAAGTATGAATTATTACCTAGGAGAATAGAAGACTGAATAGAGTAGGAAACTTTAGTGTTAATGTTAGGCAACAATTAAATTTAGTGTTCATGAATTTAAAACTGAGACCAATTGGCACTGTTGTGTTTTTTACACATATGGTTCTACAGTGGTCCTACTTGTTAAGGGAATGCTATCTGCTATGACATATTAACTCCAAAATGTTAGTAACCTAACACAATATAAATTTATACCTCAGTAACCTGAAGTATAATAGGTAGTGGGACATGGTAGTGGAGGTAATATGCAACTACATCTTCCAGTGATCCTGACTGATAGAAGAAGCTCAAGAGTTGTTTTCAAAGGTTACCCTAGACATTGACACACAGTTGGAAATTGAGGGAGAGCGAAAATGAAGAATATTAGCTGGCAAAATAGGAGGTGCTTGTTGGAGAATGCGATGTTTGAAATAAAAAATTTGGAAGAATTACAGTGTTGCTATTTACAAAGAAAAGTTAGTATCTAAAATAGGGGGCAAACAATGATCATTGGAAGAGAGACTGTCAAGGACTATAGAATCCATGATATTGACAGATGATGTACACAAATATTGAAATGTTGAAGAGAGTAATAGTGAACCAGGTGCTAAAATCTTCAAGGAATGAGAAAATATAAAGATAAGAACAGTGAATGATTTAGAAAGCTATTTAGCAGGTGAAAATATAAGACTTGGGATTGGCAATAGAGATGAAGGATATGTCAAAAGTCAATTCCAGGTTTCAATGGGTGGATAATCTAGTCACCTTTAAGAGATACGTTATGATTTTATTTTTGAATATACAGTGTTTGAAATTTCTCATTTCAAATATACAATGGAAATTTTAAGAGATTGTTTGCAATCTAAAGGTCTAGGGCTCAGACAAAAAACAGATATAAAATATATATTTGAGAATCATTAGAAAATAAACAGTATTTAAACCATATGTTGATAATATCATCTAGGCGATATTAGGGAACAAAACTGACCCTTGATACATGTAGAAAAAAATTAGGCACAAAGAGAACACTTTTATTTGCTCAACCTATCATATTAATTCAGGAATAAGTACACCCATTTGATTAACTTTGCCTGATCTAATGCCATATTTCATCATCACCTATATTGCCTAGATTTATGCCAATATAACTTAGAAAAATATTGCAATCTTTTGGAGTACAACCCATTTCTTTCTATGTTGTATTTTTCACTTGTTCCTATTGAAATGTACTCAAATCTCTCTATATATCTAGACATGCTAGGGGTAGTAAGGATTGGACTGGAGAGGAATAAGCATCCCATTAGAAGAAAGCTTAAAGTAGATTCAAGAGTTTCATCTTTATTTATGTCTACCCAAATATTCCCACTCTTCCTAATCAATGTCTTAATTTTCACTTAGGACACTTGGATAGTCCATGAATACAGCTTATGTTTTGATCCTATAACTAACACAGATACTTAAATGCTGAGTTTAATTTTCAGCCATTTCTGTATTGCCATATACAAATAAAAATAAATACAGGTATACAAAAGTATGAGTTTATGTTTTAGGATCACAACAGAAGGTCTTTATTTGAATTGGTATTGCTAAATCCCTAAGCATGTCATTTTCCTTTAGTATGGTCTCTAGGGCAGACATAAATAGCCATTCTAGCAAAACCAAGGGAGAGTGAAATTTAGGAGTAAAACAATAGAGTTATTCAAGAAGGAAACGAGTCAATTGATTTAATAATAACATTTATTGGGAACTTACTAGGTGCCAGGCTACAGTCTTTATAAATATTCATTTACTTTATGCTTGTAAAATTCTTATGTAGTAATTACTATTTTTATCTCTATTTTATTTTTTAAAATACATTTTTATTGATTTCAGAGAGGAAGGGAGAGGGAAAGAAAGATAGAAACATCAATGATGAGAGAGAATCATTGATCAGCTGCCTCCTGCACACCCCTACTAGGGATCAAGTCCACAACTCGGGCATGTGGCCTTGACTGGAATGGAACCAGGGACCCTTCAGTGTGCAGGTGGATGCTCTATTCACTGAGGCAAACTGACGAGGGCTTTCTCTCTATTATACAGAAAAGGAAGCTGAGGCACAGATTTTTTTAACTAATTACTTTAAGTCCCAGTTAGTAATTGGCAGATCCAGTGAGTAACTGACAGATCCAGGAATCTATCCCAGGCTGTCTGACTCCAGAGCTCAGTTTTAATGATTTACTTATATTAACTTCTAACCAAAAGTACTCAGTACTACTCAGAGAAAAGTCGGCCCTGGAACAAGAAATTGGTTTTTGGATTTAGTGGCATAGAGGTCATTGCTGATGGTCGTGAGAGCTGGTTTAGTGGAGCAGTAGCACATGAGGCTTATCAGAGTATGTTGAGGAGAGAGTGGGGAGGTAAGATGATACAGTAAGGGTTCTCAACTTTGTCAATAAATTTGTCAAGATTAAGAGAAAAAGAGATAAGATGACAAAAGTAATACTGGGGTCAAAGAAAGCTTTATTTTTATGTGTATGTTTGTTTGTTTTTCTTGGTATTGTTTTGTGTTGAAGATGAAAAGAACCCTTTAAAATGCTTATGAAAAACACCCATTTGAGAGAGAAGGAGGCTGATTACATAGAAGAGCAATGGAATAATAGTGCATGCTTCATAGAAAGGTGACAGGGGATTGAATATAGGACACTGGTGAAAGGACTCACCTTAAACAGGGCCAGCTGCTCCTTTTTTTTTAAAGAAGGAAAGAGAATAGCATAGGTGCAAATGCAATTAGGTTTATAGGTTGAGTGATTGGGAATTCAGGGTGTGCCCATCTGATAGCTTCTATTTTTCTCTTTTAGGATGTAAATTCACCTGGACTTGAAAAATGACGAGTCTGGTGTAGTGTAAATAGAGGTTGAGAAAAGTATAGAATGTGTGAATAATTGAGGCCAGTGAGATGAGAGATTTGTAAATGACCTAGATGAACGAGGCAGAAAAAATATTTAGTGTTACTTTGTTCATTTTGTTATTTCCTCCCATATCATTCACTGCCTAAGACACGAAAAAAATGGATTCCTTTAGAATTTACTTTTTGTTAAATGAATGCAATGAAGAAAACAGTAGGGACTGTGTTTACAGTGGACCATAGAATCTAAGCTAATCAGGGCAGAAGTCAAGATAAGAAGGGTTATGGTAATGGTTATGGACATGGTCATGGTTAGGGTTAGTGTTAAGGTTAGAGTAAGGGCAGAATAGAATGGGGATGGGTCAAAGGACTAAAAATACTGAGAAGGTCAAAGAATAGTCATCATAGAATTAGCTGAAAGAATATATTTATCATGGACAGATGGCAATTTGAACTTTATTAGTTTCAGGTTATGGCCAAGTCCAGATAATGGTATTAAGTATGGGTGTAAGAATAAAGTAAAGTAAAGCATTGGGGAAAAAAGTGGTTAGAGTCCTGAATAGGTTGGCCCTGGACCTGGAAATCTTACAGGATAATAGCAGGAATCTGGGATGAAGAGGAAGCCTGTGACTCAGGTGTCAAGGTGCTCAATGAATATGGTAGAGCTACTGCATGTTTGATAGGTGCCACCTGTAAGGGACTGAGAGACAAGCCTCACGGCAGTGGGAGTGCTCATTGGACAGTGGGGAAGCAAATGCCTGGAATCTGCTAACCTTTGATGCCTAATGTACTGAGGTGACAGAAAAATAAAAACTACTTCTGGAGGTCTACAAGTGAATTCGGGGTCTCAAGCTAGAGTCAGATGTCAGTTGAGGCAGAGACAGAAGGAATATTCTGAATAGAAGTTGAGGTGTAGAGGAATTGTTACATTGTGGAATAGAACTTTTAAGGGGCACTGTTGTATGAGGTGGAAGAACGGAAGAGGAGGAGAGGCTAGAAAAGTTGTCTAGGAAGGTAAACAGCATAATGTAGTAGAAAATAGATTTTCTTTGCAATAGATTATACTATTTTTAAGAGGTCACTGGGACTTTGGATATTGGCTGAATTAAACAGGAATTAAAAGCCTAGGGAATTCATAAATTTAGTCCTGACAGTCTCTTTGAAGGAGGTGGAATTGAGGGAATAATAGATAGTTCTTGGCTCACTCAACTTGAGGTGATGTTGCTTTGGCCACATAAGTCTCAGAGCAGAACACAAGTCTCCGTGTTCTGCTCTGAGTGGTGTAACCGCCCTGTCTGTGCTGGCCCAGCATGTTTATTGTTCCTCTAAATGTTTATTACTTTGGCTACAATCTGTTATTGCATGTATTGCTCTGTATTGCCTTTGTTTATTTACAAATCTCCTCTACTAAACTCTGGATTCCCAAAGGGCAAAAACTGAGTCTTGTCTTTTTATCCTTAGCACTTGGCTTAGTGCTTGTTCAATAAATATTTGATCCAAGGACTTTAAACACATTATTTCTCGTCCAACTTAACTGCACTGTCTACTACTCAATATACTTTATCAATGCTGTGCATAGCTTTGTTAGTTCATGATTACTTAAAAAATTTTTCAAGTCTAGATATATAGAGAGGTTGGATACAAACAAGAGGAAGAATGTGGAAGCATTAGTTTGTGTAGGGATCAGTGATAAGAAAGAAAGGAAACCAATTAGCATTCTTTTCATTATCAGTTGTTTTCAATTGTGTTATGATGACCTGGATAGGATTTCCCATAAGAACTAAGTAGTAAAACAAACAAAAAAAAAAAGATAATAAATAAAAGAGGAATAAGTCAATTACTTAACTGCATTTGTTACTTAAGTAATCAATTTATTTCAAGAATAAATGTCTTAATGAACTCTAGCTGATTGTTTGTAGCTGACACTTGTCAATACAATACCCTCCCTCATTTGCATCATCAGATAACAATAAGGCCAAACTTTCCTAAAAGGAGTTAAATTTCATTTGCAATGTCAAAATTCAATCCGAATTTTTTTAATGACCCCTGGTTACAGCTTACATCTTTCTTATTGAATGAAAATTTTTTTCTCCTGTTTTCCTAGCACTCGAAAGCATTTTACACTAGTTCATTATAATATCTGGCCCAAGGCTTTATAGGGGCAGTTGTAAAAGAGTAGACGATGTGCGATTTCATCAAACATTTTATCAAATACAGCTCTTGCCAAATCCCAGAGGTGAAAATGTTAATGGTTAATAGGGAGAAGCAGAACAACATTTTTACAAGGTGAGGTTTTAAGCTGATCTCTAGCACAAACTTCCCTTTTCAACCAATCATAGATTTCTCTGTTAAAGCTTTAACAATACTGCAATAAACAGTATAATTACCACTTATCAAGTGCCTCCCCTGTGTTGGATGATTGACAGTATCTTGTGTTATCTTAAAATAAATCTGGAAAAGTTTTATTTACAGCTCTGAAAACTTAGGTTTAGAGAAGCTAAACTATTTGCAGCCACAAGGTTTTTAAGAGAGGAATGAGAATGTAAGTAAGACCAGACTGGCTAACTCCCATCTCTATGCTCTTTGTACTTTATCACATTAACTCCATGCCATACCATATTTACCAGTGTTTCCTTTGGAATAAAGGCAAATGTGAAAACACACACACACACACACACACACACACACAGGCACTGACCAGGACATAGAAGAAATCAGGCCCCGTTGAATGAGAGCTAAGCAGTGATTGGAATAAAAATTTAATATTTCATGTCTTCAATTCCATGTTGAGTTTTATTCATTTTAGTGGGAAAACTGTACTTCCTGCAGAGAGATTCTTCATTTATTGTAGTTTTGTAATGTTAGTACAAATTTTTAAATGAAAACGAATCAGTGTGATACATCATATAAACAAATTGGAAGACAAAATCACATGATCATTTCAATTGATGCAGAAAAGGCATTCAACAAAATCCCATACCCTTTAAAAAATATTTATATATATATATATTTATTGATTTCAGAGAAACATCAATGATGATAATCATGGAGCAGCTGTCTCCTACACACCCCACAATGTATATCAAACCCACAACCCAGGCATGTGCCCCGACCTGAATGCAAACCACGACCTCCTGGTTCATAGGTTGATGCTCAACCATTGAGCCACACTAGCTGGGCAATCCCACATCCTTTTTTAATAAAAACTCTCAGCCAAGTGGGAATAGAGGGATCATATCTCGACATAATGAAGGCCATATATGACAAACCAATAGCCAACATCATATTCAGTGGGCAAAATTAATACCATTTCCCCAAAGAACAGAAACAAGACAGGGATGTCAGCTTTAACCACTCTTATTCAACATAGTACTGGAAGTCCTAGTCACAACAATCAGACAGGAAGAAAATATAAAAGACATCCAAATTGAAAAGGAGGAAGTAAAACTCTCATTATTCCCAGATGACATGATATTGTACATAGAAAACCCTAAAGACTTCACCAAAAAACTATTACATTTAATAAATGAATTCAGCAATGTAGCAGGATAAAAAAGTCAATACCCAAAAATCGATGACATTTTTATACACCAATAATGAAATCTCAGAAAGAGAAACTAAAAAAACAACCCTATTTACCATTGCAACAACAAAAAAATAAGATAGTTAGGAATAAACTTAACCACGGGGGTAAAAGACCTGAATTCAGAAAACTATAGAACATTGAAAAAAGAGATACAGAAAGATATAAACAAGTGAAGAATATACCATGTTCATAGATTGGTAAAATTAACATCATTAAAGTGTACATACTACCCAAAGTAATCTATAGAATCAATGCAATCCCTATTAAAATACCAATGGTATATTTCACAGATCTAGAACAAATACACCAAAATTTTATATGGAACAAAAAAAGACCCTGAATAGCCTCAGCTGTCTTGAGAAAGAAGAACAAAGTTGGAGGGATCACAATATCAGATATCAAGTTATAATACAAAGCCACTGTGCTCAAAACAGCCTGGTACAAGAACAGGCATTTAGATCAATGGAACAGAACAGAGAACCCAGAAATCGACCCAAGCCATTATGCTCAATTCAATTAATATTTGACAATGGAAGCAAGAACATACAATGGAGTAAAGACAATTTCTTCAATAAATGGTATTGCGAAAATTGGACAGATAACATGCAGAAAAAATGAAACTAGACCACCAACTTACACCATCCACAAGAATAAACTCAAAATAAATAAAAGACCGCCCTAACCGGTTTGGCTCAGTGGATGGAGCGTCAGTCTATGGACTGAAGGGTCCCAGGTTCGATTCCTGTCAAGGGCATGTACCTTGGTTGCGGGCACATCCCCAGTATGTGCAGGAGGCAGCTGATTGATGTTTCTCTCTCATCAATGTTTCTAACTCTCTATCCCTCTCCCTTCCTCTCTGTAAAAAATCAATAAAATATATTTTAAAAAAATAAATAAAAGACCTAAATGTAAGTTGTGAAAGCTTCTGCACAGCAAAAGAAACCATCCACAAAGTGAAAAGAGAGCCCACTTCATAGAACATATTTGCCAATGATACATCTGATAAGGGGTTCATTTCCAAAATTTATAAAGAACTCATGCAACTTAACAAAAGAAAGACAAACAATCCAATTTAAAAATTAGTTAGCTAAAAGACCTAACTTCTTCAAACTGGACATACAGAAAGCTGAGACATACGAAAAAATGCTCAAAGTGACAAATCACCCGAGATATGCAAACTAAAACAATAATGAGGTATCACCTCACACCTGTCAGAATGGCTATCATCAACAAGCCAACAAACAACAAGTGTTGACGAGGATGTAGAGAAAAGGCAACTCTAGTACACTGCGGGTGGGAATGCAGACTTGAGCAGCCACTGTGGAAAACAGTATGGCATTTCCTTTAAAAATTAAAAATAGAATTCCCATTTGACCCAGTGATCCCACTTCTAGGAATATATCATCAGAAAGAATATATGCACCCCTATGTTCATAGTAGTGCAATCTACAATAGTTAAGATTTGGAAACAGCCCAAGTGCCCATCAGTAGATGAGTGGATAAGAGGGTGGGGGTAAGGGAGAGAGATCAATCAAAGGACTTGTATGCATGCATATAAGCCTAACCAATGAACAGACACCAGGCGGGTGAGGGCATGAGTGGGGGGTGAGGGGACAATGAGGCGATAAGGACACATATATAATACCTTAATCAATAAATAAAAAAAATTAAAAACAACAACAACTGGGTACATTTATACAATGGAATACTACATGGCTATAAAAAGAAGGAACACTTACCCTTTGAGACAGCATGGATGGACCTGGAGAGTATTATGCTAAGCAAAATAAGCCAGTCAGAGAAAGATAAGTATCACATGAGCTCACGCATACATGGAATCTAACTAACCAAATAAACTGATGATCAAAAATAGACCCAGAGACATACTAGTAGAAGCATGAACAGTAAAACAAATGAGTCCATACAAAAAGTACATATAAGAAATTGCCAAACTGTTTTCCAAAGTGGATTATCACTCTACACCTCCACTAACAGCATATGAAAGTTTCAATTGCTACACTTATTCAATACAGATGGTATTGTCAGGATTTTGTTTTATTTTAAAATTATTTTAGCTAGTCTAATGGGTGTGTAGTAGTCTTTTATGGTGGTTTCAATTTGAATTTTCCTAATGACTAATAAAGTTCAACATCTGGTTTTGAGCTCTTTAGCCATTTGTATGTCTTTTTTGTGAGGTGTTTGTTCAAGTACATTCACTCCCCCCCCCCCTTTTTTTTGTGGTCTTCTTATTGCTGAATTGTGAGAGTTCTTACTGTATTCTGGGTTGAAGTCCTTTATCAGATATATGTGTTGTGAATATTTCTTTTAGTGGTTTGGTTTCATTTTCTTAGTAATGCCTTTTTTAGAGCAGATGTTTTTACTTTTAATTAATCCCAATTAAAAATTTTTTTCTGTATGGTTCATGTTTTTTTCCTGAGAAATCTTTGCTTACCCTAAAGCTGCAAAGATTTTTATTTTTATTGTGACTGTTCAAAAATCAGACCAAAAATCTCCTTTTGCTTCTCCTTTACTGATTGAGAAGTTGGGCCAGACAATGTTAAATTCTGTCTTAACTAGTGTTTTTATAATTAGTTCATGAGATTGTCATGAGATTGTCTATAACAAAAGCTGTAGCAGGTATATTTCTTTTTTAAAATATATTTTATTGATTTTTTTACAGAGAGGAAGGGAGAGGGATAGAGAGCTAGAAACATCGATGAGAGAGAAACATCTATCAGCTGACTCTTGCACACCTCCTACTGGGGATGTGCCCGCAACCAAGGTACATGGCCCTTGGCTGGAATCGAAACTGGGACCTCTCAGTCCGTAGGTTGACGCTCTATCCACTGAGCCAAACCAGTCAGGGCGATGTAGCAGGTATGTTTCTAAATAACATGAGTGAATCAGAGGTTGGTATTTCTAGTTCTCAGTGAACATAAACTATATGAAGAGAAATAAAAGAAGTATAGTTCAAAGCAAATGTGTTAAGTGCCTCAAGAACAATATGACTGTATTTCTAAAGATATTCTAGACACTGGATGATCTCTCTGGACTGAGCGAGAAGAGATTTATGAAAAAGGCAGCTCTCAACTTGGGCTGTGGATGGCGGCAGAATTTTGATAGACAGGGTGAAGGGAGGACATCCAACATAGCATGGCATAAATAGGATAAACTTTTAAAAAAGAGGTGTGTTCGTTCAAGCAATCGTAGGTCATGGAGTTTAGCTGGAGATTAGTTCCATTTTAGGTGAATAACACTGGAAAACAAATTTGGAGCGGTGGGGGAGAAGGGTCATAAGGTGTTTAGTGCTGATTACCTGACTAAGCTGTTCTTGATTCATTGTTAAGGGAAACCCATTGATGATTTCAAGCAAAGAAAGAGTAGAATTCAAAGAGGTGCTCTAGAAAGGTTTTGATGCATCCCTAATGACAGTGGTTCCAGAGGTAAATATTGTAGAGAGAGACACATACTGCTTTTCCAGGGTGATCCCCCAACCATCAACATGAAAGAAAAGAAGGAAGAAAAGAAAGGAAGGAGAAAGGAAAGAAGGAAGGAAGAAAAGGAGACCACTGGTCCCCAGAGTGATTTTTGGCTTGAGAGGAAATGCCAAAGGGGAGAACCTTGCTGGCGCCCTAAGAACTAAAAAGGAACTACAATTTTACTCACTGTTCCCACGATTACTTTTCTGTAAACCTTGAGAGTTATAGTCCTCATTTGGAGAAACTCTGATCCACTGTTTAGTTAACAAAATAATTTATCCAGAAATTTACATTTTCTCTATATACATAGTAAATTGAATTTTCATATTTAACTCATTTGCGTATTTCTGAATTCTATTTCCCAATGAGTTATATCAAGCTTTATTAATTTTATAGAAAAATATAGTCTGTGTTACATAACATAATTGGCTACTGGTTGCTTAATGATTATTAAAAATTAACTTTTATCCTAAACTTAACTTCTAAACTTTCAACATTTCAAGTATTTTATTTGCTTTTTATGTAGAAAGAGAAATAAGAAGCTCTCCAGAGAAAATTTCTGTGCAAGCAAAATGTGTTCCAAAAAGGCTTGTGACACTCTATTTGATATTGTTATCTACTAAGAGAGAGAATGAAATTATCATTTGATAAAGCCCAAAGAAAACTTGATGGTCTCAGATAAAATGAGTGATCTTTACAAAGGAAAAGTACTTCACAGAAGCCGGAAACTGGGATACCAAAGGGAGGAAACTGGTACTAGAATATTTCACTTAATGACTGTATGACAAGTCCATCACAGGTCATTATTTATAGGTCATTTTCCTGTCAATTGTAGGAATCTTGGCCTTAATCATTTGTGTCAACACACACTTCCGTATAAAAACTTCCAACATGATACAGATAATTCTGAGAAACACGATATGTGTTCTGACAATTTTGTGCTTTGCTTTTGACTCTGAATTTGCCAAGATATTTCCTGTTAACTCCTTGGCATGAATGTTTTTAAGTGTCTGTTACTGATGCCAGCACTGGGTGTCATGCTGGGAAAATGCAGTTTTTTAAAGGAAAATTACAAAGCATTGCAGTCAGCATTAAATTTAAAGGGATATTATTGTGTATAGTGTAAGTTGGTGGTCTAGTTTCATTTTTTTTTGCATGTATCTGTCCAAAACTCAAAATGGATAAAGGACTTAAATGTAAGACAGGAAATCATAAAAATCTTAGAGGAATCCAAAGGCAGCAAAATCTCAGACATATGCTGAAGCAATATCTTCACCGATACAACTCCTAGGGCAATGGAAGCTAAAGAGAAAATAAACAAATTGGACTACATCAAAATAAAAAGCTTCTGCATAGCAAAAGAAACCATCAACAAAACAACAAGAAAGCCCACTGCATGGGAAAACATATTTGCCAATGTTATCACCAATAAGGGTTTAATCTCCAACATCTACAGGGAACTCATACAACTTAACAAAAGGAAGATAAACAACCCAATCAAAAAATGGGTAACAGACCTAAATAGATAATTGTCAAAAGAGGACATAAGGAAGGCCAAGAGACATATGAAAACATGCTCAAAATCACTAACCACCCAGAGATGCAAATCAAAATGACAATAAGGTATCATCTCACACCTGTCAGAATGGTTATCATCAACAAATCAACAAATCACAAGTGCTGGCGAAGATGCGGAGAAAAACGAACACTCCTTTACTGCTGTTGGGAATGTAGACTGGTGCAGCCACTGTGGAAAACAGTATGGAGTTTCCTCCAAAAACTAAACATGGAACTCCCATTTGACCCAGGAATCCCAATTCTAGGACTATATCCCAAGAAACTAGAAATACCAATCAGAAAGGATATATGCACCCCTATGTTCATAGTAGCACAATTTACAATAGCTAAGATTTGGAAACAGCCTTAAGTGCCCATCAGCAGATGAGTGGATTAAAAAGCTGTAGTACAAAATTATGAACAACAAAGTGACAAGAAATACATATCTATTAACAAGTGAATCTAAAAATCAAATGAATTGAATAAAAAAATCTGATGAACAGAATAAACTGCTGAATGAAATAGAATCAGGAGCATGGAAATGGAACAGACTGATGATTCTCAGAGGGAAGGGGGTGTGGGTATGTGTGTGAAGAAAATAGACAAAGATCTTATATGCATGTATGCATTACCTATGGACACAGACAATAGTGTGGCGAGGGCCTGGGGTGGGGTAGAAAAAGGTAGAGGGGAGCTATGGGGGAAAAAAGAGGGGCATCTGTAATAATCTCAACAATAAAGATTGGGGGAAAAAGAAAAATATTGTGATATATCTACACAATGGAATACTACGCTGCTGTAAAAAGGAAGGAATTCCAACCATTTGCAACAGCATGAATGGACCTAGAGAACATTATGCTAAGCGAAATAAGTCAGTTGGAGAAAGATAAATATCATATGATCTCACTCATTTGTGGAATACAATGAACAATGTAAACTGATGAACAAAAACAGATCCAGAGACAGAAAAGCATGGATCAGACCATCAAACCTCAGAGGGAAGGCAGGGGAGGGTGAGAGTAAGGGGGAGAGATCAACCAAAGGACTTGTATGCATGCATATAAGCCTAACCAATGGACAGACACCAGGGGGGTGAGGGCATGAGTGAAGGGGTGGGGGGGGGGGCAATAGAGGGATAAGGACACATATGTAATACCTTAATCAATAAAGAAAAATTTTAAAAAGGGACATTATTGCTACTTTTGAATAAATTTTCACAGTTAGGCATTTCATTATTTTACACAACATTTCTTTTTTAACATATATACTGGGGTATAATGGATATGCAAAAAACTGCACATAGTTACTGTGTACAATTTGATGAGTTTGGACATATGCAAATACCTATGATACCATTATCATAATAAAGGAATAGATATATAAACACCTCTCAAAGTTTCTTTGTGTCCCTTTGTTTTGCTTTTGTTTATTTATCTATTTATTATTTATTTATTTATTTATTTATTTACTAGAAGCCCGGTGCACGAAATTCGTGCACGGCGGGGGGTTGTCCCTCAGCCCAGCCTGTACCCTCTCCAATCTGGGACTCCTGGAGGGATGTCCGACTGCCCGTTTAGGCCCGATCCCACCAGGATCGGGCCTAAACGGGCAGTCGGACATCCCCCTCACAATCCAGGACTGCTGGCTCCCAACTGCTTGCCTGCCTGCCTTCCTGATTGCCCCTAACCGCTTCTGCCTGCCAGCCTGATCACCCCCTAACCACTCCGCTGCCAGCCTGTTTGCCCCCAACTTCCCTCCTCTGCCGGCCTGGTCACCCCTAACTGCCCTCTCCTGCAGGGTTGATCACCTCCAACTGCCCTCCCTTGCAAGCCTGGTCCCTCTCAACTGCCCTCCCTTGCAGGCCTGGTCCCTCACAACTGCCCTCCCTTGCAGGCCGGGTGCCTCCCAACTGCCCTCTCCTGCTGGCCATCTTGTGGTGGCCATCTTGTGTCCACATGGGGGCAGGATCTTTGACCACATGGGGGCAGCTATATTGTGTGTTGCAGTGATGATCAATCTGTATATTACTCTTTTATTAGATAGGATAGAGGCCTGGTACAGGGGTGGGGGCCAGCTGGTTTGCCCTGAAGGGTGTCACAGAGAAGGGTGGGGGTTCCCTTGGGGTGTGGGGCGGCCTGAGCAAGGGGCCTGTGGTGGTTTGCAGGCCGGCCACGCCCCCTGGCAACCCAAGTGGAGGCCCTGGTATCTGGAATTTATTTTCCTTCTACAATTGAAACTTTGTAGCCTGGAGCGGAGCCAAGCCTGGGGCTCCGGCAGCCATTTCTGTGGCAGTTAATTCACCTTCTACAATTGAAACTTTGTAGCCTTAAGCGGGTGAGCCCTGCCAGGGTGTGCGGAAAGCTTTGCTTCCCTTGTTGCCACCGGCAACCCTGGCCTGCTCTCTCAAGCTCCATTCTGCCGCCATTTGTTTGAATTTGTTTACCTTCTATAATTGAAACTTTGTAGCTTGAGTGGAGGCTTAGGCCTGCAACGGCTATGGAAAGCTTGGCTTACTCTGTTACCTGGGAAACCTTGCTCTCTGTGGCTGTAGCCATCTTGGATTGGGGTTAATTTGCATACTCGCCCTGATTGGCTGGTGGGCGTGACTTGGCTGATGGGCGTTGCTTATGTAGCGGAGTGATGGTTAATTTGCATATTACCATTTTATTAGAGAGGATTTATTTATTTAGTGGTGGTAAGAACACTTAACTTGAGTTCCATCCAAAACAAATTTTAAGGGCACAATACTGTATTGTTAACTCTAGACACTATGTTGTATAACAGGTCTCTAGAATTTATTCATCTACCATACTGAAACTTTATGCCCATTGATCAACAACTCCTCATTTCTTCCACCACAGCTCTTTACAACCACTATTGTATTTTCTACTTCTCTGAGTTTGACTTCTTTAAATACCTCATATGAGTGCAATCATAAAGTACAACCATGTCTTTCTATAGCTATCTTATTTCACTTAGCATATCCTCTAAGTTCATCCATGTTTCACAAAGAGCAGAATTTCCTTCTTTTTTAAGGCTGAATAATATTCTATCATATGTATATGTCATATTTTCTTTATCCATTCATCTATCAATGGACACTTGGGTTGTTTCCATATCTGAAATGAACATGGGAGTAAAGATATCTGTTCAAGATCCTGGTTTCAATTCTTTTGGCTATATACTATATAAGGGATTGCTGGACCTTATGGTAATTCTAATTTTAATTTTTTGAGGAGCCTACGTACTGTTTTCCATAGTTGCTTCACTCTTTTACATTCCTAAGAACAGTGTATAAGGGTTCCAATTTCTCCACATCCTTGCCAATTCTTGTTAATTTCCATTTTTATATTAGGCATCCTAACAAGAGTGAAGTGATAACTGTAGTTTTTATTTGCATTTCCCTAATAATTAGTGATGTTGAGCATCTTTTCCTATACCTTTTGCCCATTTGTATGTCTTCTTTGAAAAAAATGTTCCTTCAAGTTTATTGCCCATTTTGTAATCAGGTTATTTTCTTTTTGCTTTTAAATTGTAGGAGATTTTTATATATTTAGGAAATTAACCCCTTATCAGATATATAGTTTGAAAATATTTTTCCCATTCTGTAGATCACCTCTTCACTCTGTTGATTGTTTCTTTTGCTATAACATAAGCTTTTTCATTTTTTATAATCCCACTTGTTTATTTTTGCTTTTGTTGCCTGTGCTTTTGATGTCAGATCCAAGAAAACATTGCCAACACCAATGCAAGAAGATTTTTCCCTAAGTTTTCTTCTAGAAATTTTATAGTTTCAGATTTTACATTTAAGCCTTTAATCCATTTTGAGTTGATTTTTGTATACAGTGTAAGATAATGGTTAAATTTTTTTCTTTTGCATGAGGATATCCAGTTTTCCCAATACCATTTGTTGAAGAAACTACCCTTTCTTCATTATGTATTCTTGGCACCCTTGTCAAAGATCTGTTAACTCTATGTGTGTGCATTGATTTTTGGGCTTTTTATTCTGTTCCATTGGTCTATATGTATGTCTTTATGCCAATAATAACTGTAGCTTTGTAATATATTTTGAAATCAAGAAGTAGAATGTCTCCAGTTTTCTTTTTTTTCAAGGTTATTTTGGCTATTCTAGGGTTTTGGGGTTCAATATGAATTTTAGAAATATTTTTTTCTATTTCTGTAAAAATAATGACATTTGGAGTTTGATGGAGATAGAATTAAATCTGTAGATTGTATTGGAAAGTATAGATATTTTAACAATATTGTCTCCCCATTTATGAATATAGGATGTCTTTCCATTTATTTGTTTATCTTTTAATTACTGTCATCAATATTTTATAGTTTTCAGTGTCCAATACTTTATTTCTAAGTATTTTATTATTTTGATGCTACTGTAAATAGGATGCTTCTTAACTTATTTTTTGAATAGTGCATTGTTAGTTTATGAAAATGCAACTGTTTTTTGTATGTTAATTATTTGTATCCTGGAACTTTACTGAAATTTCTTACTAATTCTAACAGTTGTTGGTTTTGTATGTGTGTGTGTGTGTGTGTGTGTGTGTGTGTGTGTGTGTGTAGAATATTTAGGTTTTCTATGTACCTTAAAGGTTTTCTATATACCAGGATCATGTCATCTGCAAACAGATTATTACTTCTCTCTTTCTGATTTGGATCCTTTTTTTAAATTTCTTTTTCTTGTCTAATTGTTCTGTCTATGACTTCTAGTGTTATATTGCTAAAAGTGGTAAGGGTGGCCTTCTTACTATGTTCCTGATCTTAGCAAAAAAGCTTTCACTGTTGAGTATAATGTCAGTCATGGACTTGTAATATATGACCTTTATTATGTTGAGTACATTTCTTTTATACATAATTTATTGTGAGGTGTTATCATGAAAGAATATTATTATTTTGTCAAATGTTTGTTCCAATCTATTAAGATGACTAGAGGCCCAGTGCACGAAATTTGTCCCAGAAGGGGGGGTCCCCCTCAGCCCAGCCTGTGCCCTCTCGCGATCCAGGATCCCTCAGGGGATGTCCAACTGCTGGTTTAGGCCCGATCCTCGCAATCTGGGACACTGCATGCACCAGTGACCATACTTTTCATACAGGTGAAAGGCATCTTGGCTGTTGTATGGGCAGCTACATTTTTTTGCCCTGATTATAAAAAACAGTACATAATATGATCCTTCTGAGGCAATAGTAGCATTTTCCCCATCTTATGGGTGGAAAAACTGAAGCAGAGAGAAGTAATTGGCTTTGTCACACAGTTATAAATGTCAGAGTCAGGGCTGACTACAAAATGTGCAAGCCAGAGTCCATGCATGTCATCACTGCATTGTCCTGTGTTTTCAGTGTTAGAATAGCCTCGCTAGGTTTTAATTTTTAAATCTAAGACACTGTTCCCAATATATAGGAATGCATGTTCATCCCCATGTAGAATAAACATGATATGGACAGATTGGAGATTTTCTGATGAATTAGGATTAAGCAGCCACAGATCTCTTTTTCAAATACTGCAGAAGCTACCTTCCTTGTTTAACTGCATGAGGGGTGTAGCAGATTATAAGCTATGACATAGTCCAGGCGTCCTCAAACTACGGCCCACGGGCTACATGCGGGTGTTTTTGCCATTTTGTTTTTTTACTTCAAAATACGGTATGTGCAGTGTGCATAGGAATTTGTCCATAGTTTTTTTTAAACTATAGTCCGGCCCTCCAATGGTCTGAGGGACAGTGAACTGGCCCCCTGTTTAAAAAGTTTGAGGACCCCTGATTATAGTCATTGGCAATCCGAGACCCCTCAGGGGATGTAGCAGTGCGCCAAGCAGCAGGCAGCCAGGGAGGAGCCTAAACTAAGGGCTAGGCGCCGCCCCACTCACACTCATCCCAGCCCACTGCGCCTGCTGCGGCCACTCAGTAGTGCTGCTCCGGAGTCAGGAGAGGTTCCCACCACCTCTGCTGGGCTCACCAGCCATGATGCCCAGCTTCTGGCTGAGTGGAGCTCCCCCTATGGGAATGCACTGACCATCAGGAGGCAGCTCCTGCATTGAGCATCTGCCCCCTGGTGGTCAGTGCACACTAGCGACTAGTCAACCAGTGGTTCTGGTCATTGTGGCTGTTCTGTCATAACAGTCGCTTAGGCTTTTATATATCTATAGATTGCATAATGTTTTTTTCCCCACCATTTTCTTTTGTGGTATGTCACATATATTGATTGTATATATTGAACAATTTTTGCATCCAAGGAATATATCCCACTTTGTCATGGTGTATGTGCTGTTGAATTTGGTTTGTTCATATTTTGTTAAGAACTTTTTCATCTATATTCATCAGGGATAGTGGTCTGCAATTTTCTTGTTGTATCTCTGTCTGGATTGGTAATACTGGACTCAAAAAAATGAGTTTGGAAATGTCCCCTCCTCTTCAATTTTTTTGAAGAATTTGAGAATTGGCATTAATGCTTCCTTAAATGGATGGTAGAATTCACTAGTTAAGCCATTCGGTCCTTGGCTTTTCTTTGTTGGGAGGTTTTTGATTACTGACTCAACCTCCTTATTCATTATTGGTCTGTCCAGAGTTTCTATGTTTTCACAATTGAGTCTTGATAAGTTGCATGTATTTATAAATTTGTCTGTATCTTCTAAATTATCAAATTTATTGGCCTATAATTGTAGTCTCTTATGACCCTTTTTCATTTCTGTGACATTAGTTATAATGTCTCCTGTTTCATTTCTGATTCTATTAATCTGTCTTGTCTCTTTCTTAGTCTAGCTGAAGGTTTGCCAATTTTTTAAATCTTTCAATAAACTAAATCTTAGTTTTGTTTATTTTTTTCTATTGTTTTCTTAATCTCTGTTTTATTTCTGCTCTTATATTTATTATTTTCTTCTGTATGCTAACTTTAGGTTTAGTTTGTTCTTCTTTCTTTAGTTCCTTGAGGTTATTTGAGATTTTTCTTCTTTTTTAATGTAGGAATTTATTGTTATAAATTTCCCTCTTGATACTGCCTTTGATACATCCAATAAATTTGATTTACTGTGTTTTCATTTTAATTTATTTCAAGATATTTTTTAATTTTTCTCTTGATTCCTTCTTGGGCCCATTGGTTGTTTAGGAGCATGCTGTTTAATTTCCACTTATTTGGATACATAGGAGGAGATAAAGAGCTCTTTTTGGTCCCTGCCCTATCTGAACTGGGGCATTGATGGTGTGGGTAGTTGATCCCATTCCAGGATGAGTTATATTGCAATTTTCTCATCAGTATAATATTTTATAACAGAGATATTAATAAGATTGTAAGTGATATGTCTCCTGGAAGAGTCGAGGTTTCAAAATAACATAATAACTTAAAAATTAAGTAAGATATAAATACATATAAGAAAAAGTCATTTACAAATCAAGAACATCTAAAAAAGAAAATTACCACTTGGATGAAGTGACCGAAAAAAATAAAGAGCAAAGCAGTAAAAAAATCAAGGAAATAAGTACTTTCACATTAATTTAATGGTTTATAAAGCACAAAATACAAAAGAGTCTTAACTAGGCTATCAGTAAGATAAGATAGTAATTAATTTTATAAACATGTAATTAAATTATTTATAAAGACATCTGAATTAGCAGTGCAGAAAAAAATTAATAACAATAATCAATGAAGATCATTCAATCTAAAATTGACACAGGATAAAAGGGTGTGGCAAGAATTTAGCCAAATATTTAACTAGTTGATGAGTAGTACTGAATGTCTTTGCTGACATTAGTATTGTGAAAACTACTTTGGTAAATATAAAATATTAGTCAAAGGATCTTAAAAATCTCATAACAGGGATTCAGATTCATAAGCATGTATTGAACATATGCTAAAGTAAGCATAGCACTAGTTGTGGAGTATATGTGTAACTATGGCATGCTCCTAATCATGGAGGAATGAATGGCATAGCTGAAGAACTAAATATAATGCAGTAGGAAGCTGTCACGGTAATAGCAAAGAGGAAGAATAAGATATGAGAGAAATTTCCCAGGAAAAGTTGACAAGTCTCAGTGACTCTAATCAGTGTTTCTCAACTTTAAATCTTATGTTCTCATTTAATTTCACTTGAAAATTCCAAAAGTATGAAATAACAAAAATTAAAGTAATGGCAATTTTAAATTTGCCTTACTCAAATTATATATATACTTCTTGAGATTTTGGTATGCCTTCCTTAAGATTCTGCCTTTTTCTCAAGAACCACTGTACTAGATTCAGAGTAAATTTTAACAGATAAAAGAAAAGAATGAAGATAAAGAGTATGCTTAGGCTTAACTTAAACTTACATGTGGAAGTGGATCACTATTCACCTGCATTGCTTTGCCTCAAACCAGTCTGAAGGACTTCTTTTTTTAAATATACTTTTTATTGTTGATAGTATTACAGATATCTCCCCCTTTTCCCTCCCTTTACTCCCATCCTCCCAGACCCTACCCACCCACCCCCATGTCTTCACTACCCTATTGCCCATGTCTGTGGGCTAAACCTATAGGTATACAAATTCTTTGATTTATCTCTTCTCGTCCCCCGAACCTGAAGAACTTCTTTTTATGCCAAAACCTAGAGGATGGGCTATGGGCAAATATTTAACAAGTAGGGCTCCCTGCCATTACATTGCTACAGTAACTCCATACTTCGCTTCATGCTTCCCGAAGCAAGCTAGGTACTCAATAACTCTGCTATTGAACAGATAAATTAACATCATCCCTACTTGTAAACCTGACATTTTAACTACAACAGGGAGGCTTTACCTGGCAACCCACACAGCAGAGCAGTTTTTAGCTGACTATTAAACACATGTTTCACCTTTCACCTTAGCTTTGGTCAAGATCATGTAGGTATAGTAGTTTTCTATTGCTGCTGTAACAAATTGCCACAAACATAGTGGCTTTAAAACAACACCAATCTGTTCTCTTACAGCTCTGGAGGTCCAAAGTCCAAAATGAGTCTTAGGGGGCTAAAATCACAGCGTCTGCATGGCTGGTTACTGCAGGGAGCTGCAGAGGAAAATCTATTCCTGGCCTTTTCCAGCTTCCAGAGGCTGCAGGCATCCCTTAGCTCTGTTTATAAAGACCTCTGAATTAGCATTGCATATGCTAATTAGATGGCCACATCCCTCCAACCTCTGCTCCTGTTGTCACTGTCCTCTCTTCTGACTCTGACTCCTGCATCCTTCTTATCAGGATGATTATACTCAGCCTACTTGGATCATCAAGGATAACTTCGCCATCTCAAGTTTCTTAACTTAATCACACCTGCAAAGTATCTTTTATCGTGCAAGTCAACATGTTCACAGGTCCAGGGCACTAGGACAGGGACATCTTCGTGGGTTACTTTTCTGCCTACCAAAGTAGGTGAAGCTATGCTGCTCTCTGTAGGCTATCTTGAGGTAAAGACACACCTACTGTGTCTGAGAGAGGACCTTGCTTTTGAGGGAGGAAGGAAGCAGAGAAGTTACGCTGTGATCGGGCCCAAGTCACATTAGTTCCCTAGAGATAGTACTACCTCATCTCACCCATCAGGCCCCAAAATCGCCGACCAAGGGATCTGCAGGCCAATTTCTAATCTTATTTTTGCAATTTTCTCTAATTCTGAGTGTTCCTAAGAAATGTCATTTCATATCTAAATTGAATATAAAGTAGTCCTGACTTCTTACAAAACAAAAATGAAAGAAATCTCCTGGACATTTAATCAAATCCTTATGTTTAAATTCTCCTGCCTACAAATGGCAGGACCATGTCTACAGTTAGTTAAAAGATTATCTTGAAATATTAGGCTTGAATGCTCATGAACTTTGCTATAACAATAGGCAAGGGTTTACTTTACAAAGTGCTTTGTCTGCACCATTGAGATAGAGAACAATAACGTCAGTACTCTGAATTATGCATTAAAGGCTGACTTCGATTTTAAAAGTCACAATTAATGTGTTTCAAACAAAAGAAAATCTCCAAAAGAACTAATTGAAACTTGTTAATAATAAGAACAAAACTCAAGTGCTGCCCTTCTTGCTATTATCAGAATTTAGATTAACCTCCCCTGAGGAAGTGGTGGAAATGGGTAGGATAAATGTTACCAAAGAATGACTCATCTGGAAGTTTATAATTAAAATCTGGGCCAGGCATATCAAACACTCTTACCAAAGTGAGCTTGACAGCAGAAATTTTCTTCAGAACAATAGACCGTATATCCTAGCCATGTAAAAAAGCACCTTTTCTTTAAAATATGATGACTATAATGATCTTTCGTTTGCACTATCTTTAAGAATGGTCCCTATTTTTTATTTATTCTTAGGTAGAAAAAGAAACTCAATCCACTGCAAAAAAAGGCAACAGATTCACTGAAGACATCGGTTGGTCAATATTTAATAAATGTCTGCATCATTCATTAATTCAATAAATAATTACTGATCACTTAACACATGCCAAGCTGTATTCTAGGTGCTAGAGATGTAAAGACAAACAAGAGAAGAAAAGGACTCACCCTCATGGAGCTTACAGTGATTGAGGATTCTGACAATAATACCTAACTAGCAAAGAATACCTAAATAACAAGTTAATACTTAAATCACTGTCTCATGAGATATTGTTATATGTACAATGTTTCCTGTACATTGAAAAAAATTAAAGCAGACTAAGCAATTAGTTTTCGATGGGCTGTTTTAGAGGCTGGAAAGGCCTCTCTGAGGAAGTGACATCTGCCTGGGGATCTGAAGGAAGTGAAGCCACCAGCCATGTGAACATCAGGAGAACGTGTGTTCCAAGTAAAGAGAACAGGTGCAGCAAGGTCCTGATGTGGGAAGGAGCTTGGCATGCTCAAGGAAGAGTGAAGCCAACATGGCTGGCCAGCCAGAGAAAGCAAGAGGGAGAGTGGTAGGAGAAGACAGGGTCTGGATAGCCTGGGGCCATGAACTTGAAGTTTATTAGGACAAAGGGAAACGTTTGGAGCCTTTCAGCAGAGAAATAATATGATTGATTTCCATTGTCAAAAATTCATTTCAGCTGCTCTGTAGTGGATTACGTAGGACCCAAGAGTCAAAGTAGAGACTATCCTATCTAATAAAAGAGTAATATGCAGATTGATCATCACTGCAACACACAATATAGCTGCTCCCATGTGGTCAAAGATCCTGCCCCCATATGGACACAGGATGGCCACCACAAGATGGCCAGCAGGAGAGGGCAGTTGGGAGGCACCTGGCCTGCAAGGGAGGGCAGTTGAGAAGGACCAGGCCTGCAAGGGAGGGCAGTTGGAGGTGATCATCTCTGCAGGAGAGGGCAGTTAGGGGTGACCAGGCCGGCAGAGGAGGGAAGTTGGGGGCAAACAGGCTAGCAGCAGAGTGGTTAGGGGGTGATCAGGCTGGCAGGCAGAAGCGGTTAGGGGCAATCAGGAAGGCAGGCAGGCAAGCAGTTGGGAGCCAGCAGTCCTGGACTGTGAGAGGGATGTCCCATATTGGAGAAGGTACAGGCTGGGCTGAGGGACAACCCCCCTCTGTGCACGAATTTCATGCACCGGGCCTCTAGTTTCGGATAAAAGACATTAATTACTTGGACTAGGAGGTGGTGGCGGAGTGTGAGGAAGAATTGCAGTTCCACGAGCAGCTCCTCCATAAGTCTGATGGAACTCTTTCCCAGAAAAAAACTTTAACACGGAAAGTTAATAGAACCAACTATAGCTACCTTAGCTGGTCTCAAGGCCACACTGTCTCCTTCCTCTCCTGTTCTTTCAAATACCACTCACACTCAGCTAGCACTTCTGCTCCTGGGGGGTTGACCTGCTGGCATGACCTCAGCCCTCAGCCCTGAGTTATCTGAGCCCAGAGTGGTCATGCTTCTTGGCCATGAAGCACATATCCGTTTACCATCAAAATTAGGCAAGGGATGCCCATGTCAATCACCCGAGTGCCACATTACTCCCTGCCCACTGTGTACCAACAGCTCTCCCTCTCCCTGATGATTCTGGTCAATTATCTCTGCCATGATGCTAACTCCTCTTCTTGCCTGTTGGTCCCACACCCTGAGGATCCTGAAGTGCTCCGGTAGCAGTGTAGCTTTAAGTTCAGTGGGTGGGATGCACACTTTGCCCCTTGCTGGAAATATTCCCCTGCTGGGAACCAAAACTTCTAAACCCACAGAGCTCAAGACATTCAGGGAAGAGAAGTGTATGTTCTCCAAAAGGATAATAGAAAGTGATGGTTCCCCAACTCCCAAATAATATCTACTGACAACACACCCACATCAAGCACCACATAACAATCATTGATTTAGAGCAAGTACTGCATCCTAAACGATTAGGATAGTGGGGCACCAACCTGGAGTCTCAGCCGTGCCTTCAACAAGTTGTCTGAACACTCAGAGCAACAGCTTCTGGGGGACGAGATGGAATACAATCACTAGCTCTCATGGCCACGTACCCACTGCCTCACTTGCTTTGCTGTCAAGTGGGACCCCAAATGTGGCTATAGGAGTGAGTGGAGGGAGAGGCACTGGGCATCAATAGCAGATGACATGCGGCTCCCACAGTCTGAATTTTCTGCTTTTGCTACTTCCTTGTGCCCCCCAACCCTGCATGTGCCTGATCCCAGATATACCATTTCCACAACCTTATAATAGGGGAGAGTTGCCGTCAGCAGCACTCCCAGCAGCTAGGCAAAGAAGTCCATCGTTCAAGGGGAACTGGGGAGTATATTACATTGTCCCCTTCATGCTCCAAAGATTTCAGATGCTAATTAAATGTTTCCTCATTGTTCCTGGCACAAGGATGATCAATAGTATCATCCTCTTTCAGAGCAGGAAACAGATGCAGAAGAAAGTGTCTTCTTTTATGTTACTAGCATCTCTATGTTTCCACAAACGGAGCCACAGAATTCTTCAGAATCAAGAATCCCTCTTCCATCTGACAGTTTCATGTACCCTTAAATCCTGTCTCCACTAAATTGCATATTTCTAGTTGTGTGTTTTTCATTATACGTTTCTCTTCCCTGCACAAAATAAAGTTCATCAATGTCCACCTTAAAGTTTGATGTTGTTTTTCACGTGTATATATAAAGCAAAGACTAACAAATTCTATATTTTGCAGCTGGTATTTGAAAATGACTAACAATCCTAATTCAATTTTCTCTTCTTAGATTTGACATTCTGTTCTAGACTATGACAGTATTTGAAACCCTGGTTCTGTGATCCACCTGTTCAACTGAATGAACTATAAAGAGTATAAGAAATGTTTTTAAGTATTAACTACTACCACTCATTAGCTCTACTATACAGGAGGAGCTTTTTTAACATTATCAAATCACTGGAGTTCTATTAAGATTATGGAATTAAAGAATTTAGCAAACTTTAGTGTCATGCTAATTTTAGTTTATGCACGCCAAATGTTAGCAACCATCAAAAATACACTTTGGGCCCTGCCAACATGGCTCAGTGACTGAGTGTCATGTCAACCTATAAACAGTTCGATTCCCAGTCAGGGCACATGCCCAGGTTGCAGGCCTGATCCCCAGTGGGGGACATGCAGGAGGCAGCCAATCAATGATTCTCTCTCATCATTGATGTTTCTATCTCTCTCCCTCTCCATTCCTCTCTGAAATCAATAAAAATATATATTTTTAAATGCACTTTGGTTTAGTAAATAACCTTCCATTATACAAAAATAAAATAAAAATAGAAGTCCAAGAACTTTCAGACCACTTACCTCTAAGAACAAAAGAAACAACTTGCATATTAAATACATTTTAACCCTTTCAGATGAGTTTCCACAGCCCACTGATGGACCTTGAAGTACATGTTGAGAGATAATCCCCATCCATGTCTGACTTCAGTCTATTAATTCACATGTTTTGAGTGTGCTTGATTTGTCAGACAGCCCACATTTTATTAAAAATGTCATCGTAAGATGTTCCTTGCTTAATTCTCTTTATCTCTGGCCAGAAATGACTGGGTTCATGTCTGGATCTGACAAGCTCATGTGATAGTCAAAGAGAAAGAGAACTAACATAGGCATTCCCATGAAACTACTGAAGGCTGTGACACCATGGTGTTCTCCTGCCTGCCTGTCCTAGTGGGTCTGACAAAGCCTTCATTCCTTAAGATTCACTATCTCAAACACTATCACCAAAGAAACATGTTGATAAGTCACACAATAAATAGTATTCCCTCGAAGTTTAATGATACAGAATATCTAAACAGATGGGGCAACAGCTGGTTTCTTCTTTAATTTTTTAAAATATAAGCTATCATTTCTCCATAAATCATAGTCTACTCCATGATACTTCCTCAGTCAGCCTTGGTCCAGCATAAGCTCTTCATTCTTGGTCTTGGAGTTACAGAGGCCTACACATTCATAATGATGACGTTCAATCATTCTGTTTATTGAAATAGGCTTGGAAATCTCAGAAAAACTGGCAGCTTTTATAATCTCTCTACAGTAGGTTTTACTGTTTAGAGGATACATCCTAAATCTGGAATATGTGCATGTGTGTATATATTATGCACATGTGTGTATGTGTGTGTTTATGTGTATACAGAGTGTCCAAAAATGTATACATTTTGGCTACCATTATTAATTCCAATGGGTTAAATCTGAAAAGAAAAAAACATCAATTGAGCTATCAGCTGTTAATGTGTGATTACATTTATATATATAATGTATATATGTATGTGTGTGTGTGTGTGTGTATATATATATATATATACATACACACACATATATATATACATTATATATATGTATATAATTTCAAAAGCCAGACTATTTTGTTTAAAACTTTGTATTTTAGAAGAGGAAATTGATACAAAGGAAAACAAAGGAAGACAGATTTTTCTTGGCCCCTTCACTGCTGATAATAACATTCCATAAGGAAGGAGGGTGTCAGGGGTTCCCACTGCCCTCTTTGCTTCTTTGCTTCTTGCTCTTCCCTTGAAAGAAATCCTGACAATACTATCATAGCTTTGCACTTGAACTGCTTTACCCAGAGCAGATGTTTGCTAGGAGCATTTTCCCTTCTGTGGGGTAGAAACTCATAGTTTCTCGTTTGTCTTTTCACTCATATCTACAAGAACACATGGAAGTGGCATGGCCAAAAAGAAACTGGATACATAGAGAATTTAATTGTTGCTTTTAAACTAAATTATTAAACTGCAAGTCATCTGAAATAGCTAAAAGACTGAAAAATACATAAATCAGCCACCACCTACATATTTTATTTCATTACCTTTTTTTCTTACTGTTTTAGTATTTTGCTCAGCTTGAATAATGATACAATTAATTGGTTTCACTTTTACAGCAATGTTATTATAACAAGTACTCAAACTTAACAGCTTTCTGAAATATATTTTATGTACTAAAATATGTATTTCAAGGCCACCCTCAATTTAACCCAGTCAGTGAGATCTATTTTTCTGTATACCTGCATGTATATTTTAGTATATTTTTAACTTCCTGTGAAATTATTTCTCAGAAATCACTTCATTAGGTTTTAAAATTGCTTTTCTTTTTGTTTTAAGAAGCCAAAATTGTAACCTAAAATATAAGAATACTTTCATTTTAAGTATAAATAACCTTCACATGAAAGTTAAGTAGAAAAACTAAGTATCTTAAAATTATTTTGAAGTTGGTTTTTCTGAAATGAACACACTTTGCTCTTGATATTTGGTAAGAAATGTTTTTCCTGAATGTATAATCAGATTAAAAAATATACCTTGATATTTTAGTTCTATATAGACATTTAAACTAAAGGCAATGCATAACAAAAACATAAACGATTATAAGCATTTTTATGTAGTAGGTTTATCTTACATTCCTATGTGACTTCAATTAACGAAAGAGAGAGCAGTCTTTATTTTGATCTAAACACCATTGAAAGTTTTACGATTCACTTGGATTTACTAAGGGTGAAAACAGCTTATTTTTCCTTTGAATCATTTCCAAGTGGCTGTTAACTAATAAATATGTTTTAAAATTATTTATTTTTATGACAAAGACTTTCTCCATCTGGAAAATAGTGTATATTACTGTCATATTCAAGGACGAATATATAAGATTTGAGTTTTGCAAAGCAATAACATATGGGATTTTCAGAGGGGTCGAGTGTGGAAGCTGGGAGAGGGGAGAGATGAGTTCATCGGACTGTGGGAGCAATGCACAAGGTCGCACATGATCAGCTTTAATATGGTCTCTTACATCCAAACCAATATTTAACACCATTCTATTGATGCATTTCACTGGAAGAAAAAGAATCAACCTTCTAATGCCCTTGTGGGTACAGAGGAACTGCTACATACTCTGACGGGTCTTGAGAGTGCTGGGAACTGAGCGGTTTAGTCTTCCGAGATCCTACTATAATACTGTGCCTCACTTATTGACTCAAGTTTATTTTCCTTTTTAATTTTATCTATCATTAGCCATCAAGTGAATTTTCCTTAAAGTTTAAGGTTTTCACCAAAATAGTTATGTTTTTCTGAGGAGATGGAGAGTACCTAGAGAAAAAATTTAGTTAATTGAAAAAAACTACACATTATTTATTGTTGTGTTCTGATTTAAGGATGTGTGTGCACACCGGGTAGTGGTTTTTTTAAAGCACATATTATTCCATAATCATATCTATATTTTTATACAGAAGAGGTAGCATTGTGTCGTGTACACAGGGCAGGAATGGGGCACAGGGATCCTCCGTAGTCATTTTAATTTTGCCATTAACTTGCTACATAACCTTGTAAAAGTCACTGATCCTCTCTGGGCCTCAGTTTCCTCATTTACAAAATGAAAAGCCCAGATTAGATGATTTCTAAAATCAGATCCTCCCATGCTTAACCAAAATTATTTGTCAAGTCTAGCTGATCGTTGCTAATAAAACCTTCACAAGACTTCTATCACCCAATTCACTAAAAATAACCTCCTATTATTTTTATGCTCTTAGTTGCCTAATAAAATTCAGTGTCCTGCCATGTATTGAAGCTTTATTCTTCAAAAGGAATACTCAGCAGTAATATATGTTCTAACCAATAGTATAAAATTAGATTTTATTTATTTTTTAGTCTTTATTATTGAAAGTATTATATATGTCCTCCTTTTCTCCCCATTGACTCCTTATTGCCCACCCCACTCCCCACCCCAGGCCTCTACCACCCTATTGTCTGTGTCCATGGGTTATGCATATATGCATACAAGTTCTGTGGTTGATCTATTCCCGCCCATCCACCACCACCACCATCCCCACCTTCCCTCTGAGATTCCACAGTCTGTTCTATGCTTCTATGTGTCTGGATCTACTGTATAAAATGAAATTTTAAAACAATTATTCATTAAGTTATATCAAAACTTCAGAGACAATGCAAGAACACATAATCAGGTTACAAGAATTCTTCTTTTGTGGGCTTATTAACCTTGTTCATAATGTGCCTTCCCAAACACAAAATGGAAGGTAAGATTTGAAGTGCAAGTATCAATACAATGCAGTATTGAAAGTTACCTGTACAAATGCACCTGAAGTGTCCATGACTATCAGCTTGAATTTTCCTCTCATGGACTCAAATATTTTTTCCTCAGGTATTCTTTCATGTTTCATCTCCATGGAACCAATCACTACAAATGTAATTGAGGATTCGTAAATATTCTCCACCCCTGGTACTCTGATACTTTGTTTTTCTCACACTACTTAAAACATACCATCACGGCAATGCCAGATTCATGCAGAAAACATTTTAACAACACAGCAAAACAAATTTCAAGAGAAATAAATGAGGTTTAAAGAGCACATGCCAAATCAGAATGGAATTTATTTTCACAAAAGCGTCCCTATTTTCAGTTCGTTCCTTTCAGAGTGTACTCTTGAGACTCTTCTGAAAACATAACAATAAACCTTTTTAAAAAGGCCCTTCAGGAATGTTTTTCACTTAGAATAAATATATCTTAAGACACTTAACATCATATGCTTTCCCAAAGGGTCCTGTTCCATACACACTTGAGGATTATATTAAAAATATTTTGGTCCAGGCACCGTGGGCCAGAATCTGCCCAATTAGAAGTGATGGCCAGGGAAGACCTCTGCTACACAGGCCTTCATTCTTCAGTAAATGGATCATTCACTTTTTAAAAAAATTCTTTATTGTTTAAAGTATTACATGAGTCTCCTTTTTTCCCCCATTGACCTCTCCTCCACCATCCCCTCCCCCAAGCATAAGCCTTTACCCCCTCCCTACTGTCTGTGTCCATTGGTTAGGCTTAAATGCATGCATATAAGTCCTTTGGTTGATCTCTTATCCCCTCACCCCCTGCCTTCCCTCATAGGTTGTACAGTTTGTTCAATGCTTCTATGTCTCTGGTTCTATTTTTGTTGATCAGTTTATGTTGTTCATTATATTCCACAAATGAGTGAGATCATGTGATATTTATCTTTCTCTGACTGGCTTATTTCACTTAGCATAATGTTCTCTAGTTCCATCCATGCTGTTGGAAATGGTAAGAACTGCTTTTTTACAGCAGCGCAGAATTCTATTGTGTAGATGTACCACAGTTTTCTAATCCTCTCGTCTGCTGATGGGCACTTAGGCTGTTTCCAAATCTTAGCCATTGTGAATTGTGCTGCTATGAACATAGGGATGCATATATCCTTTCTGATTTGGTGCTTCTGTTTTCTTGGGATACATTCCTAGAAATAGGAATACTGGGTCAAATGAAAGTTCCATTTTTAATTTTTTGAGGAAATGCCATACTGTTCTCCCACCAGCAGTGCATAAGGATTCCTTTTTCTCCACATCCTCGCCAGCACTTGTCATTTGTTGATTTGTTGATGATAGTCACTCTGACAGGTGTGAGATGGTACCTCATTGTTGTTTTGATTTGCATCTCTCGGATGATTAGTGACTTTGAGCATGTTTTCATATATCTCTTGGCCTTCCGTATGTCCTCTTTCTAAAAGTGTCTATTTAGGTCCTTTGCCCATTTTTGATTGGATTGTTTATATTCCTCTTGTTAAGTTGTATGACTTCCCTATAAATGTTAGAGATTAAACCCTTATCGGAGATAACATTGGCAAATATGTTCTCCCATGCAGTGGGCTTTCTTGTTGTTTTGTTGATGGTTTCTTTTGCTGTGCAGAAGCTTTTTATTTTGATGCAGTCCCATTTGTTTATTTTCTCCTTAGTTTCCATTGCCCTTGGAGCTGTATTGATGAAGATATTGCTATGACATATGTCTGCTATTTTGCTGCCTATGGAGTTTTCTAAGATTTTTATGTTTTCCTGGCTTATGTTTAAGTCCTTTATCCATTTTGAGTTTATTTTTGTGTATGTTGTAAGTTGGTGGTCTAGTTTCATTTTTTTTGCATGTATCTGTCCAATTTTCCCAACACCACTTATTGAAGAGACTGTCTTGACTCCATTGTATGGATCATTGTTTTAGTGAATCGGAGGTTGGGTGATTGGGCATAGGGATTGAAGCTGTGGGGACACAGGGATTATTTCTCAACTTCTTTGAAAATATTACAATAGCCCTAGCCAGTTTTGCTCAGTGGTTAGAGCGTCAGCCCAGGGACTGAGGGTCTCAGGTTTGATTCCTATCAAGGGCATGCACTTCAGTTGCAGGCTTGATACCCAGCCCTGGTTAGAGTGAATGTGAGAGCCAATTAATCGATGTGTCTCTCTCACATTGATATTTCTCTCTCTCTCTGTCCCTCCCCCTCCCTTCCATTCTCTCTAAAAATCAATGGAGAAAATATCCTCATGCGAGGATTAACAAAAAAACCCCACAATATTACAATATTTACCAATTGCTCAGCTAATAACAATTTAGCAGAACCACTGTATTTTCTGCCCTTCATTAGCTAAATGCATATGTTTCAACATTATTCTCATAGTTCACATGATGGAATTTTAGGAATTTGGGTATTTTGTTTATTAATTCAACGAATATTTATTGCGGACAAAGTAGGTTCCAGGTACTAGGCTAAACCCAGAAATAAAGAGGACTAACAGGGTAATCCTCAGCATGGGGGTTGTCTTAACGAGGGAAATCTTACATAAAGTCTAACAGCTAAATTTCTTACTGACTATCTCCTGCCCACACTATGTGTTTCTATTACTCTGCATATTCTGGGAACAAAAAAGGACTAATCAAACATTATCTATCTTCTCACTCTAAAATAAAGCCAGTTTAACTCTCCTATACAAAACTAGAAAGTGATTTTGTTAAGTCTTCTGCATTCATTCTAGATGGATCTGCTGAGTTTTAGAAAATTTTCCCCAAAATCTTTCTTAGATTCCTTGTCTGTTGTCTCTGTACCCTTGGAGGGGATTCTTGAAAACATTCAACTTTGTCCAGGTGTTCAGTGACTAGGGACGAGAACACACAGCTCTCCCTGAGGGCCATTCAAGTCTTCCTTGGTCAGTTAGAGGCATAAGGAGAGTGCCTTTCTCTCTTTAAAAAAATTATTAAAATACTAGAGGCCCAGTGCACAAAATTCATGCACAGGGGTAGGGGGGTCCCCTCAGCCCAGCCTGCACCCTCTCCAATCTGGGACCCATTGGGGGATGTCCAACTACCAGGGATCAGGCCGAAACCGGCAGTTGGACATCCCTCTCACAATCTGGGACCGCTGGCTGCTAACTGCTCACCTGCCTGCCTGCCTGATCGCCCCTAACCATCTCTGCCTGCCAGCCTGGTCATCCCCAACTGCCCCCCCTGCTGGCCTGAATGCCCCTAACTGCCCCCCCCCCAACCGCCTGGTCACTCCTTAGTGCCCCCCTGCTGGCCTGGTTGCCCCCAACTGTCCCCCCCTCTGCCAGCCTGGTCGCCCCCAACTGCCCCCCCTGCCGGTCTGGTAGCCGCTCACTGCCCCCCCTGCCGGCCTGGTCACCCCACACAGCCTGCTGGTCAGTCGTTTGATCGTCCCGCGCTAACCCCCCTGCTGGCCTGGTTGCCCCACGCAGCCTGCTGGTCAGTCGTTTGGTTGTCCCTCGCTAACTCCCCTGCTGGCCTGGTCGCCGCATGCAGCCTGCTGTTTGGTTGTTACTGTGAGGGTGTCGTGACCAATTTGCATATTACCCTTTTATTAGTATAGATAGTTGGAATATAATATTATCTTTGTTTCAGGTGTATCACATAGTAATTCAAGATTTATATATCTTGCAATGTGATCACCACAATAAGTCTAGTAACCATTTGTCACCATACAAAGTTATTATATTATTGACGATATTCCCTATTCTGGGCATTATATCCCTATGGCTTATTTATTTTATAACTAGAATTTTGTACCTCTTATTCTCCTTTCACCCATGAAATATTTCCTGTTTAAAGATAAACATATTAGTTCAGGTGTCATTCATCCCCTCTGTTTTGTTCTTCTTTTATATGAATTTTGACCAAAAGTTAGGGCATTTGCACACACAACAGCTTTCCGTTTGTACCTATTGGGATTACTTCTATAGTTACCAGAAAGACTACCAGCCCACGGAGACCTGCATGCTGAGAGGTAAGGCACTGCTCTCAGGTTCAGAAGGTATCTCAAGGGTGGGGGTGAGGGATTCCTTCAAAATGCTGTGAATTAAACACCAGTCATCTGTAAGTACTTTGGAAGTACTATACATATTTGTTTAAATTAAAATTGTGTAGAGAATTATTGGTTTGTCCTAAAGTTAAGATCAATGAAGACTAAGCTAAAAATACCTGAAATAAACTAACAGCTTAATTTATATTCAATGGAGAGGATTAAAATAGAAATAAAGATGGGAGGTGTGAAACCAAGACAAATAATCAGTTAGATTTGAGCAACCTTAGGATGGAGGCAGACATCTTCAGGGGGAATTGGTCCACATGTCATGTAATCTCAGCCAACATCTTTATTTCTAAGTGACAAAAAGATACAGATTGTCCACCACCTGATGAATAGTATAGCTGGTGTTAAAGACCCAAACCAGTGTGAACCCACCACTATATTAGCAAGATTCAGTTAAACAGAACATGGTTTATCTTTTTTCGCCTCTCTATTTTGTAGATTAAGTTGAGGAAAAACCTAATGAGCTGTCTGGAGCAAATCTTCATATCCTGATCAAAATGCGTGGCCCTTTGAATTTGTGGAAAATGCTCCCTGTGTAGGACTGGGAGTGGGTGAATGGGGGTTTAAATAGGATAAAGACACAGTCATCCACTTGGCAAAAAGCAAGAAATTAGAATCAATCAAAACCATAAGCCTTGGAAAAGTGTCTGAAAGTATCTTTGGTGCTTATCTTAAGTCATAAAGAAAAAATTGTATAGGATTTAGAAAATCTTTCTGTTTTAGGGAACTGTGACAAAGGAATTCCAACAGATGTGAAGAAGAGAAACTCTCACCACCAAGCCCTTAATTTAAAGTCTACAGCTTTGGACCAAACACAATGTTAAAATTTAGCACATCTATGCCCTGACTGGTTTGGCTCAGTGGATAGAGCATCGGCCTGTGGACTGAAGGGTCCCAGGTTCGATTCCGGTCAAGGGCATGTACCTTGGTTGTGGGCACATCCTCAGGAGGCAGCTGATGGATGTTTCTAACTCTCTATCCCTCTCCCTTCCTCTCTGTAAAAAATCAATAAAATATATTTTAAAAAAACTTAGCACATCTAACTTCTATTAGTCTCTCAGGGCAATATCAGATGACAAACCTGGATGAGTTAATGGAGGAGGTAAAAATCCTTTTTAATACTATTCTTCTAAAGGCTCAATACTGATCTTTTAAGAACAAAGATCTCAAACTTAAATTGTGTTTAAGGGAGAAACATTTAAAGGGACTGAGGAAAGCAGGAGAGATAACTGGATTAGAACCAGAGTTTCCAAAAGGAAAGGGAACTCATTCTTCCCAAAGGCCTGCCTTTAGGTGAGACTGGCAGTCCTTTGGATCGGGGTCAGGGCAGGTTGGACTTCAGGAGTGGGGTTGGACCGTGGGACTGAGGCGAGGAGTGGTCTCTGGCTCTACAGCCTTTTTCACTCTCCATTTGTATTTGATTACCATTCTGCATCCTTATGGAAGTTTCTTTATAAGCAAAAGAAAGATTCTTGGTTATTGGCCATAAGGCACAAAAACAAGTTAGTTACCTCCTACACTGGAAATAAACCTGACTTAAGGGAGGAATTCAAAAATGGCATTGTTCGTGCTTCCTTCTTAGATTTGCTAGAAAAGTGCCTTAGAGAACAGTGACTTTTCTCTGACCCCTGCTCACTATCCTCCAGTTGTTTTCAGTTAGCTTTACCTGTATTTCTGTTGTCAAATTATGTTGGAGTTGACACTAACCAGAGAGAGTGAGAAAAAGCAGTTGAGATTGGGGAAGCTAATTGTTTCAAGTCCTTTGTCCTGCTTTCGGTGCGGTACGCATTTCTCCTATTGAGTTGCTTGCCCTTACTTTCTCCATTCCTGTGGACACTGTGGTGGGGAACCAATTTTTAGGGATGTCGGACTTTTGGTCTTGCTCTTAGTGACTTCTCAGGCTTGATTATTTACCAGGTCATTGAACTATTTCTGCTCTGATGCTTGCATTTGGCCCCCTCTGTTTTTCTTGGCCTGTCTTTACCTTTTCTCCTCAAATCTTTGCTACCCATATCTTTACAGAGCATAATTAAATTCGTAAAATAGCCCCTTTTTACTAAAGGAAAAGTAGACTTGCATGTTCAACATTTAATTTTTATTTTTTCTTGTCAAATAGATAGCATAGATCTTCCACACACCTGTTGTATCTGTACAAACATGAGGTTTATTATTAATTATAGAGCTTAAGACTTCAGTTTATGCTTTGGGACTTCAAAACCATGATTCCTGCTTCATCTAACGTTATAAATATTTAAACTTTGGCAATGAATCTTAAAGAAAACATAGAATGATTTATTCTCTGAGAAGAGGCCACTGTTAAGAAGTTTGGCATGATGCATTTTTCTTAGCATGTGTAAGACAAGCCAACTTCTCGGCTCATGCACGTTACTGGGATAAATGACATAGGGCTATTGTGACTCTGCATAAAAATATTACTAACCTCGTGGATTTTAGAGAAGCAGGCCGGTGAAGGAGTGAAATAAATATACTAGCAACATCCAAAATTAAAAACAGATAGAGCCTAGAGAAATGTTTCTGCCAACATGCCTTATGATTTATTACTAGAAACGATTCCCAAATCTGGAAAAAAATATTTAAAATCTGCACTTGAGGTAAACTGAGGGCCTACTTAAATTGCTTAGTTACTATTGGGGTAAACTCATGACATTTTCATATTTTGAAACAACTATAGTGTTATACAATATATAATGTATACCACCATAAAATACATACATAAAAATGAAACTTGGAAACAATGCCACATAGAGATGTAGGTATGTGTGGCCTATAAAACCCACTTACTAGTGAGGTGATTAATGTCTTGACTACCAGTACCCAAAGACTAGACTCAACACAACTATAAGTTACTATATTTCATGGCTCTTTATGATCACTCACAAACAAGCGGAGTCCCTGGTATCTGGGATTTATTTATCTTCTATAATTGAAACTTTGTAGCCTTCAGCAGAGGCCAGGGCAGGCCAGGAACTTGACTTCCTCCATCTCTGGGGAAACCCAAGGCTCCTGCTCACTCCATGGCCACAGCCATTTTTGTTGAGATTTATTTATCTTCTATAATTGAAACTTTGTAGCCTCGAGCGGAGGCCTGGGCCGGCCACGGTGTGCAGGAAGCTTGGCTTCCTCCATTGCCGGGGAAACCCAAGCCTCCTGCTTGCTCCGTGGCTGCAGCCATCTTGGTTAGGTTAATTTGCATACTCGCTCCTGATTGGCTGGTGGGCATGGCTTGTGGGTATAGTGGAGATATGGTCAATTTGCATATTACTCTTTTATTAGATAGGATATTTTCTTCAAGAAAAGCACATCTGTGATAGGTAGACTATCTCTCTGAGCCCAGCCCCCAAATGATTGAATAACTAATCATCTATTTTCTCTACTTAGCTTATTAAAGCATTCAAAGGTGACATCCCGTAATTCCCAGGAACTTGGATTGTGAACACTGTATCAAGAGGAAAACTCACTTTCAAATTCTTGTGACTCCAGCACTAGAGCCACTCTCCTCTGCAGTATTAGATACTTGCAACTGTGCTCTGACTGAGTTATAAAACAAGGGGTGGCAAAACCTCATTAACTCAGAAATGGGGAGAATGGAGAAATAGAATTTTATTGGTATATTGTAGGAACTCACAACTTATATAATCAATATGGAATTAAAATGCTAACAGTATTGTCAAATATATAACACAATTTGTCACAATGATAGTTGGATGAAAACTCATTCCCCCCACTCCACAATTTAGCAAGCACCCTGACAATTTGATTGAATTCGCGTCTTTTCCCCTCCCAGTTTCCCATTATCTAATAGAGGTCACACATGAATAGTGGAAAAGCCCAAAACCCTCACTGCAAGGTTGAAAAGGAGAATAAAGGCTGGGGAAAAAATAAACCCACGTAAATACCTCATTTATACACACAGGCTCATTAAGGTTTCTTTGCCTTTACTTCAAGATGAAAACAAAGATGTAATTGCTTCATTCAGATGTTGGATTTGCTAATTATTACAAGCTAGTGTTCATCTCTGAAATAACTAGCTCTTTCTCAATTACTAGGTCTCTTCAACTCTCTGCTTCACTGTATATGAAAATGCCTGCTTTCTTCATCACTACTTGTGAATAATTCCTGGGAAAAAGCTGAAATCAAGTCTCTGATTAGATAACAGTAACCCTAATTAGTAAACAAAATTAAAGTTTATGCTTACTGAATATTTAATTATTTGGACTTCCAATGATGTGTTCTCAGAAAAAGGCCAAATATAGAAGCACCCAGATAACTAAAAAATGCATTTGGCTTTTATCTAGGAAAACAATCACTCACTGAAAAACTGTCAGGGTGCTTAGGTGTTTCCTTCACCTGTCTCCATAGGAGGCCTGCAGTGGCCTGTGGCTCAATATGCATGGTGAGAGTTTGCTATTATAATGGTGATCCTATGTGGAATTGTTTGGCTTTGATTCAGAATTAAACAGTGATTTATAAAGTGCCCATTACCTCATTAGCATATTTGTAAAGATTTTGACAGGAAGCTAAAGAGGCAAGAGGTATCGGCTGTCAAGACTATTGATCCTGTTGAAAGAAATTTTCAGTATAACAGTTAGTGGAGTGCAAATTCCAGGAGAGGTTTCAAAAGCATAAAAACAATACATTAAATACACTCCTTTCAAAGAAACGTCTCGTTTAGTAAAACACAGATTTTTTTTCAGTGGTTTGATATAATACAATAAATTGTGTTACAGCCAAAACTGTGATGTGTATAACAGAAAATGCCCATCAAGGCATATGGACACTGGATTTACTACTCTTCCATTAATGTTAAGACGAAAGACCTTCACAATGTGAATCGAGGGGTTGGAGTGTTCCCATTCATCAGGAAGGGGGGGCCGGGGCAGAAAAGTGGGGGAGGGGGACATGGGTGCATCCTCTGGTGCTTCTGGTCACCTGGAGGATGCAAGGTCCCCAAGTCAACTCTAGGCACTGTGGGCAGCAGCAAGGGCGGGGGCGGGGGGAGGGAGGGAGCAGCTCTGTCACACTAAAGACCCCTAAGTCAAATGATTGAGCAGCTGACAGTTAACAGGATTTCCTCTCTGTGTACGTGTAGTTCCAGCCTCCTGGCTTCTTAAGCTGAAAAGTCTCATTAGAGCCCTTGGCAGTTCCCAAAGAGGTTTCTAATGCTGGGCCTCTTATACAAGTTTTGTTTGGCCAGAGCAGTTTCCTACTCTTCTATCATTTATCTACAGTGATAGATCGAAGGACCTGGAGACTCCAAGTTACCCAGTCCCTGCTGCAGAAGGGAACCAAGGGGAAAGAATGACTCTCAAACTATCAGATTTTGCTTCAAAAACTGTATTCAATGTGGAAGCAACACATTCCAAAGCGAAGGTGAAAGAAATGTAAGACAACCTCCCACATTTTGATATTATCATCCATAAATGACCAAGCCATTTTTTTCCTCAAAAGTTTAGTTGCTGTCATTTGCAAGCATCCTAATTATCCTGATTTAAAAACCAGTTTCCTATTTTAAACTGTGATTGTCCTTTGACATAAAAATAAATTTAACCGGACAGGAACATTAATCAGCTCTTTTGTTGGCAGGCATGGAGAGCTCCCAGGCCTAAAGGAGTGGTCCTCCAACCTTGGCCCGGGTAAGACTCATAACAGCACTAGAAAAATGCTGAGTATCAGGCCCATTCATAGAAATTGGGATTTAGTGGGTTTGGGCTGTACCTCAGGAATCTTTTTAACGATGAAACCCAGGTGATTCTAATGTAGGTGGGCCATGGATCTCTTAAAAACACTGGCTTAGAGAATGTGTTCTCAGAGGGTGATTAAGCAATTAAAATTCTATTATTCTGTATACATATGAGCCAAAAAACCTCAAGTGTTTGGCTTATAAATCCTCACCATGCAACTCTGAGGTGGGCAGAGGACAGGAAATAATATTCTATAGACAAGGTTAGGTAATTTACTCAAAGTGGCTTAACAAATGCGTGTTTGAACAGCTGCTGGAGCTAGAGTCTCTGGCCTCCTGAGCCCTGTGCTCTCTCTACAAGGTCTATGTTTCCACAGTTACAGAACATGAGCTGCATTCCGTGCTATCCGTTCCTCTGAAATATTATATGATATTTCTAGTACATCTACTATGTAGACACACATATCACATCAAGTATCTCAAATGATAATCTAATTTGGAAATGTTGCTGTTGTAGAGGCAGTGGCCTGGATTGGCCACCGTGGCTTTTTCATCCACTACTCCACTCTTGAACCCTCAAAAACCTGCATTCATCTCACCACTTCATTAAAACTGCTTTCACCAAGGTCATACAATTTTTGTTGTTGTTGCAAAATCCAAAGGACAGCAGGACAGCATTTGGGTCAAGGTTCTGGAACAAACATAATGTTCTATCTAGTTTCCTGCAATGTAATTCTTGTTGTTGTTGTTGTTGTTGTTGTTTGGTTAATCCTCACCCGAGGATAGATTGTTTTCCATTGATTTTTAGAGAGAGTGGAAGGGAGGGGGAGGGACAAGAGAGAGAAACATCGATATGAGAGACACATCAATTGGTTGCCTTCTGCAGATACCCTAACCGGGGCTGGAGATCAAGCCTGCAACGGAGGCACATGCCCTTGACCAGAATTGAACCTGAGACTCTTCAGTCCTCTAACTACTAAGCCAAAATGGCTAGGCCTGCAATGTAATTCTTGAGGATAACAAAGACTTTTAATAAAGGATAACTCTACAACTTTATTAAGAAGTGAGAAAGGGTGAAACAAGTAAATCAGAAAATCTGAGGAATTCCTGAGAGATTAACAACAAATTGATAGGATTGAGGGAGAATATGAATGGAGAAACAGGGGCCAAAACACCATGCAGATAAAAGCTGCCAGAGGTTTCAATGACTCTTGAAAGTGAAGAACTAAAAAGATATTCTAACAGCTTTGCCTGTATTGTGCCTCCCCATTCTTCCACTAAGGTGAGCAGCACAGTTTATAGATAGCTCCTGAGAATTGTTCTCTGAAACAAGTGGGCAATCTTTGGTAAGGTAATCTTCCTAGGAGAGTTTTTTTGTTTTGTTTTGTGAATAATGGGGCCTAACATGTTATTATTGAGACAATAACATAAATAACAAGAACTACTAATGCTAATAAAGCACCTAATTGTGTGCCAGGTACTGTTCTAAGCAGCTTACAAGTATTGGCTTGTTTAATCTTCACACTAACCCTGTCAGGTAGATTCTGCTACTTTCCCCATTTAGGCAAGAAACAGAGTCATCAAGTGACATGCCCACGGTCACACAGCTAATGCATGGTGGAGTTGTGGTACAAGCTGACAGAGCGGCACAAGTCTGTGTGTTTTAGCCAGTGTGCAACTGTGAGTCTCAATAGCAATCACAGAAAGAAAAAGAGTCAAAGCAGCTAGGCCCAAAGGAGAAGTTCATGAGCTACTGTACAGCATGGATCCTTTTATTTGGGTAAGTGGGTGAGATAGTGTTTGGTCTGGTTATAGATGCAGAACATCTGAACAAATTCAGAGTCACTTCTTAGCCTAGTGCTTCATGCCAAAATATGGACAATAAGGAACAACAGATGAACAAACAGAATACCTGATCCCAAGGAAAAAGAAATAATATAGAGAATAAAGAGAATTTTAAAATATTCTTCAATACTCTCAGGGATACAAAAGAATATTTAATCCATTACAGAAGAAAAGTCTACTAATAAAGAAGAGCAGTGAGAGAAGGAATACAAGTTCTTAGAAATTAAATATAGGATATTAAATTTTTAAAATCTATACTAATAACCTGAAAGATTATTCAGGAAAGTCTTTTAAAACATAGAAAAAAAGGCAAATAACTTGAAGAACTAAAGGACATGGAAAATTATTATAAGTTCAACATCTGTCTAAAGACATTTCAGAAACATAGAACCAAGACAATAAAATAAGGAATAATAAAAGAAAATTTCTCTAAATTAAATAAAGGCACTAGACTCAGATTAAGAGTCAAATGCTGAACAGGAAAATTAATTCTAGTGGTAAGGAAAAGACAATAATAAATAACCTTCAGGTGCCCTGGAATAAATTCAAATATAAGTGCATGATATAATAAAATGAATAATGTGGAAGGACATAAAAGTAGTCCAACACAGATAGGAAACCCCACTGTCTGAGCTATTAATTATCCTAAAATTGTTCTACAATTCAATGCATTCCAATAAAAATCTTAGTAGAAATATCTGCAAAACTTCAAAACATGGTGATAAAACTCATATAGAAGAATAAAGGACAAAGGATAACTAAGATAATTTTGAAGAAGAAGAAGTTGCCTATGAGCTGTTAAGACTTAACATACACTGTAAATATAGTAGACTAAAGGCCTGGTGCATGAATTCGTGCACCAGTGTGGTCCCTTGGCCTGGCCTGTAGGATGGGGCCAAAACCGGCTCTCCGACATTCCCCGAAGGGTCCCAGATTTTGAGAGGGCAGGATAGGCTGAGAGACCCCACCGGTGCACAATTGGGGCCGGGGAGCGATGCAGGAGGTTGGCCAGCCAGGGAGGGACCACAGAAGGGCTATAGGGCATGTCCAGCCTGCCTCACTCAGTCCCGATCGGCCAGACCCCAACAGCAAGCTAACCTACCAGTTGGAGCATCTGCCCCCTGGTGATCAGTGCATGTCATAGCAAATGGTCAACCAATTGACTGTCTGCCCCCTGGTGATCAGTGCACATCATAGCGAGCGGTTGAGCAGCCTTAGCATATCATTAGTATATTACACTTTGATTGGTTGAATGGCCAACTAGTCGACTGAACACTTACCATATTAGGCTTTTATTATATTGGATAAGACCATGCAGTATTGACATAGAAGTGGGGGACCAATGAAACAGAATAGAGAGAACCCAGAAATGTGGAGATTCAATATACTACAGAAGTGGGATAAATCAGTGGGGAAAAGATAGACTAGTCAATAAATTTTTCTAGGACAAACGATTTTCCATTTTGAACAAAATAATGACCCCTGCTTCACAAAACACAGAAAGTTAATTTTAGATAGAATAAAAACCAAAATGTGCCCCGTGAACTTTAAGGCTTTTATTTAGAAGGTAACATATTGGAAGATCTTTGGGACATAGTAAAGGTGACCTGATAAAAATAAGCTTTGACCAAGCAATTTTATTTCTAGGTACATAACCTAGAAGAATTTGTATCTATATATGCAAGGAAACATGTACAAGAATTATCATTTTCTATAAAAAAACTAAGAAAAAAATCTAAAATAAATAAATATTTTGAAGTAGCTACATGCCTATCTGAAAAAAGAAAAATAAGTAACATTGAACTATATAAAACTATATACTGTGCATATATATATAAACAGTGTCATAGAAATGAAGATTAATATATACAATATTATTCCATATATATAATTTCAAAAATCATCACTTCATATTATTTATGGAAATATATGAATATAGTGAAAATATAAAATCATGCATAAGAAAGAAACAAACCAACATCAGGAGAGCAGCTTCCTCGCAGGAGGGTAAAAAGTGAATGGGACCAGGAAAAGCTATCCAGGACTTTCGATTAAATCTATAGTGCTTTATTGTATCTATAATATTTTATTGTATCTGTAAACACAATGGATGTTTACTCTATTATTCTCTGTATTTAAATGTATGATTATAACATTCCGTGAGAAATTTAGCTATCAAGACAAAAAGACACTGAACTTATTAAAGTGAGTAATGTGTTTTCCCATAACAAGTCAACCTCTCTAGCACCTGGGAAGGTCTCAGCAGGAAATGTCTAACAGTAATTGTTTGCACAAATGCTTTAATATGCCCTGAACGAGAATATATCCTCCTATAATGATTATGAGTAAGCACTTTATATTCCAAGGGCCTCCAGGGAGGAAATTCAAGTGGAAAGCCCCATCCAACTGTCCACTCCCCGTTCTCTGAGACTATCTGCTACACTGAGCAGTAGCAGAGGAGTAATTCTCACACTCTCAGAAAGGATTTAGACATCTTTGGTCTTGTATTTCAATTAATAAATGGGACTATCTATTGAAAACAACTCCTCCAGGGACCAGAGATAAGTGAGAAAAGTGGGAGTGGTGTTCTTCTTTGAAGCTTGATACATATCTCTTCACATAATAGTACATGTGATGGAGTCATTATCATCCAGAGATGCAGACAATATTGAGAACACACCACTAAGGTCCGAAATGATGGGTGAACACCACGGATGATCTCTGAGACCCACTAAAGCCCAGACATCCCAGGATTAGACCTTTAAATGGGCTCTACAGAACCCATGAAAGAGGAACCCAAGGACTTCATGGCTAGCCATCTTTAGAACAGCTCTACCCTTGCCATTCAATGAATGATCACACTGTGGATCCCAGAGAAAGGTAAGCAGGGAACTCAAAAATATGCATCTATGGAAGGACATTTGCTGCTATTCTTTATATCAGTTTGGATTTGAAATAATGCTGTGTTCTCTATATTTGTCTATTTCCAATGTGTTTAGTAGTGTGGTGTAGGGAAAAGCCACAAAGGTGAAGGGCAGGAATGGGGTAAAGTGCAGAAATAGAATTTTCAGGGACTGGGATGCTTCCCAGGGACATTGCTTGGCTTCAGTCAAGATCTCAGCCACCACCATTCCTTTATAACAGAAGGCTTGTTTCCCCTGTCCACAATCAAGTGATGCTTCAAAGCTTAACTCAGCAATTAATTATTTATTCAATACAAAAAGAAACAGTCTCACAACTTTTCCCCAATTCTGTGGTGAAAACAACACACAGAGGGCCCTGTTGAGGTTGTCTAGCTGTTTTACATTCAAAGAGTGAGCAAAGACTTCTATCTCAATTTCTATTTCCCTTATTGTAATCCTATCAAATGGTAAGTAATTTCGGTGGGGCATGACTACTGGGCTGGCTGCTTCCCGATCTCTTCGGTGCTTGCTAAAATATAAATGGATGACCCCTACAATTACGGATTATGATTTAGAAGGTATGAGGCAGAGCCCGAGAAACTACTTTTTTCCCCTAAATTCTATAGGTAATTCTCAGGTATAGATAACTTGGGGGATCAACATAGAAGGAAATACAAAAAGAAACACAAAACTGTAAATGCTTAAAGTAGAGTTTAGGGTGCACATATATTTATCATAAAATTTTTGTCAAGAGCCTCCAAGTGAAGGGACTTGAAAAAATGATATATAGCTTTCACACATTTTTATTTTGACATTCAATATTATATTATAAGTAGTTTACTAGAGCTAGCCTCTACAGCTTTGTGAGGGTCAATTATAAAGTTTTCAGGAATTTTGCCATTGAGTTGTTAAACTTCTGGTAGCTTTAAATCAACTCTGAGGAAAATATTTACACTATGAAAGTCAGGAAATGGTACAAATCAGTGGGTTTTCTTCCCAGGGTTCTTGTTACAAATTTATCATCTACCCTGCTGGTTGTAGAGGATGTAAGAAATAGTGTATTATAGATATAAACATTTTATATGGTTCTATTTCATCACTCTTTTAAATGTATTCAATTGAATCTAATACCAAGAATATTTGATACCCACCAATCATTATCCACTTGAAAAACACAGGACAATCGCTTTTTTAATGCAGCAAAATTTTATATTATCCCATTTTCTTCTTGCACTCACAGTTCTTTTCCTCATCCATCAAGAATTTTTATTCAAATATATTATACTTTACCTGGTAAGTTTGAAAGTCTATATTTATTCTCCTATCATATTTCTCTATAATGGAATATGTACAGAAATTAAAATCAGATTTTTTTAATGTTCTATGATCATAAGGCTGTAAGTTTTAAAAGGTTTTTTTTTCTGGATTGAGTTATCAGTACTATCAGTAGTAGTAGACAGTTGATCAAAACAACATATAAATAACATAATTACTAATTATAAAAGCATTCTTTTCGAAATGCATTTTTTAAAAATATTTTTTATTGATTTCAGAGAGGAAGGGAGAGGGAGAGATAAAAACATCAATGATGAGAAAGAATCATTGATTGGCTGCCTCATGTATGCCCCACACTGGGGATCGAGCCCGCAATCCAAGCACATGCCCTGACAGGGACTCAAACCCTGACCTCCTGGTTCATAGGTCACCCACCACTCAACCACTGAGCCATGCTGGCCTAAGTGGAAATGCATTTTTTAATAGAATGGATAGGACTGTTAAATTCAGTTTATGTGTTCAAGGATGAATATTTTCTATTTTAGAAGGATAATGCTCCAGCCTTAACTTTATTACTTTTCCTTATTTATAGAAACATTAGGGGGGGAGTGGAATTAGAGAGGAACACCCTCTTACAAATTAGATAGAAATACAAAGAATTCAGTAGTATTCCTCGATTCTCTAAAAACCTGCCTCAGCTACAGGCCAAAAATTAAATGGTGATCTACTTGTCAAGAAGAATTCTTTGATGTAATAGGATCATTTGATTAGGTTCTCTTTTGGTTTTGTTAATAGCAAATACTTGGGAAACTATTAAATTTCACAGGGTTTACCCATAAAAATGGGCATTCCCTTTCTCACTATCAACTGCAATATTGCTGCTCTTTAATTTTTCTCTGGAGGTTTTCCACTCTACCAGTGCAGCATGGTAAGAAGATGAATGGGTGAGAACTATGACCTCTTTTTCTTTTTGGTTGTGTGCAAAGGGTGACTTTGAAAAGAGAGGCAAGAAAGAAGAACCTACTTATGAGGTGAATTCTCAGACTGACCCACATCAGGAATGGAAACTGAAGACTTGAAACTTGATCTCCATAAAAACTATGGACGCTCTCATGTTCCAGAAACAGTCATCAGATATGTCCAGGAGTAACTGAATGCACCCCCCTGTGAGGACTGCTGCTCTGTATTCAAACATGCAGCTCAAAATGGCCTGATCTCAGCCATCCTGTGTGCCTGGCCGTTCACCTCCGTCCTCTCTCTTCAGAGGCATCATAGCCCCATTTCTCCTTTGACTCCTCGAGTGATGCACACAGCACATTTACAGTTAAGTATTAAAAGCTAACCTGGGTCTGACTCTATAAATTATAAAACTCACTTTCTAATGAACAAATAATTATACACAAGTTTAACTTCATTGGTCACAGAGACAAAGCTGAATTTCCAGGTTAAATTGGGTGATCCCAATATCTGTTGTAACCTTAAAATTTTTTAAATTCTTTTACCAGTTTTTCTTTCTTCCTTTCCCAAATCTCCCCCCTTTATAGTAAGATAAGGAATAGGAAAGTGTTGTTATAAGTTCCCCAAAGTAATGGAAATATTTTGAAATATCTTTTATTTTTAGGCAGTAACATTTTCCTACTATTTGGAGCAATAATGCATAAACTTTTTTCCCTAAAGAATATGATGAAAGAAACACTGGCCATTTGACCCCATAAAAAATGCATTTTGCAAATGCACATGCAAGTTACTTTCAACTGCAGAGGGTGTCATTGATTGTATGGAGCCCATCCATGAGCTCATGTTAAGAAATGCTTTCTGTAATATATTAGGAATATTAGAGACAGATAATCTCTTAGAACATATAGTGTACAACATTTTAAATAATTAAAATAAATAAGCAATATTTTAACACAAAAATGTTTTGGCAACCATTAATTTAAAAAAATGGGGTAGGATTTCTTAAAATGGTCAATTTCTCTAGCAGGTTTGCAGTGTTTCAATGTGGCCACATGCTGTAGAAGGTAAAGCCGAGGACCTGGAGTCGAACACACTGAGCTCCTGATTTTGGTGGCTCCTTTTATTTCCTCTAGAACCTTGAACCATTTCTGTCATTGCTGGGCCTCTCTCATTACTTATTTGCTAACTGTGTAAATAATATCCCCATCTTGTAGGGTTGCTGTGAGGATGAAGTGAAGAAAACAAAATGTCTAGTGCTGTGTCTTGAATGGGAGAGTGCTCAATAAAAACTAGCTCTCACTTTTTCTCTTTAAGTTAACTCTTTTTAGAACTTGTCCATTTCATAAAGGGAGATGTACAAATAGGCTGTTCTTATCAAAAGCCTTAAGGACTGCCCACCCAGTGTGGATCAGTGGTTGAGCCTGGACCTATGAACCAGGAGGTCACAGTTCAATGACTAGTCAGGGCACATCCCCAGTTTGCAGGCTCAATCCCCAGTATGAGGCATGCAGGAGGCAGCAGATCAATGATTTTCTCTCATCATTGATATTTCCATCTCTCTCTCCCTCTCCCTTCCTCTCTGAAATCAATTATATCTACACTAATAAAAGAGAAAGATACAAATTGACCATACCTACGAGACACCCACCACTCAATCAGGAGTGAGTATGCAAATTAACCCAACAAAGATGGCAGGTTAATTTACATACACAGGCGCCAAGCGGCCGGGGGTGGGGCGGTGCCAAGCGGCCTGGGTCCCAGGGACAGGCACCAAGCCCACAGGCTCCCAGGACCATCGCCAGCCCCAGGAGGCGAGGGCGGCAGCGCCAAGCCATGCCCACAGGCTCCCGGGACCATCGTCGGACCCTGGAAGCTAGAGTGGCCACGCAGCTTGACATCAGATAGCAGGGCCTGCTTGGTTGTCACCAGGGCAACCTGGGAGCAGGCAAGCGTGGCCCACAGGCAGCACCCAGCAGGGTCTGCTTGCTCATCACCATGGTGTGGAGCAGGTGGGCCCTGCAGAGAGCAGAGAACCATGGGGAACAGGCCATTCTGGTGAGCTTGGTGAAATAAACACCAGGATTTATTCCAACATACATGCAGCAGGATACTTCTGCCAAATTCTCATAGTATTTAATGGCAAGTAGTACTATAAATCTCTTTTCTGATTAATGAGTATCCAGAGTTATACTAGGCCTCCTGAAAGTCCTGGTTCTTAGGCAAGAAGAAATGGATCTGTTGTCAATTTACGGTTATGTAGTCAAGATTATAAACAAGGGTTATACTTTAAAATCCTTAAACAGCACAGTGCAGAGTGGGTTTGGTATAATTTTTTAAGACAATTGACCTCCAGGTCACTACTCATTCCCTCCAAGTGACACAATGACAAAATGTTTACAAACCTAATAATTTGAATCACACACAAAAGAAATTTGAAGTCTAAGTAAATGTTGTTTCTTTTTCCCCCTGAAACCATTGAAGCATTATTTACCAAACCATATTTCTGAAAGTTACAAACAATCTAGGTTATTTATTTGTTTGTTTGTTTGTTTGTTTAAATCCTCACTGGAGGATATTTTTCCATTGATTTTTTGAGAGAATGGAAGCTAGAAAGGGAGAGACAGAGAGAAATATCAATGTTAGAGAAACACGTTAATTGGTTGGCTCCTGCACGTGCTCTCACCAGGGTCTGGGCTGGGGAGGAGCTTGCAACCAAGGTATGTGCCTTTGACTGGAATCGAACCTGGGACCCTTTGGTCTACAGTCCGACACTCTATATCTACTGAGCCAAACTGGCTAGGGCTAGGTTTTCATTTTAAAAAGCCAAACATCTCTGATGATGAATTTTAAGCCAGTGGAAAATTGAAAAGATCAAACTTCAAAACTCTCAGCAAGAAAATTTTGATAGGAAATACTAACAGACCACCACTGGGTGCTTCTATGATAAACAGATGAACCCTCCCAAATGTGCCTTAATTCGAGTAACACCCATTGGCGAGCCCCATTATTGGCCAAATTCTGAGGCTGCAACCGCTAGGCACTGATGAGAAAGGTGCCAGAAATAATAAGCTGGAAACTTAGGCAAAACCCAAGAGGAAATACTTGATGTCAGATATGAGCTTGCCATTGTTTTGAGGGAACGTAGATGGAGGAAAGCAATGCCTGTGTGTTTGAGACTTGATGTATATATGCTGACTATGAGAAAGAATCTTATTTTCTCTGGCTACTCACAACTGCCAGGGGATCATCTTTTTCTGATGTTTACTTTCATGGTGACATTCATTTCCAGGCTGCTATCCAGAGTTATTCTACTGTTAAGAATGTTTTTTTTTTAAATCACAATTATATGAAATAATAAAACATTAGACAGATGTTTATAAATATTAGCCAGACTCACTTCATATAATTGTGACACCATATCCACTCACGGGGAATGTGTTTTGCTAGAGGGGACAAATAACCTCATATGCCTCCCACGCTATACTCAGTTTTTTGCCATCCCTAGTGTGTGGCAGGGAGGCAGCAGCGAGAAAATCACAAAATACATGCACAGCCACTCTCCTTATATGCCCTGTGGCTCTTTCTATCATGGTGTCTCCAAAAACACCATAATTGAATCCTACAAAGAAGCATAAGACCAGTAGTTCTTTCAACAACCAAAAACGGTAGAGATTTTGGAAAACCAGTAAATGTTAAACTGGTCTGGAATTAGGTCGTTTCTGGACTTGGCTTTTCCTATTTAGCAAGCCAAAAGGCAATTTAATTTGCCATTTATAAGGCTTTGTATCGTGATGCCAATTCCATCTGAACTGTATCATAATATTTATATTCCCATGGTACCGATGGCAACTGCAGAATTATAGAGCCAAGAGGGACCCAAGAAATGGTAATAGTGGATAGATACAATTTAGTAAGTATTCAAAAGTGTATATCTAATATGTGCAGAAATAGATGTCATTGTTCCTACCCTTAGGGAGCGCACAGCCTAGAAGGAAGGAAAAGTCATACATACAGAACAAAATTATACTACATTATGACCATGGTCCCCAATAAAGGTACAGACATAGGAACAAGAAGGAGGTAATTATTAATTTTTAAAAGTCAATTATAGCCTTGGCCAGTTTGGCTCAGGGGGTTGCAGGTTCAATCCCCAGCCAGGTCATGGGCATGTACCTTAGTTGCACGCTCAATCCCCAACCCCTGGTTCAGGGCACTTGTGGGAAGCAACCAAACTAAACTCCCTCTAAAAATCAATGGAAAAAATATCCTCTGGTGAGGATTAACCAAAAAAAGAAGTCAATTACAGTTTTCCAGAGAAGGTAGGTTTCTGTTAAGTTGGAGAAATATGCAGGGAAGAAGGCCAGAGGGAAAACATATTTCAAGAATAGGAAACAGTGAGACCAAAACAAAGAAGCAAACTCAGAGGTATTAATGTTCCTGTTGTATTTATGTGACATGAGTAAAATCTGGAGTACATGAAACATAAGAAGGGTGGTAGAGAACTGCTGCTTAACTCTTTTACTGAGAAGACAAACTTGATCCCAGGAACCACAGATGATTTTAGCAAAAGGATAGCATTGTTATATGTGAGCTTTAAAACATTAACTCTGATAAAGATCTTGTAACGTAGAAATCCACACCCGAAACCTATATGATTCTATTAACCAGTGTCACCCCAATAAATTTAATAAAAATAACATTAATTCTGAGGGTAGCATAAAAGATAGGTTGAAAAGGGGAAAGTGAGAAAAGTTCTCTGAATATAACCAAAAAGAACACAAACTATACAAAAAGTACCAATCAGTTCAAAATTGGAGAATGACTGAAATTAATTATTGCGGGGCAAATGGGATCTTAAGTTCTTTTTCCTTTGAGCCTATGGTTCTTGTTTCCTATCTGGTGAAATAAAATGCAGTACCATGTTTAAGAGCGTGATTGTCTGCCTCATTTTCACCTGGCACCCCCGTTATCTGCAGTGTTGTGTTCAAGGTCTGTGGTTAGTAGCAATGTGAGGGATTTGAGGGGAAACACTGTCATAGAAAACATTGGAAGATGACACTCAGCTGCTTATGAAAGACTGTTCTCAGCAGAACTTTGTTATTGTGAAAGTTTGCAGAGAAATGGAGTCCTATGAATTTCTAGTGTTAAAGGATTTGTCAAATACCCAACAGCCAGCTCAGCTGTTGGATGAGATGGGATTGCAGCTGCCAGGGTTGCCGCCACCCAGCTCTTGCACTTCCTGCTTCCACTTGTAGGTCCCAACAAAAAACTTTCTTTGTGGAGGCAAAAATTGCTTCATGATTTAGAGACTGGGGCTATCTCCTTGATTTATTCTCTGATGGTTTTACTCAGCCTCCTACTCGTCTGCGTGACTCCTGTATATTTTTGGGATCCTAACCTGACCACACCTAGTCAAGATCCCTTCCTTACCCACATCTGCCTCTCTTAATATGTAACTTCTTAGTCCAGACCCCAAATCTAGAGTTGTTCGTGTTTCTAAATGAAATAATAAATGAAATAGATTTGTCTGAATTAAATAATAAATATCCAATTATTAAAGAACCTATTAAGAGTAGAAGCCATCAAGAATGACCCATTTCCCAATATATGAAATCTATGAAGTGACTGACAGATACTTTCTCAGTTTCCACTTGGACACTATCCTTGATAACAGTTCACCTCTACCTAAAGAATCCCTTTCCATTTATTACCTCTGATGGGTAGAGAGGCCCAACTATACAGAGCTCAAACAGCTGTCTTCCAACCATTGGTCTTGTTCTACCTGTTAGAGTCCATAGAGAAAGTGGCTCTAACATATACTGTATATAGAGAGATGAGGTTGATATAGATATAAGCATAGACGTAGACAAAGATATAGTTATTGTATAAATATTCATGTTAAGAAAGTAACAATAGTCACCTAAAATTATATTTTTCTGAGTTCAATATGTCTAGTCCATCAACTATTCTTCATAAAATAAGGCTTACAAATTCCCCGTTCTCGTGACCACCCCTCCCGTGGAAATATCATTTTGTCACTGTCCTTTCTAACGTTTCCAGAGTATTGTGAGAACATCTGGAGATGATACTCCTGTTAATGCTATGTAAGATTTATTTTTTTTTTCAACATCTGTGTCACACTATTGTCTCATTTTAAGCTTGGGGCCAAATGAAACCCTTGGGTCAATTATTTACCAAACTATCTGCTCTTAAACCATATGCTAAGTATTTCTCCTAGTAACAAACAAATGAGAAAGGGGTGTGAGGAGGTATAATGAGAAGGAATTAGTCTAGGCAAGACTCAGCAAATATCAGATAAATATATTTCCATTTGAAATTTTATATTTCTAAGGCAAACTACCTTTTTATCCATATGGCAACATCACAAAGTTGAGTAAGATGGTATTATATATAGTAGTTTGAGTTCTGACTGACATTAATACGTGCCATAAATATATAACTAATAATGCCAAAAATCTGTTTTGAATAATCTTATCAGAACATTTAATTTAAAATGGTTATACAAATATTTACTGGATAAAGCTGAAACATGTGTGAAGCACTCTTCCATTCACCAAAATACTGTTCATTTTGCTCAATTCAACATTGTCATAACAAGACCAGGGCCAAGGCTGGGTGAGTTGTTGAATGAATCTGCGAGTACTTTGCCCACTGCATGTTAAAACCCCAATAGCACATCCTAATTACCATTCATGTCACACCATGCTTGGAGTGTGCTCTTTGGGGAACATATACACATTTTACGTTAACTCTTTTCTTTAAATTCCAACAGTTTAACAATATGAATGGGAGAAGAAACTTGTTTCTATAAGTAGGCCAAAATAATTTTCTCTAATTTCCATAATAAAAAGAGATTGCATATTACAATTATAAACCTAAAAGACAGAACGTATAGTTCTAAAGACAGTGCCGGAAAATGTCAGTTTCCCTATTTAATTTTCTAAAATTGTATTGAGTCATTATTCATGAAAGAGTTGTAGCTACTGAGCACTGTGATTTCCGTTATGACAAAGTATCCCATGGTGAAGGACAGGTATATTTTTCACATATCTGATTCCAATAGCATCTGCTCTTAAAAGATCCATTAATGTAAGTGTTGAGAAAATACTAAAATTTACTATTTGGCTGCATAATCTTAAGCACTTCGTTAAAACATTTGGCCCATTTTTGAAACAGAATTTCATTTAAAATTTTATTTACTTCCTCCAGGAAAATAAAAAATTTCACCTTCCCATTATTATTTTCTCTATTTTCAAAAAAAAAATTATTTCCTTTGAGAACATGGAATATCTGATGCTCTCATGCCCCTGGCAAATTCCCTGTCCAATTACCTATCATCGCCCAGTTGTGATTCACACCCTGAGTTTAGATTTAGTAACTAAAAAAAATTCACATCCAGAGCAGTTCAAATGAAACAGGTCAGAGGGACAGAGCATGGATAATTCTGAGTACACAGATGTTCAACAGAGACAATTCGGAAGCTAGCATGGAACTGTCACTGCCTTTGCAATCCCAGAGCACGGCAGCCATTAACAATAGAGACGCCATCAGACAATGTATGTTCACCTGCTGGTTCTGGCCGGCAACATTATGTTCACTGTGTGATTGTTTTCTGATTACACCACAGTTTTACCAAGTCGTAAATGCTTGTGTAGACCCTAAAGAATCAGCTCGTAAAGGAATTAGCTGAAGATTTAATAATAAAAAGAATGCAATGGGGTTTCCTTTTATGGGTCCTGGTCATCACTACTAGTTTACTATAACCCTTTATAAAAATATAAGTTTGAAGACAACAGCCCTCTCACCAAAAGTAATTTGTATGAGAAACCATGGGCTCATCACCATGCTGTGAGTTTTGGAGGCAAAAATGGCAAAAGGAGGAAATAGAACAAAGCAGAGGAAATATTCAAACTGGTTACAAAGGAAGACGGTGTCAAATGAGTGTGAAGTCAGAGTTCACCAGAGGCAATTGTGAACAGAAATCAAAGGGAACCTTTCCAGACTGATGTCACCCATCTTATCCAAGCTCTGGCCACACAGTGGAGACTCTGGGAGACCTGCTACTCAGGGTCACCTTCAGATTGTTAGCCTCCGAAGGAAGGCAGAGACTTCATCCATCAGCCATTGAGCAATATCGATTGCATAAATTACTATGCTAGGTGCTCAAAGAGATGCAAAGATCAGCCAGACTTCTGTTCCAAGTCCGATGCCCAAAGTGTCTAGAGGAGGAGATAAAAAAAGGGTGCATAAATAACAGTAATACACGGCAGAATCTGACAAGAACCAAGAGGCCTCATTTGCTGTGGAAACTGAGAAAAGGGAAGGGACCGCTGCAGCAGAAGCAAGAGGAAAACACTATGAGAAGAGCCAGGGATGGTGTCATGGAGGAGATGGCATTTCATAAACTTGGACATTCACTAGCTGACCTATTCATGAACATTTTAACGTGCTTCTCAAAGTTGCTTTGGAAATTTTAAAATTTTATTTACTTCCTCCAGGAAAATAAAAAATTTCATGGAAAGATGGATACAAACTTCCTCCAGGAAAATAAAAATTTTCATGGAAAGATGGATACACACAGAATATGGGCTTCATCAATATAGTACAGTGTTCAGTAACAGAGCCACCACTTCTTGATAGAGGTGTAATTAAACAACCAGACGAAACATACGTCCTTGCTAATCATCTAGTTGCACTGTCCACTATGGTAGCCACCAGCCGCATGTGGCTACTCACATTCAAATTAATTCAAATTAAATTACATTTAATATTCAATTCTTAAGTACACCAGCTAAATTTCAAGTGCTCAATAGCCATTCATGGCCAATGGCTGCCATAGTGGACAAGTCAGATGAAGAACATTTCCATCCAGCAGAAAGTTCCACTGGACCGCACTGAAGGAAGAGTATCAGCATTGTAAACACCATGTACTTTGTCACTGTGGTTTTCAGGTACCTTCACATGAACAATTATGAATGCCTTAACATATTAAAATTAGTTACAAATGCCATTAAGAAGATGATGGAGGCCTAGAAAAATAAAGTGAAACTGGATACATTATGTAATATATTTTTAAATGATAAAAAAAAATGAAATTCTTTGAATTTTCACAATATTCCATTTAGTTTTGACAACATTTTGAGGAAGAAAAATAAACACCCAAGAAGGGTGGAAGGGGCAGGATAGAGATCAAGAAGGGGGAGGGGGAAAGGTGCCTAAAGAAAAAGCAAAATGGGTAAGCTGGGTCATGTGAATTAGCAAATAGAGGGAAGGGGCAATGAGAAACACCCCTTAGTTAAGTGTCAGAAGTGATTTTTTTAAACTGGAAATGATAGAAACAGAGAAATACTCTGGGAGTAGAGAAGAAATATATTCTGAGTTCACTGTCCACATCATCTAATTCTCTGGCTAATCTAAATCATCTATAGGAAGGCTACTTCCCCTATAAAATTTCTCTTGTACACAGTACTTGTTATACATTTGCCTGCTTATTTTTTTAATTAACAGACTAAGACTATCCTTATGTAATTTTAATTCTCTATTGAAATCAGTCTTTTAACCTCAATGTTATAAATTACAGCACCATGGGATTAAAATATTATGTCACAGATCACTGGAAATTTTCTTAATGATTCATAGCAAAATACAATCACCTGAAACTAACCAAAAGTGTCCTACTGGGAATTCAACGAAGTCATAATAGTTTGCCTCATTTATATCTCTATCCTAATTAAAACAAACTTTGAAAAAAACAGTCTAGGATTAAAATAGATTTTAGATAAGTAATACTTCTATTCTGTACTTCTGACATTTGTGGAGATGAGGAATGTGTACTTAAGTTTCTTTAGGAAACCAGTAAGTTATCTTTCTAAAAGAATGAACTAATGTCCCTCTTATGAGAAATTTAGGTTAAAGAAGAATTATGTGCATTTGGGTAAGAAAACCCAGGGCACGTAAACTCTAATAATATGCTCCGTACTTTTCAATTAATGGAAGTGAGACTTGTTTAAAAGAAGAAGGTCACAATCCTAAGCTGCTTGAATAAGTAAAAACACATTTTGATGTAAGGGGTCATAAGTAATACAGAAAGTTTATGATTTTAAATGTGACTTAAGGTCATTTGTCACTTCTCAATGTATATTTCATAACAGGATGTTTTCATATTTGAAAGTAACACCATATAAATAATCAATTACAGAAATAATGTTTCATGAACGGGGTTGGGGGGATAAAAGACCAAATATTACAACTATTACATATTTTGTATGGAATAGGGCTTCCAAGTTCTCAAAGTCCTTTTTATATACTATTGCTTGCATTTAATCTTTGCAACAATAATAATCTGGAAATCATTATTATATCCTCTCTGCAGATGGAGAAACTGGGTTTAAAAAAAACATGTAGATTACAGGTGTTAAGAAACTCCTCCCCGGCCGAAACTGGTTTGGCTCAGTGGATAGAGAGTTGGCCTGCGGACTCAAGGGTCCCAGTTTTGATTCCGGTCAAGGGCATGTACCTTGGTTGCGGGCACATCCCCAGTAGGGGGTATGCAAGAGGCAGCTGATCGATGTTTCTCTCATCGATGTTTCTAACTCTCTATCCCTCTCTCTTCCTCTCTGTAAAAAATCAATAAAATATATTAAAAAAAAAAAAAAGAAACTCCTCCCTGAATCAAAGCAAAAGTTTCTGAGTGGGAGGCCCAATGAGTTGAGCTACCAGGTGGGAAAATTGGGATTTTGACTCAAGGTTCCAGATTTCATTTTATTTTCTTAACTCTTTTGTGGTAGGGTTCCAGCTAATCTCTTTCAGGAGCATGGAAGGACTACACTTCACATCCACTTTCAAAGCCTGACAGGGCCATATACTTTGACCAATGGTATAGGAATAGAAGTGACATCACATCCTGACAAAAGCATTTAATTGCCAAAGCAAGACTCTCCAGTTCTCCTTTTCCCTTCACATGCTACACTGAGCCTTCCCAGGGAAGTCAGCTGTCCTAGACCCAAAGCAGGAGCTAACCATTCATTGTATTGAGTGTCCGAAATATTTTAATTGTATATTAGCATAGCCTAACATAGGCCACCTGGCTGAAACATTTTTCTGCTATTCGAAACCCAACTGAGCTTCAATTTTGTCACACATCTAAAATGCAGCCTTTTCTTTCAATTACCATTAAAAATATTTAATGGGTGCTTTGGTTCATCCAAAAAACACACTAAAATCCTCTTTAATTCTTTTTATACTCTTCACGTTTCACAGCAACTCCATTTACCTCTGTTCAATCTTAAGAGACCTTCTTAGCACCCACTGCAAGCAACCATGTTTTCCTTTTGTCCTGGTAGACAACGAGTATCTCTGGGTTTTCCTTTCTTCTCTTTTACTAACGTTTCCTTCTTCTCTTTGCTACAAAATAGATTCAGCTCTTCTATAGCTACCAGTCCCTAACATGGAAAAAAAAAACAACCCAACTCTGTCACTAAACTGTTTTATAAAGATTAAAAAATAAATAAATAAAGCAATACTGCAGCTGAAACCATAGGGGTGCTTTATTAACAAGGACTCTAACTCAAACTGTTAGCATAGGTAACTAGTTAGTATTACTAAAGGAAAGGAGCAAATGGAAGGAGACATTAAGCCTAGTCTACTAGGGAGCTGTACGGGACATTAAGCCTGATTCTCCAGGAAGCTGCAGCATTTACAGGCTCCTCGGAGGGCCGCTGCATCCTCCACCAAAGGGACTTAATCCCCAAGCAATCCCGGAGCAGCCAGAAAGAATGGCTTTCCAATCTTCCCAGGGGTCCACCAGCCCAGTAGCCAGGATTGGGGGGCAGTGGGAGGGTGAATAAAACAGTGAGGAAAGACCTTTGCTAGGCAGAAGCGCAGTAGAAACCAAGGTGGCACAGAGGGGGGTAAGCGCATGCACAGTAGAAACCAAATGACAAGAAGAAACTTTGAGGCATGCACAGTAAGAGCCAAGATGACCACAAAGGGGAGGTGTCTAACTTGGGAAACGATCAGATTGGATAAGGGACATGAAACCCTGGAAGATCCAGAAAAGGGATTGGTTAGGGGGAGAGCCCAGCACAAGCCCACAAAGAGCCCAGGAGAAAGATTAGTTAGTTTGAAAGAAAGCTTAACCCTTCCCAAACTCAAGGAGATATAATCAAAGCTTTAAAAGGTTTGTTTGTTCATTTGCTGGTATTTTGCATGCTCTCTCTCTCTCTGCAGCAGCCTGCAGGCCTTGCAGCCCCGTGGGTCCAAAGCGGCACTGGCCAGCCATAGCCGGTGCCACTGGGCCTTGGCGGGGAAGTGCAGGTGGGACGATGCTTCTCTGGGCGCTGGCTCTCCAGGGTTTGCTGAGGACAAGTGTGGGTCTGAGGCCCCAGAGGCTGGAACTTCAGCAGAGAGATGGAGCTGAGCCACCTGGTCATGGATGAGCCACCAGTAAACCTTGCCACAATTGCTCATATCTTCCCAAGTATGAGTCCCCAAAATGCTTTTCTCGCAACTTCACAAGAACCCATGACTGTGGAAGGACCCTGTTTCCATCGGCAACATCACTAGATTAGGCAATGGGAGGGACCTTACTGGATCACTGAGATCAAGAAAGAGCTGGAGGGTGAGAATGTGGCAAGGATTCAGTTGTTTTTCAGGAAAACCTGGAGCCAAGGATAAAATCCTGCTTGCTTCTCCTCCTTCCTCTTTATTTTTATTTCTTCCTGTTCCAACTTCATTCTCTATCACCATAGACAATTGCTTTCACGTGACATTGACAGATCACAATTTTATATCTTATACACTTCTCCACTGGAAAACACTGATTCTGAAAAGTCCTAAGGAAGGTCTCAGGTTGGCTTGCTTGGGGTCATACATCTATCTATACCTGAGCCAACCTACTGCGACAGAAAGGAGAACATCATTCTGGCATATGCTTTAGGTCTCCCGGTAACCATGTGAAAGACTTGGGGATAGTCCCAGAGATGGGAGGACAGCAAGTTGGATAGATAATACCATAGATGCCCACTACAGACCCAATTAAAAACACCCGCCTTTTTTGTGAATGGTTTAATTTGATTCTAGTTTATATAATTAAGAAGTTGAATGTAACTGTTGTATGGCTTAACCACCTTAGATTACAATGGGTTACATCCAGCTACACTCCCATTATATATACTGGTTCACAATTGCCATATTTACCTTTAAACTAAAAATTAACAGTGAAATCTGAAAACTGTGATACAAAATTTGCATTAAGATCAAATGAAGAAAACAGTTTGGGATCTAAGACAAAAATAATACTGATCCCACCTACAGATCAGATGTCCTTTCGAAGGACTCTCAGTCTCACCTCTTCCACTAATAATCCTTTTCCTTCTCGTATTTCAGCTATCTTTATATTTCATTAGGTTGAAAAGAACCTCTTATTTCACATTGAGAGTCACTTCCTATAGGAAGCTCTTCTATCTATATGGATGGAAAATGTATAGAAAAGAAGAATTCAGTGGCCCTGTTGTTACACACAAAAATATTTTTTAAACTTTTTCATTGAACTAATTTATTAAGAATAAATTATAGAAAACCCTAAAGACTCCATCAAAAAACTAATAGACTTAATAAATGAATTTGGCAATGTAGCAGGATACAAAATTAATGCCAAGAAATCTATGGCATTGCTTTACACCAATAGTGAACTTATAGAAAGAGAGACTAAAAAAGCAATCCCATTTACCATCACACCAAAAAAATTAAGATACCTAGGAATAAACTTAACTAAGGAGGTAAAAGACCTATATGCGAAAAACTATAGGACACTGAAAAAAGAGATAGAGGAAGACATAAACAGATGGAAGAACATACCATGTTCATGGATTGGTAGAATCAACATCATCAAAATGTCCATACTACCCAAAGCAATCTACAGATTCAATGCAATCCCCATTAAAATACTAATGGCATATTTCACAGACCTACAACGAACTTTCCAAAAATTCATCTGGAATAAAAAAAGACCCCGAATAGCTACAGCAATCCTGAGAAAGAAGAACAAAGTAGGTGGGATCTCAATACCAGATATCAAGCTTTATTACAAAGCCACTGTTCTTAAAACAGCCTGGTACTGGCACAAGAACAGACATATAGATCAATGGAATAGAATAGAGAACCCAGAAATTGACCCAAACCACTATGCCCAATTAATATTTGACAAAGGAGGCATGAACATAAAATGGAGTCAAGACAGTCTCTTCAACAAATGGTGTTGGGAAAATTGGCAGATACATGCAAAAAAATGAAACTAGACCACCAACTTACACCATTCACAAAAATAAACTCAAAATGGATAAAGGACTTAAACATAAGATGGGAAACCATAAAAATACTAGAGGAATCCACAGGCAGCAAAATCTCAGATATATGCTGAAGGAACTTCTTCACCGATACTGCTCCTAGGGCAATGGAAACTGAAGAGACAATAAACAAATGGAACTACATCAAAACAAAAAGCTTTTGCACAGCAAAAGAAACCATCAACAAAACAACAAGAAAGCCCACTGCATGGGAGAACATATTTGCCAATATTATCACCAATAAGGGTTTAATCTCCAACATCTACAGGGAACTCATACAACTTAAGGAAGATAAACAACCCAATCAAAAAATGGGCAACAGACCTAAATAGATACTTTTTTAAAGAGGACATGAAAACATGCTCAAAGTCACTAATTATCCAAGAGATGCAAATCAAAACAACAATGCGGTATCATCTCACACCTGTCAGAATGGCTATCATCAACAAATCAACAAATGACAAGTGTTGGCGAGGATGCGGAGAAAAAGGAACTCTTTTGCAGTGCTGGTGGGAATGCAGACTGGTGCAGCCACTGTGGAGAACAGTATAGAGTTTCCTCAAAAAACTGAAAATGGAACTCCCATTTGACCCAGTGATCCCACTTCTAGGAATATATCCCAAGAAACTAGAAACACCAATCAGAAAGGATATATGCACCCCTATTTCATAGCAGCACAATTCACCATAGCTAAGATTTGGAAACAGCCCATGTGCCCATCAGCAGATGAGTGGATTAAAAAACTGTGGTACATCTACACAATGGAATACTATGCTGCAGTAAAAAAAGAAGTTCTTACCATTTGCAACAGCATGGATGGAACTAGAGAGCATTATGCTAAGTGAAATAAGCCAGTCAGAGAAAGATAAATACCACATGATCTCACTCATTTGTGGAATATAATGAACAACATAAACTGATGAACAGGGACAGATCCAGAGACAGAGAAGCATCAATCAGACTGCCAAACCTCAGAGGGAAGATAGGGGAGGGTGGGGGGAAGGAGGAGAAATCAACCAAAGGATTTGTATGCATGAATATAAGCCTAACCAATGGACACAAACACCAGGGGGGTGAGGGCATGAGTGGGGGGGCGGGGGTTTGGAGGGTTGATGGAGGGATGAGGACACATATGTAATCCTATCTAATAAAAGAGTAATATGCAAATTGACTGTCACTCCAACACACAAGATGGCTGCCCCCATGTGGTCAAAGATGGCTGCCCCCATGTGGACACAAGATGGCCACCACAAGATGGCCAGCAGGGGAGGACAGTTGGGAGGGACCAGGCCAGCAGAGGAGGAAAGCTCGGGACGACTGGGTCTGCAGGGAAGGGCAGTTGGGAGGGACCAGGTCTGCAGGGGAGTGCAGTTATGGGTGACCAGGCCCACAGAGGAGGGCAATTTCAGGCAATCAGGCTAGCAGGGGAACAATTAGGCATCCATCAGGCTGGCAGGGGAGTGGTTAGGGGGTGATCAGGCTGGCAGGCAGAACAGTTAGTGGCAATCAGGAAGGCAGGCAGGTGAGCAGTTGGAAGCCAGCAGTCCTAGATTGTGAGAGGGATGTCCGACTGCCCGTTTAGGCCCGATCCCGGTAGGATCGGGCCTAAACGGGCAGTCGGACATCCCTCGAGGGGTCCCAGATTGGAGAGGGTGCAAGCTGGGCTGAGGGACACACACATCCCATACACGAATTTCGTGCACTGGGTCTCCAATAAATAAATAAATAAATAAATTTTTAAAAAGAATAAATTATAAGTGTAAGAACACAGGAGCTTATTTGCTATGTTATTTATGTTAGGAATTCATTCCTAGAACCATGGAAGTTCCTGGATGAACTTTTCTGGGGGACTAGAGATGCTTTTCATCTGGTGGGAGAAGTTTCAAAAAGCTTATTTCTACATCTTCTTAAATCTTAACATATTTTCTGTGTAGCACCATTTAAAGATATTGTGCTCACCTAAAAATCAAAAAGTACCTACATACGTAAAAATAGGATGGCTATAGCATTTATTATCTAAACTTGTATACTTTTGAAACTATTAATAAACATGTCAAGACAGCACAGTAAACTGAAAAAGTCCTGCCCAAACCAAGTCTTAAAATCACCTTACCTAAAAACAACAATTGATCCATTTGGATTTCTATGATGATCTATTTCCTACTGGTATTTAAAAAGAAAAAAAAGAAGTTTTCTTTGTCTTGCTTTGTTGCAAAATGGGGAATGCTACCATTGACTTAATTTTTGTGAAACAGTCACATGTAATTAACAAATTTTTAAAGAAAGTCTGATTATTTATATAGTCTTAATCATAGACACCATTTAAAATCCATATTTAGTTTCTCTCTCTCTCTCTTTTTTTTTTTTTTAGTTTCCTAACCCAGCTAGGGTCAGCATAATAAGGCCCTAACAAACATTTGGGTTTGGTCAAAAGCAAACCAAGCCTTGGAACTCCCCAAGTGCGGTGGACCACAGCCTCTCCTCTCTCCCACAGCTCTGGAGATTTCCAATGGGCAGAGCCGAAGCCATAAATCAGACTTTCCTTGGAATCTTGGTGAGAGGACAGGGACAGTTAATGGCCTATTTTTATTCTCAACAAAGACCTTTCTATTCTGAGCATTTGAGAGACAATACTTTCAGATTAAAACAGAAAGAAACACATAGTCTGAGTGCCACATGCACTTACTGTGAAAAAAGAGAAGTAAATTGTTTTGAAGTCATCATGTTTGCCAGAATGACTTATGCTTTGAACCTCCATTTCAACTCACTTTCAGTTTCTCTCTCCAGGCTGACATTACCAAGTTATGATATCAAATATCTACATGTGGTATTAATGGCAATGCAGATCCTGAGGGCTGTGTTTCTGCCCATTAATTATTGCATTTCCTTGCCCTCCAAAAAAATGTGAAGATCAAATATCTCTTAGTATTGATTGTTATTTAAACTCTTTATAGATGTTGGAAAAACTCTCTTCTTTATCAGTGCCTTTCCCCCTGTGATTCTCTAAGATTTCCCTACTCTCTTTCATATAGATACACGTACCACTTACACAATTACCCATGAGTTCCAGAACATTTCTTATGAATTTTCTGTAGCTCATAATTCGGAAGCAATCAAATAGAGATGTTTGACTTTAGATAGATTTTATTATCTTCCTGAGGGACGGTAAGGAGCATCAGGTAACGTTTTAGAACCATGGTTTAGAGAATATTCACTAATGGTAACTGAGTTTGGAAACAGTAAGGCCAAAGGTTCCATTTCATGCTATTAAAACTCTGTGAGTGAGTAGGGATTAGTCCCTTCCTCTACAGGGTCACCACAGTGCTAGATGAAGCCGCTTAAAAGTAAACGATGTCACCTTATGAAGACCAATTTCTCAGCACCCTCGGTGTCTTTCAAAGTGTGATTTATTACCTCCAGCAATACTCAAATATAGGATGAAGTCATTTAATCATGTTTTAAATAAATTTGTCAGGAAGGTATAAATCATAGGTCAGTGAGGGAGAAAGAAGCTCATCATATCCTGCTCTGTATCCATTCAGAGTGTGAATCAATTGATCATGCTCAGAATGAACTGAACAGCTTTTGTGCCTCACACAATTAAAAATAACTTTAGTGGGTGAATCATGTAATTTTCTCATTGGTATGCAATAGTCTTTTTTAAGTTTGTGAAATGTGTTAAATATTAAGAGTGATGTGATCAGATACCCTTATGTATATATACATGTATATGTATATGTATATGTATATGTATATGTATATGTATATATGTTTATGTACATATATGCATGTGTGCATTGGTATATATGCATATATGTGTGTATTGACATATATAGATGTACTAGAGGCCCATTGCACGAAGAGATTTATGCAATAGGCCTTCCTTCCCTTGGCTTCCAGCACTGGTTTTCCTCCGGCACCCGGGACCCAGGCCTTCGCTCTGGCCAGAATCTGCCTTTGTCTTTGCTGCAGACTCCGGAGTCTGCAGTCTTGTCTTTGCTGCGGCATTCCGCTCCTGTAGATCCCTTCACCACCGCCCCACCCCCACCCCCTCCCTCCCTCTCATAGCAGGCGTCCTGCTTGGCCACTCTGCTTCTGGAGCAGCTGGGCAGCCGCCATCTTTGGCCTTCTAATTTGCATACTTACTCTGATTGGCTGTGGGCGTAGAGGAGGTATGGTCAATTTACATGTTTGTCTATTATTATGTAACATAGAATTATATGGAATGAATTGATATAGACATATAGAACCAATAGATATAGATACAGAGAGAGAATACATAGAGGTATATGAATAAATTAATAACAGACAGCTATAAAAGGTGTTCAGCACAAAAATAATTATTTACCAGTGAATGATATGATATAGTGTTTAGTGCATGACAACAAAGTAAATGAGCCTTTCTCTCCCGGTGTGGATCTCTGCAGTGCTAAATATATGAATTCCATTTTCCACAATGGTAAAGTCTAAATAGGAGATGCCCAGTTAATCATTATGAGCTCTTACCTTTCTGAAATTTAAGGGACTCTTAGACGCCTGAGATATGAAACCTATTATTGAAGTTAGCTCTTCAATAATAAGAGTCGCTCAGTCTTCATTTTAGTTTTAAGGCCTTAGAATTTTCGTGTGTTTAGAAAACTGCTCAAATGATAATAAAACTGAGAGCAGAGCTGCTCTTAACAGTTTGTGTTTCCTCTAAGCATCATGACTAACTGTGTCTAACCTCCTGAATTAAATTTCATAGAATGAAGCATCTCAAAATAGAGAAGAGAATCATTTTCTTAAAGATGAGCCAGAGTCGTATACTCACTGTTCTTGAATGCTGGGAATTTACCTGGGGACTTTTACATTCCATAGTTCAACAACCCTAGCAAATGTTCATTCCTGGGCAGTAGTAAACTTTCACTTTCCTTCTTAGATTATTTTATATCTGGAAATAGAGTATGCCTTTCTGGTCTTACTAATAACTCACTTTTAAATAGAAATAGAGAAAAAGGACTTGAGTTGATCATAACAAAAAGGAATAACACAGACACCAAAAATGCTTCTTTCCTCATGTTTCCACTTTAAATATTATGGGGTTTTCCATTCTCATAATACCTTTATAGAATTTGGCTTGTTGTCCAGATATTCAAAAATGGATGAGAATTTATATTCTAATCTTGGGGTGGTTAAAGCCTGAGAAATCATTTGGTCTGGCCTTGCCAAGGCATTAGTGGCTCATTAATTAAATGTTTGACCAAATATAGCAGGCTAGTTTTTAAGTTGATAATTTTGTATGGCCCTTGAATGATGCTATAAATATCCAAATGACCCTGGGCAGAAAAAAAGGTTCCCCACCCACCCCTACATTATATACCCACACAGCAATGCGATTGGAAAATGCTTTCTTACTGCTCTCTGACTTTAAACAATTTACTTTTAGCTACAAAAGCAAGTAAATAAATTATGAGTAACAAAGGAGAAGGTAATAAATTTCCATAATGTAATTATTATAATTAGATTACCTGCCTACAGAAAAATGCAAGTTCAAATGCACAATGTTCCAGATGTTGGAATGATAAAAGTCTGAAAATTAGTTTTTAATAAAAACTGGTAGTAATTTAGCGCAAAGTATGCCAATGAACTGAATGTGCATTATTGAAACTTATGGGGAAATGTCCTCTTGGAAAGAATACCTCAATTTTTCTAAAAAGTATTTTGCAAGCACTTCTCTAAATGTTTTATAATTTGACTCATTATAGAGGCCCTTCAAATGCCCCCAAATTATAGCCAAAACTCCACAACAACAAAATAACTCCCTTTGGTTGCCAATGTTGAAATTACTTTTCCTACTCCAACCCCCTTGCTATCTAAGTAGCTCCCTGAGGCAAACTTTTGAATGCATGCAGGGAGGTTTCCTTTGGATGTGAGATTGTATTTGCCCAAGATAAAAACTTAATTTCTCCCCAGATCCTTTCCAATCATATTGTTTCTTTACATAATATGGGTTAGCTCACCTATCTCAATGAACTTTTCATTAATTGGATGGTGTATATTTCCCCAATCACATTATGGTATCCTAACCCCTTTCCTCCCTGAGGCTCACAAGTCACCATCCAGCAATTTGAGAATGGAGTGTATCTAAACTCCACTGGGTAACCAGCAACCCCTGCTGAATCAAGGCTCAATAATAAAATGCATGTTTTATTAGCTGGTACCATTCAGCCTTAGGGAACAGCATATCCTTTTCTCTTCTGCTTCCTCTTTTTTTTTTTTTTTTTCCAGTTTACCACATCATAGAAAACCAGGGGAGAAATGTTTATCTTTTGTCCTGAGCTCAGAAAGGGTTTCTAAGATCCTTTGGATGCAAAGAAGAGACTAATAATGATTATTATGTACTTAAGATCTTTTGGCGGAAGATAAGATTTAAAAATAACCACAGGAGCTCTAGCTGGTTTGGCTCAGTGGATAGAGCGTTGGCCTGCGGACTGAAGGGTCCCAGGATTGGTTCCAGTCAAGGGCACATGCCTGGGTTGCAGGCTCGATCCCCAGTTAGGGGTGGGCAGGAGGCAGCCAATCAATGATTCTCTTTCAATATTGATGTTTCTATCTCTCTCTCCCTCTCCCTTCCTCTCCGGAATCAATATAAATATATTTTTTAAAAATAACCACAGGATAACATCATCACTATTAAGAGTCAGTAAAGAATATTTTCAGCTGTTTTCTGATTTTTACTATTCCTACAAACATATCAAAATCCTATATGGATCCCACAACATATAAACAAATAAGTACATTTTGAGTAACACGTTAAAGAAAGTTTTGGACTCTCTTCTACAACAGAGTGTAAATCTTTTTGCACGTATTTATCAACAGGGCTGGGAGAATATGTTGGTTCAGTTTTAGGACTCCCAAATAAGCAAAAGCCTAGGGATCAAGAAACATCCAGTTTCACCACAGATGGGTTAAACATGCCCCATTTGGGGTTTAGCACACCTGCAGTCATGCTTGGCTTTGACACTAAACTCACGGTATGGTTTGGGCATACAAAGGGCACCGAGGGTAAATCCTGAGGACTAAGAGGGGCTCCTGGTGGCTAACTGGGCTCAAATTTAAAATAAAAGTAAAGAGCCTAGCAGCTGTTTCTGCAGAGAGACCTGTCACACAAACTGCTTTTGGTGGAGACACCTCAGCACTAAACTGCCTGCCTGCCCTGTTTCTGCGTCTGAGCCAGCCCTTAAAAGGGGGTTCCTGGAATCCTATTTCAACCAATAGGACTGAGGCTTTCCCCATCCCATTGGAGCTGTGCAGCTCTGACTAATCTGAGCAGCCTATTCTGACCAATCAACGGCCAGGACTTCTGTTTATATAAGCCAACTCCCCACTGGCTTGGGGAAGAAACTTTCCACCCAAGGTTGTGTTTCCCTGGGTGGAGCTGGAACACGAGGACAGACCTGCGGGAGCACAGAGGAGCCGCGGGGCGTGGACCGTGGAGGAATGGAGCTGCCTCGCTGAAGAGGGGCCTGGCCCAGCAGCCCAACATCTATGCTATTTTCACAGCCGCACTGTCGCACTGTCCGCTGTTCCACAGCAGTGCTGTTTTCACATTACCACTGAGCTGTTGACACTAAATAAAGTTCCCTTCTTCACCACACCCCAAGTCGGGGATGCCTATTCCATTAAATTGGTGCCCATGACTATCGGCTGCAGAATTCCTCGGAAAAAGACTATATTTTATAGGCAAATCAACTTGCTGACTTTGGTTGTAAAAGGACAGCTCTCCACACATACTCAGGATTGTTGAAGGCTGAAAAAAATTAGCTTTTACTACATAGAAGTAAATTTGGGTTTTCAACAGTAGCCCAAGAAGGAGGGAATTAGGAGCAGCAATATAGAGGAGGGCAGAGTGCTGTAGACTCAAGAGCATGAGGGAGAAGCCAGACCAGCCAGAGAAAAAGGCAGGGCCTGGGAGCTAAAGAGAGAGGCCGTCTTTAAGCACTACCTCTGGAAAAGGGATGCCTGAAGGTTAGACGCAAGGATGTTTAATATTTGCTGTTAAGATTTTTTTTTTTAATGTTGGACTATGCTGTACACCTTAAACAACTAAGGAAATAACTAGGGGTTTTTAGTGTTTTGTTTTGTCTTTAGCTCTGAACCTGCTGTCTTTGCTTTGAAATTTTAGTTTTTTTCTCTTTATGAGTATTTTTTTTTATTTTTATAGGAAATAACTGTTCTTAAATGCAGCTCTCCTGACCTGTCAAATGACCTACAAATCATCAGTAACATGCCTCTTACTATATTATATGAGTGGTGTTTGAGGAAGTGAAAAGTGGCTGCATTCCAATGACATGGACAAGCAAGGAGGCCACAGCTGGTAGTGGCAAGACCCAAGAAAAATAAAAACTTCAAGGAAAAAGGAATTTACAGGAAAAGGTGACTAGGAGAAATTGCCATTAATTTTGTTAGGGGCACATTGGAACTTCAAGCCATTTTTATTTAAATATCAAGGGATCATGTGTCCGCCACTGGCTGAGACTGGAGGATGTCCAGACAGCTGGCAGCTGGGCTACAACATAAAGTAATTAGCATTGGGCTGTTGGGTCCAGTTAGCTAGTATTCAGTAAGTCAAAGAAAGGCACAGCGTGGATATATGTAACTACAGCTACTTTAGTAATGTTTATTAAAAGTATACCACATACATCTTTGCCCACCTGCAGATGAAAGTTTAGCTTAAAATAGCAAAGTAATCTCTGATCCAATAGAAAATCTGTGATCATTCAGGAACCACAAGCAAAGTAAGTTGCTTTTTTTTCCAAACTCTATCTAGAAGGCAGCATCTCCAAAACTCTTTAAATACTAGGCCAATAATAAACCAGATCCATAAATTAATTAATAGACAAATTTCTCAGCTTATCTTTAATATATATATATTTATATGTTTAGACAAAGAGAGAGAGAAAGAGAAAGAGAGAGAGAGATTGGTTTTTATAGCTGCATTCCCTCTACCTAAAAGAACTTTAAAATTAAAGAAATAATATTTTTCTATGAAAAATAAATGGTAAATTCAATCCATAATGATTCAAAGCATAAATAGTGCAAAAGTTATTTAAAGAAGTGTATAACACAACTAAAAAAATTATATTAGCCATGCAGCAAAGAAAAAAATTTCAAAGTCAAAAGCAGGTGAAATGTTACATTGGCCTAAGGTCTCAGCTTTAAATCAGTGGATATCAGGTGCAATAGGCTCCGTTGGTTTGTATCTCGAAACATTCAAATCATGACCCTAACTAAACAACTACTCACTGAGCAAACTCCTGGGCAGTTTGGATTTGCACGTATCTTCCCTATAAGGAGCTAAAATATTAGTGCAGCTTAATAAATTGCCCATTCTGTTTATACTTCAGGGTTTTGAGTTTGCAGTGTAAGTCTCTCCCTGAGAGGCAAAACCACTTTCAGAATGTTGAGAAACAGGCTACTGAGTCTAGAAAGCTGAGGGCGAATTTCTGGATCATTACAAATCAACTCAATTAATAACCACCCTGAGAAGCATCTTGGGAGACCCAACTCCAGGTTAATATATATATTTACATATGCAGCTACAAAAACCAATCTCTCTCTCTCTCTTTCTCTAAACATATAAATATATATATTAACCCTCGCTGTTCAAAGATTTACCTTGAAATTCAACAGGAAAACACCTCACTAATGGTCACTATTCTCTTAATCTATAATGACTCATACTACTGCTATCAAATATTTTTGTCTAAAATAATTAGAAAATAATAAATGAACCATATTTCATTTTGTGCCAGAGTAAGTTATCAAAAACAGCAGAAACTGAGTAGCTAAAAAGCCCTGAAAACCTAATTCACCACTTTGGTTTAGTTTGAAAACTAATATTTCTTCATCTGTTACTACAGTACAATTTAGCTACTTGTCATAATATAGTAAGTTTAGGTTCTTGGTTTCTTTAATGTGTTATGCTCAAAGATCTTGGTGGCATCTTTGTGATGTTTTTCTATTACTTCCCAAGTAGAGAAAAACGTTATCTGAGAATAACATTATTCTTGGCTTTGAACTTGCGTGGACGATTGTAATGACACATGCAGCTGTCGAAACGTAAATGAGAAGTAGGTTAACCACATATGGAAACTACACTTTTTACTCCAGCCTTCTGCTCCTTTCTTTTCACTTGACAAGCTGTGCTTAACCTTTGTTAAGCACATAGAACACTATTAGGTATAAGCAATTTAGCCTCACTTTCTTTATTTTATATTAATTATATACTTTCACAGGAGTGGAATTTGAAGACTAATTACTAGTAGATAGCTAAACTAAAATGTGTTTTCAAAGATATCCATTGAAAAATATACAAAGCACATTTTATTTTCTTACCTGGAGAAGTAAAGGTTTCTCTGTGTAAAGTGATATAAAGTTTATTCACAAGTACAGTTCATACTACCCACTGACTGAAAGAATGAAGACATCTGTGGCATGGGTTTGAGACCAACACCTACAGAGTTGGTCACAAAAGTGAAATACAACATACAAAATGTCCTTAATATTTGAAGGCACTTATTAATCCACCTATTTAACAAAGATTTATGGAGCATCTTTAATGTGCTAGGCCTTATTTTGGTGCTGGAGATACAAAAACCCTGTCTTCCTGGAGCTCACACTCTAGTAGGAGAGATAGAACTTTAAAGATAAATTAAAATGTATTGTCTGTTGGATATAAGGGCTAAGGAGAAAAACAAAGCAGGGAAGACATAAGAATTTGGGAATGATGGGTTTTGCCATTTTAGATAGGATAGCAAGTTAAAGTACACTGAGTGGCCAGATTATTATGATCTCTGAATGCATAATAATCTGGCCACTCAGTATATATATTAGAGGCCCGGTGCATGAATTCGTGCATGGGTGGGGTCCGGCCAGCCTGCTGGTCGAACTCCTGGTTGAGGGGACAATTTGCATATTAGCCTTTTATTATATAGGATATACACTGAGTGGCCAGATTATTATGCCTTCAGAGAGACCTTTGAGTAAAAACCTGAAAAAAAAAGTTGGGAGGAAACTGTGCAAATTGGGGAAGATGCCTCTAAGCAGAGAGAACAAGTGCAAAGGTGCTGAGATGGAAGCCTGCTCGGCCAGTTCCAGGAATAACAGACAAGTCCCTATGGCTGAAGCAAGGGGGAGATGGAAGGAGCAGGAGATGTGCCGGGAGTGGAAACACACCAGGGTGGAAGGAAGGTGTGTAGAGCCTTGTAGGTAATAAAAAGGACTTTGGCTTTCTGCATGATAGGAGAGTCACTGGGAAATTTTGAGCATAGATGTGCCATGATCTGAATTATCTTTTAAGAGGGTTTCTCTAGCTGTTTGACTTCTACTATCCAGGGATCCAATTGCTTCCACTGCATTTAGGTCTCCTAATTGGGTGCCCCCAGTTTCCACTGCAAAGTGGGACCTATAGAGAAGAGCAATCATAGAGCTCTTACAAGATACTGGGGCTCCCCTCACAATTCATTTCTCACAGTCACGGTGAAAGGTATGCCTCCTGTACCCTTGCAGGGTGGACGACTATGTCTTAAAGGACAGATCCATTCTAACATTCCGATCTCCCTAAGCCTGTGAATTTCTTCCTCTACATTAAACAAAGACAGATCCAGCATTTTTAACTCACCCACTGTGGTCTACCTTTTGGTCCATATTACAGACAACTAACAAAACAAATTGTTTGAGCCCCTTTCTAACTCTCGGAGCTGCAACATTAAATGTGGAATGTCTGCTTAGCGAGCCCATGTCAATAAATCCAGCCTGACCCAACTTTATGTTCCTTCTACCATTGTCCACACCCTTAATATCCTTTCCCACACATGTTTCCCAGATTTCTGTCTGTGTAAATGAGAAAACTCAAATTTCCTGGGAGTGTAGAGTACATCCTCATGTGTCACACTTTGCACCTCATCTTTAGGGTACTGCAGGGACTTGTGTATAGTTATAGGTTGTACAGAGCAAGACCAGAGCGGACTTTGCATACCTTTTGACAATCGAATATAGAGTCACTGTCAGCCAAATTTTCATGGCTTCCTCCCAACTTCAAGAAGTGTCTCTACTTAAAGAAATTTTTTCAAGTTTAAAAAGCACAATCATTAAATCTTCCCAGAAGAAGAAATATGAAACAATTAAAGATCAATTACTTGAACAATATCATACTCTTAACTAGTGACACAGCTAGAATGAGAATCTAAGTCCTCCTAACTCATGACTGAAGGGTCTTTTCACTGTATCATGTTCTCTTCTTTAGAAAAGACGAAAGAAAAAGGGGTCGGATCTTTTTAGAACAAAAGCTATTAAAACTGTAGAAACAAAGTCTAAGGCATATGCCTAAGGTGAATAATATGTAGCATATCTAATAAAACTTCTGACATTAGCTAGAGAAAGAGAAGAGAAATATATGGATTAATTGTTATGCTACTTCATGCTCTGAGGGGAAAAAATAAGTTGCTCGTGTTATATGTTTCAGGAGTTAAATGAAATCCACTTAAGAGATTACCAAATGGATTAACAGATTTTGGTACAGGCGTACCTCAGAGATATTGCAGGTTTGGTTCCAAACCACCACAATGTAGCAATTACCACAATAAAGCAAGGCACACAAATTTTTTGGTTCCCCAGGGCATATAAAATTTATTTTTAAGTTATACTATAGTCTATTGAGTGTGCAATAATAGCATTATGTCTTTAAAAATGTACATACCCTCATTAAAAATACATTATTGCTAAAAAAAATAAAATACTAACCACCTTATGCTAACTGAGCCTTCAGCCAGTTGTAATCTCTTAGCTGGTGGAGGGCCTAACTGTCAATTTGTAAAAAAACACAATTTATGTGAAACATAATAAAACAAATATGCCTGTATAGCAAATTGATTATTTAATAAATGTAATGGATCCACTATTTCTTTCTTCAGATTTTTTGTTCTGGTGTTATTTCTGTGGAAGACTTAGAATTAACCGTCAGAGTTCTATCCTCTGAACATACCACTTCCCAGCCAGAACTACATTAAAAAACAAGCATCAACTGCTGACCTTTTAAATTCATCACTCTTTGTAATTCCAATCACAGAAAAATCCATTGGAAAATGTGGCTCTTTCATCTCTGTGTGGTAGTGGATACATTGCTCTTCCTACAGAAGCTGGCAACCCCCAGTTCCTTTTCTCACTTATGAGAAATGCTTTGAAAAAGCCATTTCCAGCCAAAGTTCTCAGCCTTCTATTTCCTTCTTGACTTAAATGAGGAAACGATTTGTAGAAAGGGGAAAATAAACAATAAAAGGATTCATTTATAGTCTACTTAGCTGGTCTGAATTATCTACTAATTAACATCTTTGCTGACTCTGGGAACTCCTCAAGTTCATTCTCAGCTCTTGACAGAAGCAGCTATATTATGAATTTTTGTTCTCATAACCAACCTGGCAGTGGGTAAAACATAAATGCTAAACTTTCTTCAACATATGCTAGATGCTTAGGTTAAGAATTCCTACATAGAAGGCCAAGAAATAGATAAAAAGCAAAATTTATGCATTGTATGTCTGTTTAAAAACATTAAAGTGTGCAATGTTGCATAACTTATTCTTACAACAAATTACCTTTGCAACCGTAGTTATTTGAACTAGCACTGAGGGGCCTTTGCATTCCCCAAGTAATTATGTTTTTAAAAATTTTCTAAGATAGATTTATAATATACACATAAAAAGCATAATCAAACTACTTAAAAGAACAATAAAAGTTCTGAGGTGTGATACTGGCCGTTAGTTCAATACAGTTCTTGCCTTGGGTGGTTTACATCTGGATACTAAACCTTATTTCCATATAATTAAATTGTTCAACTGAGAATGTTTTCAGTAAGTGTAAAATAAAGAAAATGTGTCTGAGGATTCTCTGACCATTTCATCATCCAAGTTCTCCCAAATTCTTGGAATGAAAGTCAGTGAATTGCCTGGAATCTTCCCATCATTCACATTTTCTACCAAGAAGAATTGATCCCAAGATTCTTATATAAAGGAGCAGGCATAGACAGTGCAAACTAAATTAATCCACTGGACAACATACTGAGTAGCCATCTTGAAATTCAGCTTACTAATACAAATATATGTTTTAGTAAGCAGAAACAGAGTGAACAGATTTATTCTCAACAAAACCACCTTACCGTCTTTCATTTCTAAATTAATCTTTCTTGCTTAAAGATAGATTTATATTTATTATTATTTTACTGAGGATCTTCGATCAGAACATTCCCTGAAAAGAATGCAAGCCTGAGCACTATGACTGGCATGGATCTATAGAGAGATCACTTCCCTGACCACTGAAACAAACACCACATGTGGACTACCACGTGGCAGTTTAATTAAGCTCAGCTCCACATGCAGAGCAATTTCTGATGAGAAATGAAGATCCCACTTGAAACTGCTAGGGGCATCAGACAAGCAAAATGTAATTATCTGAACTGAAATCCAGCTGACATACCTGACAACGAATACCAGGGGATCTTTAAGGATCAGATGCTCCATTTGAGGTCAGTGCCTCTGGCTTCTGCGTCCTCTCCTCCCCACGGTGGACAGAACACCTTACACTGAGTCACAGCACTACTTAATTTGGCTGCCAAAGCTTCTTGCTAGCACGGAGGAGGCCAAGTTTATACTAACAGAGTAACTGAGACAAGCTTCTAAATATTTTAGGCTAAATGAATTTTGATTCTTCCAAAATTAAAAGGATTATATTTCTAGAAGCTAGAATTCTGTCTTGCCCTGGATTCTACTCCAGAAAAAAACAGTTTTCCTTGCTTTTTTAAACGAGATAGGATATCTCAGATTGGTCTTTCTATGGCACCCAATGAAGACATTCATTTAAATTATGTCTTTATAAGTTAGTCTTTTAAGAAAAAACTTTTGGGCCTTTTAGCCATAGACTGTGCTTTTTTCAGGCAGAAATAGAGTGAACAGATTTAAACAATGATAGGATCTAAGTTGTGCCAATGCTTGATGTCAGGATTTTCAGTACTTCAAGTGAGATTAATGACCAAAAAGACTAAGATGGGCCCTTTGCCGGAAGGAAGGAAGGAAGGAAGGAAGGAAGGAAGGAAGGAAGGAAGGAAGGAAGGAAGGAAGGAAGGAAAAGAAAAAGAAACTTTGGAGCTTCTCAAGGACATTAAGAATTAGAGGTAAAAAAGAACTCTTAGTTCAAATATCTTTTCATGGTGAAGGCATATTTCTTACAGTATATCTTATATAATAAAAACCTAATATGCTAAGTATCTGGCTGTCCAGTCGTCCATTCAATCAATCAAAGCATAATATGCTAATGATATGCTAAGGCCGCTCAACCGCTTGCTATGATGTGCACTGACCACCAGGGGGCAGATGCTCCGACCAGTAAGTTATCTTGGTGCTGGGGTCCGGCTGATCAGGACTGAGGGAGATGGGCTGGACACACCCTGGAGCCCTCCCATGGTCCCTCCCCGGCTGGCCAACCTCCCACATCCCTCCCCGGCCCTGATCATGCACCAGTGGGGTCCCTTAGCCTGGCCTGTGCCCTCTCACAATCTGGAATCCCTCAGGGAATGTCAGAGAGCCGGTTTTGGCCCAATCCCACAGGCCAGGCCAAGTGACCCCACTGATGCACAAATTTGTACCAGTCCTCTATTATATATACATATACACACACTAGTAGCCCATCGTGCGATATCGCACTCAGTAGGCTGCCCGCCACTTCCACGGGAGCCGGCCGGAACTGCAGCACACCGCCGGGAGCCGCACGGTTTCCAAGGAAGCCGTGCAGCTTCTGCGGGAGGCAGGAGGGACCCGCGCTGCTTCTGCAGGAAACGGGTCGGCCCCCCATCCCTGTCCGTGTCTGCTCCGGCTCCGGGGCGCCAGCCCGAGCCAGGCGTGGCAACGAAACAAGCATTCCGCCAGGCGGCTCATGCTGCCCGCTCTCAGCAGCCGCCCACCTGGGACTGGGGGACTCCGGCAGGGCTGAGAAAACTGGGAGCTGCCATATTTGTGACAGAGTGATGGTTAATTTGCATATTACCCTTTTATTAGCTAGGATATCACTAGAGGCCTGGTGCATAAATTTGTGTACTCAGGGGGGTCCCTGTGCCCTCTCGCAGTCCAGGAGCCCTGGGGGATGTCTGACTGACGGCCTAAGCTGTCAGTCAGACATCCTAAGCGCTGCCTCAGAGGCGGGAGAGGCTCCCACCACCACCACTGTGCTCGCCTGCCATGAGCCCGTCTCAGGGCTTCTGGCTAAGCGGCAATTGCCCTATGGGAGTGCACTGACTACCAGGGGGGCAGCTCCTGCATATAGCATCTGCCCCCTGGTGCTCAGTGCGCATCATAGCAACCAGACATTCCGCCCTTCGGTTGATTTGCATATTAGCCTTTTATTATATAAGATACCTGTTCTCCATTTTAATTTTCAATATTTCAGCTCACATGGCTAAAATACCTTCCTCTGAGAGTATCTTTTATAATCAGTCTTGGGTGTTAGAAATTTTTTCTTGGTATTTAGTTAGCTCAATTTTTCTTTTATTTCAGTTCTTGCTATTAGTCTTAATTATAACCCATTGGATTTATCTAAACAATTCTTCTTTTTACCTCTTGATTTGTCATAGGAATAACACTGTTTGCTTGCCATACAAATTTATTATTGTCCTTATTATCATTCATTTACTTTGAATCCTCTCCCTACTGCCACTTTAAAGACAGTAACCATTAGTTCTGTTTTGTGCCTGTTATCCTGGCATAGTTAACTTGTTTGAATAATAAATAATACAGTTACCTTAATTTTAAAACATTGGGCTGGTATTTTCCTTTTAAGAGGAAAATTACAATAGCAGTGTACTTATGGAGACCACTCTCACCATCATTAAAAAAGGTTATGAAACAGAATATAACAGTCACTCTTTTTATGTTCTTCTTCTTCATCGCATTCATCACACTGCTAATATATTTAGTATTAATTATGTAACTATTTGTTTACTATCTGATTCCTTCTTTACATTGAAGTTTCATGACAGCAGGGCCATATTTCTCTGCTTCTCACTATCCTTGGGATCAGCACAGTAATCATCAAAATTTAGGTGATTAACAAATATTTGTTGAGTATAAATAAATGAAGTTGGATCTCAGAAACTCACAGAGGCTGTGTAGCCTACTATCTCTTTTATGTTTTCTACCACCCCATAACTCTCAACAATCCCATCTGTGGGTTTGGTTTCATAAAACTGCTTGTCCTCTGACTTGTGTTTGTGAGAATATATTGGATAGTAGTACCATGAGTGTATAACATACATTAGGGGGGAAGGCGTATTTTTAAAAATATCATTCAATTAAATAATCATTTCAAAAATTTCTTTCTAGTGTGGCTCAGTGGTAGAACACTGACCTATGAACTAGGAGGTCATGGTTCAATTCCAAGTCAGGGAACATGCCCAGGTGGCAGGCTCAATCTCTAGTAGGGGATGTGCAGGAGGCAGCCAATCAGTATCTCTCTTCATTGATGTTCCTATCTCTCTCCTTCTCCCTTGCTCTCTGAAATCAATAAGAATATATTTTTTAAAAATAAAATAAAATCCCATTAACATATGAAGAAATTTAGGCTTAAAATTTTAACCAGCTTAATGTCTTGAAACAAGTTTGTGAAAGAGTCAGGAATCAAATGCAGGTCTGTCTGACTTTAAAGTCCACCATATTATACCATGTTCACCATAAAGTAATCCAGGTGGGGGAGTGTGTGAATGAATAAATAAATGATTAATTGTATCCATTTTCCATCTTGTAAATGGCATTTAATAAGCTATGTTCAAGTGAAATCAATGAAGGAGCTGGTTTTCACCCAGGGAAAGGACCCTATGAATAGTGCCCAGTAAGCAGACAGAGCCTGGGTGACCTTTACCAATGACTTTAGCAGAGGCTATCTCTGAACTACATGAGTGGCCTAACTCCATTAACTTCTAAGATCCCTTCAAGGTCAAGTGATGCATTCTATGATTCCAAGAGGTTCCCAAAAAGTGGAAAATTTAGAATCATGAATGACTGGCTATAATCTATTTAAAAGGATGTACAATTAATCTAACTTGGTTTTTCTTTTATGCTCTTCTGAAAAAGAATAATTTTCAGATCAACCCAGGAGATAACAATCAGAATATCAGCATTTTGAACTCTATCAGCTTTAATTCATGGTTCCCTTTAAGTTGGCACTTTTGTAGCACTGAATTTTCTCTAGAGTCAGAGAAAATAACAATGGTAAATAACGAGCACTTTGTGTTCCTGGAACAAACTAGCCAGTGCTACAAATGCAGGCTTCAGCATGTGCTGAGAAAGCATCCAGATGTTAGCCAGCTGAAATAATATATTTCAGTGCATCTAAATAAAACATTTATCTTCATTAAAAAATTGGAAATCAAAATGGAGTTCAGGATTCCCAGTAAGAGTCAAGATACTGAGTCGTAATGAGTCTCTGATCCTGCTCTCTGCCAGTGGTATTCACATCGTTCCTAGAACACTGAGGATGAAAACGTATTTCTGTGCATTGAACTAATAATAGTAAAAACGTGTTTATTTAGTTAATTATTTGTGATTTTCATATGTCAAATCCTTCCCTGGAAGGATGAGATCATACCCTCCAGCACTGGGAGTGCAGGAGAGAGGAGGAGAGATGATGGAGGGAGGATGGGACATGTCTGGGAGAGCTGTAGACTGGGGAAGATTCTCCACCAATCCCCCCCTTAACTCCCTAAAAGGGAAAATTAATAAAACTGTCAGACAAACAGAACAAAATGCCTTGAAACTTTAGAAATAAGCATTGGTTCTCAGAATCACTGGAAAAAAATTAGGCTTAATCTCATAAAAATTAGTTGGAGAAAAAATGCAATTTGAATGTAAATTGAGACATAAAGTGTGGATACTTTGGTTTTTCACTAGAACTTACTGCCATCAGATGAGCCAGGATGGATGGACTAGAGCATGTGTTCCAAAGTGTGTCTAATGGATCCTAGCATGAGAATTACAAGAGAGGGGGTTAATAAAAAGAATAAAAGTAAATGCCAACTGCTGAGCCTTACATCAGACCCAGCAAGTAAATATTCTTGAAAGTAAGACTCAAACAATCTGCACTGTATAACACTACACTAACAATTCTTATTACATTATAGTTTGAAAATTTGAGGGACTTCAATATTTTTATGTAATTAATAATTTTTTAGAAAGAACTAGAACACAAGTCATGATTAGGTTTGAGTAAAATACAAGAATTTTTTTTAAGCTTAAAGAAACTGGAAAGTAATTTCAGCAAAAAAAAAAATGCATACAACTTTGTTGAAAAATAAAGAATAAGGAGTGCTAGAACCAAGTTTCTCTTTTCTTATTTCCTTTTTGTTGTTGTTGTTCTTTGAACAAAAAGGAGAGGCATTACAGTAAAAGAATTTGACTATTTTGTTTACAGAATATTAATGTGCTTTAAAAGGCCTTCTTTTAGATTACCAGGCTTCTTCTACACCAAGGTCACTTTCCTTAACTCTCCTTTTTGTCTTTGCATATTTGGGTATGTGTAAAACTGACAATAATCCAGAGCTAATCTTAGGCCAAAAAAAATGTGAAATAGGAAAAATGTTTTCCTAAGTAATTGAGAGGTTGCATTAGTTTCCTCTGGCTGCCATAACAAATTGCCACAAAATGGGTGGCTTAACACAACCAAGAATTATTCTCTCACTGTTCCAGAGCCCAGAAGTTCAAAATCAAGGTGTTGACAGGGCAATGCCCCTGCAAAGGCTCTGGAGAAAAGTCTGTTCCATGCTTCTCTCCTGGGTTCAGACAGTTGCCAAGAATTCTTGGTGTTGCTTGGCTTAGGGATACATCATCCAATGTCTGCCTCCATGTTCACATGGCATTCTCCTCACGTGTGTCTCTAGCCTCACATGGCTTTCTCGTCTGTGTCTATGTCCAAGTTTTTCTCCTCTTATGGACACTAGTCATTAGATTAGGGCCCACCCTCACCTAGTATGATCTCTTCTTAACTTGATTACATCTTCAAAGGTCCTATTTCCAAATAAGGTCACAATCACAGGTTCTGAGGATTAGGACATGGACATATCCTTTGAGGGCCACCATTTAACCCACTACAGAGGTGGTGGAATTTAAAAACAGACAAGAGTTTCACCTATCTGAAATGGTTTGTGTGTAGTGTTGCTTGAGGTATAGTAGATTAAATTACTCTTTGCGGCCATTTCAGTTAATATACTGTATTTTCCTGTGTATAAGATGCCCCCATGTATGACACCCCCCCCACTTTTCCAACCCAAAATCAAGAAATTAATATTTTAAACATAAAACAGAACATGTGGTAATTACAGTAGTAATTACCACAGGTAATGTTTATATACCAGTACTATGATTTATGCAGCATATCACTTTATTCAGCCTCTGTTGCATCCCTGCTCTCTTCTTCATCACTATTAGTTCCAGACATATCAATTTCTCCAACTTCTATTGTATCACTGCTGTCTTCTGAGTCACTGTCTATATATGTGAGATCATCCTCATAAACTGGTAATATTTTCTGAGTTAACTTTGTTTGTGTTCTCATGGCCAACCCTTCTCTCCTCATGAAATTGAAGCACCATTTTGCCTTTTCTGTAAAATCAGCAATGTTCATTTCACTTGCAAACATTCTTGCCTGGCATTGAGTAAGCTTGATTGACACATATAAGCCACTCTGGCGCTGCTCCATAATCCTAGTCTTAAACCTCCGCTCCAAGTTTGCCTATTTTGCTGGTTTTCCTCTTAAGGCCTTCTTCTTTTTTGGCATCTTAAGGAGTTGTTATTCCTGTTTTCTCCACTGTCTGATAATACACTCAGTGCGAAGAGGTCCAAATTGTCTCTCTACAGCTCTACTTCCATGCTCTTTTGCATAGCTGATTACATTCAGTGTGCATTTTGCAAAGTAAGACAATCGTTTACCGGTATTTATTTATTTTTTGACATCTTTATGGGTTCAGAATGCTCCAGTCCCTATTGCATCTGGCACTCTCCACCTCCACCTCCAATTAAGGCATCAGCTGACATCAGTAACAATAAGGCTCATGATTGGAGGAAGCCTGTTTGACAAGATATGGGCAGCTACACACCCCTGTGGCTCCCTCCTCGGCTGACTTCCGTGTATTAGATGCCCCTAGATTTTCAGTCTAACGATTTTAGAAAAAAATAGCATCTTATACACAGAAAAATACGGTAACTCTATAATTTTATAATTGAGTCAAAGTTTGGGTTTCCAAGACCTTAAGAGAAGAAAAATTTTAAGCAAATCTACCATGAGTAAATAAATACAAGATATTCTATTTTCATTAGGTTTAAATTCACAAAAAATGTTTTATTCTTAATAACATTTTAATACTCAAGTTTTCATCAATGAAAATATTCATAAATTTATGAAATCAGGTAAGTCTCAAAAATAGGCCAATTCATAGTCTGAATTGATATTTGTTTAGCATCAATCTTTTTAAATGAAGTGATTGGTTATACAGGTCAGATCTTAACAGTTAGAAATTTAAAAGACATAATAGGTGCTACAAAAGTCTTAGAACCCTACCCAGTTTGGCTCAGTGGATAGAGCATCAGCCTGTGTACTGAAGGGTCCTGGATTCAATTCCGGGCAAGGGCATGAACTTCAGTTTCAGGCTTGATTTTCAGAATTGAAATAAAATACCAGGGGGAGAATAAAGATTTCTTTTTCTTCCAGGATCATTACTGCTGAGAACTTTTAATACGCCTGGCGCTATCAGAGCCATTTTTGCCAAGAGGAAGAAATGCTTGAGAGTAAGTCAACACAGATAAAACAGAGGTGAGCAATGGAAAAAGAAGAGTGTCCAGTTTCACCCTGTCTTTCTATTGCATGGGGCCAATAAAGTCCCATTTAAGGTTGGATTTCTGTCAATTGCAACTGAAAAAGTCCTGTTAACACAAGCGATGATATACTAGAATATATGCAGGTTATTACTATATCACTCCTACATTCTGAATGTATTTTCTTAAGTGGAAAAAGGTAAAACTCCAAATAGTCTGAAAACAGTCACATTGCACATTGCTTTGGCTACATTCATTGAGTGTGTCAGATATGTAATCATCATACATGTCTCTTAATACACACACACACACACACACACACACACACACATACACACACAAATGTCTCCAAATATTGCCCTAGTGCACCTTACCAGAGAGCACTACATAGAGTTATCTAACAAGCATAACTGATTAACCAATATAATGCTTAAATTTCCTCCAATCATATCTATGTATTTGGTAACTCGTTTATTTCTATTTTGCCATTATTTTATTTTCTCCGCTTCTAATTTTTTATTGTCCAATATGGCACCTTATAGGCCATACAATATTTCAAAACAATGAATTCAATTTTTCATAATATTTTGTGACTTGACAGTTTCTACATGCTGAAGCCACAGAATGGAAATTATCATTGATCCAAAAAAAAAAAAAATCAAACATTTAGTTCAAGCCCTTAGTCGATTTGAAATAGTTTGCTTAGTCAACTAAATAAGCACTTTTCTTTGAAGAAAGCTAGCAAATGATTTCACCTTTTAGATTATCTGTTACTGGTACTTCTTAAAGAATAGGGTCTAAGAGGAACCTTCCTTTAAAAGTGAAATAGCTGGAGTAAATCTCAGATCTCAAAAGTAAAAGCTGATTCTTCTATTAACCTCTTTCTCTCTGCTATAATGTATTATTGAAAATGGAAAGACATGCTTGATGGCATGTATTGTATCAATAGCATTGTGGGATACCATTTATTTTACTTTAAGGACAGTTTATTTCATCTTGGGCCAACTTGGAAAGCTTTTCAGAAGCTATCAGCACATTGGCTTTTTTCATATTAGATAAAAGCAAGGACATTGAATACACACATTGATCTGGAGTTATTCAAAGACTGGACTGGGGAAGAGAGAATTTCCTTCCTCAGTACAGAGAAACTTTCATATCATATCAATACACCCAAAATCTGCAAAGCTCTTTTTAAATTGAGAATGTCAGTAGGAAATTTTCAGGGTTTTTTTCTTTATTGTTTAAAGTATTATATGAGTCTTCTTTTTTCCCCCATTGACCTCTCCCCCACTACCCCTTCCCCCAAGCACAAGCCCTCACCCCCCACACACACTGTCTGTGTCCATTGGTTTTGCTCATATGCATGCATACAAGTCCTTTCATGTTTTTTTAAGTGTAAACTGGAAATGTGGAGATGAAATTTTATCAGAACAAAAATAAAAAAATTAAAATAAAATGTAATGTCAATTTTAAATGCCAATGTATTCTAAGGTGCAGATAGTATACAAACTGGATTTAAACTATACTGGTTACTTGAGTATAAAACACTTATTTGTAATTCATAGGTTACAGTTTAATACATACTGTTTACTTATAGAGTATTAAGCATATGGCCCCCAAGGGATAGTTTCCTGGCAAACTTTTCATTTAAATAACCATATAATAAATATTTTAGGCTCTGTGGAGCATCCAGTCTCTTCTCAAATCTGCTATGTTGCATGAGAGCATCCTGAGACAATACCCAAACAATATGTATGTTCCAATAAAACTTTATTTACAAAATCAGGTAGTGGGCCATATTTGGCCCACATTTTGTAGTTTGCCCCTCTTCTCTGTGCCAAACTCTAAATTACATAAGCTGCTAAAAGTAAAATGCTTAATACATTTAATAAATAGAAAAAATTCCCTAAAAATCAGATGAGTTCTCTTTCTACATTTATTAATAACATATCTTAATCTATCCTTTCTAAAAGGTGTTCCTCTAAAACCTAGGTTTCTTAGGTGAAGGAGAGACTATTTTTTGAAGAAAATAGCATGATTGCTAATGTTCTAATTTGAAGCATACGAACTCTGCTTTTGTCTAGTTTATATGTTTGAGTTGTGTAAAATTTTCATTTAAAAAAAGATTCCACTTGGAAAGATTGGGAATCCACTTATTAGTATAAGCCACAGCTAGTCCTATTTGCCACTATAGATCAGACATATATTTTAGGATCACAGGAACAGATGTCTTAAGTATGGAGTGACTTGTATGTACAAGAGATAATTATGTGAGATGAAATGAAGACCTATACATTGTCTAATGTCTTAGAGAATCCTAGAGAGCTGAGAAATGACAACGGGAGACAGATGCTAGCAGTGTCAACACAAGGACACGGTCACCCTCATGCTTGCAATTGCTGACTTGAAGGGACTATGCCACCTTGAGATTTGCAGAAGCTGCTCCCACTGACACAGATTTTAATCGGCACCATGGAGCAAAGGCCGCCGCTATTCATCGGCGTGCAGATCACATGTGACAGCCATAATTGAAAAAGCAAAACTGGTGCTGGGAAGAGGGTCATGGGCCATGCAGACAGAGGGAGAGCTGAGCAAGTACTTAGAGATGATTCTCATTGAGAATGATGAGAAACTAGTAGGTGTATATTGAGTTTCAAACATCCTTCTGATCCAGAGTCTGAAACTACTATTATCATTTTGACAGGTGAAAATGGTGACCATTGTCCAAAGGCCATAATACATCAAGAACTAGAATTTAGAATATGAATTCTCCCTTTTAGGGAGAATTGACATATCAAAGGAATTTATATACTTCATAGAACCAGGGACAAACAAGATACTTAGATTGCCTGTGAAATTGTTCATTCACTGTCTAACCCTGAGACTCAGGAATTTTGAAAAAGAATTACAAAACTAATACCCTGAATAAACACAATTTTATGATCTCCCTAACTGTCACTTTCAGGCTCTCTGTTCATCTTGAATCTAGTATCTCACTCTCTAACCTAACCCTTGTCTACCTCTGAGAGGGAATAAAAACATAAAAGTGCAAAGTAGAGCAGTCTATATGTGGCTCCCCGACAGCAGAGAGAATTCTACTCAATTGGACAAGTTTAAGCCTCTTTTAATCTCAAGAAGTGAATGAGAAAAATCAAAGGAATGCAGACAAGGTCTCACTTCTGAGCCATAATAGTGGGAAATGGTCTACAACTTTTATTCAAAGCACTACAGCTAGATGTGTGCTTTGGTTAAACTCCCAGCAAGTGAGTAGTAATGCTTAGTCTAAGTTCTTGTAATCTAAATGGAATTATCTATAAACAAAATTTGTGGATTCAATGAGAATATAGTCCAAGAACTTAAATTAACAATAATGTTTCTATAAAACTATATATTATAATAAATATATAAATATTAATAACCACTAACATAATACATTTGCATAATATATATCGCATATATAATTTATGTATACATATTGTAGAAGATAGATAGATAGATAGATAGATAGATAGATAGATAGATAGATAGATAGATAATGAGAGCAAAGGTTCCCAAACTTTCTCTGTTCGTGGTATCCTTAGTGTTTCAGTAATTTTTTTTATGGCACCCCTAAACCAAAATAAATGCTTAATAATTTTTCCCCATTTTTTAGCTATAAGAAGTCATCAAAAACCCAACTCCATAAAGACATGACATCAGCAAAAGGACTGTAACATGATCTAATGTTGAAACTATGAACTACCTCAAGCTTCAGTGGTGATCAACTGGTATTGAGTTTTATTGTCTTTCTCTTGAAATTTTTAAATATCTCATGATACTCTTGTGAGTTTGATGCAGCATCATGGGATACCTCCGCATATGCTTAGAAACCACAAATTTAGAGCAACTCTAGGAACTATTTTGTATCTAATCTCCCATCCCAATTCAGTCACACAACATTAAAAGCTAGCACTTTGTCACAATCTCTGTTCAATCTTAAATTGACCATTCCTTCTTGCTAATGAAAAAAAATAAAACTGAAATTAACTTTATTTTGAGACTTCAAAGAGAACACATGTTTCTCATAGATACTATCTATTTAACCCTCTTTGTTCTTCAGTGGGAGAATCTCAACTGACTACACACAGCATATCTAAGAAAAAGCTGATTTCTCCTTCTAAGGTCACAATCAATAGTTCTCATTTTTCCCCAGAGCAAGAAATAGACACAGAATATTTTCTCTATTCTGAATATATTCCTTCATTGAAAAATCTTGATGACCATCTTTAGTTGATCAAGAAATTTCTAAGTGAATAAGCCCTTACCACACAAGTAGCTTGTCATTCACATGTGGTTTCATCTTGTTTTAACACATGTAAGATTTCAACAACCCTGACTGGCATTACAGAAATAATAGCTTTCTCTAGACTTATATTCCTCATCAAGTTAGACTGGTGAAAAAAATGTTAATAGAATCTTTTAAAATGGTAATGGTTCTCCACAAAATATAAGAAGTATCAAATAACACCATTTAACTAGAGAAGTATCCTGTACACCTACAAAGAAAAACTAAGAGAAAGAGAAAGAGAGAGAGAGAGCGCATACCTACATGCACTCATGCATGAGAGAAAAGAAAGAGAGAAAAAAGATAGAGATTCATATTCCTACGGATTTGTGAACCTGAATTTGTGACAATGTGAAGGTACAGGGAAGAAGTAGGAATCTACACACAAAGAGCGGGCCAAACAAACCCATGGACACAGACAGTGGAGTGGTGAGGGCCTGGGGCAAAGGGTGTGGGTAGGCTAGAGGGGGTTGATGGGGGGGAATGGAGGACATATGTAATACTTTCAACCATAAAGATTAAAAATAATAAATAAAATTTAAAAATAAATAAATAATAAAAATTTAAAAAGAGTGGGCCAAACAATTGCAGTAGGCCAAAGGATTTTCTTCAGATCGCTGGCAGTTTTCAGATGGATCTAAAGTGATTCTATCAAAACATGTTAAATACCAATGATAACGAAGGCAAATTGCAACATTCCAAAGCACTCTGAATTAAACTAAAGTATCCTTCCTCCACATTCCTGGGAGGCTTATCACAACAGCAACCACGTGCATTATAAACAGTATCACCTTCAACTGGGCAGTTGGCTTCTTCCCGTGTGGTACTGTGATTTGAGACCATCCTCTGCTCCAAAAATGGGTAAAATGTTCTGCATTAACTTTTGCCCTGATATCCTCTGAAGGCAAAGATGGGATCCTACTGCATTCACAATTAACAAAAGTACCAAAGTCAACAACTTTGGGAAAGACCATAGTACTGCGGAATAATTACACATTATTGGATGTGTAATATTGCCTTAAATTAAATGAAACCAATATTGTACCACGCAATATAGTACCACAGTAATATTGTATTATATGTTTAGGAAATGCTAATTAGTTGTCAAAAGCAATTTTTCTGAAACCTCTTACAGTGTAGTAAGATATGTGTACCATATATTACATAAAGTGACTGTTGGTGGGGTCTGGAAGATGTAACAAGCAAAAATAAAGCCAGATGTCAGTGAAATTATCCCAGTGTGAGCTGTCTGGCTCTTCCCTGTTATTTCCCTATTATTATATTATGGAACTCCACATGGCAGAGAACCATTATGATACTTTGGCAGTAGGAGCCACCCAAAAGAAACAGATTTCTAAATTTTTATTCTAATCCATTTGGAACTTCCTAGAAATAGTAGCAGTAGTATTATAATATATCCCAGAAGTTTTAACATGTAAGTATTCATGGTAAACCCCTTTTTCCTCTAGTAAATTTAAAAACTGTCATAAAGACTGATGACACTTTAAAAAAAATATTTTTCAAATAATTTTCTAACCAGAGAATTGCAGGCTTTAAAATAGCCATTATTGATAAATATTCCTTTATTAACCTCTCTGTTTCAATCACGTTCTCTATAAAATGAAGATAATAATAGTGCTAACCTCATAAGGTTATGTAAAGGTTTTTTTTAAATATGCTTTTATTGATTTTTGAGAGAGAGAGGAAGGAAGAAGGAGAGAGAGAGAGTGCAACATTGATGTGAGAACTGAACATTGATTGACTGCCTCCTGCACAACCCTTACTGGGGATTGAATCTATAACCAGGGCCTGAGCCCTGATCAGGAATTGAACCAGTGACCTCTCAGTTCATGGGAAAACACTCAACAAACTGAGCTACACACACTGGCCAGGGTGGTTATGTGAAGTTTAAATGCCAATTCTCCTAGATAGTTGTATATAAGAACTTAGTTATTTTTCTTTTAGAGAGATTACATAGTACATATACCATGTGTTATGTAACACAACAATCAAACACAGTGTTTCTACAGTCTATAGTATTCACCTTATGTGGCATAAATAAAGAGTATAAATTAAAAATTGTCTATTCAGGACAGTTCTTGCCACCAGTGAGTACAGATCAAACCTGGCCTTACTGCTAATTGTGTATTTTAAAAACTTTGAATTTTAGAATCATAAACAAGAATTTACAGTCCTCTATATGTAGGGCATTTAGCACACTGGCATATAGTAAGCAATAAACATGGCTTTTTTTATTATTATACTTATTACTAGAGGCCCAGTGCATGAAATTCGTGCATGGGGGGTGGGGTGTCCCTCAGCCCAGCCTGAACCCTCTCCAATCTGGGACCCCTTGAAGGATGTCTGACTGCACTCTCACAATCCAGGACTGCTGGTTCCCAACTGTCCTCTCCTGCAGGCCTGCCCCCCCCCAACTGCCCTCCCCTGCAGTCCTGGTACCCCACAATTGTCCTCCCCTGCTGACCTGGTCTCCCCCAACTGCCCTCCTCTGCCAACCCGGTCACCCCTAACTGCCCTCCCTGCTTGCCTGATCGCCCACAACTGCCCTCCCCTGCAGGCCTGGTCCCCCCCAATTGCCCTCCCCTGCAGGCCTGGGTCCCCTCCAACTGCCCTCCTCTGTTGGCCTGGTCACCCCTAACTTCCCACAACTGCCCTCCCCTGCAGGCCATCTTGTGGCAGCCATCTTGTGTCTACATGGGGGCAGCCATCTTTGACCACATGGGGGCGGCCATCTTGTGTCTTGGAGTGACGGTCAATTTGCATATTACTCTTTTATTAGATAGGATATTATTTCATTTGGATCTGAAGAAGGCAATGTCTTCCTCCCTTATTTCCTTTTTTTCTTTCTTCCTTATTTCTCTTCCAATAAATAAAGACCAAATCTACATAATGAGATAACTTGCCAAGGGTAGCATTTATACAAAATGCAATTCCTTTCCCAGGACCAAGGACTAGTAAGATTCCTAAAAATACTGATTTTTATAACTGCATAAATTGTATATCACCAAAAACAAATCATAGCTTTTCCATAGCCATACTCAGCAGAAAGCACCTTATACTGTAAAAGTCATTAATTGGGTTAAATTATCAAATGGCAGCCATTCTAATTGTGTTACTATCATTATTGCCATAATTTTGATTACTAAGGTTTTTTTCTAATCACCACTTACAATAGGAAAAATGAAAAATCCCAGAAGAGACTTCATAGTTAAACTATTCATTAAATAATTAACTAAGCAATATTTATTTATTCCTCACTTTAAAGTTTTTAAATTTATTTTTACTGTTGGAAGTATTATAGATGTCCCTGATTGTCCCCCTCCACCCAGTTACTTTGAATTATTTTTCAAATAATTACCCTCCTCCCCAAAATGAGATTTCCAACCTAATTTCTAATTCAATGACAGGACTAATTAAAAAAAAAAAAAACTAGAACAATACCTTATACTTATCCAAAGAGTATTGGTCAAAACCAAAGCCTTATTAAATAACATTTTAAAAGTTAAAAAACATAAACTCCCATCTATAAAATAAATGTTGCCCTAGCTGGTTTGGCTCAGTGGATAGAGAGTCGGCCTGCAGACTGAAGGGTCCCAGGTTTGATTCCAGCCAAGGGCACATGCCCAGGTTGTGGGCTTGATCCCCAGTAGGGAGCATGCAGGAGGCAGCCAATCAATGATTCTCTCTCATCATTGATGTTTCTATCTCTCTATCCTTCTCCCTTCCTCTCTGAAATCAATAAAGAAATATATTAAAAATAATAATAATAAAAATAAATGTCATGATAATATAATATACAGTATGGGGATTATAGTTAATACTAGTGGCCCGGTGCACAAAATTCGTGCACATTAAAAGGGGATTAATTAGAGGAAATATTTTAATATTGCTATTTGCCCTTTCTCTGTAATAGAAGTGTCAGAGATGAAAAAAAATTAGTAAAATGTATATGAAAATCTTGCTCCTGTCAGAGTCTGGGGTGTGCCGCGGGACCCAGAGTCAAGTCCCCGCCCACCCGCAGCGCCTCAAAATCACACAAGACCCAGACCCAGCCAACCCCACCCCCATTGGGCAAGATCCAGACTTGGCTGACTCCACCCTTGTCAAGCCTCGCCAGACGGGGGCGTGGAGAGGGGGGGGCGCAGCCTCAGGTCCCCCATCAAGCCCTGCAGGGTGGAGGGTGCAGCCTCAGGGCCTCCGTCAAGCCCCAAAGGGTGGGAGGCACAGCCTCAGGTTCCTCCGGCCCAGCACCAGGGTGAGGGACACACCTTGAGGTCCCCCATAAAGCCCCACCAGATGGGGGAGCACGGCCTGAGGTCCCCTGTCAAGCCCCACCCAGCAGGGGGCGCAGCCTCAGATCCCCTGCCCCAGCCCAGTGCCATACAGCCTCAGGTTCCTGCTGATTGCTCTTTAAGGCTCATTACGGGAACTTGGTCTCCACTGTGGGTACAGCCATCTTGTGTTATGAAAACCCAGCCTCTGCTGTGGGTGCTGCCATATTTGTGATGGCATGACAGTCAATTTGCATATTCCCTCTTTTTTAGATAGAATTATTGCATTATATATATGAAAGTTGCTAAGAGAGTAGATCTTAAAAGTTTTCATCACAAGAAGAAAAACTAGCACTGTGTGGTGATGGATGTTAACCAGACTTATTGTGGTGATCATCTCACAATATCTAATTATTATGTTGTGCACTTGAAACTAATATAATTAAGTCAATTATATCTAAATTTAAAAATCAAATCCTTATTAAATAATATTTTAAACTCAAAAAATAAAAATCTTCAAAGCATTCCCCATTAATTCCATAAGGAAGTTATTTATGTTTGGTTCAACTCTGTACCAAAAAAAAAAAACTCTTGGGGTAACATACAAAGTATGTCTTTTTTTAAAAAAATTACTTTATTGATTAAGGTATCACATATTTGTCCTCAAACCCCCCCCCCCCCCCAAAGTATGTCTTTTAACATACTAACAATCAATCATACCCCAGGCTCTCTTGAAATCCAGTTCTAACTTCTAAATGGGACAGACGCTTCTACTAAAAATGTTTTTACCAGTTTCCCATTTTTTCAACTGTTCTACTAGCATTGTTGAAATTCAATTAAAAGACTATGGGGCTTATTTGCATTTATAATTAATTTTTCCTAATTTAAAATAAATATATATATATAATGCAAATTGTCCCCATGGGAGGAGTTTGACTGGGAGACTGGATGTTGATCACTCCCTATAATGTGTGCCGACCACCAGGGGGTAGTGCAGAATAAAGGGAGGCCCCAGCCGGCAGCCAGAGTGAAGGCCCGGTGGGCAGCCAGAAGGCCCAAATCGGCCCTGATCACCGGCCAGGCCTAGGGACCCTACCCGTGCATGAATTTCATGCGGTAGACCTCTAGCATTCTATAAAATGGGAATAACTCTTACCTCCTAGAGTTACTGTGTGGGTTCAATTCAATGTCAGCAAACATTTAATTTCAACTGACTACTACTTGCCCAATAAAGATATGTAAAGATATATATAACCTGTTAACATAAAATACCATCAATTATCTTAATTTATCACAAATAAAGAGAGAAAACAAAAAAGTGACATAGAGAATCACATTTATACATTTCTATTAGTTACTGAATTATAGAAGATTCATCTTAAAATTCTTTAATTAAAAATCCACAAGAGCCATTTTTTAATCATTTTCTAAACAGCTAGATACAAGCTGTTTTGCATGTATTATTTTATTGTACCGGTACTTCCCTAGAAACCCATAAGGAGAAAGTTCCTAGAGATATAAATAGTATCCTTGAACTCCAGAGTTATTGATAGGCCAAATCATTCCTCATTAAGAGAGGCTGTGGGTCCAGATATCAGGGAACTCTGTGGCTTTCCTAGGTTGTTCTCACTTGAAATAATATGCCTCCCTAAAGAAGATAACCTAATTCCCCTAAGGTCCCAAAGTACCTCTAGAATAAGCAACTGGACTGAGTCCACAACTGGAGTTGAATCATATTTTATCTTCAGGTAAAATTAGAATCACCCACTCCACTTAGTTTTGCAATTGCATTATTACTGTGGCACCTTCATACAATGGCATAGTCAGTAGAAATGCAATGGAAATGAAGAGAATATAACAACATGATAATGGCACATGTAATAAATTTAACAAAAATATGGAACAAAATGGCAAGTTGTAGAACATTTAAAATATATTCTGTGCATGTCACTTAAAATGTGCCAAACAATATTTTATATGAATGTATGTATATATAATAAAAGTATCCTACCTAATAAAAGAGTAATATGCAAATTGACCGCACCTTCACTATGCCCAAGCCACGCCCACCAGCCAATCAGGGCGAGTAGGCAAATTAGTCCAACCAAGATGGCGGTTAATTTGCATACGTAGGCGCCCTGAGCGGACCCCCTGCAATGGATTGCAGGGAGCTGGGGTCCGCTCTGGCACCAGGACGAAAGCCTCTGCTTTTGGCCTGGGCAGGAGCAGACCCCCTGTGATTGATCGCAAGGATCTGGGGGTCCGCTCCTGCCCAAGAGGCTTTTGGTCTGGGCAGGCCTGGGCAGGGGCTGAGCCGGTGATCAGCAAGAGCTGGAGGGGCCTGCCCAGGCCTAACACTTCGGCCAGAAGCTTTAGGCCTGGGCAGGGCCCAGCCCTCCATTCGTGTGAACTATAGAGGAAACACCTTTTCTGACTGCACATTGGCTAAGCTTCCTGTATGCCACTGGTAATATTCTTAGTAACTTGGGTAATAAGAATCCAAAAAGGTGATCTAGGGTTTTTCCACCACACTTCTGGAGAAAGAAATGAAGGTCCACTGCTGGAGGGCTAAGAAATGTCATATCCTGCCCTAGCCGGTTTGACTCAGTGGATAATGCCTCAGCCTGCAGACAGCAGGGTCTGGGTTCAATTCTGATCAAGGGCATGTACCTAGGTTGCAGGCTCCTCCCTGGTCGGGGCCCAGATCAGGGCTCATGCAGGAGGCAACCAATCAAAGTGTTCCTCTCACTTTGATGTTTCTCTCTGTCTTTCCCTTTCTCTTCCACATTCTCTAAAAGTCAATGGAAACATATCCTCAGGTGAGGATAAAAAGTAAATAAATAAATGCATATCCTATGAAAGACACATCTTGAAAATGCCTAAAGAAAGTTGTCATTTTTTCTTGGTGAAGGGACTGGAGTCCGTGTTGATGAAAACACCTTGATGGCTGTGGTGACTGGCAGTGGCTGCAGCAGCGGGGTGATGGGGCTGGTGCCTTCCCCTGATCAGCCCGGTTGCCTCCCACAAAGGGAGGCCAGACTGTGGCTTAGGCCCACTCCCTGTGGGGCGCAGGCCTAAGCCCAGTAGGACATCCCCTGAGGGCTCCCAGTATGTGAGAGGGGGCAGGTTGGGCTGAGGGACCCCCCCCCCCCGACCCCCAGTGCACGAATTTCGTGCACCAGGCCCCTAGTAAATATATATAAATAAGAATATTCAAGAACAAATTCATCATGGCTATATCTCAGGAAAGGGAGAGAGATGATTGACATCAGAAAAGGGACCCAGAGGATTTTAAACAAATCTAAGATATTTATTTATTTAAAAGGAAGATCTGACTTAATTATGGCAAAATATAAAATTTGTTCACACTAAGTGTGGGTGATCATATGCATATTTTGTTTTATAAATTGTTATACTTTTATGTTTGGATATTTCCTTATTTTAATTTCAAAAATGGATGGATAGGTGCATAATGGAGGGGTAGAGAGAAAAAGAAATAAAACATGCTACCTAAAGCATTTTCTCTTAGAAACTAGCAATTTATTATACATTACTCTGATTTTTCTAGTAATCTCTTTATCATCAAAACAATGCCAGAGTTTCCTGAAGACTGAAAAAAATGTATAATATTGAACACTTAGTATGACTCCATTCTAACTATATGTTGTCATTTAATCATTCCAAAAATTTTGGGATATAGTTATCAATATCCTCATTTTTCAGGGAAGGAAATTCAGATGCAAAGTAATTCGCTCAAGATCATACAGCGAGGCAGAGCTGAGATTCAAACCAATGCAAGAGTGGACTCAAAGCCCTTCTCTTCTGTTAGTACTGTACTGGGAAAGCACAAAAATCAGACAGAGGAGGGAGGAGGGAAGCAACTCAATGGGGCAGATTAGAATGGGAAGAACTGCAGATATCACTAGAGTCCGTTTGAAGCCAGTTTAGGTGGAGAAATGCTTTGGAAAGATCTGAGTCATACTTTAAATGAGACCTCATGTACTTGTACCTAGGAGTATAAAATGGAACACAGGTGTGGGAGAGAAGGTTCACTTTCTCGGAGCAAGAATGCAGAGTGAGATTTATAAAAAAAATAAAATAAAATAAAATAAAATAAAATAAACGAAAGAGACAAAAGAGAGAATAGATCTGATGGAAATTGAAAGAGATCCAAATAAAAAAAATTAAATGATAGAAAACATATGAAGGCCATTAAGGTATAAAAATAAGGAAGGCAGAAGAACCAAGCATTCGCTTCTGAAACTTGAATCAAGCCAAACTTTTGAGGCAGAAAGGGAGGCTGAAGCATCTGATTTCAAAGGTAGGAAAATTGGAACAAATGATTATATTAAGAAAAAAATGGGAAGCAGAATTGCGGTTTGTTTATTTTTGGAGGTTAACTGAAATACTCTTTTGAAACATGTATTAAAAGCATCTGATTCCACATAAGAAACTTTGAAAAGTAGAACAGAGAAAAGAATTCTGCTTCTGTTCCCCTGGGCCTTCTGTAAGTACTTAGGTGGGTGTGTTTGGGTGAAAACATGAGCTTTTTTGAACACTGCCTGATCCTCCCCCACACCAACCTGAAACCATAAAGCAGTGTTTATGACAATAGAATCATTTCTACAGTAACTAAAAAGCTGTCAGCAAAAGAGGATTATTACTTAAGTTGGGAAATAAGCAACTTAAAAACAACTCTTAAACCACAAAGAACAGGTTCCCATGCCAATATTCTAAGTGACAAAGCCAAAGCAATGCAAATACGGAAAATGTTATGTACTGGGCAGCCCCAACTGACCTTCCAGTGATTGGTTTCCACACTTCATGGAAAGATGTCTACAGTTTACTCCAATATAGTCAGACTTTAAAATATTTTGCTGATTCCTCAGGCACAAATTTATCAATGGGTATTGAAACTTCAATGAAAAGCACCTGGGCTTTCTGTGATAAAAATTATGAATTCTTATAAAGGTTGGAGATGGTGCCAGCTCCATCAAAAAATAAATAAACTATTTGTTCAATGAACTTTGCCTAGGATTTCTACGGAAAACCTTAATGTATTCCTATTTTAAGAAATCTATCAGACCATCTGCCAATGTGGTGATGGAAAAGCTACCACATGTTTTCTGCAGTGAGCTCACTTTCCTTCTCTTTGCTAATTCAATTTCAGAGTGCTTCACTCTCCTCTTTTTTTCCCATGTGTTGCTACCAATAGGGAAGGGTATTAATATTATTTATAAGAAATTATGTGCTCAATAGGTTATAGGTTAAGAAAAAAAATAATCCTTTAGCAGGTATGCTAGCTCATGAAAAAGAAAAAGCTAATTGGAAAAGAAATGATTACTACCTTAACTAAATATTTCTTCTAACTAAAAGAAAGCTATGAATTGCCCACTTTATATTTTTCAGTCATGGAAACATGTCTTAGACCCTGTGTTTCAATTTTCCAGAGAGCAGCAATAAATTGACAGGACAAATTGGCATCATGAAAGGCAAGTACCTTTTATAACAGTAACTATGTTACTGGATAATTAAAGTCTTCAAGGAATTTTTTCAAGAGTTTTTATGCCATCATTTACATAGCTATAAAAAATTGGGATTTTTCCAATGCTGAATAAATGCAAATGTGAACGACAAAATGTTGGAGTTTCCCATTCCTCAAATTTGGGCAATTTAGGGAACTGGATTACTGTCGTTCAGCCAGTATTCTCCATTTCATTACAGAGAAGCTTGTCCATCAGCTTAGTTAAAGGGCTTCATCGAACGGATTCTTCAAAAGTAGCTGCAGAAAACATTATTGTGTTCTTTTTCAGAATGTGGACTTGAAGTCAGGAGATTTAGAATCTATTCTAACCTTAGCTATTCTTACCAGCCAGGTGATCTGTGCTAAATGAGTCAGTTCTGTTTCTTCATCAGCAAATCAGATATATCAACTATGCTTCTCTCACAGGATTGTGAGAATCAAATAAAAGAGCCTCGGTTTAGACATAGCCATGTGCATGTACATATACTCCCTGTCTCAAAAGGATTTGTGTGTATATAGGTAGGGAAAATAAATGTAGAAATTGGGGCAAAAATGAGAGTAGCAAAGTGAGAAAAAGCCAGATCAGCATATGGAAATGCATGCCAAAAATCCGCATAACAGTGGCCAGAAGGGGGCTGCATGATTGGTGGAAAGATGGTAATATTCCAAGACACCAAAGCCAAGAGAGAAAAACCGGAGAAACAGCACAATTCGTGGCATCTATAAAAAAGAATTAGTTACTGAGTCGAGACCAACTTTTTTTTATGATACTGAAATATCGGAGAAATTTCTCTAATGGGACCTCAAAAAAGTGTGCATTGTATAAATAAAAATCACAATATCCTTCCAACTACTTCCTTGAAATGATGCATTTCACAGGATCATTTGCTGTCATAAATCTTAGCATAGGCCAACATATAGCTTATAATGTTAAATCACAGTTTAACTTTTGGTATATCAAAAAAAAGTGTGCTGCAGGCACACAGCTTTTAACTGATTGGTGTGAGCACACTGTAAATGTATTTAGAGCAGTTCTCAGGATCCCTTTACATTATTGAAAATTATTGTAGACCCAAAGGGCTTTTGTGTACCTAGGTTATAAATACAGGGTGGAGCAAAAGTAAGTTTACAGTTGTTTGTATGGAAAATAATACAATAATTAATAAATAATAATGCAAGAATAAACTGTATTTCACATACTCACAACTGTAAACCTACTTTTGCCCCTATCCTGTGTATAAATGTATCAATATTTATCACATTGAAAATTAAAACTGAGAAATTTTCAAAATATAAGAATACATACAAGTGACAATATCAACATATGTCATGTAGCCTCCGCAAAACTTCATGGTACACTCATGAGAGAGTGAGAATGAAAATGACAATACCATAGTATTATGGAAATAGTTTTCACGTTGCCGGCTACCTGGCAGTGTCCTGGGGAACTCCAAAGAGTTTCAGACCATACACTGAAAACAGCTAACCTGGAGAAATTGAAGACATATTCATCCTTTAAGCAAGGCTTCATAAATATCACTTCCTGAAATCAAGCCTTTCATAAAAATTAGGCAGCAAACAGTTGAGATCATCCTCTAAAAACTTTTTAGAGGGCAAGCATTCTATGTTTCTGATTGTGAGGGATTCCTTTTACTTACATGATCAACTGGGAAACATTTTCTTATTAAGAGTAAAGCACTACCTTGCCTCCATTTGTAGACAGACCAAGAAAATGTCTCACCAAATTTAGTTGGGATATCAGGGTCAAATGCTCTCCAATGGACAAAACCGCACACACACAACTTTAGCAGTCATTACCAGTTAGTCCTCATTGCCATAAAAAAAAACACATTTCACTAAAGCATTCAGAGAATATCTCATTTTAAGCAATGCATCTTTCTGATAAGTCCTAGATACACAAATGTAGCCCCATATAATTGAACAAATGAAACTGATATAAAGAACTATTAAATATACAACAAGTAAATGTTGGAAGTAATGTTGGTCTTGGAATAGCTGAACTTAACCTATTTTTTATATATTCAATTGTGTTTGAGGCACCCTTAAGTTCATAGTGATAGAATGATATCATCAGTGAACTAAAGAAAACCTCTTAATTCTGTAAAGTGTGGTGGAGGCATATATATAACTTACTCAGAAATGATACTGTGTCTTTATAATCTAAGCTTAAAACAGTTCTGAGTCAGAATATCTTTAAATAACACTTTTCCTTATTTGTAAATCAACTTTACCAGATAAAGGACTATTTCTTTAAAAAAAAAAAAAAAGCAGTAAGGGATCTGAGCAGTAAAATGCTTGCATGTCCCTATTGGCATCTGGGTTCCCTTGATCTCCCCATGCAACATGACATCTCATGATTAGTTTCAATGTTCAGGTCTTTCTACTTAAATTTATTATGCCTGGCTTTTCCAGGGTAATAAGTTTATAGTAAGATTGCATTTGAATTCTGAGTAGCTTTTTCCAAATTTCAATTACCTATAGCTCTCAAAGCCAGCAGGCTCATAAGATCAGTAATTGGGAGAAGGAGTTCTACATCTGCCAAATCTAAATCATATCATGTTGGTTTAAATCTAAGAGCAAATCATTGGGAAAAGTAAAGGGGAGAGTACTTGTTCCAAGCACCAGAGACAGAGTTCTAAGCATTCCTCACTTAGCAATAGATCAATATTGGGATCCAGCCTTTCCTAGGACTCTTTTATTCTTTATCTTCCCCAGCCTTATTGAAGTATAATCAACATATAACATTGTATAAGTACACAACATGATGATTTGATACACATACATATTGTGAAATTATTCAAAATAAGGTTAGTTAACACATCTATCACCTCATAGATACTGTGTGTGTGTGTGTGTGTGTGTGTGTGTGTGTGTGTGTGTGTGTGTAGTGTGTATAGGGAGAAATGTTAAAGTCTACTCTGTTAGCAATTTGCAAAGTATACAAATGTTATTAACTCTGGTCACCATTCTGAACAGTACACCCCAGAACTTACTTATATTTAGAAGTTTGTACCCTTTGACCATCTTCAACCATTTTCCCTAACACCTGCCCTTGGTAACTAACCATCAATCTGTCTGTTTCTGTGAGTTTGGTTTTTCTATTTTTTTGAATTTATCTTTATTGCTGAGAGTATTACAGATGTCTCCCATTTTTCCTTCATTGCTGCTTTTTTAGATTCCACATATAAGTGAAATAACAAAGTTTTTATCTTTCTCTAACTTATTTCACTTCGTATAATGTCCTCAAGGTTCATCCATATTGCCACAAATGGGAGGATTTCCATTTTTCATGACTGAGTAATATTTCATTGTTTATATATCTCACATTTGCTTTGTCCATTCATCATTCATGGACACGTAGGTTGCTTTCATATTTTGGCTATTGTGAATAATGCTTCCGTGAAAATGGGAGTGCAAATATCTTTGAGATCATGTTTTCATTTCCTTTGAATATATACCAGGAAATGGAATTGCTGGCTCAGGTGGTAGTTCTATTTTTAATTTTTTGATGAACCCCTATACTGTTTTCCATAGTGGCTATACCAATTTACATGTAAAAGGGTTTCCACCAACATGTAAAAGGGTTTCCTTTTCTCCACATGCTCACCAATATTTATCTCTTATATTTTTATAATAGCCATTCTAAAAAGGGTGAAAGAATATTGTAGTTTTGATTTGCATTTCCCTAATTAATAACAATGTTAAGCACTTTTTCACATAACTGTTGGCCATCTGTTGGTATATCTCTACTGGAAAAATGTCCATTCAGGTTCTCTGTCCATATTTAATCAGATTATTTATTTTTGTGCTATTGGGTTATATGTTCTTTATATATTTTGGATATTAATCCCTTATGAGACACATGGTTTGCAAATATTTTCTCCCATTCCATAGGTTGCCTTTTCATTTTGTTGACTGTTTATTTTGTTATGCAGAAGCTTTTTAGTTTTGTATAGCCCCACTTGTTTATTTTTGCTTTTGTTTCTTATGCTTTAGGTGTCTTATCCAAAAACTCATACCAATTCCAATGTCAAGAAGTTTTCTTCTAGGAGTTTTATGGTTTCAGGTCCTATATTTAAGTATTTAATCCATTTCAAGTTAATTTTGTGATGGTATAAGGTAGAGGTCAATTTAATTCTTTTGCATGTGAGTATCCATTTTCTCCAACACCATTTATTAATTGAGAATACTTGTCAAATATTAGTTGGCCACATATGTGTGGGTTTATTTCTGGACTCTTTAGTCTGTTTCATTGATTAATATGTCTGTTTTTGTGCCAACACCATACTGTTTTGATTGCTATACCTTTGTGATATAGATTGAAATCAGGAAGTGTGATGCCTCCAGATTTGGCTTTTCTCACAACTGCTTTGGCTATTTGAGGTCTTTGGTTATTCCGTAAAAATTTTAGGATTTTTTTTCCTATTTCTGTAGGAAATGCCATTGGAATTTTGATATAGATTACATTTGATTCTATAGATTACTCTGGGTAGTATGGACATTTTAACAATATTAATTTTTCTTATCCACAAACACAAAATAACTTTGAATTTTTTTGTGTCTGCAATATCTTTGTGCAATTATCTCTGGTCAGTGGGGTTTTGCAGGCTATTTTCCCTGGCAGAGTGGTGCCACTGGTTGGACTCCACAATTGGGCAGGGCTGCAGCTGGGCTTGCAATTGCTCCTGCTTGGGTGGGGCCTCAGGCTGTGTTCCCAACCAGATGGTGTCTCTGGCTGCACTCCACATTCAGGCTAGAAACAGGCTAGTTGAATGGAGCCTCAGGTTTTGCTCTGGAACAGATGGGCCACAGGCTGTGCCCCAAAGTTGGGCAGGGCTGCAGGCTGGGCTTCATGATGGATAGGCTGTAGGATGTGCTCCATGGTTGCTGAGCATCTGTGGCCACACTTCCCAGAGGGCAGGACTGGATAGTATGTTCAGCAGTTAGTGTGGCTTTGAATTTTCTTCTCTGCCTGGGCAAGGCCACGGAATGGGTTCCATGGCAAGTCGGGCCCATTGACTGGGGCAAATCAGTTGGTACTGCAAGCTGAATTCTCTCAACAGATGGGGCCAACAGCTTAGTTCTGCAGATGCCCTGAGCTGCTGGCCAGGGTCTCTTCTGAGACACCATTGTGAGCACGAACCTGCTCCTCCAAGATCTGAGTGATAGTTGCTGTAAGTCCTGCCCCTTCCCAGGCTATATTTGATCCCCAGTCGTCAGGTCCTGCAGATTCCCACAGTGATCCCCTTGAGGCAAGACTCAAGTGGGCTTCCCAGGAAGCATTCCCCAAGTGCTGAGGAAGCTGGATGTTCACCTTGGGCTCTCTTTTCCTACTGGAGAAACTGTAGACCCAGGGCAGACCCTTCCGTGTAGTGCTGCACCAGCCCCAGAGAGAGACAATACAGTCAAAGTGAAATTGCTCCTCTTACCCTCCCAATGAGGTCATTGCTGGTCTCTGTGCTCCAAGAGGGCCCTTCAGCTTTACTGCCAGGTTCTAGGATTTTCAGAATAGTGTCTTGTGTATGGATAGTTGCCACTTGGTCTTCTGAGGGGGACTAAAATTGGAAATGACCTATGTTGCCATCTTAAAGACATCACCCAGTTTCTTTATTTGTGCAGTGAAACTTCATACTGTCTACTCTTCTGATACTCCATGCATGAGGGGTATGAATAGCATCACATATCTTATTGCCTAACTCAACAGCAGTCCCTCTCAGGCACCCATTCTCCCTACATGGTAGGAGATGTCTGAAGACTCTCACTCTTATCAACCATTAAATTAGCTAAGTCAAAGAGTTTAGTTCTAATTAACATTATTTTATAAAATATACATTTATTGTAGAAAGTAAAAAAAAATTAGAAAAATATAAAAAATGTAATAAAAACTAAGAATTAATCTTTAACATTTTGGTATATATCCTTCTAGACTAGATAGATGCATTTATAAAAAGAAAAAAATATAGAAACTAGAATAAGATAGTAAAAGGTAAATGTTCATATATAATTAGCATTATGCTATATTTAGAGTTCTATACCCATTTTTAATTATAATTATAGAAGAAACATTTTCAATAAACATTCTTCAGAAACAATTTTAACTGGATTCGCCATAATTTTAAATGTTCTTTATTGTTAGCTGTTTGGGTTCTTTGAGAATGCATTGAAAACTATAGATCACTTACAAGTGTATAAATATGTTATAATGATTACATTATAACAGTCCCAACTTGAATACTATTATCCTTTGCTCTGAAAAGATGGCCGTATTTTACATTAATATATGAGCAAATTACCTTAGTGGAGAGAATAATTTATTTGAAAATAAATTCCTTAACACCTAAACAAGTCAGTTGTTTTCTTAAAAGCCTGCTATAGAAAAACAGAATTACTCTAGAATAACTACCCACTTATTTTCTTACTCAAAGTTAGTTCCTAATGAATTTTTCTAAGTGGGTTGTGCTGTCTAATTTTATCAGTCTAATAAGAATCTATGCTTCACTTTTCTCACTGCTTTAGGAAGAAATCCCTGTGAACATGTCAAATGCATGAGTAAGTGGACAAATTGGCAGAGTGGGAGAGCACACACACAAAAGTGAGATGATGGCTGACCGATTTCCCTAATTACTGCAATTTTAATGAGATGATAAAGCCCTTGCTAAGGATTTCCTACGTTTTATTAGAAGTTAGTACTCTCTTTCTACTTGCAAAATAAGGGCAGCCCAAACTGACTCACAAAAGTGTCATATTCAGTTTACTGTTGACAGTGGCTGTTAGTGCCAAATGAACCAATAATGCCCAACATTGCTGAACATGCAAACAAAGCAAAGCAAAACAAAACAAAAAATTGTAAAAGGGGAAGTGATCTCACATGGTAAGCATGACAAGACAGTGAGGCCACACTGTCGGAATCTCACCTCTCCTTTAATTGTAGCCCCAAATCTACTCATCTGGGCTACTGAACCCACAAAAGGAACTGAATCATTTTAATTCTCTTCTAATTCTGCCACAGCACATCTTTCCAACCAGCAAAGATCTAAAGAATATGTTCTTTCTCACCTATACTACTTGTGTTTCACTTAATCCAGTTGACAGTCTTTATTCCTTATGCCTACTTTACTATTATTAGTTATTTAATGTTATTAGTTATTTAAATACATACCAATCATCTCTAAACCCTAAGTCCTATTATTTTCCTTGTAGGCTGCTCTTACAAAGCTTCACAATCATGAATAGTTTTCAGACTTTTCTGAAATCATTTTTCCAAATCAAAAAAATGAAATACAAACAAAGAACAGAATCATTATATGAATCATAAACCCCAAAACACTATCACTTTATTAAAGTTGTCTCCTTCCTTTTTATACTCACAATTTACTAATATCAGTGAAAAAGTGAAGTATTCATTAGAATTACTATCATATGACTTATGTTTTGACATGGGTGGGCCCAAATTAACAATCCCTCCACTGCTACATAACACCCAGGAATAAAGTACTGGAGTTAAAGTAGGTAAACTCTACTGTCCCTTCCACCCCACTTGTTCTCTACATAAACCTATTTTCTTTCTCTTTAATTTTTTATTTACTGATTTTAGAGAGGGAAAGGAGAGTGAAGAGAGGAAGAGGGAGAGAGATTGACAGAGAGACAGAGACAGAGACAGAGACAGAGACAGAGAGAGAAACATCAATTTGCTGTTCCACTTATTTATGCATTCATCGCATAAATGTGTCCTGACCAGAGATCGAACCCAAAACCTTGGGGTATGAGGAGGCCGCTCTAATTTGGCCAGGGCTGTATAAACCTATATTCTCAATAGGAAATTACCATTATATTATCATAAACTTTTAATTTATTACTCCTAAGCAAACTATTCCAGAAAGAGACACTGACCAGATTACGATGCTCAAATCACAGTTTATTGAATCAATTTAAAACACATAGTGAAAAGCAAGGAGAAAGAGATGGGGTAGGTTAAAACACTTAGGAGCAGATGTTAACTACATATATTGTGGTGATGATTTTGTAAAATATACAGATACTGAATCATTATGTTGTAAACTAGAACTAATACGTTATATATCAAATATACCTCAAAAACACACACGCACATGTGTGTGCACACACAAACACACTTAGGACAAGAGTGCAAGTGGGGTAGAAGGACCATACTACCTGAGTCCTTTGTTAGGCAATGTGTATGTACACTTTGTTCTTCCTCTCCCCCCAATACCATTCACCTTGCCAGGAATTAGCATTTGGCAGTCCTGGCCAGTGAGATCAGAGACAATCTGCTGTGGGGATTCTGGGAAAGATTGTCTTCACAGACAACAGGAACTTAGTAAGAACCACTTCTTTCTCTGTACATTTTTTCATCTTCATATAACTCTTAAATCCTTAGTGGCCTCTTAATGATTGTGGTGACAGTCAGTTTATAAAAACAAGCTAAAAGGATGAGAATGGAAGAGCAGAAAGATAGAACCAGAAAATTTGATGACTGTTAAGCCAGTGAATGAATTATCCCTGGAATGACCTACCTACAATATTCTCATTATATAACATTTTCCTCAATGTTGAAGGTATTTATGGTGAAATTTACTCTGTACATATTTTTTTTTAATATTGATTGAGATTATAAAAAAGATTTAATCCTCCCAATTCCTTAACATAACAAAACCCATAAATTTAGAGGTGTGATTAAATACAGTTTTGTCATACTCCAAAACTTATATTCATAAATATTATGCTAAATTGACCTGCTAATAATACCTTTGGTACATACAGTTCAAATGTTTTCATCTTGTTGGTTTCTATAAGTGGGTCTCTAGACCAGCCAACACCGGCTATGTTCTCACCTTCCTTTGTGTTTTAGTGTTTTCCCACCACCCCCAACCTCATAGCCTTGCTTGTGATCTTGTCTCCCTTTTGTTCCTTACCTACCTTTTACTCCTTCAAAAATTTTATATTAATGACACTAGGAAAAATCAAGTAAATCAACAGGATATATAATATCCATAACCCATTGTCATTCTTCCTTTATTAACTACTCATTAATTTTTTTTCATTTTGTCTTAGACAAATGAAATCATTAAGCCTTAATGACATCACTAACTAGTAGTTAGTAGAACTGGCTTCTTATTCATTGGACCTTCTTTATATGCTAAACATGGCCCAGGGGCGGAAATGCCTCCATAGGAAGGCACGCCCTTGAGAGAAACTCTAATATTCTTTGTGTTGGCACTGGAATCTTTTCTAAGTGACTTTGAGTTTCTTCACTTTTTTTTTTAAATGTTAAACCAACTGTTTATTCACTATCAGATTCTCTTGAGCCTTACACAAAATTTCTTCAACTTTAAGTGTGGGACTTGTGATTTTCATCCAGAAGACAGCAAACAGTCCTCGTAAAGACTTAGCTAAGTCATTTTGATACATCATGTGAACCTACAGAAGACCCAGCACATTTCATGGGGCACAGAATCTGCCTCCCTGGGAAATGCTGTCTCCAAGATTTGAGTAAGACTGTCAAGATAAATTAGCATTAAATGCCACATGCATTATTCCTTCAACTTTCAAGAGGTGAGAAGGAAGATTCAGCCTCTCTGCGAATGTTTGTCTTTTCCTATAGTGTCTTTTCACTTACAGACCAGAGAACACACATTTGAAAAATATTATAGTAGTACTATATTTATCTAGAAATCCAACTCATCTAAGGCATAGCAAAAAATAGGTACATAAGAAAATAAGGTTTCTGAAAAAAAAAAAGCACTAAGTATCAAAAATGTCCTTTTTCAAAATACTTTTTATTGATTTCAGAGAGGAACGGAGAAGGAGAGACAGAAACATCAATGATGTGAGAGAATCATTGATCAGCTGCCTCCTGCACAACCTCTACTAGGGAATCAAGCCACAACCCAGGCATGTGCCCTGACCAGGAATCCAACCGTGGGCTCCTGGTGGACACACAACCACTGAGCCCCACCAGTTGGGCTCACAATGTGTTTTCGATGAAAGTTACATACATCCCTTCTTACTCAGAACCCATATACTCATATTTTAGGCATTATTATAAGAAATTTGGTTAACTTGTTCTTGGTTCAAAATAGATGAAACTCACATCAGAGTGAATACATTGTTTAAGGAAGAGGAAGAGAGTGGTTTAATTAACATGCATATTCAGAGAAAGAAAAAAACATAAATAACAAGGAGAAGCTTGTTAATTGTTAACTAAGTTGAAAAAATCCAGAATATTTAGAAAAAATGAAAATACTAAATATATATATACACGAAACACAGCTAAAACATTTTTACTAGAAAAAAATTTTTACATTTAGATTCTCTTATTATTTAATAGACAATTAAAATTAGCCAGATTTGTGGAAAACACTGTTATAGTTTAAAATTTAAATAATACATACATAAAAGTAATAAAATTGAAAAAAGTTTCTAGTAAGCTTTAATATGAAATCTGCAGAATTAAACTGGAAAACCTTACCGATAACTATTTCAATAACAAATTTAAAAAAGTCATCCAAGAACTACTGTCCTTGAGTTGGGGGAGGAGGTCAGTGACACCTGAGGAGTCCTTTAGAAAAATCTTTCAAGCTTTCAAATTGACGATTTCCTTGTAATTGCTATTTAAAAGCCTAGAAAAAATCTGAAATTATTTAATAAAACAAATTTGGTCTTTCCTACTCAAATCTGTTTAATGCTAAAAGTCTATCTCACTTATGAATATAGATGTGAAAAAAAAATTTTAAAATGATGTACTAATATAGAGACTTTAGTTATATTATGTAAAATAACCCACTATAATTAAATGCAATAATTTTCCAATGGAAAGAAGTCATTTTAAATACCATTTTAGTTAAATAAGAAAAAAAAATGTGATAAATTTAGTAGACGCTAAAAAGACTGAAGAACAGACTATGAGACTCGACCAAGCCCCATCAAGCAGCCCTAGAGAGCAGTAAACTGATGGGAGGGTTCTTTAGGGCCATTAAAAGAGAAGTTGCTGACGTGTTTATTTCTGAATGCAGGGAACAAGAAGAAACACTTGCAGAGTCTGTGAATACAGGCAGCTGATTACAGTTGGGGGATGGCCAACAGCAGATTATGCTAAAGGGACTTGGTACCAAAAGGAACAAGAAAATAGGAAATACTGTTTATGAAGTGGACAGAATGGAAATAAAGGTGGGCAGACTGATAGTTAGGAACGAGGTCTATAAACAAGGGCCTAGGTGGCTCAGGGTTTTCCTTTTGTGTGGTCTTGTGGGCTTTACTTGGCTAAGAGTGGTTTCCTAAAATGACTGAACTATGCCAGAACAATTATCTAATGAATTCCAACACATCATTTTTTCATTAACATGACAAAGAATACCTTTTTGAAATAATAAAACATTTTAAAGGCATTCCTTTAAATAAAATATAATTCATGTTTATTAATATTGGTTTTAAAATTGTTTCTACAATAAATGAAAAAATGGAAGTCCTAGTTATAAAATAAAAAATAAAATAAAAATGCTGGAAATATGGGGGGAAAACAATCATTTTCTATTATTTTTATCTATGAAATAAAAAAACTCAACTAAAACAAATTATTTAATTTTAAGAATTTAATAAAGTATTAAGATAAAAATAAGCATACATGCAGCAATATGATTAATATGACCTAAAATATTACAGGATTTTCCTTTTCATTTGGAGAAATAAACAGTGCATATTGTTTCTAGATATGAATGCTTTATATAATATCAATTATTTTAATACACAGGTTTAATGAAAGACCAATCAATCAAAAATAGATATATATAGATACAAACATAAACAAAACTATAGACACATATATTCAGATAAAGATATAGCTGTAGATATAATTTATTTGACCAAAGAGAAACCAGAAATATCAGTTTATTATATAAACTGTCAAGATAAATTAGCATTAAATGCCACATGCATTTAGAAGCTCTCTTCACAATATTTTAAAGCCTAAAAATAAATTTGACTATCTATGATTTAATATATAAAGTACCTGCATTATCTTACTCATAGAGATTACACTCACTATTTCAACAATAACTTCAGTGTTCCTCTTTATCAAAAGCTACTGTCCCCATATTTCTAATTTCCTTATAAACTCTTTATATGTCATCCTGAAACCTCAAACCAAATATAGAAAAAATTAAAATCTTCTCTCCTTAGCCTATGTCAGATAAACCTCACAGATAATTATTCTTTTTGAAAATATTTGCTAACTGAACTATTTGTGCATAAACTTGATCTTAACCTTGATTCACATTCATACAAGTATTAGCAATTTATAACCTGACTTCTGCTGCCAACAACTTACTGAAATCATAGATAAATCCTAAATACAAAATCCAATAACCTTTTCTCCCGGTTCAACCTTCTTGACTTCTCAGCAGCATGCTAAATTTTTCCTATGGTATTAGGAGTATGGAGAAAGTAAGCCAAGGTAAGGGCTTCTCTTTTAGATGGGTGGTCAAGGTGGGCCTTACTGGTCAGCCCAATAGACAGATTTGGATTTGACCTATAAATTTAGCTACTTTTACTCCCTTAATAGTGAAGAGCTAGGTAGGGCTTATAAAGAGACATAAGGAGAAATGAGTTTAGGATTTTTCTTCCTGCTACATTTTTTTAATTCATATTACTTCAATTATTAATGAGGTTAAACCTTTTCCCATATGTGTCTTGGCCATTATTGTGTGTGTGTGTGTGTGTGTGTGTGTGTGTGTGTGTGTGTGTGTGTGTTCTATCAGGAAGTCCTTTTTGATCACCAACCAAAAGTGATTTAATCTTTTTAGAAGTTAAATAGGATTTTATTCGTGCCTCTTTTGTACTTTTCATACTCTACTTAGTACTTAAAATATTTTTGTATTTGTCTTATCTTCAAAGGAAAATTCTTCGAGGACTGAAATTATTTCCTTAATCTGCATCACCCTTTTTGACATAACTTGCTATGTTATAGGTGCTAGGATTTCAGTAAGTTTTTCTTTAATTATGCTGAATCATGAGTGAACAGGGATCTGACCTCAGCCTAATCTAGTCTTTTCCAAGACTTTAGGTAGTCTTGTTTTACTCTGTTGTAGAGTTCAGAAATAGTTTGTGTCCTGTGATAGTATATAAATTACAGGAAATATTGTCACATCATTTTAAATTTTCTTAATGTTACACACAAGTTTATTTCAATGTAGCATGTTCTTCTGATTTCTAATTATCTTTGCCTAAAGACCTCATCCCTTCTTGTCACTAGTTTTATCTCTAGATTTTTCATTTGCCCTTTGTTCACACACTGATGCTATCTACCCTGGCAGGGACTGCTGTGCTCACCAACCTACTTCCAAGCTCATTGCTAGGCCTTAACAATTACACCTTCCCCCAAATTTGTACAAAGCCCCAAGGAGCCACTTAAAATGCAATTATGTTAAATAAAATGATTATATTGTATTAATAACATAATAGTATTAACATCCAAAATATAAACATAAAATAAATCAGGTTGCTTACCTTAGCATTATTCTAACTATATAAATATAAATGTAGGGAACATGTTACTAATTAAAGCTAAGCTACCTTGTTGTTAGAAATGGTCAGGGTAGAATCTGTTTCTTTATGTCTTAACATCATGATGTCTAGAGACTTGAGCTTTATATTCAGTGGTCATTACTACCTAGGATCCTCTGATATAATAAAACAGGAAAGAAGAGTACGCTTGAATAGACACCAACTAGTCCCATCCGTGGGTTTGAAAGAGCTGAACCTTATCAGGCAGAAAGAGGACAATAAAACTGGGTTCTGTGAGTCCAACAAGTCTGTGCAGAGCTGGTTACCACAGTGGCAGCGAGAACAAAACTAACAGCCAAGAGCTCAGGAGACAGAGGAGGTCAAAGGATGCCAAGTGGTGCAAAGGAGGTGGCTGATACAGATCCCCTTCCAGTGCTCAGCTGTGCCTAATGATTAGAATCTGGAGCCTGGTGTCAGAGATTAGGCAAACGGATCTTTTGCACAGAGAATGCAATTTGAACAGGGCTCTTTCTACTTCTGTTACATAAGAAAGCCTATCCTTGAGAAATAGTTAGCTATCCCTTGACACATAGCTGAATTTATTGTAAATAACGTTGGTAACAACAGTGCTAAGAAATTAATTCTTCTCCTAATAAGGTCCTTAATTTGGGGAAAAGTTAATTCAGTAATAACATGGATAGGACATTTATTTATCCATCTCTATTTCCTTATGTGTTCTTCCTTTTAAATATTCTTAAAGTTAAATTTAATTTTAAAGTTACCTTACAGTTCAAAGTTAATTTGTCCAAATTGCAGACTTTATAAATTAACTTTTTAAAAATATTATGTCTATCTCAATTTGTAAGATGTGGTGACCAAACTGCTTTTTTTTAAGAAATTTTCATAAGCGGTTTTTTGTCTTCTCTTGAAAGCTATTAAAGAATAAGGAGCAAATTCAACCCTACACTTGCCATAGATGAGGTGATCTCAAATGTCATTTTACAGGTTATACCCGAGAGTGACTTTATTTATTCCTCCCTACTATTTCCTGTCGTGTATGAAATGACTCATTCGGTCTTTGCCATTCCTGAATTCATTTCCTGCCCAAGGATCAGAAGTGGTTGGCTCCATCTGAGCTTCCTCAGGGTCTCCTGCACTGTCAGAATGTCAAGGCCAGCAGGGTTCCAGTATCACTTACCCTTTATGGGCTATTGTTCCCACCAACTATATTGTTGTTTAAGGTTGTCATCTAAAGGGCATGTAAAATTTATGGCTAATTTAATGGTCAGGACCAGAAACCTGTTAGAAACTATCACATCCTTTTAAGGAAATTATAAAGCTAATCCCAACTTGCAGCCTACAAAACTTACCAGACTAGATCCAAATCCAGGGGAAATTAAAACCAAAGTGACACTGGCTACCAATCATTTGAGACTGATAGAAATAAGAGAAATATACATGGCTTACAGTACTGGGAGTCACGGAAATATCTTGTTCTTTAACATGGAAACATATCAAAGTTTTCAGAAGGTAATCATATTGATATCTCACATGAGAGTCTAAAACAGAGAAGGGCAACTTTTTAGTAGTAATTTCTTCCATCAGAGGAGGACAGGAGAGTTTTTATCTTCTAAGGAAGTAGGTGTTTTTTGCAGATGTAATTAGTTAAGGATCTTGATGAGCCCCTGAATGCAGATGGATGAGTCCAAATGAATGTGTTGGCAAATCCAAGGCCAAGGAACCCTTAAGGTAAAATAGTGCCCCTACTTTGAGTTTCAAGAATAGCAGAACAAAATTGAAAGGACAGGATGCTACACAGAACAAGTGCACATGTCAGCACCACAATCCCATCTCTCAAGCATCTCAAGGCCCATTTTATGAGTAGGAACAATAGCTGGTCCCTGTTCCATAAAGTGCCAAAGTCTAGGCATAAAAAGATGAAGTGCCCATGGAATTAAACGGGGCCCCTTGGGTTTTGATATCTGGTATAAAAAATATTTTTGATCAATTGATTTTTTTCTTCTATATCTTGTTAGCAATGTAAATTATGATTATGTTTTAGGATGTCTATGAGCTCTACTTTACACTACATAGAGACTGGACTATAACCAAACTTCTTAGTGTTTTTAAGATCCTTCATAATTTGACCCCTTTATATGGTTTTAGTTCTTTCTCAATTTCACCCCTTGACTCTGAGCTTCAGAAAAATCTAAAGCACTTTTAGGTTAGGAAGCACTGTGCTGGGTGTTAGTTATAGTCATTCCTGTCTTCAAGGAAATCCATGAGAGTTATAATAAGTACAATAAAAGCTACATATGTACAACACAGTACACCTAACTCAGTCTTGGGGTCATAGGATGTTCTCCAGGGAAAACGTCTAGAGTAACATCTGAAATGTAACTAATGGTTAGGCAATTGAGGTAGTGCAGGCAAGTATTCTTTATAGAAGAAACAGCCTGTGCAAATGCTCAGAGGTCAGAAGTTCCTTAGAGACATTACAAACATTCTTTATCTTGTCCATAGTTTCAATTTGTCCATGGTATCAAAGTGCCAATTATTGATGGTAAATTTGAGATGAGTTCTAAATATAAATTTCCCCCCTAGATTCTCTTAAATTTCACAAGTTTACTATGCCCAAACTCATTATAAGAAAACAAGAAAAAAAGCCTACAAAATGAAGAGTGGGATGATATGTATGTATCATTTTGTGAATTACTATCCTCTAAGTACAGTATTCTTTCCTAAACTATAATGCCTGGCCCCATGTAGCTCTGTTAATTGTTTTATTTCACTCACTGTTCAAACTGTTCTCACGCTTCATTAGATTGAAAGCCTGTGGCCTCTAAGAAAGACAAGTCCTGAAAGCAAACTTGGCTTTGAGCAGCTGTTTCTCTTCTATAATCTTTTATATTTCATACAATTCAGGTTCATTGGTCTCCCAGACAATATCCTCATTCAACAACAAAAAGCAACGCAGAAACAATGTTCTCAACCATGTGTGCTAAAAGCATGACATCTCCCCACCTCCATTTTGGCCTGACCCCTCTCATCTATCATCCCTTGGCCTCATTCCCAAGTTCTTCTAGTCATCCCCTATGCTACTAGAAAAATGTGTTGGATGAGAACTTGGCAAAATATGATCCTTCTTTAGCTAAATATACATGTGTAATAAACATATGTGTTCAGAAAAGAAGTAGGCAGAACTAATTTCACATATACCACAGTGGCACCACATCTGGTCTCCATAAATGTCAGTTAAAGAGAGATTAGCCTGATGCTGGCCCAGAGGCCAGAAACTCTTGTGTGTTCAATTTCAGTCACTTTCTTTTGACTCACAATGTGATGCTTCACAAATATTTTACCCTTTTGGCACTCAATCTGCCTCTTCTGTTAAGTAGCAATAGTGTCTAATAGTCTTTATTCTCCCACTGTGTGTACTAGTAATTCTTAATTTCTGTATGTAGTTTTACTAATTTCAATAGGTGTTCAGTTTAGAGGGAGAAAGGAAGTACACATGCATGAAAAAAATAGAGTTCTTTCTGGTTTGCAAAACTACTTGATTAAAATCAGGATATGTCTATTTTGAATGCCAAGTCCTGATGGTAAACTAGGCTCACACTTTTACCTATCACTCATAGTATTAATGCTCTACTCCAAAAAATAAAATACCATGTCATTACTCTGGAAGTTTTGCTAGAAAATATCAACATCCTTCAATTTTATTTTTTAAATATATTTCCTTTTCTAAGGCTCCAAATCCAAACATATAGATCAGTCCTTTTTTTTAATTTCCAACAGTAAATAAATTCTGATTCTGATTATCTTTATGTGCTGCCTGACTTTTTTTAAAAATAAAAGTAAAAATTTTAATAGGAATAAAAATTAAAATCTGTGGTAATATTTTTCTTCAGAAGAGTTCAAAGAAATCTAAAAATACTCTTTCAACCATTTCTGGTTTTCTAATTTAAAATGATGCATCATGCCAGAGCCACAATTGTTTCTTATAAAATTATTCACAAACAAACTTTAGTATCAGCACTTATAAGTCATTTCCTATGATTTCTGAATCATTTGGAGAGTAGTTATGCATCTGTGCATAAATAAATGACCTAAATTATTTTAATTTCTGATTCATCACACCCCATCCTACTTTTATATTTAGCTCTTTTTTCTTTCAAATTTGAATGTCAACATGGAGCAAGGTCATGCATAAATAGTCTCCAACCTATGGCTTTCTTGTATACTTCCCCAATGAGATTTTTGCATCATTTATTTGAGGTCTAAGCCATATGGCTTTGTCGGTAGATATACAGATTCTTGAAGCTGGAAAGAGATCTCAAGGTTGACTAGTTTCAACCTCCTAATAATAATAATATATTTTTAAACTCCCTGGCATGGAATTCAGACTCTGAACAGTTCCAGAACAGAGAGCCCACTAAATCACAAAGAAGCCAATTTCTCTTAGGAGACTTTATCTGCTCTTCCCAAGGCCTTCGAGAACAACATTCCTCCAAGCTGTTGCATGACTTGCTCCCTAAATACACTCAGGGATCTGCTTTAATGTCACCTTCTCAGAGAGGCTTACCAGTCACTCTCTATTTTCTTATCAATTTTTACTTTTCTTCACAATACTTATTGTTACCTGACATTACACTATATGTCAATTTGTGATTATCTGATGCAACACATAATATAAGCTCTAAAAAATCCAGGGACTACAGTTTATTACCACTCTATCCCCAATGCCTGATACATAGTAGGTGCCAGAAATAGTTGCTGATTGATTGAATATTAAGCTTTAATGAGCATCCCAATAGCTTTCACCCACTGATCCAAATTCTGCTTTTGGGAATCAAATACAAGCAAATATTCTTCTACATAGCCAATATTCAGATATTTGAAAACAACTTTCAAACTTTTTTCTTTCAGAACTATAGTACATCAGGCAGTAGAGAGTGCGTTCAAGGGCATGATTTTAAAATGTAATTTTATCATCTCAGAACAATCTACCAGAGAAGTTAACTTGGGGGACAGACTTGAGACTTACAGATATTAGAGATGATACTGTGATTTGGGATTAGGAGGTGGAACCAGGAAACTGGGGAAAAAATCCAAACTATTGTCACTTCGCCTTTTTAAGGAAATACAGAAAATGAAGCACTAAGTCAGTACAAGAGCTTTTTGATGGTGTACTGTAAATTCTGTATTGTAGGAACAGCCACAATATTAATTTTTTTCTAGACAAAAGTTTTCAATTTTACCTGGGGAATTAACCTCTAACCCTTAATTTCTTTATCTGTAAATTCAGGAGGTAGACAAGATTATCTTCAAAGTTACTAACAGCTTTGAAATCCTTATAGGCAACTTTCATCTAGTTAATAAGTAATGCCTGTAAAGAACAAAGAAAAAGTATTTTGCTGAGATTAGAGATGAGGAGATGGGGCCGAGGACCTGAGAGACATGAAAAGTTTTAGAATAGCCTTGCTCAGAACTAGCTAAGGAAGTTTAAAGATAATAGAAAAGAGGATAACATGCATCCATGAAGAGCTCATTTAGAGATGTGGAGTTAGAGTCAGCTAACACCACACAGGTTGGGCGCTTTCTCTACTGAGGTTCTATGGAGCAGGAGAAGGAGGGAGGAGCATATTGTGTGAGTGGCCCAGGTCTAAGGCTGGGCGAAGTGGAGGCCATGGAATTTTAATGCAATCACGATGCTGATGTTCTGGTCTTGGAGTACATCTTGGATAGGAAATAAGTACATCAAAAAAGAACTAATAAATTGGTCAAACTGAGGGAAATTAGATAGAGAATAAGTTTGTTAACAACTAAATACATTTTAGCAAATTGGAATATGCCTCATAACTATTCACATTTTGATTGATGCATGCAATGTATATTATTTTTCCCTTTTCTCTACTCTTTATCAGTCCTGACTTTCAAATAATTTAAAAAGTAATTCTAAAATGTCACTCTCCTTGGGGTATCTTAACTTTTTATTCTACTTTTTAATAATTCTGTATTTGCAAAATTCTCTTTATTTCCTATTCAAGTGTCAAAAAATGTTATCAAATGACTAAAATTGGGTATTGCACATTATCCACACATTTGGTGTATATACCCATCTCTTTCCAGTTTTTCTACATATCTTTCTTACTAAAGGAAGCACAGCCAATTCCCAATAATTGATGATAATGGAGGATGGTACTAATATGGATAAAATTTATCCACAAACCTCACTTTTGACAATTGTTTTATCCTCTTCAACAAATATTTTATATGAGTTCCTAATGCTAACAAAATTATTTGGCTTTCAGTCTCATCTGCTTACCAAAAAAGGCAAGCAGCCAAGAGTCAATGAAGGTGAAGTGTGGAGAGTCAGCCACTTAGCCTATCTTCAGGGGAAGTGTCTCCTGGGCTCACCTGTGTCCTGATTTCTTCCTGCCTATAAAAGCTTTACTCACTTCCTTTGTTCTTCAGAAAGTCAGCTAGCTATATTAATTAAGCAACCTTCAACACACTGGCCAAATTTTTTTCATTTACCTTCTTCATTTTCTCCCTAGATTACCTTCATCTTCTCTTTGGAAAACAAGTCCAGCACTGGGGTCTCAAACTTGAATTATCACAGCACCCTTTGTCCACGTTGCCAGTCCTCTTTGCAGATCTCCACTTATCATTATCACTTTCCCTTTCTAAAACAATGAGCACTTCTGTAATGATTAGACTGTGGCCCAGGCTTCTTCACCTTTCCTTCCTTTCAAACATCCACATAAGGACCCTGTCACCAAAATATTTACTGATTGCAGCAATTCCTTCCTCAAGTTCCCAATGAGCCTTCTTCCCCTCTGCCAACACTATCTTCCACCAGATAAAGACATTGTTACCTGGAGGAAACCAGTTTCCTGTCTGCAATTTGCTGAGTCACATCTTGCCAATACTCTGCTATGATCATCCAACTCTTTTTTCCTATTTGCACCATAACCTACATATAGTGCATCTCCTCATTCAGCTCTTTATGGTTTCCTCAGCCAAAATACAAAGTTCAACTTTTTCATCTAGGTGCTTCCTTCAATTTCCCACCCTTCATCCATCAGATCAATATTCTTTTCCCACCAACTCACCCGCTCACTCCTTTACTATTTTCACTAGTATCTCTGGAGTAACATAAGCAAATATGATCATCCCACACTTCACAGTTAAGAATACAGAGGCCTTGAAAAGATAGTTAAATTACTTAAGATTGCAGACTAGACAAGCATTAATGTATAGGTGGTGGTGACTCACTGCAGTCATGATAGTAACATTTATGTCCTGAAAACAGAAAATGTTGCAAAACATCTTGTGAATGGATTTTACCAAGAATTTAGATAAATATTTGCCTAATTCTCCACTGGTCCCCTCTCCATCTGAGCACAGATGTTTATACGTCTTTAGCCCCAACCCAAAGAGCCCAGGCTAGAGCAGTATAAAAACACAAGGATACATTCGCCTGCCCTCAGGCCTCCTTCCCCAGAACTCAAGCGTCCAGCCTGTCCCAGGCCCTGGTGAATGAGAATAATCTTCCTTAGAGTTGCTTGACAGACACATCTTTGCCATAATTTTATCTTCAACATAAGGTCTTCCTCTTCTTAATCTCCACTTCTTCTCCTTTCCATTAAAAGTAACTTAGCAAGACACCCATGAAAAACACACATGGTGTCTAAATAAGACAAAGGAAAATCGTTTGGGCAAAAATAAAAAGGATCCCAAATTAATTATATAGAAAATATTCCTTTATTAACTTTTGGTCGAGAATATTTTTGTATATTTTCAGAAAACAACTCCAAGACCATGTGGGTTCCTGCAATAGAGAGGAATTGACAGGTCTCCTCCAAGACAAGAGGAGAAACAGTCCAGAGATGGAAGACGCTGACGACGCCTTCCCATGCTAGCAGACAGCAGCTGTGCGTCGCTGCAGGTTGCCTAAGACCAAACCAGAGAGGGTCAGACCTGCATTGCCACCATGTGCCCACCATCCAGATATCATTGCTGACATGTACACATAAGGAACTGTTCGACATTGAAACGGGGACTCAGAACTGTTGGACATTGAAATTGGGACTCAAACATTTTTTGTTGTTATATGTTTATTTCTAGTCTGTAGAGGCAAGATTTTTTAAAGGAAAGAAATGGGGGGGGGGAATAGATACAGAGGCAAAGAAGCATTGAACAGACTGTCAAGCTACAGCGGGAAAGCAGGGGAGGTTGGGAGGGGGGTGCTGTAAGAGATCAACCAAAGGACTTGTACGCATGCATATAAGCATAACCAATGGATACAAGACACTGCGGGGGGGGGGGGGGGGCAGGGGGGAGGTCAATGGGGGGAAAAAAGGAGACATATGTACTACTATTTGTAATACTTCAAACAATAAAAAAAATTTAAAAAACATAATTCTGCTTTAATTAATACAATAAAAATAAAATAAAGTAACTTATAGCAAAGTCAGAAAAGTAACCTAGTATTTTACATAAAGATCTCTCAAATATATGGAGACTGTCAGTATCCTGCTTTGCAAAACGCTAAGCTATGCTTATATTGCACTGCTTTAAATATTCAACTTCACATTTCCTTAGACAAAATGATGTATAACATGTAATAACATTTTTCTTAAGCAAGATTTAATCTAATATATTCTATCTGACAGTGTACTGCAAAGTGCATATATATAGGATCCAGAAAAGAATATGGATTCCTAGGTAAGAATACTTTGCATTAGTTCTCCATTGCTGCATAACAAATTATCACAAGCTTGGCAGCTTAAAACAAGAAAAAGTTATAAACTCACTGTTCCCAAGGGTGAGTACTCCAGCACATTTTTACTGGGTCTTCTGCCTACAGGATCACAAAACTACGAAGTGTCAGCCTGTGATTTCATGTGCAACTTAGGTATTCTTCTAGACTCACTGGTTGTTGGCAGAATTCCACTCTTTGTAGTTACAGGACTGAGATACCATCTTTCTTCCTGGTTGCCACCTGAGACCCACTACCTGGTTTCCTGTCATGTGGCCCTCCCTGCAAAGTGGTATGTTGCTTCTTCCCAGTAAAACAACACTTCTCTTGCTTTGAATCTCTCCCTCTATGCTATGAAAATGAAATCTTATCCTATATAATAAAAGGCTAATATGCAAATTGATCAAACAGTGGAACGACTGGTCGCTATGACATGCACTGACCACTAGGGGGCAGACGCTCAATGCAGGAGCTGCCCCCTGGTGGTCAGTGCACTCCCATAGGGGGAACACCGCTCAGCCAGAAGCCCTGAGCCAGGCTCACTGCTGGCAAGTGCAGTGGTGGTGGCAGGAGCCTCTCCCATGGGGAGCGGGCCTAACCCATCCATCGGATATCCACCGAGAGCTCCCAGACTGTGAGAGGGCACAGGCCAGGCTGAGGGACCCCCTGCCCCCTGAGTGCACGGATTTCGTGCACCGGGCCTCTAGTATGACATAATATAGCCATGGGAGTGACTAGTCCATCATTCATAGGTCCCACCCACAATCAAGCAGAGTTGATTGTATAGGAAATGTACCACTGTCAGGTGGGAGCTGCAGGGGAGGATGTGTTAGGATTTGGTGGCCATCTTAGAATTCTACCTATGAAAATGGTTCATACAGGAGTTGCTTCTAGTAGATACCTGAGTCATCCATTTTTCCTGAGGTTATCACAGATGACATTTAATCAGATTAGGCAAATCACAAGTGCAGCAATCGCTGTTCTATTGACTGTGAGAGTCCTATAGAAACTGTTGTTCATAAATCTAACATTATTCTGAAGGTCTACGAGAGAAAGAAAATTCAGTAAGTTATGAATGGGCACTAACTATTTCCATGTTAAAGCTACTGAGCATGGAGGATTCTTTGTGCTGATAATACTAGCTAAGCTTTGAGGAGAAAATACAGAACATAAACCTCCAAATAGTCTAGTACTTTTAAGGCCATTTGGGGCATGAATTATCAATAGCCTACCATAAACCCTTCTAAAATTTTGGGCTTAGCAGAAATTATGATGTTTGAAAGAAATCAAAATAAGTCTTCCTCATTAGTATTCTAAAAGTGCAGGATAGCAAAGCTCACAACTACTCCAGTCTATGATTGCATATATATAGACAAAGATTAATAAAAATGTGTCAGGGAAACAGATCCAATTTGCAAAGCTAACTTCACATTAAGTAAAATGTAGCATTTTTCCTGTTTAATTTTTTTTAAATTATTGGGTAAAATTTTTCACAAATCCTACTAAGTTATAAGACATTTTCTTTTCACAGTATGTGTGTTTTAAGCTTCAAATATGAATGATTTTGATAGTGCTAGCTAAGTCCATTACAGCAGCAGCAAACTAATGTTGTCTCCTTAAACTGTGAACCAGCCTTCCCTAGGATACTGACCCCAATCCTCATTCTGCCCACTGCTAATCCATGGCTACCATTACTTACACAGCAACAGAGCAGGAAGAGGCTGGTTCGACACAAATTCAAGAAATAACTCAATACACTATTTGGTAGACACCAGAGCAGTCGCTTCATCTTTGAAATTGAAGGGATCACATTCATATCTGAACCTTAAATTAAATGCTGCAGGTTTCTTCTCATTTAGTATTTTCTAGTTTCTGCAGCTTGTGCCAATTCAGTTAGAACTAAGAATTCTGGCAGTTTGCTCTTCCTCGGCTTAGGTTTTGGAGGCTCTTTCCATACCATGGGACCTGTTCCTGTCTAGCATTTCATTCCAGTTAAGGTCTGTGGGAACTCATGAGTCAGAGATGATACTGGTTCTGAGAAGAGCCTGGCTTGCTGGCATTGCTTATACTTGGCTCTTGGCTCTTGAACTTCTCAACAGTGTCCAGCCTTCCACAGCAGCATCCAAGTCGGTCCAGACCTCCTGAGGATTTATGCAGCCAATCTCACTGCTCTTGCTCTATTCTCAGCATTCTCTAATGTCTGTGGCTCTTTGGGTGGTGGTAGATCCAAAAAATGCCTTCAGATTGCTCCTAGTAAGTGTTTGGTTCTATGCTATTCCTGCACATATGTCTGTTATTCCTAGCTATACAAATCACAGATTAGGAATCTTTGTGTTTGAGAATTTACCATCCACATCCCATCTCTTTATTTCTTAGTGTCTGTGGAAGGTAGGGGAAAATTAGATGGGGGTAGGTTTTGGTTCATGTTTAGAATTTCAAAAGGATAAGTCAGGCGACAAAGAAAATAACATAAGCACATTTTCTATACATAAGAATATTCCAGAAGGATATACAAGAAACTGTAGCCTTCAGAGAAGACAAGAGAATTGAAGAGATTATTTATTATATTATAAACATATATTATTTTGTTCTATTAAATGAGTTCTATCCATTCATTTTATAAAAATTTGTGCAGTTAATGTTTTCCATTAAAATGAAAATAAAACTAATAAATAATAAATACTCAAAAGAAGTCCAATGTTGGTTTGATTTAAGGGGACAGGCAACTTCATGGATGTGAATCTACATTGATTAGCGCTAAAGTGACAGACCACCTCCCATTCTGCAGGAAGGAGCATTTCTTCTTCATTCAAATAAGACCTTGCCAAACACTCTTCTGGGTGCTATAAAGACTCACATAAAATACCTCCCACTGTTGTTGTGTCCTAGGAAGCAGAGATGTGACAGGAACATGAACCAAAGAGTAAATGGTTAAATGTCAGACTCATTTCTGGCACTGAACACACAATAGTTGGAAGCATACTGTTATGGGTTGAATTGTGTCTCACTCCCTGCCCCCTCCCCCCAAAAAAGGTTTATTGGAGCCCTAATCTCCAGTGCCTCAGAATGTGACCTTATTAGGAGATAGGGTCTTTACAGAGTCATTAAGTTAAAATGAGGTCATTATGGTGGGCCCCAATCCAGTATGACTAGTATCCTTATAAAAAGGGAAAACTGGAACACAAAGAGAGAAGATGATCTGAAGACATTGGGAGAGTGCCGTCTATGAGCCAGGAGATGCTGAGGCTACCAGAAGCCAGGAGAGGCTTGGAACAGATTCTCCCTCACAGCCTTCAGGGGGAACCAACTCTGCTGACACCTTAATTTCAGTCTTCTAGCTTCCACAACTCTGAGACAATAAATTTCTCTCGTTTAAGCCACCTAATTTCTGGCACTTTGTTACAGCAGCCTTACAAAACTAATATACACACATTATTTCACTAATAGCTGGAATGAAACTAAACCTTTCCTCCCAACCCAACCACAAACTAGCCTTGAAAATAGAAAGAATACAAATCTATGCAGGTAAAATGTGTGCTCATTATCCTTTCTCGTCAGTGGTTCTCAACCAAAGGAGATATGCCATCCAGGAGACATTTGCCAACATCTGGAAAAACTTTCAGTTGTCCCAACAGGGGAGTTACTGTTGGCATCTGGTAGGTCTAGGGGCCAAGGAGGCTGCTAAATATGATTCAATACACAGCACAGCCCTTCACAACAAAGACTCGTCTAGCCCAAAAGTTCAAAATTGCTGGCTGATAAACTCTGTTTCTGACCATATGAAACCAATTTTTTTCTTTATACATAATATATCCTTTTCATTCAACAGAGTTGAATGCCTACTGTATTTCATACACACATTAAAAGACATTTATTAAAATTTATATTTGTTTAGTATCATGAACAGCAAGTACACTGTGGCAACACCATATGACTGAAAGTGCCTTTTCTGTAAGTGCCATGCCTGTCTGCTTACTCCACCCTGTTTATGATTTAATGTGAGGGTCATTATTCTGGTTGTTTGCAATCTGGTTAAAGTAATATATCACTCCTCCCATGTCAGACCTTCTAAATCATCTCTAATAAATTAGTATATCTGAAGAAAACCACTGCTCAGAAGGTGGTTTTAGATTCCCTATTATTATAAAGCTTGTGGGAGGTGACCCAGGCTGAGAGAAATGAAATTAATAGACAAGCTGCTGCTCTTTTCTGATCTGACAGGATTCAGACCACATATTCTGTGGTTTCTCTCCTGGTCTTCTGTGTAGTCTTCCCAGGATAGTATGTCTGCTTCCTATCCCATAAAGGGATTAAAGCCTTTTCCGCTCATTTGAAATATGTCTAAATCCTTTTATTCAATTGTCCAAAAAAAAAGTAAAATACTGATTTTTTTTTCTTTAAAGAATGTGTAATGTGTTAATAGGCTTTTTCCCTCTTTGATGAATTTGGATTCAAATGACAAATGGAGATGGTTAGTGAAAAGATATCCACATTAACCAATGAGTATTTGAACTTGATGGACAGTTTTTCTGAAAATGAAGAAATAAATAGACAATAAATTTCTCTCATTTAAGCCACCTAATTTCTGGCACTTTGTTACAGCAGCCCTACAAAACTAACAGTTTCTAAATTACCCAAAAGATTGGAATGAAATGCTTTGGCAGCTTTTCTCCATGCATGTCAGCATTTGCTCATTTATTCTTTACTTGCCATACTTTAGAACGGTTTCCTACGGTTTTTGACCAGGAGGAAATCTGAACAGTCCATGCTGCTGATGAAAGGTGACTACTTTTTTCCTCATAAATATTTTAAAGCCATTGACCTGATTCACAATGACTAAAGTGATGGGTTTAAATATAAAACTTCACAAGTAATGGTTTGTTGAAGACAAAAGAAGCATTCACAACATAATCGAGGAGTAAGCATTGCCTATGTTAAGCACAGTAAAAATGGTGCATAAACTTATAACATTGAATGGTATAAGTCCCATGAAGAGCTTGAAAGGAATGAAGAGTGCTTGCAACCCCCAGAGGAAGGTCTACTTCTTTTTAATTATATATGTTTTTAATGGTTTTGCTGCAACTTTGGGATGCTGTAAACAAAGGAAAATAATACATTTAAAATGCCACTGAAAAAGAAGTTTGTATGTGTCTGTTTATTTACTTGTTTGTCTGTCTCCTGGGAGCATGAGATCCTTGAGGTCTTCTGTCAAATACCAATCTTGCTTCCAAAAAAACAGGATTTCCTCAGGGAAAATAAGTAAATCCTTTCACCAGCAGAGAGTCAGGAGTAAACTGAAGGATGGCAGGGGATGCATGGAGTGTGTAAGCTTCAATGTGGATGCTGTCAGCATAAATTAAGTGTGGTTAGTAACAGAGAAAGAGCAGTAGGCTTTGAACTGAAAAGCAGATGAGAAAATAAGACAACGGTGTGTAAAGTTTTTAAAAGCGCTGCCTGTTGGGAAAAGAAATGTGCAGAGATTTTATTGTAGTGCAGGACACAGAGCATGAAGAAAGGGAGACTTCCAGGCGGGAAAAGTCAAGCAGAAATGAAAAGTACAGGACAAAGGGTCATGAATGTCTGAGGAGTCACAGCAAAGACAGCGGAGCCTTGTTAAAAGAACTGATATTGAATAGAAATTGAATGAAGCTCAAAAGGAGTCTAAAAGCACCCTCCAATACAGAGAAGGCAACAATAGATAAAGATACACAGGTCAGAAAAGCAGCTTTGAAACACTGGCTTACCCAACAGGGTTTATTCCACTAATAATAGGAGCCAGAGAACTACTATAAATTCCCTGATGAGAAGGGATTAATGATTTAAAACTAAACTGACATCTCTATAATATGCCTCTGATTTATTGTATTTAAGTGCAAGTCTTAGTCTATTCGCTTACTGTCAAATCATCCCTTTTAATTAAAGCTATCCTTTAAATTCTCTAATCAATTTAGCATCTAAGGTAGGAGTGCTTGAGTGGACCCTGCAGATGGAAGTGATGCTCGTACATAACCACACTACTTTGGTTAATTCTGTTTACATGCTTACCTAAGTAGTAGAGATAAAAGGGCGGATGGTTAAATAACCAGCACTTCAAAATGGATGGTTACCTGGCAGGATTTTTTTTTTCACTTGAAAAACTCTCATCCATCGAAGGTGATGAATTCACAAGCATTCAGAGAGATGGAACTGGTCTGCTCATTCCTGCTTCGCCCTGCTTGCGATATCCCTTATCATGTCGGTTAGAGTCAATCAAGAATCATTCAGTGGTAGCTGACTGCCTGTGTTATTTCTGGCACAACAATGGGTAAAACATGGACAAGTTCCACATTGGGTTCTAGCAGCCAATGGAGGCATTCTTGGACAAATACGTTATACTCCTGTGGGGCTCATTTTACAGAAGTTATTTATTCATTCACTCGCCTCTTACTTATTGAGTGAAAACCTATAATCTGGCAGATACTGAGCACCTGGGATCTGGGCTAAATTCTAAATGCAGATCCCCTTGGTTCCTAAAACCACAGATTAGCATAACTAAGTCCTATTGGCAGTGAGAGGCAAGAGTAATCACTTCTAAATGGGAAGTCCAGGAAGGCATCTTCGAAGAGCTAGAGTTGGAATTGGTTGGAAGTACCTCAAAATGCAAACGTGTGAAGGAAACACTTCCTGCATATTATGTGTAGAATTAATGTCATAATCAGAAGTGCCAAGTTTAGAAAGCAAGTGTTTAAGGAGGAGCCATTCAAGGGTACCTGGAAGGGGGCATACTGGGAGGGGGAGCAGAAGAGGTAAAGCTGTCAGAGATCGGAGTTTGAGGGGCAGGGGGCTAACAAAGGAGGCCATGTTCTCCTCCCCAGTGGAGTTTGAATCCTATTTAGCAGGCAATGGGGAGCCACTGAAGGCTCCTGAGCAAAGGAGCAACTTTAGTGTGATAAATGTTTGCCAGTGTCTTGAATGGTTGAATGGACTGGTAAGGACATCTGGAAATACAAAATTCAGTTAGAACATTTTAACCCTCTAGGTATAAGTTTTATTGGAAATGAGAAATGAACAACTAGTTTAAGAGCTGCTGATAAAGATAATTCCTCTTTACATCCATGGTGCCTATCACATTATATAGACTCAGAGTGCTGTGATAACAAGTAATCAAAGATTAAGGAGGTGAATCATGAGTATGCATAGAGCAATGAGAGCCAAACCAGGTGCTATGCTAAGTTAAGGACCAAGGCTGGAAAGTGGCAGATGGGTTTTATAAGAATGTGACAGGTAACAATGAAGAGAAAGCTAGGATTTTATCAGTACGGGGCAGAAAGAGCAGAAACCAGGCAGTCTTAACTCCTGTTTCAAGAAACTTGAAAGGGAAAGGAGAACAAAAACTTCAGTAAAATATAAATAATGAATTTTGTTTAAAAAGGAGCTTTGTCTTTCAAGAAAAAAAGACACCTGAGAAGGATTTACTTGAAGGGGAAAAACCTAGTGTTCATGGACAATGAAGCCTCCAGCGAGAGTGCAATTAACTAGATAAAATTAAATAGATATGATCCAGAAATGAATAATGAATATTTGTTAGGCACTATTATGAACTGAGAACTATGCTAAGCAATGGAGATAGGAAGATGAAAATAAACACGTTCTGCCCCCACAAAATGTATAATCACAGGGAGAATCAGATAGCACTAACACAACGTTAATGGAATACTGACTTTAATTAAAGAATGTACCAATTGTAGGAAGAGCAGAGGAAGAAACAAAGAGTTCTTGGGGGGCTGTGTATGCATTTTCTCTTTGTTCCGTTAACTGAACTCTTACAATGCTTTTGCAGAATTCCCCCACCCCACCTGACCCCACTCCACCAAATCCACATGGTTTGAGAAGATTGACCAGGCTTGCCCTAACTGGTTTGGCTCAGTAGATAGAGCATCAGCCTGCGGACTGAAAAGTCCCAGGTTTGATTCTGGTCAAGGGCATGAACCTTGGTTGTGGGCACACCGGAAGCAGATGATCAATGTTTCTCTCTCATCGATGTTTCTAACTCTCTATCCCTGTCCCTTCCTCTCTGTAAAAAAAAATCAATAAAATATATTTTAAAAAAAAAGATTGACCAGGCTCTTCCGCTCCAGAATAGGCATATGACCATGGCCAGCCAACCAGAGTGACACATTCTCTAGTTATTAATGTGGGGATGGGCATGTGACACAGGGCAAACTGCGGCTTTCGAGCCACATGCGGCTCTTTGGCCCCTTGAGTTTTTAGCAAAGGCCAGCTTAAGAGTACCCTAATTAAGTTAATAACAATGTACCTACCTATATAGTTTAAGTGTAAAAAATTTGGCTCTCAAAAGAAATTTCAATCGTTGTACTGTTAATATTTGGCTCTGTTGACTAATGAGTTTGCCGACCACTGGTCGAGGGCAATCAAAATCCGCAGTATGTTAACTATAAACTATCAAGAAAGAGCCACTTTCTCTTTTAAAGCTGACATATGCCAGAACCAAGCAAGCCTTGGCTGCAGGGGGGCTCTTTGCCAGCACAAGAGAAGAGCCTGCCTGATGACTTCAACCAAGAGGAATAAAGAGCCAACATGAAAGAGGGGGGAAATAATAAAAAGGAAAGATTCCTAGTAACATTTTTAACCATCCAATCTCATCACACCTCCATACATTAGTTTGATAAAAATGTCTAAAGTATTATTATAGACAATAATGTTTTACAAAAAAAAAATTCCTATGGTAAAGCTCTATCTCTCAATGTGATGGTGTTTGAAGATGAGGCCCTTGGGAAATAATAGATGAGATCACAATGTCGGACCTTGAGGAGGGCTAAAGCATAAGGACCCAAGTAACTGGGGATGGCAGAATGGAAAACTAGAAAACACATGGATACTTCATGACATTGTTGAACCAATGAAATAACCATACCTGGAAACACCTGCTTCCCAACATTTTGCTATTAAGTTTGTCTTTTCATTTTCAGCTAAAGACATCCTAATTTATTTTCAAAGAATACTATTGGCATGGTATGTTAAAGTGTATGGTGCTGAAAAAAGTTCATCACAGGCTACCATCACAGAATGCCAGTGTGGTTTTAAAAACAGAAACTTATTTTCTCACAGTTCTAAAGGCTGAAAGTCCAACAGTAAGGTGTAGGCAGGGTTGCTTTCTTTTAAGTCCTCTCTCCTTGGCTGGTAGATGGTCGTCTTTTCCCAGTGTCTCTACATGGTCATTCTTCTGAGTGCACACATCTGTGTCCAAATTTCCTCTTCTTACAAGGACACTAATTGGATTGGATTGACACCCACTCATAGGACCACATTTTACCATAATTGCCTCTTTAAAGGCCCTGTCTCCAAATATAGTCACATTCGGGGATACTGGGGGTTAGGACTTCAATATATGCATTTTGAGGGGACACAATTCAGTTCGTAACACTGAGGTACACAGAGGTTAAGCAGCTTGCCCAACATCATACACTAGGGTCACACAGACTGGCTCTGAAGTCCATACTCAACCATTATGCTATAACTCCTTTCTCCCTCTGTTATAGAACTTACTGTATTTTAAAAAATTATATTCCTACATGTTTTCTTTCATAACAGCTCATGCCCAATATCTAATACCTAGTAAGTACACAGCAGGTATTTGTTGAGTTGAGTTATCTGCATAGCTAAAAACCATGAAACAAAAGGAAGCCTCTTGTAAAACAAACAAACAAACAAAAACAGAGGAAACAACCACTACTAAATCCATGCATAGATGGTTCTGACCAGGAAAAGTTCTGGCAAAAAAAAAAAAGGAAATGAGGAAGAGGAAAGGATAGGGGAAGAAGAGAAGGAAAGGGAACATTATATTGCAAAGCAGATAACTATAGTAAGCACACATTTTTTAGTTTTTAGCTATAGCTGCTTATGCTCTGAGATTTTTTTGGTCTCTGGCTTTCATTTTGGAATATTACAAAATGTATCTTTTCTCTCATTACCCTCTCTTTGCTGTATACCATATAGGGGCTCAAATGTTGATCCATCACTAAAATTCTTAGAGATCCTTGGAGTAAAATCATTACCTAACCACAAAAGCACATTTGATTGGTATACTTGTCGGTTACCAAAGAAACACTCAAAAAATATAAAGCTGTAAATTTGCTGTGTGGGAAGGGAGCAATGCTTTTAGATAAAAAACTTCTCAGTCAATAAATAATTCTAGACAAGCTAAGGATTCTTCAGTTTCCATGTGCATTAGTGACCATTATTACAGATGTTCTTCAATCATAAATAAAAATTCCCAATTTCCTTACTATCTTAACAGCACTATTTACAGGTTATTTACTTCTTTTGAGGATCTAAGACTTTGACCTTTGTCTTCATGCTTCTACATGGTTGGGCAAAATATTAAACACATCAATATGAGAAGAAATATCAATTCACTCATCAAACATTAGAATGTGTTGGCTCCTAGAAACAGTGGTAACGGTCTGACCTGGTTAAAGCAGGGGTTGCTCAGAGGATGGGAGGAGCTCGGGATGCACAAAGGTAGTTTTTCCAGCTGCCCAGTATCCAGGAAGATGGTTTTGTTTTCTCTTCCTAGAGGAATTAAAGAGATCATCTGTTATCCTTGAAAAGCAAATTAATTGCTTATTAACCTGGCTTTTTATTTGTGTAAAAGATACTCATTCCTTTTTTGTGTTCGCCCCCGTGCTCACTGATGAACTAACAGAACATTTTTTTTTCTCTTTCAAGTCTCACTTCCTGAGTGAGCTCCTGCGGACCCACTGATTGAAACGCCAGGCTCTTGCTCCCCCTCACACTGCAGTCCTGACCTCTCTCCCGAGCTCGAGGTTTGTAGGCACACTATTTGATATTTCTGCTTGTGTATTTAATAAACATCTCAAGCTGAATATCTTCCAAAGGGAGCTTTTGCTTCCCACCTAGAGGAAATAACTCCTTTTCAGCCCCAGCATCGCAGCACCAGTTATCAACTAGAGGCTCGAGACCAAAAATTTGAGAATAATATTTGATTCTCTCTTTTTGCTCACCCCCTACATCCAGTTCATTAGCAAATTTTATCAACTTCACTCTAAAATATATCCCAAATCTCTCCAGGTTTCATCACCTTCTACTGTTGCTCGTTCCCCAACCCACCTATAACCCATTCTCTACAGAGCAGCTAGGGTGAATTTTTTTAAAAAAAAAAAAAAAGAAGAAATCAAATCTTGTCTTGTCATTCTTCTTCTTTTCAATTAATAATAAAATCTAAAATCCTTATTCTGATCTCCACAGCAAGCATTTAAGTCACTAACCATCACTTTCTACTTTCTGCTAACTCCCTCTAATTCCCAGCTCTGCAAAATTTTGACCCACCATGGTCTGCAGTCCATAGATCTACCATCTTCATTATCTTCCACCTCCATCATCCCCTTATTCATTTTGAACAGTTTAAAATTTATGATCAATGATTATAATCAGTATTTTGCATATATACTTTCAAATCCTTTTTTCCTTTCTTACTATGCCATATTTATTTGGCAAACTTCTACTCTTAGTTACAGCTCATCTCAACAGTGTACCATGCCTGCATCCACACAAATGAATAAAGCCAGAGAAAAGCAAATGCCCAAACTGGTAGCTTCTCTGGCATCAAGGAGACCATTCATGCTGCCCAGCAACCGTTCTCTGTTTCTCTGGCCACCACCTTTTCCACTCCTCCAATCTCTCAAATAAGAACCAAGCTCCTAGTTCCTCTGAGAAAATAGAAATAATCAGAAAAAAATCTTCATAAGCTTATATCCACCCAGCTACCTGCATCACTGTGTCCATATGCTCTGCCTCCTCCTGTAACTTTGGCTAAGCTGTTCATTATCCCAGCAAAGGTCAAATACTCCATCTGTGCACTAGATCTCATGTCCTCTCATTTACTTGAAAACATTGCTTCATGACTCTCCCATTTCTTTCCAATACCATCAAATTTTCCTTCTGGCTAAAATTTTTAAGTACACTGGATTTCTTCCTTCCCTTCTTTCTTTCTTTCTTTTTTAATTAACTCTCTCTACCTGGAAAAATTGAAATTCAAAAATGCATCTACAAGTTGTTCAAGATAAAATTATTAGAGATTAGGTTTGAAAGGATGAAAATAATGGGTGATGGTAGAGTATCCATCCATTAATTTATGTTTGGAGATACTATAGGTTTGTTGTCTTTAATTATAGGGTTGGGCAAAAATAGGTCTACAGTTTTTGTATGGAAAATAATAAATAAATAATACTATAAAAATAAACTGTACACTCACAAGTATAAACCTACTTTTGCCCCACCCTGTATAATGAAATAAATTCTTTGTTACATAAAATTTTTTTTCTTCTGTACTGGATCTATTCCAATAACACATAAATGTGTTGCTATCTCTCCCATCTTAAACAACAAATTTTCCTCAGTCTCACATATACTCTAGGCTCCATTTCTCTCTTTCTTTTTACAACAAAATACCTCAAAAGAGTTTTGTGTCTTCAATATTCATCTTTTCATTCTTTGAGCCCACTCCGATCATCCTTTTTAACTACTGAGTAGGAAGAACATACTACTCCTGTGTGTCTCCTTTACTCTCACACTACTACTGCATTCACAATGCTACTTCTGGCCACCAAATGTATGCGGTCCCCCCCCCCCCCCCCCCGCCTTCCAACAATACTCTGACACCAGCTGGGTGTCCTACAATTTAACTCAATTTTGACACTACTTACTGAGATAGCATCTGATTGCAAAGATACAGACTTGGTCCCACAAGAGTGCCCTCCCCCCACTTCAGATGTTAATTGAAGTCCAGTTGTCACCTATACTTCTGACGACCAGCTATAAATTGGGATTATCATAACCTCTTCCTTGGGTTTGATCATTTGCTAGAACAGCTCACAAAACTCAAGGAAACACTTACTTATGTTTTCCAACTTATTAAAGAACATGATAAAGGATAAAATGAACAGCCAGTTAAAGGTCAGGTCTGGAAGGGTCATAAGTGCAGAAGTGGCTGTCCCCCAGGGAGTTGGGTGTGCCACCCTCCTGACGTTTAGATGTTTTCACCAAGCCATCCAGAAGCTACCCAGAGTTGCCTCATTAGAACAAAAACACTCCTATCACCCAGGAAATTCCAAGGAAGTTAGCTCAAATATTAGAACAACAGATGCTCCTAGTATTCTTAGCACTTGGGAAATTATAAGGATTTTGGGGAGCTCTGTGCCAGGAATCAGGCAAAAACCAATACATATTTTTTCTATTATTTTACAACTTCCATTCCCACAAAACTTCTCTCACCTAGTTCACAGATTAGCTCCAAGTTGTTAAAACTCAGTGCTCAATTGCCAGCTTTTACTTGACTTTCAGCGGTATTTGAGACAGTTCTCTACTCCATCCCCCACATGAGTATTTTATTCACTTAGTGTCTGGCAAACTACACTCACCTACCTTTCCTCTTACCTCACTGGCCATTTTTTTCTCTGTCTCCATTACTAGTTCCTCCTCTTCTCCCCACTATATTAATATTGATGTACTTTGGGGTTGAGTCCTCAGACCATTTCTCTTCTCTTTCTACACTTGTTTTTGGATGATCTCATCCAGGTTTATGGCTTTATATATCATATATATGCTGATAATTCCCAAATTTATAACTCTAGCCTGAACATCCCCCCTGAACTTCAGAGTCACACACCCAAACACCTACTCAATAACCACTTAGATGTCTAATAGGCATTTCAAACTTAACATGTCCATGATCTTCTCTCTCAAACATTCTCCTCCTTAAGTCTTCCCCGTTTCAGTGCACGTCAACTCCATTCTTCCAGGGACCTCGGCTTAAATCGTTCATTCTGTTATACCACGCATTCCCTCTCTCAGCATGCTGTACCGCTACCACTGAGTGCAAACTGCCAGGCTTCCTGTTTCACTACAAAGTGCTATTCTCTGTTGCCACAGGTCTTCTTGCCCGTGCTCATCTTTGCCCCTTTATAGTCCTTCCTCAGTGCAGAAGCCCTAGTGATCCTGTTAAAAAATAAATGAGCCCACCAAAACCCTGTAATAGCATCCCATTTCGGCAACAGGGAAAACAAAAATCCTTCGAATGGCCTGCAAGGCCTCGGCTGATTTGGTCCTCTCTACGGCTCTCCTATCCTACTATGTCCAATCGGCCTTGTCCACTCCCTTCCGATGCATGGGGCTCGTTCTTGTTCCTGGAACACGCCAGGACCTTTGCACTTGTAATTCCTCTTCCTACTTCACGTTTTCCCCAACTATTCACTTGGCTCAATCCTTTATCTCCTTCAGGAATTTTCTTAAATGCCACTACTTAAAATTATAACCTCTCTTCCCCCACCAATACTTCCTATTCCTCTTTTCTGCTCTATTTTTCTTCATAGCACTTATCAACTGTAGTAATTTCTCAAATCAGTTCTCTGGAACTTCTTCAGCTCCTTTATAGCCCCATAACCGTGCATGTGTGCATGTGTGATAAGGAAACAGACCATACCAGACCTAGTTCTCTAACATGAATGCAAGCAGAACAGGGTGAACGATTTCATCCTGGGTCACTCATGATCCTCTAGTCAATGGTATAAATTAAAATCTGAGAGTCTAATAAATACTTTGTAATAATAAATGTTAGCACTATTTTTGAAAATGAGAATGTCTCACGGAGACTTTAGGTGATTTGCCCTTAGTCATTCAGTCAGTAAAAGAGGCTGAGCTAGAATTTAAACCCAGGTCTTTTATCCTGACTTCACACAATCACACAATCAGTTTTCTAGGCCAGCTGTCCTAAGTCTGTGCTAATTATGTAATATATAACTTCCATGGAAAGGCACTTTTTTTTTTTTGCAATTTGCTAATCGCTTAAAGTTATTTTGCCTAAGACTGCTTTTAAAACCTGCTGTGACCTCTTTGTCCTTTTTCCATAATGTGTAATTCTTCTTCATTATAACCTGGAAATTCCATGCATTCTAGACAGAACACCTGTTTACACCTTCAGTACAAAAAAACTATTTAACAACACACTTTACTCTTCCTACTCTGCTTACTACGTTCATCATCGTCATTCTACTCATTGAGGCTCAGATTCATTTTTCACACTCAACCAAGGCCAAATAGCAGATGCAGACTTGCACTTTGTGAAAATGAGCCACGATTCACACCATCACAAATTTCTCCAGCCTTTACTTGGGAAATAGCTCACGATATCTGAAGATGTAACCCCCCACAATTCCAACCTCTTCCCCTCCCATCACCCACTCCCAGATTGATGACATAGGTTTTTGCTTCTCGGCAGGGAGGCAGCACTAGGCAATCTTGCTTACACCTCATGTGAGATGTGCTGCAAACCCCCGGGGTGAAGACCCAGGCCAGCCCTGTCTCTTCTGATCAGATCCTTTCCTTCGCGGCTTCACACTTGGCACCTGTTCCCTGACAGCTGGCTGACGCCGACCTACTCCAGAGTACAGTTGCCCAGACAAATACCTTGCATTTTACAGAAAAAGAAAACTTTAGAAATAATGGGGATTCCTGTGGTCTGGAATGGATAACCGTCATTTTATAAGGTACTTCCATCCCCATCTCAACATAGGCCTGTGTGTTGAGCTCTGAGAGAAAAATCACCCTCTAAATTTTTGCTCAATTGACCCAAGGAGCCTGAAAGTCTCCTATTGCTTCTTCTTCTTTTTTTTTTAAGCATTGGACCTTTCCTGGACTTATTTTAAATGTGAATATTTCTAAAAGAAGTAAAATATTATTCGTATCACTTTACTGCTGACTAGTTTATCAGATGTTTTCATAGGCAGAAGGCATAAAGGTGGCATTAGAACACCTAAAGAAAGAGAGGTTTATAACTGAGATGAGATGGGAGTTCTGGCCCAGAAAAGGGGGCACAAAAATTAAATCTGGTATTCCTCCAAAGCCCACCACTAGTTAACTGGAAAAAGGAAGGAAGGGAGAAAGGGAGGGCCCTAGCAGGTTTGACTCAGTGGATAGGACGTCGGCCCTCGAACTGAAGGATCCAGGGCTCAATTCCAGTAAAGGGCATGTAGCTCAGTTGCAGGTTCGACCCCAGGCTCTGGTGGGGGTGCATGCGGGAGGCCATCAATGTATCTCTCTCACATCAATGTTTCTCTCAGTCTCTCCTCTCCCTTCCTCTATCTCTAAAAAATCAATGGGAAAATATCCTCAGGTGAGGATTACAAAAAATAGAGGGTGGAGGGAGGGAAAAAGGGAGGGAGTAGGAGCCAGGGGAGATTCAATATAGTTTAAACTTAATCTAACCTCATGATTTTAATAGACCTTTAGTAGTGCTCATTGTCTCTCAGAAAACACACACACACACACACACTTTCAAGTAGCCAATGTCTGGGTGTGTAAACAGGAGGGGTATTCACATGACCTCATGGTGGGGGAAGGTCCGGAGTCTGGGCATTAGTATCCTCTTGCTTCTGTGGTCTCTACAGCAACGTTGCTGCACACCATGCGGGTTTGATTGTGAGATGCACTCTGTGAGCATGAAATGCTCCTGAGGAGCTCCTGCACTGAGACACGCCTTAGCTCCCACTGACTCATTAGGCTTCTGTAAAGGCTGACTGAGACGGGCATGCAGACCAGGCCAGGCAGTGTTCTCTGCAGCCCTCACTTCATCTTCTCACCCACAAGGAACCACGCCCCAGGAAAGCTCTTCATCCACCCCCTCAGCTACGTGATGATCTCAAGAACCAAGTTACAGGTGGCTAACCCACAAGAAGCAGTCTCTTTTCCAGAGTCCTCAGGTAAGCGTTTCTCTTAACATGCTAACCATGGGAAGGAAACCAGGACACAGGAACCTGGAAGCTGTGCATTCCTCTTTGCCTACAGGGATGAGGTTTCTGCAGGCAATGGAGCTCTCTGTAAGGCACCAGGGATAACCATGCTTTCAAAGGAAAAAAATGGAAACATTAGCAAGGCTGCAAGCAGCCCACAAATAACTAGCACAAGTAACAGGTGTGCCAAAAAGTAACTAAAGTGTGACTTTGCCCATTTCACCACACCCAGGACTACAGGGGATCCACTTTCCCCTCTATTATGTTCTCATTGAATCCTACCGTCTAGCCCATAGGGGTATTTTCTCTATACAGTTGGAGAACTCTGTGAGATAATTTTTCATGGATTGGAAGTTGATATTCTAAAAGGGGAAAATACAGTTTAGAAAACCTTCTCAGACAATGATCTGATGAAAGGAAATTGTCTTACTGCGTAATGCTATTTTGCATGTCAAAAGCTTAATGATTTCACAGGTCATTCTATTTACATTCCTACCATAATAAATCTTCATCTCCTTTTAAGTGAATTAAATAACTGAAGACAACTAGGGCAAAAATCATGTACTCAGAACAGAGATAAGTCAAGCATGTTAAAAAATTTCAAAACTATTCTAAATGTAAATAGAATTTTAGAGAGAGTGCAAAAGGATTATCTAATAAATATACCTCAATAAACATATCTTTTTGACTAGTATAAAAGTTTTAGGAAACAAAAGAAAATTATGTATTTTCATGGAAATAAAATGAAACCCAAAATTTTTTTATCTTGAGTTTTCTAAGAGTTTCTTAAGTTTCAACAAAACAACACTACTTTATGTCAACATTTTATTTTTCTAATAATATCTTAAATCCAAAGTTCCTTTTCAAATTTTTCCTGGTCCTTTCTTTCCCCATCATGCCCACTCAAAATTAGTACTCCTTCTCGGAGAACTTCCCCACCCTCCCATTTCAGACACCTAAGACCTGGGAAGTAGTTATCATTTGTCAGTTTTCCATCCCTACCTCAACTCTTCCCAGGACTAAGCTCCCTACCGAACTATAGGCTCCTTGCCAATCACTGCCTGAAGACCTAGGTGGTGATTTGTATGCTTTGTACTTCTCCACTGTACAAAGGGCAGAGTAATGCCTTGAATTCCTGAAACTTATTCAAGTTCCCTGACATAGGGGAATTAATTCAAAAGGCTTTGTAGAGGTCACGCAAGTCTGATCACTCCCTTTGGAACATTAGAACAGACTTCAAACATCTTAACCTCTATTTGCCCAGCACCATCAGCAGTTTTCTTACTCTCACTGAAACTGTCTAAGGATTCACAAGCAGTTGGCTGCAAGAAGAAAAGATCCTATATAAATAACCACGTTGTTTTTGCTATTTCCTTCTTCCAAGTACATTGGAAAGGACAGGGTTTCACACAGGAAACACTTAATGATAATATTTGGAGGAAACCTGCTGACTTTGTAAGACACAGTTGGCCAAAATTCAGGTCAGAAGTACCCAGGGAAGTAAAAGGCTCCTAGAATTACAGGGATGAGGTTTCTGCAGGCAATGAAGCTCTCTGTAAAGGACAAGGGATAACCATGCTTTCAAAGGAAGAAATGGAAACATTAGCAAGGCGGCAAGCAGCCCACAAGTAACTAACACAAGTAACAGGTGTGCCAAAAAGTAAGCAAAGTGTGACTTTGCAATGAATGAAGTGACTAAAGCCCTCAGATTTAATGATAACAGAAAAAGAGAAGGAGTAGGAAAAGGGGGGGGGGGAGGAAGTAGAGAAGAATGAGATGAAGATGAAGGTAGGAGGAAATAATAACTACTCAGGAAGAAATTCAGCAAAATCGCATCCAGGCTCTGTGATCTGAGAGGATAATTCTCTAATATGCCAACTGGGAGAATTCTAGAAGAAAATCCTCTACTGCCCGGCTGGGTGGCTCAGCTGATTGATCGTCATCCTGTTGTATATCAAAAAGGTTGCAGGTTCAAATCCTGGTCAGGGCACATACCTAGGTTGTGGGTTTGATTCTGGGTTTACAGGAGGCAACTGATCCATGTCAGTGTTTCTCTCTCTCCCCTCTCCCCCTCCCTCTTTCTCTAAAATCAAATTTTTTTAAATCCTCTACTAAAGGATTTTTGAGAATGTTCTTGATGCAATCATTAACATTATTGATAATTCTAAAGTGCTGAGCCCATAGAGAAAAACTGTCACTTCCCTTGTTTGTTTTCTAAGAGCATAAGTACTACAGGAGATGTTCATGTAGTTCCTCCTAAAGGAATATGAAGAAAAAAATGGGTTTTGACCTACTAAACTCACTGAAGAACAAGTTCCAATTGACTAATATTGAAATATATGGAAGGCCATGTTTGATATTTAGACTGTCAGGATTTTAAAGCCAGGAGGTATCTTAAATGTTCTATGGGTTAAAAAGCAAACGCTAAATGACAACCCAAGGTCATATCTAGTTAGGAGGAGAAATGAAATTTTACTATCCAATTATTATCACTTGTGATGAGGGGCCATTTCTAAGAGTTTTATGGGGGGTAAATGGAGGAAAAGCCCGTTATCTTCTCAGCCCCATCTGCACAGTGTGCCAGGCACTGAACTAAGGACTGGGGATACTAGGATGACTCCTCCGAGCTCATGAGCTAAAGAAGAGGACAAGCATGAGACACAAATAACCAAAAGCTAGGAAGAGTTATACATGATGGTGTGAAGACCTATTGGGGAGATCTGGGGTGACTGTACAGGAACCCAAAGGCAAATGGGGTCAGCATCACATTACTGTCCTGCCTTTTCTTTCTCTGCTCTGCTATTGATTATTGGAGAGACACTTATCTAGGCCTCATGTTTCCCTGTAAAGGAATCTCACCTAGAGCAACACTTCCAGTTTCTCTCCAGCTCCTCCTCATTCTTCTCCAGGGGGCGGGGAGGCTTATTTTATTATTGAACTAGGGAGAGGGACCAAGATCTTCTACTTCTGGCCTTTCTCTCCAGAAAGTCTGCCTCTGGGCTAATGGTTGTGGTGGACTTTATAGAAGTGGGAGGTGGTGGATTTATATAAGAATATTTCCTGAGACTTGGGAGCAAGAATCAAGTCCATCACTATCATGATGATAATTAGCATTTTTTCTGACATGATGTCATTTAAAACCTAACATTGTTCTTTTTTAAGGGGCCTTCATATTCTAAAACGATCTGTTTTTATAAACATACATGTGTGGCTTGGTCATGAGGGCTATTGCCTTGGGTTGCATTGACTAATGAATGCTTAATGATACTATATGATTAATGACAAGCCAAATGGTCTCCTAATAAAAGCTGAGTGCTCTGTTGTATTTACTTGGGAGCACAGAGTGGTAGAAACCACATAAAATGGATAAGTAAGCAGTTTTTCACTCTTATTTTATTACCACAGCCATCAGCACCTTTCCTAGCACATTCTTAAAAACCCTAGACTATATACTGTTGCTACATTTCTATACAGTCAGATGCATCCATTTAGCTTATAAGTTAAAATCTGGCAGGTGGAGAAATTATGGAAATGACAACATGTACAGATATTTGTATCAAAGGTTTTCAGAGACTCGGGATGCAGTAAATTACAAATGCCTACAGGACTGTTTTCTGCTTCAGGAGACCAGAGCCTGCTGTGGTATTCTTGTCTGTCAAGAAACAATTCAGGAGTTGTATACCATCTTGGAATTTCCACGTGGGACCAGCAGAAGAAACTGCAGACAGATGGCCCAGGTGCAACACCTAAAGGGCAGCACACACTGCAGCACGATGAAGGAAACTATTATCTCACTGAGTATAACTTGGAGCTGTGTTTTCAATAAGTCAAAAGATTTCAACATGTTGGCCCTAACACATGGCTCAATGTAAAGATGTCTGGATCTTGCACTGAAACTCTGTAATTTAAACAGCAGGGTTCTTCAAAACAGATATTTCACACAAGTAATAGAACGTCTGACTGATTTCCCAATTCTTCACAACAGAAAGATCCAGGGGATGTGTAGTTCACGAGATGGTGTTTTTACTGGCATCCACAGCTGACAGTGACAGTAACAATGAGGCTCAGAGAGTCTCCATCCCTAGTTCAAAGGTTCATGATTCACATCATCCTTCGAATATCACTGCAGGATACTGGGCAGAATGTATATATTATTAGCCTCATTATAGAAGGACTAGGGTTGGAAACGTTATTTAATTCTGTAAGGCAAAGGCAAGGCCCAAATCCCAATCTCTTGATACCTACCAAGTCTCAACTCACATTCTCACATTACTGTACAAAGTGCAATAAAAATATCAGGATTACACAATTCATTTGGTCTTTGTACTCAATCAAATTAGTTTTGGGTTTTTTTTTGTTTGTTTGTTTTTTGTTTGTTTGTTTGTTTGTTTTGTTTTTGTATTTCTTTTACCTTCTTCAGTCTACTTAACACCATCCAGGTCAAATTGACTGTGAAAGGCTATGTCTACAATGTACTTAGCTCTAATAATGAAAAACAGGAAATTGATTCACTATCTTAAGGGTGTTTACATTAAAGCTCCCTTTACCTTGTTTCCCATGTTGATATCAGGATAAGCAACTGTTTCGTTTTGGTTTTTCTTAAATATCAGGGATTTGAGCTGCGTGGGTCCACTTATCACAAATTTTTTTTCAAAACAGTCGCACTTCACCTGGGTTTTGCATCAGCTGATTCAACCGCCTGCGGATCCATCAATGAAAATGTATTTTTACATTCCCAACAGCAGATTCCCAACTGCGAACTCCCAGCCACTACAGAAAATACTACTTTTGATTGGTTGGAACCTGTGGATGTGGAAGATTGACTAGAGTCAAAACTTATACAAGGATTTTTGACTGCTGAGGGTGGGGGTTAGGGGGGAGTGTCAGTGCCCCTAGCTCCATATTATTCAAGAGTCAACTGACGGTTTTTCTCAGGAGATGGCAGCGTAGGTGACCGCCTGTACTCGCCACCTCCCACAACCATATCAAAATTACAACTAAAATACAGAACAACCATCATCCAGAACTGCTGGAGAAATAAAGAAGAAAGCACACTGAGACTGGCAGGAGGTGCAGAGGCACAGAGCAGGCTGGTCTGGCACCCACATGTGCTGCTTTTTTAATCAGGAGGGAGATCATCTCTGTGGAAGCCACCCGGAGGAGCAAGAGGCCCCCGCCCCACACCAGACCCCCAGCCCAGGGTCCCAGAGCTGGGAAGTCTCTACAGGCGGTAAGAACTACAGGCTCAGTGACACAGAGGCTGCTGGAGACTCAGCTGTTCCTCTTAAAAGGCCGGCACACAAACTGAACTTACAAGGTCCTGCTTCCTCTGAGCTTCAGCAACATGGCGAGGTGCTGGGGGACACAGACACATAAGAGGAAGAACTGGACTGTCTGGCATCAGGGCAGGAACTTGGGGGCAGCTTTCTCCCAGACAGAGGTGCTTGTAGAGATCATTGTTCCTGTGCTGGGACCGCCCCAGTCGCAGGGCTGACTAGCAGCCATTTCTGTTTGCTCGGCCCTGGTGATTCCCTAAGACCCCGCCTCATCCAATTTACAACCCCACCCAAGCTGTATATAGCAGCTTTTGCATATGAATGGCCTTTCCTTGCTCAGGGTAAAATCTCTCAAACAAGCTGCAGCTGGGCCAGGGAGCCCCAAACCTATCAATAAAAGCCCAAGCCCTAACACCAGCACCATCCTGCCTTGCTTCACAACTGGGCCTCATCTGGCCACTTCCAAACCGATTCAAAGAGGAGGAATCTGAAGATCTCTCTGTAGCTCCTGCTGGGTGGCTGACTTTGCACCTCCCTGGAGACCCAAGAGCCAGTGTACCCAGTGGTTAGTGTGAGATCATACCAGATTACAACTCTACACATCCAAGTAACACACTCAAGGGGCAGATTCAGTGAGCACCAAAACCCCACTGAAGCAAGTCCTGCTCCATAGAGGTGTCTCCTGCACAGCAGCTTTCTCACTGTAGTTACAGCTGGTCCTCACAGCCAATTGGCCTGGAGGTCAATTCCTCCAGTGACACCAACAGCAATCAAGTCTCAACTACAACAAGACTGTGCTCGCAGCCCACAAAGGGGTGCATCTGGAGCTCCCAGCTCAGGTGACTGGGGAGGCTGAGCTATTGGGCCCTATAGAACACCTACTACACAAGGTCACTCTACCAACTTAAGGAGACATGACAGCTCTACCCAATACATAGAAACAAACACAGGGAAGCAGCCAAAATGCGGAGACAAAAAAAAAAAGATGTCACAAATGAAAGAAATGGAAGAAAGCAGACTACTGGATATAGAGTTCAAAACCATGGTTATAAGGTTACTCAAGAATCTTCTAGAAACCTCCCAAAAATGTAAAAGGACCAGTTAGAAATTAAGCATACACTGACTGAAATAAAGAATAATATACAGAAATTCAACAGTGGCATGGAGGATTCTGAGAACCAAATCAATGATTTGAAATATGAGGAAGCAAAAAACACCCAACCAGAAGAGCAAAAACAAAAAAGAAACCAAAAATGTGAGGATAGTATAAGGAGCCTCTAGGACAACTTCAACCATACCAACATTCGCATTCTGTGGGGGCCAGAGGAGGAGAGAAAGCAAGATATTGAGGACCTGTTAGAAGAAATAATGACAGAAAACTTCCCCTACCTGGTGAAAGAAATAGACTTACAAGTCAGGAAGCACACAGAGTCCCAAACAAGAGGGAGCCAAAGAGTATCACACCAAGACACATCATAATTAAAATGCCAAGGGCTAAAGACAAAGAGAGAATCTTAAAAGCAGCAAGAGAAAAGCAGTTAGTTACCACAAGGGAATGCCCATATGACTGTCAGCTGATTTCTCAATAGAAACTATGCAGGCCAGAAGAGAGTGGCAAGAAATATTCAAAGTGATGAATAGCAAGGATCTACAACCAAGATTACTCTACCCAAGAAAGCTATCATTTAGAATTGAAGGTCAGATAAAGAACTTCACAGACAAGAAAAAGCTAAAGGAGTTCATCACCACCAAACCAGTATTATATGAAATGCTGAAGGGTATTCTTTAAGAAGAGGAGGAGGAGAAAAAGAAAAAGATAAAAAATATGAACAACAAAATGGCAACAAATACCTATCAACAATTGAATCTAAAAATCAAAATAAATGAATAAGAACCTAATGAACAGAATAAACTGATGAATAAAATATGAGGCATGGGAAGGGAACTGGCGATTCTCAGAGGGAATGGGGGGGGGGGGGCGGGTTGAGATGAGATTAACCAAAGATCTTATATGCATATATGCATTACCTATGGATACACAAATAGGGTGGTGAAGACCTGGGGTGGGGCAGGAACCAAGTGGAGGGGAGCAATGGGGGGAAATAAGAAGGACATCTGTAATAATCTCAACAATAAAGATTTTTTTTTAAAATTAGAGGAGAAAAAAAAAGAGTCAACTGAGGCTGCCCTTCTAATATGGAGATTCAATTAACCACAAATTGAAAAAAGCATTTTCCATCTGGTTGAAAAATGTGTTTAGCTCCACATTGGTTTCAAACTTCGCAGAAGAGGAATGTTATATATCGATTGCCTATGTCCTCAGCATTCACATGCACCCAAATTCTATCTCTTTTTTTTCAAATTCTATCCTTTTTTCTTTTTTAAAAATAATTTTTATTTTTTAAATATATTTTTATTGATCTCAGAGAGGAAGGGAGAGGGAGAGAGATAGAAACATCAATGACCAGAGCCATTGATCAGCTGCCTCCTGCACACCCCGACTGGGGATCGAGTCCACAACCCGGGCATGTTGCCTTGACTGAAATTGAACCTGGGACCTTCAGTCCGCAGGCCGATGTTCTATCCACTGAGCCAAACCAGCGAGGGCTGTCCTTTCTTCTGCATGTGCCATCCACTACTTGAAACATCATCTCTCTTCCAATGACACAACCGCCTGTCTACTTCTAGGAAAGATCTGCCCCAGCATGTCCAACGCTGTACAAACTGAATGCATATCTTTGCTCTGGCCAAGATGCTCCTTATTCCCAACCCTAATATCTTTGCCATTCACCTGGTCTCCCAACCAAAAACCCAGTTTTCATTGACAACTTTCTTTTGCTCACGTCACATGTTCAATTCTATCTGCCTTATGTATCCCATATTTTTCCTTTCCTCCTCATTTACCCTTCCATGTCCTTAATTCGGACTCTCCTCATATTTCATAGATAACAATCTCCTACACTTCACCCTACTACCAATCTTTTCCCCTCCTCTCCATTTGCCAATGGCTGTTAAGGTGATCTTTCTAATACAGCAAAGAACAAAAAAAAAAATCAATGTCACATCCTTCCTGGATAAAGTCTGAACTCCCAAGGGTAGCAGCTTCTGTTATTTTGCCCTTGCCTAAACTCTCTAGCCCAATCCCTCGTGACTAATCTCTGTCGACATTGCACTCTTAGTCATACTGTACCCTTGCAAGAACATTGAGATTTGCTCACAGGACTTAAGCAGAGGTTTAAGCAGAAAAATAATATATGAGGTCAAGATAAAATTAATTTTACCATCACCATCAATCCTGCCTAACACGAATTCCATCCTATCTAATAGGAATAAATACATTTGCATACTTCAAATACGCATTCAAATTATGGTATTTTAAAGGTAACAGTGGTCAAATCAAATATGCTTTCATTTATGTCATATCAATGTTAATTTCCTGTTGTCAGTGAAAAGAAATCTAACAAATTACCTCGCAAGTGTTACAATGTTCTCAACATGGAGCTAACCAAGTTTATAATAGTCCCTCAGTCCTTTCCCTGAAATCTACTTCACTTTCATTGTCCTCTTAACCTTCTGACCCCAAGTTAGATACCTTCCTTCACAGAGGTTTTCCTAATCACTTCCAATCCCCTACCACAATTCTCACAACACCCCTTATTGGCTCTATTAGGACCCTTAATTCATGCTGTTGTGATTGCCTCTTTACCTTGACTGTATGTCCCCTCTTAACTCATTGAAGTCAGGTACATCTTGTTGATCAGCGAGTCAGCACCATGTATCATCATGTTTGCACATAGTAGGTGTTCAGTAACTCTTAAATAAACTAATAGATAAACTGTTTATACCACACATTATGTTAAATGCAAAAGATAGAATTCACTAGAGACACACACAACAAAGTAAAAGGCACTGTGCTGACTTAAAGAAGCTTACAATATACTTTGGGGAACAAAATTAAGTGGGGACAAATCAGTTATTTTAATGGTGTTTTTCCTTAATCTTCAAATAATAAGTATCAACAATTTTTATAATGCATTTTAATAAGCAAAAAAAAATCTAAAGAATTTCATTTGTTGATAACACGGAGTTCAAAGAAAGTCAATAATTGTGTTTTTCACAGTTTATTGCAGAATTATTTATTGCCTTTAGTGACTCCTAACTAGGACAAACTGACCATCTCCTTCAGCAGCCATAGCTTTCATTGCTTTTATTACCTGTGACTAGTACACACGTGCCAAACCCAGTGATATGGGCAATAGTTGTACATTTCATTAATTTGGATAATAGCTGATGATCATTTTTTTCTGTGCTCTTAAATTTTCACCATTACAAATACCCATAAATAATGTCACTCTGTCTTGAAGCGTGGATTTGGGAAACACGTCATCGTGAAGCTAATCATAGATCATGTTGCTGTCACTGATTTCAGCTTCAATTCTTAACAGCTTGAAAAGCTCTGGGGGAGTCTACCACTGGTTCAGAACATTACTAGGGTTATGTCACTAATTTTAGTCACATTGAAAGTCATCTTTGAGTCATTTCACTTTTCAAACAGAACATCATGAGCATTGCCCACCAAAACTTAATCATATTTTTAATCAGTGCCTTGTTGTAACAGGCATGCCAGACTGTTCTAGGAAAAACAGCAGGTCACTCGGCCATCTAACAAAGCTCAACTGGTAAATTGCTGAGTTTACTTCTTGCTGCATGGACATTGCAGTCAGACATTTCTGGGTCCTTAGACATGACTCAGAGGCTGCAAATGTCCTGCAGTCACATTCACAGACAACTTACCCAGGACCTTTGAGATGTTTGTTTTTTTCTTACCTAAGACCCTAAACAAGGGGAGAAATCAGTTGCATAGCTGCTTTACCGGATGACAGCATGCTTGCATTGTGCTGGTTATAAGCCAGGAAAGAGGAGACCAACCACAATCTACTAGGCATGTAGAAAATCTGATATTTGTGCCTGGACTTGCAGGCAACCAATTAAGTTAACTCGGCATGTTCAACATTTATGTTTAGCTTTTAAGAATGCTAAACATAACCAACTCAAAGAATTGAGGTCCAAATAACATCTAAATGTTGCTCACAAATGTTTTTTTTCTTTTTAAGCGTGTCTTCAATGTATGAGGGATTGCTAATAGATTTTCTGTTTTCTTGCAGCTTTAAGTCAAGGAAAAATATCCTTTACACAGACATGACTAACATGGCCACAAATTCAAGGTCCCCCACAGTATAACGAGATAGTAAAGAAAGAAGAAAATGGGAAGATTCCGAGTATTCATCAGACTAATACAATCTATAAATGTAAAATGCATATATAAGGCTTCTGATGAGAATTTTCTAAACTGAGGAAATTATTATAGAACCTATTAGGTGAACCACTGGATGATGACAGACAGGTCCTTTGTCATTTAGATAACTAAGTTTCTCAAATGTATCAAAATGATTCAACAAGACAAAGCACCTGGGTAGGTGAGTCTGGAGGGAACATACAGCTTGGTAAGCAGGCAGTTAGAGCAATGGAGTGTCCTAATAGAGCCCAGTAATGGTTGCCGTGAGAATTATGGTTGGGAAATGGAAAGGGTTAGTGAAAGCTCTTTCAAGGAAGTGATGTCTAACTGGAGACCAGAAGATTAAGAGGACAAGGAAGGTGAAAATCTTAGGGAAAGGAAGTAGGCCATGCAAGGCCTAGAGGCCTACCAGACTGTGGTTTGAGCTGGTGAGCTCCGAATTTCTCAAATAGGGCCCACAAAAGTCCCCTAAATATACTGACCAAATATGCTGGGGAGGGAGATATATGGAATGTATGATTATTATCATTTTGATGTAGTTTGGAAATTACCTGCCATATACACACACACTGGAGCCTGTTTTGGCGATATCCTGATCCCCACCCACCCACTCAGGCTCTGTTGGAAAAATATGTCTTTTTAATTCTTTGGTGTTACATAAAGAAGAATTAAAGAAGGAGACCTTGCTTAAACTGAAATTCAGTCTCCAAAGTAATGCATTAGCAGCAGGCTTCAGTAATATTGCCTTCCCTTCCCCAAACCTCCTCCCACTCCACCCACACATAAGATGGACAGATTTTTAGAAAACGTGTAACCTAGAACCAAAATATAGCTATCCTGAAGTTAAGCAAAATACCAAGCTTTTTTTAATCATTCATCCTATCTAATAAATCCTATCTAATAAAGAGGGAATATGCTAATTGACCCTCACACTGTCACAAAGATGGCGGCACCCACAGCCAATAAGGAGGGAATATGCTAATTGACTGCCCCGCCCTCAAAGATGGCAACACCCACAGCTAATAAGGAGGGAATATGCTAATTGACTGCCCTGCCCTCAAAGATGGTGGCACCCACAGCCAATAAGTAGGGAATATGCTAATTGACTGCCACACCCTCAAATATGGCAGCGCCCACAGCAGTAGATGGCAGCACCCAGTCCCCTCAGCCCCACCAGGACAGCAGGCATGCAGAGCAGCCGGAGTCCCCCAGTCCCCTCAGCCCCCCAGCCACCCAGGGTCGGCCCAAGGCACAGGCAAGCCTCGGATGGCAGCTGCCCAGCCACCCAGGGCCTCCTGTGGCTCAGGTAACTGCTGGCAGTGGCAGCAGCAGAGGTGTGATGGGGCATCTCCTTCCCCTGATTGCCAGGTCGCCTCCTGCCCCTGAGGGCTCCTGGACTGTGAGAGGGGGCAGGCCAGCTGAGGGACCCCGCCCCCGCTCCAGTGCATGAATTTTCATTCACCGAGCCTCTAGTCTTAAGACAATAGCTTATATAATGAGTATTTTTCCTTTGACAGAATTATAAACTGGCATTGCAAAAGTAAAACAACCATTTCACTGCTGTCTTTCAACTTAATTTCCTGGTGCAACTAAAAATTAAGCATATTCTTTTCAGTGGCATAGTTATAATTCCTAATAGTTTGACACATTTGTTTTTCTTCTATTTGACTATCAGCTCAGTAAGGATTAAGAACTTGTCTAAAAAATGAACTTGTCTTAAACTTCTTTGTATTTCTCATGTGCATAATAACATGCCTTAAAAACAACCAATAACAAATATTGTTGATTGAAAAAGCATATGATATAATGAGAATGGGTTTTATTCAGAGCCCAAAATTGGAAATAAACTTTTTATCCAGGAATAAAGGAAACAATTTGAGAAAACCAGGTATCTTTACACCTTCATTTTATATCTCAGCAGAAAAATAAAATAGTTTTAAACTAATACGATAACCAGACCAATTTCACAGATTCTAACACTAGATCTCAAAGTGTATCCGATCCTACCCTGGGCCTTTCAGCTGCCTGAGCAGAGGGCGGGGATGCAGCCTGCTGATCCGGTTGTGATGTGACACTATAACAGATAATTTGCATATTTCTCTATAATTAGTATAGATTATCACAGGAACACATATCCATCGTTTGAGCCATGTCATAACAAAACAGGACAGTCTCAGAGCTGTATTCTCTTTTCCTATCCTTGAGTCCACTCCCTCAGGCAACCACATGCAAATCATTTGATTGTTTTAATTTAACATTGTTTACTTCTGTGTGTCTAGTGCTCTTTTATTATTTTTTTCTATTCTTGATATCATCAACTGACTTTCTATGTGCAATACATGTCTTCATGGTTGTGAGCATCCAGTATTGCTGCTGAGCAGTCCAACCTCATTCTGATTGCTGATGCTTGGTATTTGACCTTTCTCTTTGTATCTCTTTTTCTCTCTCTCCCAAAGCTTTTAGGCTGTTCACTTCCCACTCCCCAACCCCTCAGATTCTAAAATGTTATATGATGTCACTGTGTGTGTGTGTGTGTGTGTGTGTGTGTGTGTGTGTGTGAAATGACACTCCATGGACCATTGCAAAATGGAAGAAAAAAAACACGTTTTCAGTTCTAGGAAATTTTCTTATTTCTTTGATAATTTCCTCCTTTTCATTTTCTCCCTTATTTTATTTTGGAGCTGCCCTCATTGAAATGTTCAGCCTCATAGACTGATTCTCCAGTATTCTGATTGTTTCCCCCCTGCTTTTCAACTCTTTGCAGTTGTACTCTATATAATGGAAGATTTACCCAAGTTTTGCTTCCAAACTTTGTATTTATTGTTCTGTTCTCATTTACAAAAGCAATATCCTCTGAAAACAGCTTTTCTATTTAATTATGGTTTTAGTTCCATTCTGTTACTCACATTAGCTCTCTCTTCTTTAAGGCCTGTTCTTCTGAATGTTTTGATTCCTATCTTTCTATAGAGACTTGACTGCTTACTCAGAATTTACATTTAACAGTGGGGTGAGATGCTAAAATTCAACTCGAAGTGCTTTGGTTTGTCAATAGGTAGATTCAGGAAAGGGTTATCAGGCTAAAATCTCTCTTAGAGGGGACTCCCAAATGTCAGTATCACCCAGCCTTTTCTCTTAGGCCAATCTAATTCTCTTCTCAAAGGGAAATTATTCAATTTAATTCCCGAGGGGGCAGGTGTGAGGGAAGGGAAGGAGTTAACTAGTGTCTCTGAGGACTGTTTCTCTAATTCTTTTTTTTTAAGGTCCTTTTCATATACTTGTTATCAGCTATGCTGTTCCCTAATTCTAATTCTGGACCCTGGCTTACTCACATTTTCTGAAGAATAAATCTCTCTCCTGACAGGAAAATATATGTATGTGGAGAGGTCATGGGGGCAACTAGAGTTTTGTTGGGAGTGGTGATTCCTGGCTGTACCAGGTATGGGAAAGATCTGAGGGTCGAAATGTTCCATATAAAGACTCTTAGTCAATTTTCATATATTTACTTCTATCCATCAAACCCATATTTCATAGAAATCTGGTGCCTCAAATTCCAGAGCTTTTTCTGGGATTCTGATACATAAATCATCCTGCTCCTTGTGGGCTCCCGGTGCCACTTACCACATGTCTTTCTGTTCATCTCTCTCTCTCTCTGTGTGTGTGTGTGTGTGTGTGTGTGTGTGTGTGTGTGTGTGTGTGTGTGTGACAGAGAGAAAGATAGCACACATATAAAAAAGTATATATACATATAATTATTATTTTTCAATGCCACTCAGCTTAATAAACAAGCATTACTAGTGCTTTTTTACATTCCCCTTGGGAAGTTCCTCCCACTTACATACCCCTTCTGCATAGTTACAGAACCCAAGGAAAGTGATTATTGGTAAAGGTAAAATGAGTGAAACAGTAAGTATTTTAATTTTTGGAGATTTGCAATGTCCCACTCTCAGCCACAACTAATATCAACCGCTGCTTCATTGTCCTCTGGGTGTGGTTCCGCAGTCTGAGCAGAGGACCCTGTCTTCCTCTTTTCTTAAGGTCAGAAAGGACTCTGACCACTGTGGTTTCAGGGCAGCTGCACTTGAGCTTGGGGATGAGAATGCACTGCATCAGCAGGCCTTTCTGCTTCAGCTCATCAGAGACCCAAGCAAGATGAGAAGCAGTTCTTATTTATTTGACCTAACTAAAAATAGGAATTTGCTCTTGGCTCTAATTTCTAATTCAGTTTTTATTAGGGGGATTAAGACTTTTGGTTTGAATCATCAATATGGAGACTAACATGCCCTTCTTTCCAAAAATGTTCACCAAAGTCGGTGCAGTGTTTCTTTTTTTTTTTTCTTCAATATTTAAGCCAATTTTATTTTTTATTTTTTAACTAAATCTGTATTGTTGAAAGTATTACATATGACCCTCTTTTTTCCCCCATTGACCCCTTCTAGCCCGCCTCCCTCCCTCTCCCCAGGCCTTCACCTCCCTGTTGTCTGTGTCCACGGCTTAGGCAGTGCAGTGCTTCTTTACTACATGATTTCTGTCCCACATCACGGGCGTTAGTTCCATGAGGAACTGTGCCGCCCTCCCGGCTTTCTTACTCCTCCCAGGGGTAACTGCATGTTGAATTAGTTTCACAAAGGGTATTTGTGTTGGCGGTGGACGTCCTCTCGCTCGGATGGCCCTTCTAGAAGTTTCTGGGCTGGAGGTAGCTGGGCAGACAGCCTCCAACTGTGACATCTTCCAATGGGCTGGAATTTTCACCTGAGGCCATCCTCTCCTCAGGCTACCAGCCAGTGCCTGAGCTGGGGCAGTGGAGTGGGGTCCTCGCTGCCCGATTCAGATTCAGGACTCCGCTGACAGGCTCTGTTCTGGAGCGCCCCGTCAGGTAGCCAAGACGGCTTCAGGGCCACGCCGCAGCTTCGCACACTCACTCCCCCTTCCTTCCTCATCTCCTGCATGATGCTCAGCAGGATTCTCTCTTACTCCTCCCGCTGCTTCTCTCCTCTCGCCTATGACACCAATGAGCTCAGAAGCATTTGGTAAATTGGCAATGGTGTTGGTATAACATGGACATTGCAGCAGTGACCTGTATGCACATTTTTCCTGGTAGACTGGATAACCTTCCATTGAAAAGAAAGAGACCCCTCAGCTTTTCCAAGTCCTTCCTGCTCTGCTTTAAGAAAATCGAGGATGAGTCATTGCACTCAGCACTGCCTCCCCGGAGAGGCTCACCTCATCTTTGCATCCCACGCTCAGAGCAGCTTTTCCCTTCCTCCTGGGTCTCCTGTGGAACTCGTTCCATCTCTAATATCTTGGCAGCACAGCTAGCATTTACACGCCATGGATTTTACATTTTGAATATCCAGTCTGAATATCAGCAGCCTCCAACCACACTGAATTGGCCTGCTCCGTCCAGGTCATTATCTGAGATACCAATTGTGGTGGGGGTTTTTTAGTTCTATGGTTACAAATTAAATAGATATTCAGGTTATTACACTGTTGTCTTTCAGTTTCAAACACAGCGATATTCGTTGTCTATTGCTGTGTAACAAATGACCCCAATCTCAGTGTCTTACAGTGTCGCCCATTGATTAGGTCACATTTTGCCTGGTCAGGAGTCTGGGCAGATCCTCCGCTCAGGGTCTCACGAGGCTGTAGTCAAGGTGTCAGCAGCACTGTGGTTCTCACTGGGAGCTCCAAGTCCTTTTCCAAGTTACTGTATTGGCAGGTTGTGGTTATAGGACTGAGGTCCTTGTGGGGTTTCTTTGCTAGCTGTTGGCCAGGGACACTCTCAATTCCTGCAGGCTGCATGCAGTTCCTGGCTATGTGGCCCCTTTGGGCAGTTCACAGCTGGATTCTTGCCCTCTTCTAGGCTGCAGGAGAGACTGCCTCTCGGACTTCCAGTCCTTCTCCAGTCAGCTGTGACTGAGTCTTATGTAGCAACTAGAGGCCTAATGCACAAAGATTCATGCAAGAATGGGCCTTCCTTCCCCTGGCTGCCGGCACCACCTTTGCTCCGGCCGAAGCCACCTTTTCGCTCTGGCCTGAAGCCGCCTTTCTGCCTTCCCATGCTGCCCAGTGGCCCGGAGCAGCTGGGGCAGTACAGAATGCCTGCGTCCCACCCCCGGCCAATCGGCACCTATGTATGCAAATTAAACCGCCATCTTTGTTAGATAAATTTGCATACTCACTCCTGATTGGCTGGTGGGCATCACGAAGGCATGGTCATTTTGCATCTTACTCTTTTATTAGTGTAGATGAACTCACAGGAGTGACTATCCCATCACTATTTGCCATATAATGTAACCTAACCAAGGGACCCACTGTCCCACCACATCCTTAGGATCTGCCCACACTCCAGGGTAGGAGTCATATACGAGGCATGTACACCCGGGAGTGAGAATCATGGAGCCCATCTTCGAATTCTGCCCACCACACTGCCCTTCTGCACCCTGCTTTGTGACGTTGGAGCTGAACTCTGCAAGCCACGTTTCTGCCCTTCCTTCCGGCCACAGTAGGCTCTGCCAGTGATGGGCACACAGGGAAACGGGAAGGTGGGAAAATAAGGATCTGAGTCCTCTCTGCTGCTCTCCGTCCCTGCCTCAGCGACAGCCTCACACTTTGGCAACAGCAGTTGGCTTCAGTCTTCAGTTTTTCAGCAGAAACCACCTCGCTGTGCCCGTCGGAGGTCTGAAACCTCTTCCACGCACTCCTCCTCTGAGTTCCTGAGCTACCATCGCGAATGAGGTAGCACCCAAACTCACAGGTTTCCTGCCGGCTTCACTTGGTCCCCTTTAGCCTCTGATGAACCCACTTTCTTTCCTTTTTCTCCCAAACCTAGGATGGGAGCAGTGTCCTTCTGTCACTTTATTTGTATTAACTCAGTGTCCCTTTTTTATATATAAACATTGACTCAGGCAGACAGCTCTGGTGGGGACGGGGCCATGTTGATTATAATCAATGAAATACAATTATAAACAACTGTGTTTCATTTTAATACATCTTATGCAAGCAGAGGCTTCTTTATAATGCCTAGTTTTATAGCTGGGGGGGGGGGTAGGGTGTGAGAAGAAATGTGAAGCCTCACATAATAACACTTGGCAACATGTATAAGAAACCTTAATTATGTGCCTACTTTTTTTTAATCTTCTCTATATGTTGACAAAGAACTTTATTTATTTACTTTTAATCCTCGTCTGAGGGTATTTTTTCATTGATTTTTAGAGAGTGGAAGAGAGAGAAAAAGACAGAGAGAAATATCAATGTGAGAGAAACACATCAATTGGTTGCCTCCTGCACACGCCCCGACCAGGGCCCAGTCTGGGCAGGAGCCTGCAACCTAGGTATGTGCCATTGACCAGAATTGAACCTGGGACTTTTTTGGTCTGCAGGCCAACGCTCTATCCACTGAGCCAAACCAGTTAGGATGTGCCTACTTTTAATATACTAATTCCATATTCAAGTTTCAGCTAAAGGAATATTTATTTAAATGCTATTATAATTGTGAGCAATGAAAGATATATGTACCCCTATGTTCACTGCAGCATTATTCATGGTGGCCCACACATGGAGACAAACAAAATGTCCTGTGATAGAGGATTGGATAAAGAAGATGTGATACATATACACAATGGAATACTACCCAGCCATAAAAAGGCAAAATACTGGCATGTGCGACAACATGGATGGACCTTGAGAATATTATGCTAAGTGAAGTAAGTCAGGCAGGAAAAGCTAACAACCATATGATTTCACTCATATGTGGGATATAAAACTGAAACTCGTGGGCACAAACAGCAGTGTGGTGGTTGCCAGAGGGAAAGGGTAGGGAGTGGGGGTTGGGGGGGACTAATATATGGTGACAGAAGATGATTTGACTTTGGGTGGTGGGCACACAGTGCAATATAGAGATCTGGTAACAGAAATCCACACCCGAAACCTATATGGTCCTATTAACCAATGTCACCCCAATAAACTTCACAAAATCAGTGAGCAATGGAAAGAAATGTCCAACTATATGGCATTAAATGGTGGCGCATTTATTGAGTGAAATAAAACTATTTTAAATAATAGTGGAGAATAGAAAATAACATCAAAAATTAAAATATGTTAAGTAGAAAAGCAAATAGCTTTTTAAATCCATACATGCAATTTTATTGTCAAAGAATTGGCTTAAAATAAATGTTTGAAGGAAGGAAATAAGAGGAAAAACAGATGTGAAACATGGTTGGCGAAGGAGATTGAAAGCCTGACCAATTGCCTAAGCCCAAAACTGGTTGAATGGCTCAAAATAAAGCCCGTCTTCTTTTTCTAAAATGAAAGATAAGCCATATTCCTATAAAGTGCATATTACTGAAAAAGAAATGATTAAGAATACTTAAATGACCATGGGTTATTAATAATGGAACTAGAACAAATTTAATGAGAATGCAGTTTGCGTCCTATCCCATGGAGACTTTCTGAGCATGGCTGATGTAAAGCAACTGAAATGATCAGGGTGTTGAATCCCACAGGGAAAGCAGACTCCTGGGATGGCCACACTCTAATCACAGACGATCATTCACGAGAAGGCCACTAGCCAGTCTCCATAAGTGAGACAATAGCCCTGGGTGATTGATCTAGAACTTTGCAAGGTTAATTGTAAATACTTATGTATTTTTGTTCAAAGGAAAGAAAGATTTCTCTCACCTACTTTCCAGTGACAGCTTACACATTCTTTTCCATAGAAAACAGGGTTGGAAAGCTAATGGTATTCAGCATTGTCAACCCCTCTCACACATGTGTAAAGTGAAAATTATGATGGACTAAGAAGACAAAGATTTTTACATCTGAAGGACAGAATGGTTGAAGAGGAGTGTGTGTTAAAAAAGACATTAAAGTCATGAAGATCGTGCATTTGTTGACCATAAACACAAACCACCAAATCCCCAAATACTAAAAAGAGCCATATAGGAGGTAGTTCTGGAACAACTTTACTAAACATATGGAATTCATTTCCCCCAATAAATTGTGTGAGACAAAATGGGAACTTTCCAAGAAGGGATTGGTTAGAGTTCTTTTGTTCATGGACCTAATATATTATAAAAAGGGAATAGTAATGTCAGGCCATGGACACCATCAGAGCAGGAAACAACCAAGTTGCTCCAAACATGAGTTCTTGTGTCACTCTTAGTCACCAAATAGACTCTAGGCATTGCCATCTCTTGTGTTTCTAGCTGCACTGGCACAGTGCCCAGTACATGGTGGATACTCAATGCATATCCATTCAATGACAGGCGAATACAATCTGTATATGCTAGCTCCCTCTGAACCACCATTGATTTTCAATCTGCTGTGTCATTGCTCTTGGTGAAAAAAATTGAAAGCCAAAACCTTATCAGAATTATAACCCCCCAAATATTTCTTAAATTCAATGAAAACACAAAAGTTAAACATTCTCTCTTTATAGAAACATATAAAAGGTTAAGATAGAGTCATTAAAGTATTCTTAAGTTTCTGAAGAAAATGTAACAAAAGAATGCCAAATTGTTGTATTAAAAGTAAGTGCAGCCCTAGCCGATTTGGGTCAGTGGATAGAGCGTCAGCCTGCAGACCGAAGGGTCCCAGGTTCCATTCTGGTCAAGGGCACGTACCTCAGTTGCAGGCTCAATCCCTGGCCCCAGGTCAGGGTGCGTGTGTGTGGGAGGCAACCAATTGATGTGGCTCTCTCACATTGATGTTTCTCTCTCTCCCTTAGTCTTAGTCTCTCTCCCTTCCTTACACTCTCTCTAAAAATCAATGGAAAAAAATATCCTTGGGTGAGGATTAACAAAACAAAAACAAAAAAAGAAAGAAAGAAAGAAACAAGTAAGCACAGCCCAGCTGGTGTGGCTCAGTGGTTGAGCATTGACCCGTGCACCAGGAGGCCGCTGGTTCCATTCCAGGTCAGGACACATGCTCAGGTTTCAGGCTCAGTCCCCAGTAAGGGACTTTCAGGAGGCAGCCAATCGATGTTTCTCTCTCATCAATATTTCTCTCTCTCTCTCCCTCTTCCTTCCTCTCTCTGAAATATACATATACGTATATGTACATATATACACATATGTAAATGTAAGCACATAGCAGATATTCAATTAAAGTCATTCATTATTTATATCACTCATTTTAATATAAAAACTCCATTTAGAAAAAAATCCTATCATGCCACATCTTCTCCTTCTTCATCCAAGAATTGTTTAAGGAAGTTTTGTTACTTACCAATTAGTCAGTATTTCAAAAGATCTACGACAACTATAAACTGTGACTTGAGTTTTATCTTATCTTCAGAGAAATAAAATGTATGAAAAAAATAACCCCCCCTTTCTTTCCTCTCTACCATCTTTCATTGTGTGAAGGGCACCCAAGAACATCCCTTGCAAGTAGTTCAAAATTCATGACTACCTTGTCAAGGCTGCCAAATCTGTCACCAAAAGGAGGCTGACAAAATGCTATGAAATACACTGACATGATGGATTTAAAAGACATGCATGTAAAAAGTCTCAAGGTATCTCTCTCCTACCCATTCCAGGGATCTTTTAAGCCTTCCCCTGAACCATAAGGAACATGCCACATACTTTATCACATTTCTTTACTGGCCTTCCGGAACCCAATCTTGCAGCTGCAGAGAATAACAAGAACCGAGGTCTTCTCAAAGTTCCTTGCTGTCACTTCCCATATTAATCAAGAAGAGTCCCAAAGGAAAGTGGATCCTAAAAATCTAAACTTGCTGTCTCTGACACAGCCTCATCACTGCTGGGAATAGGGCGAGTCTACAGAGCTGAACTCCACACAAGGAACGAAACTAATAAGTCACAGAACCTGTACTTCCGGGGTGATAACGAAGAGTAGGAAGACAAGAGGCATAAAAATTGGGTGGAAAATATTTTCTCCCAATGATCCCCACAGATAATATCTTTTTTATTTTGAAAAGTTCAAGTCCACACAAAAATTGAAGAATGATACAATCAACATGGGTCTACCCCTTACCTAAATATAACAACTATTAATAATCTTATTGCACCTGCTTCATTTCTCTACAGAGCCACCTGCAAATACTTCCTTCTGCCAAGCCATCCGGAAGTCAGTTGTAAACAACAAGACAATTCACCCCTAAATGCTTTAGTACATATCTCCCACAAACAAGGACATTCTCCCGCACGACCCAACACCATTACCCAGCCTTTAAAATTTTAACTTAACCCTTTGCACTCGCTTGCTTTTTTCTCGATTCCTTTATTCTAATGCTAACCATGTCGAGTCACACTTGACATCCGAGTGCAAAAGGTTAATAACAAGATTTAACAGCTAAGCCAAACTCGTATTGCCATACCTGTCCATAAAGTGTCTTCTATAGCTTTTTTTTTTTTAACTCAGCATCTAACCAAACTCCCATTATACTTGATGTCACACCCTTGCAGTCTCCTCTCACCTTCCTCTGATCTTCATGACACTGAATCCTTTGAGGAATTCAGGGCACTTGTTCTCTAAAATGTTCTCTTCTGAATTTGTTTGATGGTTCCTCAGGAGAAGATTTAGACAAAACATTTCTGACCAGGATCCCACCTAGGTGATGCTGGGTACTTCTCACTACATCACACCAGAGGGCACCAAATATTAGGCCAGCCCATTCTTGCAATGCCAAGCTTGACCATTTGGTCCAGTGGTCACTGCCAGATCTCTCCACTGTAAAGGCATATTTTGTCCCATTGCTTTATATTGGTCAGTGTGAAATCCAAGAAGGTAAGTTTATTTTACAATGGGCTTAAGCAAAATATAAATTGGATGATAAAGTTAGTGTCAAAATATAATCCATGTAATCCATGTCAATATCTGATGTAGCTTCACGGGTTCACATCATTATTATCATTATTATCATTATTATTATTATTATTATTATTATTATTATTACTAGAGGCCCGATGCACAAAGATTCGTGCAAGAACGGGCCTTCCTTCCCCTGGCTGCTGGCACTGCCTTCGCTCTGGCCCAGAGCTGCCTTTCTGCTTCCCACGCTGCCCAGAGGCCTGGAGCTGCCGGGGCAGTGCAGAACACCTGCATTGTTGCCATGGTGACGACACAAGCATCCCGTCCCTGACCGCTCAGCGCCTGCATATGCAAATTAACCCGACATTTTTGTTGGGTTAATTTGCATACTCACTCCTGATTGGCTGGTGGGCGTTGCAAAGGTGCGGTCAATTTGCATCTTTCTCTTTTGTTAGTGTAGATTATTATTATATTGAGGTATAACTGACATACAACATTATTTTAGTTTCAAGTGTATGACAATGATTTGACACTGTATATATTGTGAAATGATCACCACAATAAGTCCAGCAATGTTCATCACCAAACATAGTTACAAAATTTTTTTCTTGTGAAGAGAACTTTTAAGATCTATTCTCTCACCCTGGTTCATATTATTAATGCTTCTTTTATTAACAAGCATAATCTATAGTTTTAAATTATAGGGCACATACAATGTCCTAAGTATTGTGTGGTCACATTATACACATTAGGAATAGAAATAAAGGGAATTTGTTAATTTCATTTCTTCAGAAATTTAGGCTGGAGTGCCACTTTTTGACATTGTTAGACATCCTAGTGGGATTATATCTTATGTGCTTTTAGTTCAAACTAGATACCCCTTCAGTGTGAGCACATGTAGTGCCCTTTACCCACCGAAATGAATTTTGGTTCCTTGAAGAAGTGGCTGATTCCAGGTCTGGGGCAGGAAAAGTCCAGCTTTAACTGGGATGTTTTATTGGCCAGAGAACAAAAAATGCTCAAAGAATGATGGAGACATGTCAAAAAGCTCCTGGGCTGACTGGAGAAGGATCCTATTAACCAAAATTGGGATAATTTAAACTTCTAAAACAATAATGATGATAAAGCTCAGAAAATATGGCAAAATGTTATCAGTTGAATCTAGAGGCTAGGATACAGGTTTTCAATGTTCAGCTCTTTTAACTTTTCTGTGGGTTTAAATTTTTTCACAGTAAAATAAGGAAAAATAACTTACTAATGGGTTTAACCTGTTCATCCTTGAAGGCTTTGTAAGGCAATCAGCCTCTCCTCTTAAAATCTAACGATGAGCATGTCACTGCCCTCCTCAAAAACCTTCAAGAGTTTCTCATTTGCCTCACAGCATTGGAGGTGTTTTTAAAATTGCACTGATTAAAAAACATGGACCCCTTAGACCACTCAGGTTCAAGTCCCAGAGTTACTACTTACCAGCTTGCAACCTTGGACATATTTCTTAACATTCCTGCACCTCAACTTCCACATGTGAAATGAGGACAATAATAACAGCACCTACCCACCTACCTCACAAAGTGTCATAGGAGTAACTATGGGCAAATAAATGTGACACAGAAAACAGTGCCCAGCACGTCGTTATGCTGCCTAAGTGTTAACTCTCTGTAGATTTAAGGTACTTCCTGCCATATGATTATTATTCAAAGGATTCTGTGGTTAAAAGCCTCTGGAAATGCTGGGTTAAATTCAGTAAAACAATTCCTGCAGTAATTGTATTAGATTATTGAGTATTCTAATGTCCATAATGAATCTTCAAATATGTAGATCACACACTCAGCACATCTCATGGGACCAGGACTTTGCAGATCTGGCTTAGGAAGCTGCTGACCGAGAGTATTAATCTAAACACTTTTGCTTAATTTTTTTTTCACTTACAGTTGTCATTTATATTACTACTAGAGGCCCAATGCATGAAATTCATGCAAGGGGCTCAGCCCTCGCAGCTGCGACGGCTGACCTCGGCCCTCGCAGCCCCAGCTTCGTCCGGAAGGACATCTGGAAGGTCATCCGGCTGTCCAGTCTAATTATCATATTACACTTTTATTATTATAGATCCCTGTACCTTTGGCTAGGTATCTGTGAACTTGAAAAAGCATTCGCCTCTTCTAGACTTTATGAACTGACCTTGGTAAGGGAGATTTTTTTTTTTCAATTAAGTTGTCATTCATATTATATTAGTCTCAGGTATATAGCATAGTGGTTAGACATCTACATAACTCACAAACTGATCCCCTCATCCCAACCTTGACAAATCCAGCACCCTCCCAGCACCATACATATTCATCACAATGGTATTGACTTTGAAGAGCTTCCCTGATAAGGCTCTACCTACCTGTCAACCTCTGTCTCCTGCTTTCACTCTGCTCTTCAGCCAAACTTCATACCCCACTACCACCCAATATACCCTTAACTTTCCCATGAGCTCTTTGGCCTCTGCTGCCAGGGTTTCCCTCCCATCCCCACCCACCAAAACCAGCTCAGGTGGTGCTGCCTCCACAACGTGCACCAGGTGCTCTCGGGTGGATTCGTGTCTCCATGCTTGCTCCCATGAGCATTTTGTTCAAAATACTATCACATCCTATGAAAACACATGACATGCTGTTTTATGTTACAGGTTTTTATTTTTAGTTTTATCAAATAATTTCTTGAGATTCTTTATAACTAGGTAAGAAGAAAAGCACACTCAAGTTAAAGAGGGAGTCTTTTGTCCACCACTGATCTTAACCTCTTCCCAAAAGCATTGTTTAATCCTTGTGGCACAGACCGGCAGTATTATATCATGTTTTGAACATATTTGCTTCTGTAAAGAAAAAAAAACACTATAAATTCCTAGAGGGTAGAACTGAATTGTGTTCATATTTATATCCCTCATAATAGCTAACGGAGTTCAATAAATATAGTCCACGCTGCACAGATGTGTGGGACTTACTAACTGCACAATCTGTGCTCACAACACCTTTGATTCAAAATAGGAAAAAAAAAGAGGAGGAGGAAGAGTAACTTCAGAAATAATAGCTATCTCAAAGACCTAGCTGTGTTCCATTTAAAGATTTCTTCCTTTTGAACAATTTAAATGTAGAGGACCTTTTTGCTTCTCCTGTTGAATGCACAAAGTAAATTGAAGACAGGAATTCTGTAAACAAAGCGAACATTTTCATTCCATTTCAGTCGTTTAGGCGAGATGCAGGAGTTGGAACGTGCTAGGGAGAGTCGGTGTCATTTGGGCAGAAGCTCAGCCCCCAGTTGGCACGGATTCCAGTGGGAAATGGTAATTAGATATGTGCAGAATCGGACCATCTGGAACTATAGGAAGCTTCTAAATTTGATTTGTGTTGGAGGAACTGTGGTCAAGAAAGAACCGTGCACACGATGATTTGGATGTACTCCAAACGGTGGTCTTTTGGGACCCAGAAACATGTAATTCTAGAAGAAAAATGTGAGCAGAGTAATGTTCTTCTAGGCCCCAGAGAGATTTCTTGGAAACCTGTCTGAAGAACACACAGAGCTAACCAATAAGAATCTACCCAGAATTTCTAATTTCACAGGCAATAAGCAACTTGATATTTTGCTTTTACATTAGAATCAAGATGCTCTAGCAAAAAAAAAAAAAAAAAGTGCCTCTGTAAGTTCTGCATGCTTTAAGCATTGGGCGTACTTATGAAACAAAGAAGAACAGCAAACTAGTGTACAGACAGCGTTTCCTTCCCGTGTGACAGTGACATCAGCAGAGCCTACTTTAAGCGAGTTTCCAGCAGCGCCTGGGAGGGGCCCGTGATGTGGCTTTGGGCTAGTTTCAGAAGGGAGCTAATGACGTTTGCAGAGAATAATAACATAAAAGTCCAGTGGAGGTATAGAGATTGAATCCCAAGCCAATCCTTCTGGAACCTAAACGCTTTAAAAAGGGCCCCGTTGTCATTACTCAGTGCCACCCTGGTATGCACGTGACGGGACTAACTGTAGACACTGAAACGGAGAAAGATCTGGCTCGGCTTCTCCAGTCATCATTGAGCTAATCGATGGCTTCAGCCAAATGGTGTGTTGTCAGCCAAGTCCACATGTCCTAAAGGTTTGGCTGTGTTTCAAAATCTAGGTGGATATGAGAGAATTGCCCAGATTTCAAAATCTTTCTGGAATCAAATATGAAAACATATGTACCTTGTTTTCTGGGGGGAGGGGGGGGGGGAGTATATCTGCCGGTATTAATATTTGAAATGACAGGTAGGGGAATTGCTATGTTAAAGCCTTCATTCATGAGCAGCAGGCTTCAGATGTGATCACTGAAATTAAAAAACAAACAAACAAACAAAAAACACAAAAAAACATTCTGTGGCAAGAGAAAGCTAGGAGGGTGGTTTGAAGAACTTGAAAGATTGACCACTTCTTTCAAATCCTGTATCTGCCGCTCATTAGCTTTGTTCCATTAGTTAGGACTTCAACCGCAGCTTCCTGATCTATAAATTAAGGTAAATTCCGTGCCGCGCCAGCACGGCCAAGGATGAACCTGAGTGGGGGCGGCTGAAAGGCTTAGAAAAGATAGATAAGAGAATGAAAGCTGGGTCTCAGTGGGATGTTGCCTCTCTGATGGAGAGACAGTGACACCGCCCACAAGCTGTGTCTTTATTTTTTTTTTTCTGTGTCTTTATTTTATAGCAGGTGCCACGAGGCAAAGTAAGGGCATGATCAAGATGTTTACAACATTCTCGTGGGTTTCAATCCTACTCAACTACATGCACCTGAACTCTATCAAGCCCACCATTACTCAGACACGTGGGGCCACATGTTTGGACCATAGGTTCAAGTTTACAACTATAGCTGTTGGCTATAATTATGCTGGGAGGGCCCTGCCCTCCAAGCTGGGACTTGCACATGGCCATGAGAGGACTGTGCCCTCTCATTCGTCCGAGGCTTGAACCTGTCCAAACACTGTAGCCGCTCTCCACAAAATTCTACCTACCATATAGGTTGGTAAAGATAAACTAAGAAAATATATGTACAGTGCTCCAGGTGCAGTAAGTACTCAGTAAACATCCATATTATTTTCAGGCTTACTACGTGAGAGTCTAGGTAAAACCATGATAAAAGGCAAGTAGGTATTTTATTATCCAACTAGAGGCCCGGTGCAGGAATTCGTGCACAGGTGGGGTCTGGCCTGCATGCCCCAATTGGGGCCAATCGGGCCTGGCTGGCTGCGGGGAGGGGATTTGGGAGGTTAGTGGGCCGGCCTCACCCCTGATCCCAGTGGGGGGCCCCACCCCCTGGTTGAACTCCTGGTCAAACTCCCAGTTGAGGGGACAATTTGCATATTAGCCTTTTATTATATAGGATTGGTCTATTTTTCTTAACCAGAAATACGTCTGATGCTTTTCTATTCTTCATCTTAAAAGCTAATTCCATGGTGATTTGCAGCGTAAAAAGTGTAATTACTTACTATTATTGAAGCCTTACTATGTTACAAGCATTTGGAGTAACTTATCACATTCTCATTTGATCCTCGTGGCAAAACTAGCTTTATGTTTGCTATACTAGGGCAGAACAAAAGCACAGAAAAGGTTAAACAACTTGCTTCAAGTTACACAGCTTGTAAGTGGCCGTGGTGGAACTCAACCCCAAGCAGTCTGTCTCAAGGGCCCACACTCTCAGCAACAATTGCCTCCCCAACTATCTCCTGACAAGCACACACTAAGTTCCCAGAATGCTTTTGTTTCCAGTGAGGGAGCAATGTACGCCGCCGTCACCAGTTGGTGACAACTACCCTCAAACTTATGCTGCTTCCTCACTTGAATGTCACAGTCACTTTCAGTGATAAAGGTCACACCTCATGTTTATATGACGTACTTTAAGAACTATGAGGAAATATCCTAGGCTTCCACCTACTTTAATAGCGCATCTGAAAGTTCCTAGACCTATTAAAGGAAAGCTTCCTTCTCACCGTAGGGAACTATAATTAGACTGTATTGCTGGGCTGAGGTATTAGTGATGCGATTTGAGGTGAGAGAATGCTTCCTCCTCCTCCCCAGCCAGCTAACTTGCTCATCCTTCAGATCTCTGCTGAAGCCTCACTTCTTCAAAAAAGACTTCCTGTCCCCCCTCACACATCCCTGACTAAGTCATTCGATCATCCAGCTTCGTAACTTTTAATACCATTCCCAGATTTATACCTCCAGCCCCATACCACGTGAAACAAAATACTGATCTGGATAACTCACAGACACTTCGAACGTGGCACATCCTAAACTGAACTCCTGATCTTTGCCCCCAAACCCTGTCCCAATCTCAGCCATTCATGACAATGAATGGCTCCTCTGTCCTTCAGATGGTCAGGCCAAATGCCTAGCAGTCATCCATGACTCCTGTCTTTTTTTTTTTTTTTAATATATCTTATTGATTTTTTTACAGAGAGGAAGAGAGAGGGATAGAGAGTTAGAAACATCTATGAGAGAGAAACATCGATCAGCTGCCTCCTGAACACCTCCTACTGGGGATGTGCCTGCAACCAAGGTACATGCCCTTGACTGGAATCAAACCTGGGACCCTTCAGTCTGCAGGCCGATGCTCTATCCACTGAGCCAAACTGGTTAGGGCATGACTCCTCTCTTTAAGTATAAGTCCCACCTAATCCATCAGGAAATCCTGTCATCTCCACAAAATCAGCCTGAACTCTATCACTTCTCAACACCTCTGCTACTTACGCCTACCCAGGTCCCAGCTCCTATTATCTCCTCCTGGATGGTTGGTCTCCTGGCTTTTCTCTTTGACCCCTTAAAAGATTTGTTTTAACACAACTGCTAAAGTGATCCCCTCACAAATAAGTTGATGTCTCATTTCTGCTCAGAACCTTCTGTGGTTCCCTGAGTCAGTCAAAGTTGACCTTACAATGGCCTACAAGGCCCTACATGATCTGCTGCTCATTACCTCTCTGAACAAGTCCCCCAAACCTCTGTGCATTCCTGCCCAGCCACTTCAGCCTCCATGCAGTTCCTTGCACTCATCAGATGTATTTCTGCTCCAGGGCCTTTGCACTTGCTACACTCTGCCTACACCTTTCCTTTCTTTCTTTCAGGATTCCAGGCATGTCACCCTCTCAGTCAGGACCTCTGTGATTGAATTATTTAAAATCACAGATTCCTCCTCAGTCCTGCTTCTCTCCCTTCTCTGCTTTATATTTCTCCATAGCACCTTCCAATGTACTATAAAATTAATTATTTTATTGTCTGTGTCCCTCAACAAAAATAAATATACCTGGGAATACAGCCGAAGAAACACGAAACACTAATTTGAAAGAATATATGCACCCTCATGTTCGCTGCAGCATTATTAATAGTCAAGATCTAGAAACAGTCCAAGTGCCATCAGTAGATGAGTGGATAAAAAAGCTGTGGTACATTTACACAATGGAATACAACACAGCTGTCAAAAAGACAGCATGGGTGGACCTGCAGATTATTACCTTAAATGAAATAAGCCAGCCAGAGGAAGACAAGTACCCTATTATCTCACTTACATGTGGAATCTAATGAACAAAATAAACTGATGAACAAAATGGGAACAGAGACATGAATACATGGGACAGACTGACAGTTGTCAGAGAGGAGGGGGCTTTGGGAGCTGGATGAAAAAAGATGAAGAGATAAAGCAAAAAGATATATCATAACCCACAGACCCAGATAACAGTGTGGAGCTAGCCAGAGGGAAAGGGGATTGGGGTGGTAGGTGGAAGTGGGCAAAGCGGCGGGAGGGGGACAGAAAAAGATTTACTTGGGGTGATGGGTGCACAGTGCAGTGTGCAGATGTTTTATTGAGTTGTACACTTGAAACCTGTATGGTTTTGCAAACCAATGTCACCCCAATAAATTCAATTTAAAATAGACATTCATATGAATTAAGAATCTTTTTCAGTTTAGTCCATTAATGAATCCTTAGCACCTAGAACAGTACCCGGCACTGAATAGGCAGTGAATATACAAATATGTGGAATGAATCAAGTCAGCCCTCCCATTATATAATCACGTGGTATTGTATATTTCTGTAGCCTTTCTTATGATAATAATTGGTCACTTTTTAATTGTGAGGTTGCTTACTTAATTGTTCTCTTCTCTGCTGGATTATAAGTAACATGAAGACGGAGAATGTGTCTTCATCCCCCAACAACTAGCAGAATGCCCATTACTTAGTAGATGCTCACATTTGTTGATGAGTGAACTAGATGAAGAAATAGCTAGAATTCGGTCCTAGTTCCGGCTCCATATTCCTGACAGTATTACAAACAGGTCACCTGCTCCAAGAAGTGCCCTGATGAGACAACAGAGGAATTCTGTGGCCATTAGGAAGAAACTGAAAGCCTAGATGAGGACTGAGTAGGTGACAAGGACCTAAGGCAAGAATACTCTGCTTATACCTCAATACAGCCAGGCCGGGCTGTTTGTGTATAGGGGGTTGTTGGGGTGGGGTTTTTTCTCTTTCCTATGACAAAACCGGTGTCATCTTTCTTCAAAGGTTTGTTTGTATTTGAGATGTAACAAAACTTCTTTTGAGAATAAGAAAAAAAAAGTTACAAGATTAGTTCACCTTATTTAAAATAGAAAAACCAAGATACAAACCTGAATTTTCTGAGGGCTAAAAAAAGAGAACTAAAACAATTTTTCACTCTTGAGAACAATCTGGTTTTGCACTTTAAAAAACATTAGGTGCAGGTTTTTGTGTTGTTTTTTTTTTACTCTTAGTATACAGTTACACTCTCTAGAGAGTTTTCTTTAGGCTATCATAGCATAAAAACATAAAACCTGCTTTGAAGTGGGGAAAATAGGGTTTCCTAGTTTTTTCGTTGGTGTTATGCTGCCACCTAGTGACGATGATGTGTATGACTCACCTGCACAAACTGAACGTAAGTAACAGCTGCCCAAGGTAAAAAAAAGGTAAAGGAACTCACGCAGCCTGTCAAGGTCTCTTTCCATTAGACATCCACTCCCAGACAACCCGCTGTGTTTGAGTGCCCCTCTAGACTAATGTTTGCTACTGACATGTTGCAGCATAAAAAAGAAAATTTTATATTTTTCTACCCTGTACCAAATAGGCGACTTTTATGTGCTTTATAAATTGCTTTAATTGGACTCACAAAGTAAATGCCCTATTTGGAGGGATGTAACCCATGAATATTTTTTCTACTCTGACGTAGTAGCAATCTGGGGATGTTTCAGACCCAGTGGACCTCAAACACTTTCCTATCCAGTTAAACACAGACGAACTGTTAAGACCATTGTGCTATGTGAATACAAATACGTCTGAATATTTTCTGGCGTCAACTATAATCATAAAATAATGGAGTTATATTATTTGGTAATAAATTCATATTATCACACTCAACTGACACTACCCTGGAAATGCCTAACTTTTGTGGATAATTTTTTTAAAAGTCTTCAAGATTACAATATACTGAATATACCATAGTACACTTCACAAAATTATTAAATCTATAGGAAATCTATTTTTTTGGCAAATAGGCCAAAGCTGCTAGTTTATTTGCCTTTCATTTCTCACCACACTTACTTTGTATAATAAAGGTGACTTGTCTGATCTGCTTCATCTTTTTCTCAACAATTTCCACATTCATTTATAAAGATAACACAGAAAGAAATTATATATATATATATATATATATATATATATATATATATATATATATGATACAAAACTTGGAGTACATTCACTTATTACTTTTCATATAAACGAAAAGGGATTAGTGTGCCCCTGTAAAATCATCTTGTCTGGCTAACATCTGGTTAGAGCGTCAGCCTGCAGACTGAAGGATCTTGGGTTTGATTCCAGTCAAGGGCATGTACCTCGGTTTCAAGCTCGCTCCCCAGCCCCAGTCCCACCCCCACCCCACCCCCGTCTGGGCACATGTGGGAGGCAACCAATCAATATGTCTTTCTCAATGCTTCCCTCTGTCTCTCTATTTTTAAAAAATGGAAAAAATATCCTTGGGTGAGGATTAACAAACAAACAAATAAATAAATGGGAATAAATAAATCTGAGAAAAGTTTAGAAATTATGGATTTTTAAATGTGTATTTTCCTAATGAACTCTATTTGGTGCATACAGTAGAGCTCTGTAGTAGACAGTTCTGGACTGGACTTAGTAACTTGCGTGTCATGAATAGAATACAGCAAAAAATGATGGGACATCACCAAAAGCCAGCGAGGGACTGAGAACCTCAATCCAACACCTCCTGCAAAACGGAATCCTGCCAACAACTAGATAACTGAGCATAAGATAGATCTTCCCCTACTGGGCATCCAGGTCAGGCCACCATGATTGCAGCCTCAGACACCCAGGAGCAGAAGACCCAGTTAAGATGAGGCCAAACTCCTGACCCACAAAAACTGTGAGATAATAAATGTGCTGTTTTAAGCCACTACGTTTTGGAGTAATGTCTCATGGAGCAACAGAGAATTAGTAAGGTATCCAACAATATCTGTTGCGAATGAATACATAATAAATGAATACTAACCATAATCAGTTATATGGAAGGCATATAAATGCCCCTTAAAAGTCATCAATGATAAATTCCTTTAGAAACTGGTTAACTCCTCAGAAATAAGGATTTTTTTTTTAACATTGAATTGACCCATTCCTCAGAGAAAAGTCGACCATTTCATAGGAAAGGGGAGTTTTCAAGCCTCATCTTTAGTTTAAAATCTATCAGCGTGCATGTGTAGCTAGTATCTGATATTGGTTCCTAGACTCTTTGGTAAATATGCCTTGATTATTGCAGAAATGCCATATGTAATACTTTAAACAATAAAGAAAAAATAGAGCAATGGTTGTCCTACAGCCCAAACAGATTTTCTTCCATTAGGGCTTCCACTCTTCCCAGACCCAGTTCATGACAGCACTTTCCACAAATCTCAGTTATAGAAACTGCCACCCTGTACTCTCCTTGGTTTGTGATCTATTTGCCCCATGGTCTCCTAGAGGCCGTGGACAGCCCCTTGCCTAGCACCATACCTAGCACATGGTGACTACCTATTAAATGTTTCATGGATGAAAGAGAGAGGGATTAAAATCAGCTGGAATGACTTCGTTTTCACAGCAAGAGAACCTTCCCAAGGAAAAGATTATTGTCCAGGTGGCGTGGCTCAGGGTTGAGCACTGACCTATGAACCAGGAAGTCACGGTTTGGTTCCCAGTCAGGGCAGGCTTGATCCCCAGGGGGGGCGGGGAGGAGAGAGCATGCAGAAGGCAGCCGATAATTGATTATCTCTCATCATTGATGTTTCTATCTCCCTTCCTCTCTGAAATCTGAAATAAAAATGTATTTTTTAAAAAGAAAGAGGACTGTTAAAACAGAAATAGATGCTGTCCTGGTAAGGTGGTGAGATCATGAAACACAAATCTTAAGTAATCTTAAAGTCATAATCTTGGATCTCCCTGAAATCTGCAGGTGTGAATTTGTCTGCATCATATGCAGTTGAGCATGTCCTCAACCAAATGTCCTCAGGTGGGAAGGAGCCTGGCCTGTTCTAGAAACTGAACTGATGACCGGATGGAGTGGCTTCAGTGCAGCAAGCCAGGAGAGCAATAAAGATGAGGCCTGACCTTGCAGAGTCCGAGGTGCCTTGTGGAACAAGGCAAGATAGTAAGCAGAACAGGAACTTGCGTACAGCGCTTCCTGACTCCTTCGCTTCTTTCCGCTTCTCTTAGATAACCACTAACTTTCGTAGAACTTCTGTTCTCCAGCATGTCCATATTCCTCAGGCGTTTGAGAGCTCCTACACTGGACGGTTGATTTGCAGATGTCTAGCCTCTGTCCTCCACTGTCTACAATCCCTGCTTTGCTGCTGAAATCCTAGTACTGTCGAGAAGAGAAAGCAAAGAAGCCTTCCAACTATGACTAAATCAAAAGCTTGATTTTTGAAGGTCATGAGTGATGACTGGCCTTGGCATGTTTTCTGTTTCCTGCACCCAGAATTTACATAACTAAAGGACTCTGCACCAAATGTCTATCATGAAGGATGCAATTAAATGTCATCTTTATCTCCCCTTTGACTGTATTTATCAAGAGCATGAAAATCAAGCCCCTAAGACAGCCATTTTTAACCTTTTTTTTAATCTCATGGCACACATAAACTAATGACAAAAATTCTGTGGCACACCAAAAAATATATATTTTTTGCCAATCTGACCAAAGAAACAGGTATAATTTTGGTTCTTTCATACCAGACAGCTATTGTTGTATTGTCTGTTGTCATTTTTTTTTTAAATTTAATAACCTAAGGAAAAGAGGTCAGTGCCCCTGACTAAATAGGCAGGTACTGCATGTTTTAAAAATCCTTGAGGCACACCGGTTGAAAATCGCTGCTGTAAGGCAAAGACTTGGAGGCAGCTGATGGTTGGATGCAGGCACACATCTGTAGCGGGGGTTTATTACCATAAACTCATCCTCTGGAGGGAAGAATACAAGCGATCATATAAAACATACATTAAAGGGCTCCCCTTGACTTATCACCATCGTAGGCACAAAAAGGGAAGGAAATGCTATCCAATGGTGTAAGCATTATGAATGCTCCCAAGTACGTACTTGATACCAAATTAATGCGACGCCTTTGCAGCCCTGTGTTGTGACCTCTGAGCCTGTATCTGGGACGTCCTCACCCTCCGGGCTCCTCGGGTCCTGGCTTCACTTTCCAAGCCAAGTGAGCGCTGCCGAGCTTCCAGCTGCGCCCTCAGTGTGCCGCCTCTGCCACAGCTGTTATGAAATATCACAAATGAATTTCGGATGCAAGCCTAGAAACTGGACTCTGGAGTCCTGACTTCGCTGAATGGTTTACTTTGTACTCTGTTCAGGAAATGTCCAGGTGCAAGCACAGCGGTGGTTTGTGTTTGGCCTGGACTGGAGGCCGACTCTCACTTACCCTGCTGTAGCAGCCTGGCGGGTAGGACCTGGGGCCCTTTGCTAAAGTCACTTCCCTTGATTCAGGGTCTTCATTTTTACTCCCACTGCTGCCACCCCAGGACAAATGGGAATCGCACTGTGCATGCAACAAACTCTGAACAAGGCTGCCCGCTTGTGATCTCTCCCTTCCTACTTGCCTTGCCTCACTTTGCCTCGCACCAACCTCCGTGTAAGGACCCTTGCTAGCTCCCCAGGCCCTACCTTCTGGTATTTACAGCACAAATGAAAGCAGGCTAACCAACGAGCAGTGCTGCCAGGCCTAGCAAGATGAGTAGAAAGATGGGAAATCACTGCTCAAAGTCACCTCAAATTTTATTTTATTATTTTAATGTTTTCATTTATTTTAGAGAGCAAGGAATGGAGAGGGAGAGAGAGAAACAGCCATGGGAGAGAGGACCATCAATCGGTTGCCTCCTGCACGCCCTCTATTGGGGATTGAGTGTCAACCCCGGCATGTACACTGGAGGAGGGGCTCTGGTTGATGTTTACAACTTCTTTCTCCCATTTCTAACTCCATGATGTTTTGCCCACAACCAGGACCTCAGTTGGGGTCCTTAACTGATAGGGTGACCAAAGCCTCTTTCCTGAAGGGCCAGAGTACTCCATACCCGCACCCCGGACAGTGCTCTGAGTTCCAGAGAGCCTCCTCACTGTCCTCATTGTACAACATCAACCGGCTTCCCTGCCTTCCCAGATACAAGGTTCAGAATTCCTTTTTATAGGTGTCAGCTATGTGTTTTGATGATGATGGTTATTATGATTAAGATATGATGCTAAAACATTACATATATTAGACCAAGCAGAAAGTATGAGACTAATTATTAATACAGTAAATCTTTTTTTTTAAAATGGGTAGAAATGTGGAAATAGAGTTTGTCTCAGTAAATTAACACAAATTATGTCATTTATGGGTATTGGTTATTAGCTGTGCTTAATTATTCCACAGTTTAGTTACATATCATGAACATCAGATTTTATCACAAATTGTATTTGACCAGAATAGTAAACTATGCCGGTTTGTTCACACCTCACAGTCTGGGCTTCTGCAATAAAACCATTAGCTTACAATACTAGCAAAACAGCAGAGGAGTATGTTGTCAGTCAGTGCAAAAGCAGTAACGTGGGTTGCGAATCCCAGGCTGCAGCTGAAATTCTGGTTGGTTTCACCACGTTTGATGGCCATGCCAGGTCTCCTTTACTGAACACCTGTACGGGTGGTTCCCACCTGAGAAAGGCAGGATGTGTTGCCCCAATTCCCTTTGCAGTTGTAATTTTGTAGGCAAGTCAAGACAGTGCCTCTTCAATTAAACCATTTGGAAACAGATCCTATGATAAAGTTGATAATGATCTGCTAACAACATCCAACTCAATGGAAGGACCATAAGAGATCCTAATACCACTTCAGGAAGGGAAGCAATACCTGTGCTCGCTTATTCTGTTCCATTGGTTATTTTCAAATTTGCCAGCAGCGATTTGAAAGAGATTGTTTCATTTCCTAATCAGATTAGAAGAGCACTGATATATACAAAAACAAATCGCTAGTAATTTATTAAGTTGTCCCAAAGGTGTTAGCTTCCTCTCTTTGAAATCTTACACCTAGGCAAGGATTTGCATTTGGCATCACAGGATCTGTGTGAGAGCCGCCCTCTGCAGATCTAAGTCAGGAAAAAGTGACAGCAGCAGAGGGGTTTTCTGTTTTGTTTTCTTGTGGGTTTGTGTGTGGGGAGAGGGGGCTTGTTTTGCCAAATGTTAACATAACATAACCAGGAAAGTTATCTGGTTATCTGGAAGTCTCTATTCTCAGCAGCGGTCCTATCTGACTTGCTCTTTATAATTATTTTTTTTAATCCTCACCTGAGGATATTTTTTCCATTGATTTTTAGAGAGAGTGAAAGGGAGGGAGGAGGGGGAGAGAAACATCAATGTGAAAGAGACACATTGGCTGGTTGCCTCTCCCACACGCCCCTACCAGGCCAGGGATGGAACCTGCAACTATTTGATCCACAGGCCAACACTCTAACCACCAAGCAAAACTGGCCAGGGCTGCCTTGCACTTTTTCTTTTAGTATACTTTTATTTATTTCAGAGATGGAGAGAGAGAGAGAGAGAGAGAGAGAGAGAGAGAGAGAGAGAGAGAGAGGAACACCAATGATGAGAGAGAATTATTGATCGGCTGCCTCTTGCACGCCCCACACTGAACCCAAAACCAGGAATCAGGGATCAAACTGTGACCTCCTAGTTCATAGGTTGAGGCTCAACCACTGAGCCACGCCAGCCTGGGCCTGACTTGCTCTTTAACTTGTATACTGCTGATAAGTAGCTAGCAACAAGTGTAAAAGGCCCCAATGGTGACCACAGAGATACATTTAAATGGGGACAAACCCCTATCAGGTTGTCTCCATTTTAGACGGAGAGCCACATTGATATCTCTTTTGTATTTTTGTTTCTTGCCATTGCAAGTTTCAAAACAAGCTGGCACTAAGTTTCAAGTTTTTACACCAAGAGTCATCACTGTGTGAAAACTATGCATAGGTGTGTAGAAAGGCAGCCAGCGTTGAGAGAATTAAACAGTCTTACAATCAAATTAGGTTGGGTTTGAGATTCCTCTCGGCACGTGCTGGCTGTGTGAACTAGAGTGATACCCACGTGAAACATCTTACAATGTACATGTAAAGAAGAAAAAGTAAAAACATTCCTGAAAATAGCCTTTAATTTTAGAATTTATAACATGACAGTCTAATTTTAAATATCCCTGTAAAGCTTTTTTTTCCCTCTAATTATAAGTTAAAAGGCCTCATCTCACAGGAGGCAAAAAGGGAAGAGGATAGATACATATCTTACATGTTATTCATCAAAGAGATATTTAAATTAATAGTTGCCTTTGTAAAGCCAAGACTTCCTATAAATCACTCACATCCTACCTTGGCATGCTGTAATCTGATCATCCAGTTGCCTCACACCCAGCTAAGATACTCAACAATAGAAGTTTTAATGGGGGAGGGTCCCACCAGAACACAAGCCCCCTGAGGACAGGATTTGGGTCTGTGGGTTCAGTGTAGTCTTCTCAGCACCTGGAGAAGTTTTGGGGACAAAGAGTTGTGTGACTGAAGTTTCAATCTTTTAAGAGAAAGTCATCCTTTTTTCATCCAAAGATAGCATACAGTACATTAGGTACCTATTAGGTGAGAGAAAGGATTAGGTGAAGTCCAGAAATAGAGCCTGAATGTGAACTCTAACCAGGTCTAGGTGGTGGAATGATTTGGTGCCAGACCTAGCATGCCACTCTAGGTTGCCAATTACTAACACATAACAAACATATCATAGAGCAGAAACCATTTCAAAGTGAAACACTGAGCATCCTACCTAATAAAATAGTAATATGCAAATTGACCGCACCTTTGCTATGCCCAAGCCACGCCCACCATCCAAAGCCACGCCCACCAGCCAATCAGGGTGAGTATGCAAATTACCCAACAAAGATGGCTGTTAATTTGCATACATGGAGAGAGGGAGGAGTGAAGACTGAAGACAACTTTGAAGGAAGAGGGAGGAAAAGTGGAAAGCAAGGTGGCTGCCAGAGGGAAAGCCCGGGTGGGGCGGGGCGGGCAGGGCGGAGTGGGGCTGAGCGGGGCGGAGCGGGGCGAGTGGCAGCGGCGCGCAGGTGCGGGCGCGGCAGCGGCAGCGGCAGCGGCAGCGCATGTGGCCGCTTGCAGGATTTTTCCTGCAAATGGGCTACTAGTATTATATATAATACGTACCTTCTCAAGAGATAATGCAACACAATTCTGGCTGCAAACTATATAACACACAAAGGAAATATAAGTGAACTAATCCTTCATTGCAGTTTATAAATTGGAATCCATCTTTCATACAAAAAAAAGAGAAGAAAATACTGGATGTTATGTTTAGTGAATACATGTTAAACTTATTTGAATTCTACACATTTGGACAAGGTCGGGGGGGGGGAATTATATATATATATATACACTAGAGGCCTGGTTCATGAAATTTGTGCACAGAGGGGTATCCCTCAGCCCAGCCTGCACCCTCTCCAATCTGAGACCCCTCAGGGATGTCCGACTGCAGGATCAGGCCTAAACCGGCAGTCAGACATCCCTCTCGCAATTCAGGACCACTGGCTCCTAACCACTCACCTGCCTGCCTGCCTAATGCCCCCAACTGCCCTACCCTGCCAGCCTGGTTGCCCCCAACTGCCCTCCCCTGCAGGCCTGATCTCACCCCCAACTGCTCTCCCCTGCCAGCCTGATCTTGCCCCAAACTGCCCTCCCCTGCTGGCCTGATCTCACCCCTAACTGCCTCTGCCTCAGCCCCCACCACCATGGCTTTGTCCAAAAGGAAGTCAGACATCGGAAGATGGCCGGTTGACCTGGTGTAATTAGCATATTACCCTTTTATTAGTATAGATAGATTATATAGGATATGATTGCTTAAAAGATTCATTTTCCTCCATCATTTTCCTAACTGCCATGGCCACATACCCAGCCGCCTTGATTGTTTGAAGATGCTCTTTACCTGATCATGTAGCAAATAACTCCTTCAAATGTTTGCTTTTAATTGAGCCACTAAATGGACCGCTCAAGGTAGTCAAAACAGTTCAACCGGTGGCTTTGGGGAAAAGCCTTACAGTTAAGCAGAACATTACAGCACATTTTATGGAGGATTATGTGTCTGTTGTTCTCTTTGAAGTGCCAGCATGGCGTGACTGAACACAAATCCTCCCGGTGCTCCTGGGCACTCTGCAGTCTGAAACTTGTCCAGGGTGATTGCTTCACTGCACCATAAAACATCTAACATCAGCTAAAAGGTGAGAACTCTGTTGTTATTGCAGCTGTGCTCCTTTTCCTGGAATTTTGAAATCTCAAGAGAAAAACAGCAACAATTTAGAATCTATAGAGAAAAGGTAGGTGTGATAATTGAATCTCATAACTCATCCCACTGCTTTAGCGTAGGACAAAGCCTGTGGAAATGCGACTTAAAATCTAAAGCTGGAGTCTCTGAGCACCAGAGACTCAAGAGCTCTTGGATGGTGCCCGGCCAGCGTGGCTCAGTGGTTGAGCATCGACCTATGAACCAGGAGGTCACGGTTCGATTCCTGGTCAGGGCACATGTATGGGTTGCAGGCTCGATCCCCAGTGTGGGGTGTGCAGGAGGCAGCCGATCAATGAGTCTCTCTCATCATTGATTTTTCTATCTCTCTCTCTCTCCTTCTTTCTTCCTCTCTGAAATAAATAAAAATATATTTTTAAAAATCTAAAGTTGGAGTCTCTGACTATCAGAGGTGGGATCAGGAGCTCTTGGGTGAAATGCGAGAGAGGGCTTAGCCACCTCTGCTCTTGATGGATGGAAGCACTGCCTCAGTACAGCTAAGGCTCTGCCTGAAGACGAATAAAGGTTAAGACCCGTGAGTCACCATCCCAGTGCTTGCCCCACGCCAACTGATTCAACTCCAAGATCTCTGTTATTCCTTCTCAATCTTGCTGCTTCATCCACCCTCCCCCAGTAGACTGACTCCTCCCAATTTCCTCCCGCTCTCTAGGCGCTCTGATTGCCGTTGCTATCCCCGCAAGATGCTTTGGCTATTTCTGCACCAGTTGGTATATTCCTGATAGAATATATTTTAATAAATTATTAGCAGCATTTTGTGTTACATATGTGGTTATCTGCATTTGTGTTATAGCATTTAAGTTCCATTTGTGTCTGTCCCTGGTTACTTTGGGCAGGTTACATACATGGAGTTAGGCAAACTGAGGGCATAGTCTGCCTGAGACTTCTGACCCTGACTGCAAAGAGTCAGAGTCCAACTACAAAGCTATAGGGGAAAGTTCACACAGGAACCCCCTCACTTCTGACACCAACTTGTGTTTGGGGCTTCCCCAAACCACCCGCAAGTATGACAATTTGAGAGACGGACTCACAGAACTCACTGAAAGCTGTTATATTCGTGGTTATAGTTTATTACAGGACAAACATACAAACTAAAATCAGCAAGGAAACTGATGCATAGGGCAGAGTCCGAAAAGATTTTAATGTGAAAGCTCTGTTGTCCTTAGGACATGTTACCTTTTTAACATCGGTGTGTGACAATACACACAACGTATTGTCAACCAGGGAAGCTCAGCCACGCTTATATGTTCAGAGATTTTATTGAGACTGTTACACAGATGGGATTGACTGGATGAATGATTGATTGTCCTCAAGGTTGAACTCAGCCTCAAGGCTGGCTGATGCAGATGGCCCCCAACTTATGAGGGTTTGACTTACAATTTTTCAGCTTTACAATGGTGTGCAAGTAATACACGTTCAGTAGAAACTGTACTTCAAATTTTAAATGTTGATCTTTTCCTGGGCTCGTGATCTGCGGTAAAATACTCTCTCATGATGCGAGCAGCGAGCCCAGCCCCCAGTGAACCGGACGAACACCAGGGTAAACAACCGATACTCTCCAGCGCAGTGTGTTGCCAGCATTTTTTGGATTTGGTGTTTTGTGTTTGCACATCCCATCATGTCTACAAAACATTCATCTGGGTCTCCTGCTTCTGGCAAGAAGAAGGCAATCACTCTTGAGATGAAACTCAAGGTAAGTGCCCAGCAGTAGCCTAACGTAAGTGTGCTGAGCGCGTTTAAGGTAGGCTAGCCTAAGCATGGTGTTTGGTGGCTTAGGTGCATTTAAATGTATTTTTGTCTTATGATGATTTTAACTTATGATGGGTTTATCAGGATGTGACCAGGGCTTCAAAGATTCTTTTGAGAATATACAATACTTCGACAGGTAAGTGTGAGAGCCCATCTCCCCTGAGGCCTTTTATGTGTTCAGGTACCCAGAGGCCTTCTTTACTCCCCGGAGGCCTGAGAGAATCAGCCCAGCGCCAGCCGCGTGCCCTCAAGCTCTGCTCCCATTCCTGCACCAGGGAGCTGGCTGAACAGCCGAGGGGGAAGGATTCCCTTTGAGTCTTAACAGCCAGCGCCTGCTTCTTCTCCACCAGGCTCTGTGCAGCACCACAGCCGTCACAGGGCCAAATAGACATGAAAGGGGAGGGAGAGAGAGGTGCGCTTAAAGGCCCCGGGACCCGGACACTGCCATCAAGCCAGGTGTCTGCAATCAAGCATTGCACAGGCCAACAACGCTGCAAAACCTCCAAACCCCACCGCTCTCCCTCCATCCCCAAGGCCTGGTGCGTTCCCTCCTCCTCCCAAAGTTCCCCTCTCCCAGCCCTGCCCCCACACTCCTCCTTCACTTGCCTTTGAAGTGAGAAACAAATGAGGAAAGGAGGAAGGAAGAAGAAAGCGAATATTTTTTCTGGGCTGCCTTCACCATCAACAAGACTGGCATTCCCCCATGCTCGCCAGTACTTTTCCTGAAAGGCCCCCATGAGTGGGGTCAGATGCAATGCAGACCTGGTACCCAAGGCACAATGTCCATTCACAGAAGGAAGGACAGAGGGAGGGGGGGAGCCCCCGAGTCCAGGCTCTGACATCACATTACCCTCCACAGAGAGCGGCTTAATGGCACCGAGCAAGGCTCAGGCTGCTGTGGGCCAACCCAGCCATGCCAGTCCTTGCCGTTTTGATGAATGATGTATAAGCTCCCCATGGTTTGGTTCCAAATGACAAAGATACCAATTTTCCTCATCTGTGCTCTGCTGCGGCCAAGGGCAGAGGAGGTTTCGCAAGCAAAACCGAGGGGCAGAGGCAGAGGTGAGCTGCTCCTGAGGGCGAAGACGGTTCCCCCACAAAGGCCACAGGCCGAGCAAGAGAAGACGGCGTGTCTCCACCCCGGGTGGAGGGGGCCCAGAGCCAACCTGTCGGGAACTTCACCCGCTCAGGTGAAAGGTGGGAAAATGCATTTGGAACAGAGTGTTTGTGTGTCATTTCAAGAAGCAGGTGCAGACTTTATTTCTAGGCAAACTGTTGCTGTGTTTAGTATTGTAACTGCTCAGAGTCTGGCAGAGATCAGAGGGCACATCCCCTGGCTCAGGAGGTGAGTGTGACAAGGTGGACAGACCTGAGGAAACCAACAAGGATGCCGTCGCATTAGGGCCAGAAACAGCAGAGCCACTTGTTACCACCCTGGGCCGAGGGCGGGGGGATGGACAGGAGAGAGCAGCTGTATGGTGACAACCAGGGGGCAGGAGCTATGGGATTTGACAGCCAACCCACAGCACCAGGGCAAGGAGGTAGCCCAGGGGGTAAACACACTCCTCCTCACCTCCAGTTTTGACACCTTCCGTTGGCGTCACCTAATCGCAGGTTTAAAAACAAAGGAGTCCACAGAAGCAGTCCAGAGCAGAGCGTGAACATGGAGAACAGAACTGGAATAAACGGAAAATGGCTGGTGCAAGGATTCTTTATGTGCTCTGTGTATATGGGAATATGCCATGTGTTGGGGGCCAAATTGTGTCCTCCAAAAAGACATGTTCAAGTCCCAATCCCTGGGACCTGTGTATGTGACTTTATTTAGAAATAGAGTCTTTACGGATGGAATTAAGTTATGATGAGGATCTACTGGATGAGGTGGGCCCTAACCCAATGATTGGTATCCTTATAAGAAGGAAAATTGGGGCACAGACCCAGGGAGAATGCTAAATGACTACAGAGGCCTGGGATTGCCCGCAACCGAGAAGCGGCGAGGAGGGGTCCTCCCCTAAAGGCTTGGGAGAGGCCGGGGCCCCGCCTGTCCCTTGGTTTGGGACTTCTAGTCTTTAGAACTGTGACATGGTATATATCTATTGTTTTAAGCCACCTAAATCTGTGGTCATTTCTTACAGCAGCCCTAGAAAATTAATAGACCGTGCACACAATAGACGACAGATCCTGTTTCAGAGTCCATGTGGGAGTGTTACTGTGCGTCAGAGGAAAGGTGACGCGAGAAAGACTTCCAGAAGGAAGGATTTCAGGAGGGATGAGTTATCTTTTTTAAAATGGAAAGGGCCCTGTCGTGAGTATTCGCTCTGTTGTTTGACGAGTACCTAGGCAGTACAAGATGTTCCTATACCTACAAGGCATGTGACATGTTTGTGGTTATCTTAGAAGCTTTTCTAAAGACTTTTCTAAAGCAATGGTTTTCAGCCAGGGCTAGTGTGTCCCCTGGAACCATTTGGCAATGGCGGGGATATTCTGGGTTGTCAGACTTGGAGGGGGTGTTCCTTGTATCTATTGCATAGAGGCCAGAGATGCTGCTAATCACCCTACAGTGCACAGGCCAGCCCTCCCCCCCACCCCACCCCCCACAAGAAAGAACTATCCATTGCAAAATGGCAGTAGTGTTGAGGCTGGGAAACCCTGATCTAACGGAATATTCCGGGAATGTAAGGTGGAGAAATCCTTTGTAACTGCAGAAACAATGAGGAGCAAATGCACATTAACCCTAACGAGGGGCATTGGAGAAAGCTTGTAAGGGCACATCGCCGAGAGGCTACGACTACTTCTTCCTCCGGACGGCAAACGCGGGCTCCGTGGGCCACCTCTCACTCATTCACTAACAGCGTTTTAAACTGTGCTTTGGTTTCCCGTCTGTGAGACAGATCTAAACAAGCCCATAGGTTTGCTTGGGGAAGGGAAGGAAAAGAAAATGTAGGAAATGCTTGACACGTTTCCTGTCACACAGTAGCCTCTCCAATAATAACTATAATGATTATTACCACCGTGATTATCGTTTCGATTACCACCATCTGGGTCTCGGGGGCCAGGCATCCCCCCACTACCTCGCCCCAGAATAACCCTCTCACCTCACTTCTGAGTTTGCCCTCTTTTGACATTGCCTGACTCCCTGAGATCGCTGGGAAAATGGAATTCTGATCTTAGACAAAAATTCAAAAACCAACCCCAAATCCTCTTCCACAAAAACAGAGCAACTAAGCATATGCAACTAAATGCTAAATGGAAGTCTTATTTTCCTTGAACTACCAAATGTCATTACCAAGACACACTCCGGCTTCTGTTCTCCAGTTCCTTATTCTGTAAATAAAAAGGAAAAAAAATCTCCACTCTATATTTGTTTGTTTTTCTTGGTTTGGCCAGAACAATTCTATATGTTTTCACTACTCATGTGTCCAAGAAATGTTTCTAATATTTTATTTTAAGCTGATTACATAGTTCTCTAAAACACATTTGTTTGTTTTAAAAAGGCAGAAGGCTACTTTCCATAAATCATGAGTCTGTCCAGAAAAAAATACATCAATCAGTGTTTATAAGCAGATGTTTGCACACTTTACCTCCACTCATTCTCATTCTTAAAAAAGGCAACGGGGGTGTTTTTTGCTTTTGGATTAAGAAATTAGGTTTCTGAGAGAGTCAGTCACCCGCCTGCCCACCATGACGCATTTTCGAAGTGGCTGAGCCTGGAATGAACCTAGAGACGTCCTAGCCCGGACGGTGCCCTTTCAGGACTCGTCATGGTCCCAAACAGCAGTCTGTGCGCTGGGCCCTCCCTTGTGCTGTAGAGCAGGGCAACCGGAGCTGAGCAGAGGGCACTGGAAGGTATCCTAGTGCCCAGTGCCCATCGGGCCGCAGTGGCCCGGGGAGAGGGCTCTACCGAACACTTCCGTAGCGTGCACATGCCTGTTGAAAAACAGCCACTTCTCTCACCCAAGTCTATGCACTAATAACTTTAAAAACAACTGTGAAACAGCCCAGTCCTGGCCCTTATATAAAAGCTACAACTTTGCCTCTCGATTTCACGTGCGATTTGCTTCTTGCACCCACGCTTCCATCCCGTTGCTGTTAGTCTTCGAGCTCAGAGGGCACGAATGCTGGAGCAGATGGGCTCTGGGCTCTGACGGAAGATTCCAGGCCAAACCCAATCTAAACAGGCTGGGCTAAGAGTACTGAGTGTTCGTCTTCTTTCCCTGGTGACCTCCGATGGCCGCAACCTGAGTTCACCTTGTGCCTCCGTCGTTTCTCCTGGGCCCTGCGGACACAGCCAAGGCTTATTTGCCTGACCGATTCTGTCATGGGCTTTTTTCACACCTACTCTAATTCACTGCTCAAAGGATGCCAAAATAAGCCCGAGGCAAGCACTGGGTAGCATTCATTGGGCGTTTTACGGTGACCTGGACCTCTGCCCTGGGCTACACCCTTCCTGGGGATCACCAGGGATGAGTGCATATGGAGGGAAGAGAAAAGAAGAGCGAAAGGAACTCCCTCCGAAGTGTGGCTTCCAGCAAATGGGAAGCACCAAATACAGCAGAGGCCTGCTGCGGGCTTAGGTGTATATTGGCATCCTGCAATATTTACTCACTGGCTGACCAGCATCCCCTGGCCTACTCCTGTCTCCTAAATGATGGTCTTCAAAGGACAGTGGCTCGGGGGGGGGGGGGGGGGGGGGGACAAGGGGAGAGAATTGCAAGAACAGGACGAAGTCTGACATTCAAAAATTACCAGAAGTTTACATACATGGCAATATTTTACAACTAAAAGGTTGCATGACCTGAACGCTACAAAGAGCATGTATACAGTGAAGAATATTTGTGGCAACGTGTTACCACCAAGCAGCTTGAGGCAGAGCCTCTTTTTCTCACTTGGATACTGTTACACATTTGCTTTTGTCTTCTAGCAAAACAACCTCCTACAAGAAAAATCCCTTTTAAAATTCAGAAATACTTTCTTCCCAAGCAATTCTCCACAATTTCCCCCCGACAGCATCTTAACTGTTTTGCTATGACTTGGCACACATCTGTATGGGAATATATGTCATCGTCATCTCACACAGATCCATAGCCCAGTAGCTTTTTCACACAATCTCATTTGTTCTTTAACACCACACTATTCTGATACGTAAGCAGGAAACGTATTTCAAAATGGCCTGTAAGTGACGTTTCAAGACAGCTTATTTCAGTTCTAAGAACTGGGCATTCTTCACACAAGGTTGTTAAAAATGAAAAAGAAGCAGGTCTATTTAATACAGAGTGTAGCCAAAAGCAGAAGTGGCATCACCCGCCTGCCTGTCCTCTCTCTCCCATCCCTGGCTCCTCCAACCCCCAGTGGGTGTGGTAGACACTGGAGAAGGTGCTAACAGCTCCTGGGCACAGCTGGCTACATAGGTAGAAATGGGGACGGATGTGGAGAGGGAGAGGGAGAGGAAGAAGACAGTCCTCTATCAGAAGGATAGATTGGACGCAGACCATCACCCCACGCTACGGATTTGCCACCAACGGCAGCACCCCCACCCCCACCGCCTTGCTCCCTCTTGCCCTGGCCATGCCCTGTGTTATCAGTGCCAGTTTTCACTGACTCCTCTCCCCCCAAAGCTGCTACATCAGACTCTGCTGCTTCCTTACATTCCTCGGATTCACCCCAGGAGGGGTGTGGCGGTGGAGGGAGTATGTTTAAGATTTGATTGCTTGTCTTGCTCAGGGAGTCAACATTACTGACATTTACGAGTCATAACATTGTATGTCCAGAATTTGCTGGCAGTACAGAGCTATTTCTGAGTCACCGTGTACTTGAATCAAAATATACTCACCAACCAAAGCTAAAGGCTTTAGTGTGCTTCCATTTTCACCTTCTCTTGCATGCTACAGGAAGTTCCTACGTGTAGACGTATGAGATGGTTTAATAAATACCATTTTAATAAATGTCTTAAAGCAACTATGCTGTTTTCTACTTAAGCACGAGGATACTGAGGTTCTAAGAGGTGCCGAACTCACCTGGTCTGCCATTGGAGGCGTCAACAAGTCGCAGCTGCTGCGCAGGTAGGCCTTCTGAGCTGGGTCCCGGCGCCTTCTTCTCTACCACACGGCCTGGTCTCAGTTTACCCTTCCCGACGTCTCATCAGTTTGGTTGCAGTTTCTCATATTCGTCAATAGTGATGCCCTAGCCGGTTTGGCTCAGTGGGTAGAGTGTCAGCCTGAGGACTGAGGGTCCCGGGGTCGAGTCCGGTCGGGGCACATGCCAAGGTTGTGGGCTGATCCCCAGTAGCAGCCAAACAATGGTTCTCTCTCAACATTGATGTTTCTATCTCTCTCTCCCTCTCCCTTCCTCTCTCAAATCGATAAAAATATATTTTTAAAAAATAGTGAGAGAAGCAACATAACTCTTTATGAAGACCCTGTTTCATTCAGGAGACCTGCTTTCAGATAAGGCAGGGCAGATTCCAGAATGAGGACCTGGGCTCTTGGGGTCAGGGTCGGGATTGGGGGACTTACAAGGTTGTGGAGAAGGTCAAGCGGGTTGTCCAGAGCAAGCTGGCCAGAGAGAGGCTGGGGCTAAGGAAGGCCCTTTCCCGGGAAGGCGCTTCCAGAGGGAGGGCCCGCGGGGAGGAGGAGGAAGAAGAGTACGCTGCTTGATTTCGACTGCTTTCCTGGCTAATAGACCTGCGGAGAGGCCCAGAGGGGCAGGGGGAACGAAGGCAAAGGAAGACAGAGCGGGCAGAAGAGAAGGAAAGAGGACAGGCAAAGGGAAGTTATGGAAGCTTGCGGCAGACAAAATGTATATGAGGGGCAGCTGATCAGAAAACCAGAAAAGGAGAAATGCGAGAGAAACGGGCCCCATATTTTATGTTGCAAAAACTCAAAAATAATGACACTGGGTTGAAAGTGAGTCCTAAAAAGGGGGGGGGGGGGGGGGAAGTCCTAAAGGGTCCCAGGTTCAATTCCAGTCAAGGGCATGTACCTTGGCTTTCTGCTTTTCCTGTTTGTTTGTTTGTTTGTTTGTGAACAACCCCAGCGAACCTGTCAGTGCTGGGCAGGGCAGCCAATGAGCAGCAGGCCGCGTGCAGCGGTGCGGACGGGGTCACAGCTGCCCCAGTTAGGAAGTTGGCGCTTAGAGAGTCTTGCGCTGTGATGGCCGGGGGCATGTTCTCCCTGCTGCGTGGGCGACAAAAAAAAAAAAAAAAGGAAGAGGAGATAACACCGCCGAGTTTGTGTGGGTAGGAGCCTGCGGACCCACTTGGCAAAGGACTCAGCCGCACATCCAGCATCTAAGCCTCCTTTTCACATCTGCTCAGCGTGGGCGCGGGCGCCCCCTGCAGCCTGACAGGAGCACACGCGGCGGCCCGGGCCTTGAGGTGTGCTCCGAGCACTGGTGCTTTCGGAGTGAATTACGCGCATACCTGGCTTTGAGAGGCCTCTGTACATTACATGCACAAGGAAATATCGTGCAGGTTTAAAGCGAAATATGCTGCACCACCCACGGCTATAATCTCCCCTAACCAGACCCCCCAAATCCCACAACAGAGAAGCCATGGCAACACATTGACAAAGCCCTGGTTAGGCTCAAGGCGATTTTCTCACCATCTTGCTCTTCAGAGTTGGGGTTTAACAGAGACACAGAGGGAAGTCTGCAGCAAAGGGTAGCTGTCGGCAAAGACTGTTCTGGCCAAACCAAAGAGATGGCGACATGGCCAGAGCAGGGGAGGGAAGTGGGCCTGGTAGCGTGAGGGCTGATTTTTTCAGGAATTTGCAGTATAAATATTAGTGTGACTGTGGGATAGGCGAAACGGCACTTTCAGCCAGAGGGTGCACTGGAAAATTGAAAAAGGCATTGAATCAGCACACGAAGAACAATGCATTATTGTGATGTTCAAACTCAGGAGACCTAACTCAAACACTGATTCTGCTACTCAAAAAAGCCGCCGTATCGTTTTCTGATTTACATCTTTTGCACGTGTTATGTTTTGTTTTACGGTAACCAACTGTGATTTCTTAGGAATTCCTTAAATAGCTGTTTATTAGTCAGTTTTCTTAAATCTATGGATAAGAAGATTTCAGCCAGATCAATTTTAAGGCCCAGAGCCGGTAAGTTTAATTCTGAAAAATTATGTAGAAAATAAATGTGAGAACAAGGCTATTTTTTTCAGTTTTGTAGCAATTCCAGTTGGTCATTTTTAAGTGTAAAGTAAAAAGGGAGTGATATGTATGTCTATTTCATCAGTGTTTTCTTCTCAGTAAGTTTCTGAATGTGCCAGATTGCTTGCTGTAGCTAAGGCTCTGGTTTTATTTATAGGTTAATGTTGGAACATCATTGTTCAAGTGTATGCTGCTCACCTGGCACTGTGTGCTCCCTCCTCTCTCAACACACATTCATCCATTCGTTAAACAAACATCTGTGGATAGACATTCACATCCAATTACCCAGAACTTCTGGGCAAAGTCCCTCCACCTTCTATCTTTTTTAAATTGATAAATATCTATATAACATTATATTTGTTTCAAATGTTCAATGTAATGATTCAATATCCGTGTACATTGTGAAAGGATCACCACAATAAGTCTAGTTAACATCTGTCACCATACATAGTTGCTAAATGTTTCCTTGTGATGAGAACTTTTAAGATCTAACTTCTTAGGAACGTCCAAATATGCAATACAGTATTATTAATACAGTCACCATGCTGTACATTACATTCCCGGGTCTTATTTATTTTATAACTGAAAGTGGGGCCAAGCAAACAGAAATTTTAATCAGCCACTTACTTGCTGTGAGGTGAGGAATATAAATTCTGAGTCTGTTTCTTCATCTGTTAAATAGTAATGCTGCAATACTTCCTTATCTTAGTGTTATAAATGGATTTCAAAATATTGCGGCCCTAGCCGGTTTGGCTCAGTGGATAGAGCATCAGCCTGTGGACCGAAGGGTCCCAGGTTCAATTCCAGTGAAGGGCATGTACCTTGGTTGCAGGCTCTTCCCTGGCCTGTGCCCTGGCCGGGGCTTGTGCAGAGGGCAACCAATTGATGTGTTTTTCTCACATCGATATTTCTATCTTTCCTCTATCTTCCATTCTCTCTAAAATATCAATGGAAAAATGTCCTCAGGTGAGGATTAAAAAATAAAATAAAAAAGTATTGTATTTCAAGTACCTAGCACAGAGTGTAGCACAAGACACATGCTCCGTGATGGTGATGGTGATGGTAGTGATGATGATTCCAGTGATGATGGCCTTGGGCAGAGACCATGGCGGTGTGCTCGTCTACTCTCTCGTAGAGACCACACGGTGAGTATTTATTAATTCCTGAATAAATCTCCAAAATACAAGGAACGGAAGAAAAGGAAGGGGATGGAATGTGGAAACAGCTAAGATAGGTTAAAAAATAGGAGAGGTAGAACAAAGTGCAACAACCGACAAAGCCAGCCCGTGGCCGCTGGCTTCATGGAAATTCCCAACAAGCTTCATCAGGGTGATTTTTCCTGTGAGGCATTATAGGTGGGCTGCACCGATCACCCTTCACCGGGCTGAGCCAAACCTTTGCTCTGCTTTTAAAAACACCGATTCTTGGGGAATTTTGCATGAATTTCAATGAATCATATAAAACTAAAGTATGCACTGCCCTAGAAACCCATGTTATGATTGAGTTGATTCATAGGCTGACTCTCTAGTTGAAAAAATTAAAGGGTAAAGAATCAGAACTTTTGTAAGTACCTAAAATGATGTTTACTAAGAACAGCAAAACTAGGATGTAGTATATGACAAGGTAGGGTCTAAAGAGTCCAGGCACGTTCTATCCTGACATTTCCGAGGCACAAACTCCAAATGCCATCTAGTCCCAACCACAGAAGACAATCCTTACGAGAATTGGGAAAAGAGACGTTGAGTCATACGTTGGAACAAATAATGGTTTTTAAGCCTCCCACAACATCCAATGATGGAAAGATTTCAGAAGTTGTGCAAATAAAATAATATCAAAGTTCATACTTCTCAAGGTCTTTTTCATGGTGATAAAAATAAAATCTTGCTGCCCTGGAAAAAAAAATTCATGCTTCCCTTCCTGTAAGTAATACCTATCTTCATTTATGTGCATTGAAAATCAAAATGTGAATTGAAATAAGCTATTCTTTCCATAGCAATGTGTCTGATTTTCATTGACAATTGGGGAGAGAGAGGGTGCAAAGTTCAAAATGTGTTCATTATTTCATTAAAATCAACTGCCCAGCCCCCTCCCTTTCTGATTTTTGTTACCTAAAACAATTCAGCTTTGTTGCTCATAATCCAGATATCTTTAATCCTGAGCCCTCATATCCTCCTTGTTCTTGTCTGTTCTAATCTTTAGTTTCAAATCAAAGCAAAAGCCTTACTGCAGAGTTTTCATTTTATGCTAAGTTTATATGAGGCAATCACGTGACAAAACCTCCCAAAGGTCAGTATCATCTTGGACTGTATTAAGAGAAGTACTGTATTCAGAAAGGAAGAGATATTGGCCCGTGTTACTTTTGCAAAACAAAACAAACAAAATAACACCACACTTAAAGCATTAAAGTATTATACCTCTTAAAAGATTTTAGGAATTCAACATAAAATGCCAGTTTCTCCCATTCTGAGTTCAGAACCAGTTGAAAAATAAGACACAGGAGAGCAATAGAGGTTAAACTGTCAGCTTTATTTATTAACTAATTGGAGAAAATGACATTTGATCTATGGACCAAAGATTAATACTCTATGCCCACAAGCCCTCCCTGCATTCCCGCACACACGCCCAGAGCCTACCTCAGCACCCAGGGGACTTCGGAGCTGTGTCTGCCTGGGGCAGGGAACACTGGGGAAGGGGAAGCTCACAGTCCTTTGATAGAGTTGTTTCCCCCAATTCACTCATCTGTCATCACCTGACCTCTGTAAGGCGTGTCAGGGGTGGGGCTAGAGGCCAGGAGTCTTATTCCAGTGGAGGTCCTTCAACACGGAAACACTGACCAATGAGGGAAGTTTCCTTCCCAACAGTACTCAGTTCTAGACCCTTCATTAGATTAACTCAGAGCAGGCTGAGAGCATGACCAGGGCAGTGGGGACCTTTTTCATGGTGATAAAAATAAAATCTTGCTGCCCTGGAAAAAAAAAAAATTCATGCTTCCCTTCCTGTAAGTAATACCTATCTTCATTTATGTGCATTGAAAATCAAAATGTGAATTGAAATAAGCTATTCTTTCCATAGCAATGTGTGTCAAGCCCTGTATAATCACAAATGGTTGCAAGGACAAGACTATATGGAAACAGCTGAACTGATAGTTGACTTGGTCCTAGACATACATTCTACTTGCCTCCCCCACCATACCTGCTGCATCCTGTTCAGTTATGAGAGGCCATGTGACTAGTCCTGGCCAATGAAATGTGAGCAGAGCTGGTACATGTCACCTGCGGGCTAAGGCAATGACAACTCAGTTGTTGGTTTTTCAGTCTCCCTTTCCCTCTTCTGCAATGACTGCAGATGTCTCTACACAGTGTAGAGAAAAGCCATATTTCTGTCTTCTGCACAGTACAGTTACCTGAGTAAGAAATATACTTCTATTGTGCATAAGCTGCTATGTATTCAAGAGTCTATTATTACAACAGTTTATGCTATTTTTTTTTTTTTAAAATCTGTATCTGAAATACTCATCAACTAAACCAACACACACAGACACACATGCACACACACGACACCCCTCCACTCAGTCACTCTGCATTGCTCACACCTACTCATATGTTAGGTCTGGGCCTATATGCATCAGAAGCCATCCCTGAGTCACCCCATCCAGTCTATTTAAGTTGCTCTGACATTCTCTCTACACACTATTCTTTCCTGTCATTTTACTCATTACAATTCATAATTACATATTCCTTTTTGTGTATATTTAAAATCTGTGGCCACAGTTGAACCATAAGATCCAAGGAATCAGAACCTTTTGTCCATTGCAATAATAGACATGGAGCTTGCACTATGCTTGGCAGATATCAGTCAGTGAATAAATTTGAAAATGCAGAGGATGCTCAAATGAGAGGCCACTACCAAGGGAATACTTTCTTATCATGAGACCACAACTCTAGGCCAAAATCATAAGAGCATTAAAATACAAACCATGGGGGTGATGTTGATTTTTAACCTTTATTCATTTAGAATGACATTCTGGGCCAATCTACAATCAAGAGAGAACCTAAACTTCAAAGGAATGTTAACAGGCAGTAGAGTATAGCAGTATAGCCCCTGTATGCACAAGCAAGAAGTCAATTTCCATTCCCTTCAGAAAACCTCTTGCTAACCACTTACATTCTCTTCCCATCAAAAAATGCATTAACAAGATCATGCTTATATAGCTAGTCAGCACAAGAGACAAATGACAATTTATACTGAACTATACAGTTTCAATATAGTACTCACAACTCCAAGCTGTAGCTATTGACCTTTCAATGGCATTCATTATGTGACATTGTCACCAATTATATTAAAAGGCATTCATTAATTTTTAAAAGCTAGAATGACTCAAAAAGTTCTGCACTGTAAATAACACATGGAATATTCTATGTAAGCCTAAGATGGCCAGACCACTTAAATTTTTTCTACAATCCCTTGTATAATATGTGTAGGAAAATGAATGTTATATAAGAAGAAATAGAGCAAGTTAGTGTACTTTTACCTAAGAGTTTAATTATTTATTTTAAGTAATGTCTATTAATATTTAAATGATTGAAAATAAGTCGATGTTAAAAATTAACTGCACAAACTCTAAAAGAAAATGGCCACGTTACATCAGACTACATTGTACAGAACAAAAGCAGCTAATTAGACCCTTTTTAAAAATTTAAAGTTTCTGACATCATTTTCCACCATTCCATCAATTCTTCCTTTTCCTCCTCTTTCCTTTCAGAAAATGACTCCAGTTCAAAATCAACCTAAAAAAGAAAATCAGGAATATATTGTTAGCAAAGTGCATATGTATTTTTAAAAGCTGAAATGAATTTTTTTAAAAAAGAGTAATCACAGAGCTTTTAGGATAAGCTCAATTTAGCCGCTTGAATTAAAGTATACCCTAAAAAAAAAATCTCTCATGATAAAAGATACTTTGCGGGGAGTGGGGGAGAGACAATCCAAAACCATTATGCTTGAACTGTGCTTTGATCTAGTAGCTTTGTCGGATTATTTAAAAGCAGGTTATTTAAAGGCAGATTATGTAAAGGCAGTCTTTAATAAGGACTCTAGTAAAGCCGGGAAAAAGATGTCGTTTATGATTAATTTTCTGCCTTTGACTATTCAGTGCGCTTCTCCTGTCAACCTTGAATTTTCTCCTCCTGTGCAGCTCAGTGTCCTGGCATCCCAAACCACTAGGCTCTGCTTTCCAGAATCTCGAATCTGCCAGAGAAACCAATGAAGCACACTCATCCCCAAACCACCACAGAGGCCAATGGCCCAGGAACTCAACTCTCCTTGGGAACTAGGCGTCAAGTCCATGGAGAATCAAGAGACACAGAGCAAGGGAAGTGCATGTCATCCCCTCCCTTTCCTCAGCCTGAGCCATGGCCGAGGCAGGGGCCAGGCTGAGTGAGACCGTCACTGAGACAACGGTGACCGTTACTATGAAGATTGAATAAAAGCCACTTAACTATGCCTGGCACACACAAGTGCTTAATAAATCCTAACTGTTAATGTGATTACTTACTCCAACAGCAGGACTGTAAGGAACCGCCACTTTCTTTGTTATCGCCAGATAGCCTGGAGCCGAGGCTGTAAGTTTATAGTTCCCAGGTACAAGCAGCCTCCAGTAATCGCCATCCTTTGCTGTAAAGGAAACAAAATGTCAAATCACAAGGCACACATGTGAAATGCACAGTAAGACCAGCGAAGGCGTACCTAGTCTGCCTCAGTTCAACTCCTTTTATTCCCATGTCTAAAGCAGTTATTAATGGAATTGATTAATTTTAACTGAATAGTGAGAAACTCTCGAGAGGGCATTAGTTCCCCTATCCATTTTACAGATAGGAATGTTAAATCGTCTGATAAGTCTCCTACAATAATGACTCTCCATAATCACATCAGGACTAACACAGATTAAAAAGACATACACAGCCCCCAAGTGGTGGGGTCAGAGCATCTTTTTATTCTTGCCACGGATCCCCGGGCGAAGACCTAAGGTCGGAGAGTCTAGATCAGTGTTTCACAAAGTGTGGCCCAAAGACAGTCTCACCAGAATCCCCGAGGCACTTGGTAGACATTTCGATTTCTAAATCGAGTCTGTTGGTTGGATTGCCGTCTAGGGACGGTATTTTCAGCAAGTTCTCCAGAGAATTCTTAAGCTGAGTTACATGTCCCCCTCGCTCACTCTCCATGTACCCGGAGTTCCCTCCTGACCTGGACTAGCTTCCATGGCCCACCACTACAATCACTCTCACCCATAGGCCTTCAAGTCATTGCTTTTCCTGCGTGGCGATACACGCCTGGCAAACTGCCAACCCCGGGTAACCTGCACCTCTCTCCTCTACGCCTGCCCTGTGGAGTGCAAGGAGCTGGAGAAGGCACGTGACCACACTGATTGGTCTCTGATTCATAAACGCCAATCTTGCGCAGGTCATGGGCCTGGCCTGCCTCCCTGCTAGTCTGTCAGGCTCCCATTTCCCTAGGTCAGTGCAGATCACTGGGGGACTTGTCCAGATGCAAATTCTAATTCACTAGCTCTGGGGCGAGGCCTCAGATCCTGCACTTCTAACCAGCTCCAGGGAGAAGCTGATCCAGCTGCCGGTGGGGGCCACACCGTGAGCAGCAAGGTCCCTGGAACAATGCACACTTCCTCCTGTTTCCTAACACGGCTCAGACAGCCTCATCAGCACTCTCAGCCCGTGCTTTACCTCTTATCTCACTGTGAAAACGAAAACAATCAGCAAAAAACAAGTCCCCGTCACCATCCCTTCCCATCTACCTCTAGACCCCACATCTCCTTTCAGCTGGCGCTCATTTATCTCCTTTGCTTTATAGCAAAGCTCCTGAGAAGACGGGTCACTACTCTCTAAGCTCTCTCCTCTTACCCTTTCTTGGGCCTCCCGGAGCAGGCTGCCACCTCCCTCCCCACAGAAGCAGATTTCATCAAGATCTGCCACTCAGGCTCATTCACAAGGCTCGCCTGCTTGACACTTTTTAGCACTCCTTCTTTCCTGAAACACTCCCAGGCTCCAGGACGGCGCACAGAGACGTCTCTCTGCCCTGGACTTCACTGCTGGCTCCTCCTCATCGCCCTGCCCTCCAATAGCTGGGGTGTCCCAAAACCCAGCCTCAATTTTTATTCCTTTCTGCCTAGGTTCATTCCCTAAGTTAGATTTTACTAAAACTTCCACATCACTGAATGCAGAGAAACTAAGGTCTGTGTGGCACACCAGGGGTAACAGATAGGAGGGGTTTTCTGTGGCCAGAAGGGATCGACGCCCCGGGTGCCATCTTCAACAGCCGGCCTCCTGGGGCCAAGGGGCCAATATCTTAGTGCAGATTCTCGTGTAAGCTTGGAAAGGTGTGCTGGCTCTTAGTGCGTTGACAGGTTATTGACTACATTAATAAATGAAGTTTTAGAGAATAAATAAGGATTCAAAAATACAAGTTACAAATGTGGGTGTTAAGAAAGAGGTAATGGTATAAAGTGGTTTGGGAAATAAGTTAAAAATTAATTATAAAGCCTAGAAATATGTGAAGAGTTTATAGCTAAAAGGTATTCATTCAGTTGTTGAAAAGATCCCAGCATATGACAGTTAAACTAAAATGAGTGGATAAATGTCAGTAACAGGAATAGGTAAGTTTTCCAGGAAAATATATCATTTTGTCTAAACTGGGAAAATTGAAATGTGGTTTAAACCTCGAAACAACTAACATTGACTTCAATCCTGTAACAACCTGTCTAACCTTGAATGGGTCTTGATTTACTATATGGATTAAATGAAGAAACATATGAGAAATCCTAGAGGCACAATATACTGGCAGTTATCTTCTTCTTATTCTTTTCATTCCCTCCTCAGGTCCACTAATGAACAATTCATTAGCAACATATATAGTTATATAGACATATAGGTATATAGATATATAGATATATAGATATATAGATATATAGATATATAGATATATAGATATATAGATATATAGATATATAGATATATAGATATATATTGTCCAAAAAAGTATATACACACACTTTGAATAATTATAAGGCAGTGTTTGTTGAAATACATCTCATGTTCAAACTTGAGCTATCAGCTGTTAAATTGTATATACATTTTTGGGACATATACATATAGGAAGGGAGAAAGAGAGAGAAATGTTGATTTGTTGTTCCACTTATTGATGCATTCATTGGTTGATCCTTGTGTGTGCCCTGACCAGGGACTGAACCTGCAGCCTTGGTGTATCGGGATGGTTCTCCAACCAACTGAGCTACCCAGCCAGGGCCAGCACCTCTTCTTAAGAGAAATAATAAAGGCTCTGGTATTTTAACGCTAGCGGGTTCCTTTTCCTTTGCCTCACCAACAACAAAGACTCTCCAGTAGATGGCACCACCTTGCAGCTCTGCAGTGAGATACCTGAGGGAAGGGCGCCATCTGCTGCACCCCAATTTTTAAACGCAGCAGCCAGCCTGGGTCACTGCCTGAGTTGCTCCGTTAAGGAAATTTAACTAGATTAAAGCTGAGAGAGAGAAGGTAAAGAGATATGAAGCATTTAATTATTTTGCTTAGAACCGCTTAAGAATTATAATTATAAGTAATTGTGCTCCTGTATATAATACGAGAGCCTCAGATCATGGCAGAGAACACCCACCGGATGTCACATCGTGGTCTATTCCTTCCACTGAGATGGTTGCATTGGCAATTGGGTTACCTTGAAGGTCTCGGACAAATCCTTTAACTCCTCGGTGTACCTGTGAGAGTCAAGAACACCCAGAAAATTCATATCAGAAAATGACCTAAAAGTCCATCTCATATCAAGCACCTCCTTCTTTTCTAACAAAATACTGTAGGTCCCCAAAGCATGCTCAAAAAGCCACTGAATGTTTTGTGCACTCTTTAATCTGCTTTTTCTCAAGCGGGCAAATGAGAAGTAATGCCCTCAAAATTGACATCTTGTTCTGAGTCAAGGAAAGATTTTGTAGTACCTTCTGAACCACCAAAACAAAAAAATGATATCTTTAAAATAGTTCTGGTCTTAGCATATTTCATTACTTTCTCTCTGTTTTAAATGTAGTTACCTGTGATTATCTTATATGATCACTATCAGTTAACAAGACAATTACAACATTACTACCTCTTCATTCTAGATAAAAAGTTATATATACTGCGACTACTTTGGCATCAAACCCATGAACAGTATTGTTTTTGGTTGAAAGTAAGTGGCATGAAAGATCAATAAACTTCATAACTGAAAACTTCTTAGAAATAAAATAGAAGAGCTGTTATTGAGAATAATGCCCTTGAATTTACGTGCAGTCATCAACGAGCTATTGTGATGCAAACTACAAAACCAGCTTTTTTCTTTATTTTTAAATGATAATTCAACTAAGTGTGTGTTGGAAGTGATCATCACTTCCGGTTTTTGAGAACGCACTGCTTCTGGAACATCAAATGTTAATTCAGCTTCATTACTTAACAACTCATGTCCCGGCCTCCCAAATGCTCAGCTACTTCTCCATCTGGGCCCAGAAAATGATTTTCCTTTCGCTACGGATGACATGGGAATATTTCCTTACAGAAAGTAGAATAAGCCTCACGTATCCCTTTATGAACAGAGAATACATTTGTCAGTGGTACAATGTTTTATGGAAGAGATGACCCTGGTTATCAGCAAATGTTCTGCATGTTCTATTAAAAAAACAAAAAAGCTCTGGAGTCACCATGGTGTGAGGAAGCCCAGATTAAGTCCTAAGAAGGGAGACCACGTGGAGAGGCCCGAGTTGACAGGAAGATGGAGAGGCGCTCAGGAAGCCCCGGCTGCTTCAGCGTCCCCGCCACCCCAGCTCCAGGCACCACCTGACTCCAACCACAGGAGAGACTCAGTCAGAACTGCCCAGACATACAACTCCCACGTTACTGGCTCCTCAAAAACCCTGAGTGACAATAAAGTGACTGGCACTGTTTTAAGCCACAACCTCTGGGGGTGATTTGTTAGGTAGCAATAGATCATAGGAACCCCCTTTCTTAAAAAAAGTACATTCGGTTAAAATGAAATTTATACAATTATTATATGTAATAATTAAAAATGTGTTGAAATTGAAAGTTTATATTTTGGTATATGTACTGGTTCCACAAATAGAAATATTCTTACTATGATCTCAAAATAAGCAAACAAATAAAAATAAAAATAAAAACCTCTGAGATTCTATAAAAGCAACACGTAATTCTTTTCTCTAAAGGCAATTTAGAAATGGTAAAAAGTTATACATGCATGTTGTTGGTAATAATAAATGCTAATTTTATTGCCAATCAGTATAGTGATTAGAGAGCAAACATATTTTTTATAATTACTTTTCTTTTTTTTCTTTTTTTAATTGATTTCATAGAGGAAGAGAGAGGGAAACATCAATGATGAGAAAGAATCATTGATTGGATGCCTCCTGAATGCCCCCCACTGGGGATCAAGCCTGCTACCTGGGCATGTGCCTGGACCAGGAATTGAATCATGATCTCCTGGTTCATAGGCTGACGCTCAACCACTGAGCCACATGAGCCAGGTGAGAGTAAATCCATTTTTTAAAAAATAAATAAACATTTTTAGTATCTAGTGAATCGATGATTTTTTCCCAAAACTGAGCTATGAATTAGCCAACCAAAATTAACAGATTGAAATTTAGTCACTTGAAACATAAAAAGTTGGTTTCTGAGTGACATTCCCATGGTGAAAGAGTCACTGGGGACCAGAAAAACTGTGGAGATGAATTTATGCATCTTGAAGCACTATAATCCTAATATCAATGCTATAAACCTTAGAGAAATGAAAAGCTTAAATTTCATCATTGGAAGATAAGTCAATCACTTCTAAAACATATAATTCACCTGGATTAGGCCCAAATATACACAATTCATAATTGTGACTTGACTTTTTCCAGCTTCTTCAACCCAAGATATATTACAATATGCGGTTTAACAAATAAACAAGTAAATGTCTCTATATGCCAATTGTGAGCCACAACTTTGCTGTTTAAAAAAAATTCACTGTAGGTCTCCCTCATCACTGATGTTTCTGTCTGTCCCTCTCCCTTTCTCTCTGAAATCAATAAAAGTAAAATTTAAAAAATTCACTGTAGTAATTAAATCTCAATGACAGTGCTAGGGACTGTCACAACCCCACGTGAATGCAAACGGGAAAACCCTGTCACTTCACGGCCTCTGCATAAGAAGTCACAGACGTGAACATTGTCCTCATGACTGCAGAAACTATTTAGTACACTTGTTCCTTCTATGATGCACTCTCCTCAGATTCCAGGACATTTCAGTCAACCAAGGCTGAAAACAACAACAACAACAACAAACATTCCCCATAGTTGCTGAGACTGTTGGCATCAGTAGTTATGAAACCCTTGTGTACTTAAATACAAAAGAGCTTGTTGAAATGGAAATTTTGGGGGGTCCTGCCCTGCAGGGAATATGCTTTGGTGGTGGGACAGGAGATTCATTTTTAACAAGAACCTAGATGATTCTGAAGCACCTGCCCATTAGAAATTCTTTGGGAATTTTGAGAACTAAACTGTAGAGGGCCGCCTGGAAGGTACCTGGGCATTTCTTTTCATTATCGTCAGCTGAACTCAGGGTGTAGGCAGAACCGCGCCCTGGGAACATGCTTCCCCAATAAGACTGGACATGTTAATCAGTTCTGACTTCATAGCAGCCCAGGTGTCAGCAGGGGCGGGTCTAGATATGTAAATCCAGTAATGCTGGGGCCTAGTTAAGAACGCAAATAAGCTCCTTTGAACCTAAGTTTTGGTGTTACTTCCTGGATTTTGGGGATATATAAGATAAACCTGCTGTGTGGCTCAGGGTCGTCGTCATGCTGCCTCTCCATGAGAAAGGAAAGATGGCACCCCACCCAGCCCCAGCTTTATGAATCTATTTCTGCGTCTGGTTTTCTTTATTTCTATTATTTCTCAATCCCTGGCCGCCTCCATTTAGGACCGGTTCGTTCATCTCTCTTTCCGCGTGGGACGCGGAAAAGGGAGATCCCCGCCATGTTTGGCCCCCGCCGCATCAGGCCCCTGCACTAAACTGTTCCAAAGCTAGTGAGTTCAGTTAGCAAACTATCTACCCCAAGCATGTCAAACTCACGGCTGGCAGGCTGTATGCCTTAAACGAGGCATGCGGCCGTGAGTTTGACATGCTTGATCTACCCTAATTAACTGTACAAGTCCAGTTCCTGCAAACATCCCTTTAAAACTCTGCAAGAAATTTCCTCTCAACCAATTATGGAATTAAATCTCCTAATCACCTATTTTCCAGGAGTTGTAAACTAGTCCACCCTTAGATTTTAGGCCCAGGTGTTCAAATTATTAATCACCACCATGTTGTTTCATTGTCAAGAAAACTATTTCAATACAAAATTTCTGGCAGTCTTCACTGATCGTTCACCAGACTCTGAGTCCCTAACTGGAGTGTTCTATGAGCTCATTGTAAATACCACTCCTACTGCTTCCACACAGCTCACACCCTAACACTGATGCCACTGATCACGTGAATCTGTGGACAGGCCAAATTCTCATTCCAAGTGGCATACAACAGGACTGTGTTCCTGGTCCCTCTTCTTTCCAGGTTGTTTCTATATAAATTGATAGAGCTTTTAGATGAACTGATGCATGCCCACCTGCAACAATAAAAACAACAAAATGTTTCTTCTTTCCTAATGGCACATATTTGTGTTTTATTTTGTGTTATATTGCATTTTTTCTCAAGAACTAAGAAAGGACTTAAGCAGCAGTTGAATCCATTCTTTAATTATCGATCAGAGTAATAATCATGTTGGCATTAACTATAGTAAATCTTACAGTCTCGCTCCGAGAAGCCTTTTCCGTGCCCCAGAACTGAGTTAGGGACCTTTCTCTGTACTGCCATTATTCTTTGCAGCTCACTTTTATTTTTGCGTTTATCACCCTCGTTTGTATTTAGGTAATCATGTTTTTGAACCTCATTAACAGAAGCCTTCTTCAAGGTAGTCACTAGCCCCAGTGCCTCACAGGAAGCCAAGGATAAAGAAATAGCTCAATAAAGTTTTGTTGAAAAAATGTATATGAAATGAAAAGCATTGTATTAAGGAGGCATTCTTTGATACCTAAGTGGAAAGCACACCAAATAGCCTTGTCTTATTTCCTCTACCCCCAAAATACATTTTTCAGTTAAAATGTATTTGCTCTCAGAAGATCCATTCAAATACAACTCTCCACAAAGGAGACATTCTACAAAGGAGACAGTCCCCACCAAGGTTGTTCTGGAGTCAATGTGGCTAATTATCCTGTTTTGCTGTTGAAAATACTTTTTTATGTTAGCATGCAGCAGGATTCCATTGACCAAAAACACCCTGTTCAGGGTGTTTTTGAACATCACTGTCTGGCAGCAGTGGATCTATTCCATGGTAGTCCCTCTTGGTAAGGCCTCTTGTACAGATATTTGATCTATGTAAAAGAATTTTTAAGCTGACTTTACATTTTTTAAATACATTGGGTTCATATGTACATGTCATATATATATGTGTGTATATATATATACAAATATATGCAAATAGCTACATGTTTATTTAAATAGCATTTATTTATGTCAAATTACTTTAAAATTAGTCTGGACTATCTGCTGGCACCTGAAACTAACATCACTCCACTTGACTTTGGGTATGAATGGCCACATACAGAATGGAATTTGAAACTGATAAGCACTGCAGGCAAGGAAGAGTCTTTAGGTCTTTTTCACCGTCACTGCCCCCAGTGCCAATGTCTACACCCCATGGAGAGGTGTGGTTGGCAGGGGACTGGCCTGGGTAGGTACAGGGTTTTATTCTGACAGATGCCCCAACATTCCGTACAGATCCCATTGGAATGGCGACATAAGTGACTCTCTGATGAAGATCATGTCGAGAGGCAATATGGCATAGTGATTCTGGAACTAGAGAGCCTAGATTCGGGCTGAGTGACTTCAGGCAAGCTGTGTAATCTCTCTGCGCCCTGATTCCTCATCTTTAATTCAGGGATGATGATGATGGAAAAGAAGAAAATGATGATGATATAAGTTCCCTCATAGAGTTGTTGTGAGAATTAAATAAATTGCTACACATACGCATTTAGAAGAATGCCTGGGAGATAATAAATCCCCAATCAATGTAAGGTATCATTATGATTACCTCACCTTTAGCTGAGTTTAGTGTGAGACAAGTAAGGTATGTGGGGCACAAAATTTAAGGATGCACTCACTCCTACATGCTGATCCCATTCCTGCATGATCTTGAGAGTGAATGCCTCTTTAAATCCTAGATACCTCACTTACCTCATTCTAGTCTTGGTCCTGCCTGACAGGCCAAAGGTGATCAGGGTGACGGGTGATCCTAGGATCGCCCCTGCTTAGAGCAACATCAATGAAAGCAGAGTTTTACCTCACTTCTCCACAACCCTCTAGTTTAATCAATTCTCAGTGAACATTCATGAACCACAAACCCTATAACAAATGAAAGCCTATTTGAACCACCACTGAGACATTTTCCAAGTGTAGTGTCCTCGTTCTGGGTTGGAAGGATTTCCCCTAGATTGGGCTCCTCTTAGGAGACTACTGTACACCAGGTTTAAAGGCTCTTACATTTTCCCTTTTACACTGGCGACTGTGTTTACCTGCTCAAGGTAGCTAATAAGGGAGTTTTTGTTATCCTCCCAGTAGGTCTTCAAAGTCTCTTCAGGTGGAAACTTTTCACAGCTAAGCTCCATGGTGATCTCGAAGCAGTTGCTGCTCAGGTAATTGAAGTCTTGCATTCCTGCCAAAACACCAAATGGAAAGTCTCAACACGCAGGAGGTGACTAAAACTCACACAGGCTGTTCTGTTGAACTGAGAGCCAAGTAAAAGCTACACCAAGCAGCGCCTTTTGGGGAGCCTTTGGGAAGCCACAAGGAAAACCACCTACCATAAAGGCCAGAACAACATACTCGGGAAATTGTGACCGCCTTTGAAGCACACACCCTCCCAGCTCCTTAAGGAATCATTTAGCTTAACGCCCGGCTGCTGGAAGGTGCTCAGGCAGCAGCCACGTTCCATATTGCTGGAGTCGGCGTCAAAGAAGACCACAGGGGAGTGACAGCGTCAAAATGGCAAAATGGGCGTTTTCTACGGCCTTCCCTCCCCGAAGAACACCCATTTTGACAATCACCCAGGAATAGAGTGCCCTTGTGGAAGTCCACGAGTCACTGAAAAAGTCCCAGCATGCCACTGGAGCAAACCTAAAATCCAAGAGCGGACGCACTGACGAAGGTCAAAGGAACAGTTTCACTTTCCCTGCATCACCTCTTCTCCAAGGCAGCACAGCTCAGTGCCAAAGTAACATAAAAACCTTCCAAACTATACCGCACACTGGTGGAGGTGAGCATTCAGAATCCTCTAACACTGTAACACGGTGGTGTGTTAATCACTTAACTCTAGTTTAAAGGTTAAAGGACCAAAATATTAAAAATACCTATAGCTACAATAAGATGGCATAGGTAAGTCCTTACCTGTAAATAATTACCTTAAGTGTCAATGGATTGAATTCTCCAGTCAAAGGCATAGAGTGGCCAAATGGGGGCTGGGGCTTCAGAAAAGCAAGAATGGCCTCTGCCAGCAACTCCATCTGGCAGAAAGCTGCCTCCACCCCAGCTCTTGCCCTGATGCCAGACAATTGAGTTCCTCCCGTATGTCCCTGGTTCCTTTCAAACTGCTGCACCAGCGCTGGAGCTCAGAGGGAGGGAGTCCCACGAAGCCCACGTGCAGGCCCTTTAAGAGGAATGCCTGGGACTCCAGCGGCCCTCTTCCTACTCAGCCACACCCCGCACTGGTTTTCACAGCCAGAGTTATAAGGACTTCTTCTCCTGGCTCTGGAACTCTGGGCTAGGAGGCCTGGTGTGGGGCTGGGACCCCTCGCTCCTCAGGGGGGACCTCCGCGGCTGAGATATCCCTCCCAAGTTTTACCCACCACACATGGGTGAAGGACAGCCCCATTCTATGTCTCTGTCCCTTCTGCCAGTCTCAATGTGGCTTTTTTTAAAACTGATTTAAGAGAGATCGATTTGTTGTTCCACTTATTTATGCATTCACTGGTTGATTCTTGTATGTGCCCTGATCAGGGACAAAACCTGGAACCTTGGTGCGTTGGATCGATTCCCTAACCAAATGAGCTAATGCGCCAGGGCCTGTGGCTTCTTTAAATCCTTAGTTGTAGGTTTTTCATTCAACTAGATTTCAAGTTGTTCTGAATGATGATGTTCAGTAGTTTAGGTGTAATTTTGATGCTTCTCCCTTTTTTTTTTTTAACTAGTAATACTCGACTTTCAACAATGGAAAGATGATAGATGATAGATAGATAGATAGATAGATAGATAGATCGCCCAGACAGAAAATCAATAAGGAAACACTGGCTTCCAACTATACTTGAGATCACATGAACCTAACAGATACATACAGAACACACCATCCAACAGCAGGTGGCAGAATACACAGTCTTCTCAAACACACATGAAACGGTCTCCAGAATAGACCACATGATAAGTCACAAAGCAAGTCTTAGCAAACTAAGGAGACTGAAATCATAGCAAACATCGTTTATGAACACGATGGTATGAAATTAGAAGTCATGATAGGAGGAAAACTGGAAAATTAACAAATACGTAGAAAATTAAACATACTCCTAAACCACCAATGGGTCAAAGAGGAAATCAAAAGAAAAACCAAATATCTTGAACAAAATGAAAGGAGTTTTGGGGGGTAAAAAAGGCAGGTTTAGGTAGTTTTAGAAATTAGGGGGCCAATGGGGGAGAAACACAGGGCTGCAAAGCTGGGAGCTGCCGAAAGGTATACATTTACAGAATAAAGGGAGAGGAAGACACTCACAGAATAAAGGAGGCCACAGGGAGTAGAAAAACAAAAGGGAGAAGAAGAAGAGGTGAACCCCACGTGGGGTTTGAGCTCTGAAGCTGCTATAGTGATCAATCAGAGGAGATACCAAGACACAAAGAACTGCAGCCATTATAAACCTAAGAAAGAGGGATTTGGTGGGTCTCTCCCCCCCTCCCCATGTGAGAGTCTGTGCTTGTTTCCCAATAAATTTCCATCTTTTCCTATACCACCTTTGGCCGTGGCTTCATTCTTAGAATCCACCTGGACAAGGACCTGGGAAATCACCTTTGCATCCTGCCCAGAGGAAAAACCACGCGTTCCAGTTTAAGTTCGGCATTTCAAAATGAAAATAGAAACACAACATACCAAAAGTTATGGCATAAAGCAAAAACAGTCCTAAGAGAGAAGTTTATTGTGATAAATATCTACATTAAGAAAAAAAAATCGCATAATCAATGAGTCACAGCTACAGAGCCACCGAATGCAGGTCCCCTGGCTTCAAGGCAGGATACCCTGCCTGTGACTTATGCTTAAGGCCTTCCTCCCAATGGCTCAGGCCAAAGTTAGACTGTCCCTGAGACCACATCCTTGTTCAGCTCTATCTCCTTCCTCACCCTGCTTCCCTCATTTCCATACAGGGCTTTTCCTAAAAAGCAGCCCCTCAACAAATTATGAGTATCCGAATCCCTGTCTCAGGTTTAGCTTCTAGAAAACCTGACCCGAGACACTGATTTTATTCACTGCATAGATTGCTAAAGAAAGTCACATCTTTGTGACTCTTTGATTATTGTGGGACAGAATCATTGACTATTATTATAATTCTTATTATTAATATTACCAGAGGCCCAGTGCATGGGATTCGTGCACTAGTGGGGAGTGTGGCCTGCGGGGATGGGCCCTTTGTAGGAGCGCCGCTCATCCTGGCCAGCCAAGCGGCTGTGGACCTGCCCTTTGAGTGGCTGCTCCCTGTCCGGCATCTTCCATGGAGCCAGAGCACTCGCCTTTCCAGGAGACCCGGTTGGGTCGGGGCCCAGGGACAATAGCACTGAGAGGCGGCAGAGTAGCCCTCAGTTCTGCAGCAGCCATGAACCCGCCTGCCAGCCTCCGGGGTCAGCTCTGCGAGCCTGGTGCTGCGTGGCCTGTGGGCATCTGGAGGAGGCAGCAGAAAGCGAGGAGGAGGAGCCTGGGGTGAGGAGGCAACGATTGCAGCGTGGGTTCCTGCCCATCAGCCCAGGGTTCACCGCAGGAGCAGCCACTCATCCCGGTCAGCTGAGCTGCGCTCCCACTGTGGGAGTGCACTGACCAACAGGGGCAGCTCCTGCATTGAGCATCTGCCCCCTGGTGGTCAGTGCGCGTCATAGCGACTGGTCGACCAGTTGTTCTGGTCGACCAGTTGTTCTGGTCGTTCCTCCGTTGGGTCGCTGGGCTTTTATTATATAGGATTGTTACTTTACTGATCTAGATTACTTGGCATTTTGTAGACAGTGCACTATTTGTCTGAAAAGGTAATTCCAAAGGAATTACTAAAGTTTTTATAAAAACCAAAATGTAAAATTACTTCCCATTTGATATATTTGACATAGTCTAAATCCTAAAATCTGACATAGACCTTATTTGCCAAGCCATATGGGGGGGAAATGTGCTAAATCTGATCTGACCTGGTGCAAAATATTAATTGCAACAGGGTAAACATATATCGAAGAGAAAGAAATCAGGAAGAATGTTTTTCTCAGGGCACAATTTAATAAAAGAAGCAAACCAAAATCCTTTAATTAGGTAGTGCTGCTATTATGCTAATTGATTATCTTATTCATTTCCAGGTGGGCTGTAGAATATTGTTCTTAGGCAAAGAGAAAAAAAAAAAAACATATCAGTGTCTTTACATTTCACTCATCCTCAGTAGAGGCAAGTATTACACAACTGCGATTGGGCTGAGCAGCCAGAAAAATGAGATCTCTGCAAAGTCCATGTTAGGGCAAAGGGAGCCACGAGAGCTGCAATGGTTTTCTAGGAGGTGGGTCCTCCAGTAACTATGCTGTACGTGGGCTTTTCCCCTTTTCAGACCACATAAAAGGTGAAGGGCTTCCTGATCCAATAGTGGTTATAACAGTAGTGAATATACAATAAATATCCCACATCAAGTAGTCTCCATTATCCCATCATTAAAATAAAATTTAAAAAAGTGTGTGGACCAACATATACTAAAGGTCAAAGCCTGCCCTCTAACATATACATTTGCCTATAGTCAAAGCATGACTAACACATAATCAGGATGCTGTCTTATTCATTAAGCTCAGAATTTCTAACGTAGGGTAATTAACTGTATTCAATTTATATTTTCCCAATGGACATCTTTAGTTCATGCCCCATCTCTCTTCAATTAGCATACTGATTTTAAAAACAAAACTATACACAGCAGTTATTCATGCAGAAAACTAATTTTAATGGGTGAATTATAGATTCAGTCTATTTCTTAGTGATTGAGAAGGATTGGAGATTCTCTCAATCCAAACGGTAATTATACATAAGCCCCTATCACACAAGCAAAGAGGGAAATGGGCACTCACCGCCGGGTACGCTGTACCAAGCAGCACCATTGGTCGTCCCATCTACAAAGCTGCTGTCATCATCGTTCTTGCGACACGGTGGCCGATTGGGGTCCGACATGGATGGGTTAAAAGAGGAGTATGCCCTAGCCAAGCTTTGGAAAATGGCATCATCTGGGCAAGAACTATATTCATGAGCACTCCCTAGAAAATAAATGCACACGATTGAAGAAATGGACACAGACCAAGGAGCACTGCATGTTTTCCAAAGTGTGAGTCAGTATTGACCTCTTGCCTGGTGTATTTTTTCAGCCACATCCCTATGGGAAAGAAATGAAGGCTTAAGTATCAGCAATGACACTTAGCTTTTAGGTTATCTAACTTCCACTGCTAATACCACAAGGTAAAAAATCTGATGGAATGTCCGTTCTGCGTATGAATTCAAAGCTTCACAAGAAAAGGTGATAAGCTTACAGTAAACTGGACCTGGCCGAACAGTAAAGGAGATATTTCTATTGTTAAATTTTTAATTTAAAAAATGTACTTGTGAAGTTGGCAGTTATAAAACAGTCACCGGCATGTAAAGTACAGCATAGGGAACATAGTCAACAATATTGTAATAACTACGCATGGTGTCAGGTGGGTACTAGACTTATCAGGGTGGTGAGTTTGTAAGTTACATAATGTCTAATCAATGGCTTGTATACCTGAAACTAGTATAATATTATATATCAACTGTAATGGAAAATGGTTTTTATTTTTTAAAAATGTACTTGTACTAACCTCATAGCCACTATAAATCACCCTCATACTTTACAGTATCTGAGTTTAAAGTTTTAAAAAAAATCTCCCATGTGTATTATAAAAATAGTATTCTTAATACACTGTATTGTGATCCATGTATCATAAAATCTGCCAGGCTTTTACATTTCCTAGCTAATGACATAATACAAAAATCTCTACATTTTAACGATGTTGTACCAAAGACTTTCTTCAAAACTCAGTTTCCAATCTCTAACATGACCATCCTGTGTTCGCAAAGAGCTAACTCTTCAGAGGGCCGTAAGAATCAACCCAAAGCAGGAAATTTCCTGGAGTAAGAAAAATTAAGGTGAAAATATCTATCTGGCTAAAGCTTGCTGTGCCTGAAACGTAACGAAAGCATGTCAGAGAGAAATGAAAGCACCATGTCCCTCCCTGACAGAACCACAAACAGTTCCAAACGCAAAAGCGTGAGAGGCCGATGAGACACGTGGAGCTCCACAGGGGCCCTGGTCAGCACCAAAAGTCTGCCTCCATTGGTAAGCCATCGTGTACACAGAGCTATGTCACATCCGTAATTTCTCCATGGTACCAGTGTCCAAGGGTGACCCACGTTCATGACCCCTGTTTCCCTCCCTTCTCCCATCTGAGTATTCTGTCAAGATTACATTTCTCTTCACCTAAACTTTTTTTAAAGTTACATCCTTTTCTGTCAAATATATGTGGTCAATGCCATGTGAAATAGTTAGGGGATGTTCCTGATAAACATATGTATTTCTACAGGCAAAATCACTCAATGACCAGTTCCTTAAAAGAATATTATAAACGTGACCTTTCAAAGCCTTGCAAAGTAACTGTAAACCTTGAACCAAGTAGAGAAGCGTAAACACCTACCACTCCGAGTCTCATCATAGGGGTAATTGGCCACAAGGTCTCCTCCGTGGAGATTGGCAGAGAGCACAAAAGGAATATCCATAATCCAGTGGATGACAGCCTTGGTCTCAGGAGCAAGCTGTATGAAACGTTAGAGATTAAAAGGGTTATAAATTGGTAATCACTGGTGAGATCACTTGACAGAAAAGATATAGGAAAGGTTTAAAAAGCGCCCAAAAGCTGGTCAACCACTTTGTGGCTGTTTTCATAGAAAAGAAAGAGTTCCTGTATGAACAGCATCCCATCTCTATTTTCCTCAGACTTTTTTACAATAAAAAAATGTTTTAATAGTGTTTCAATTTCCCCACAAGTTCTACTTTTGTGGGCTGCCAGCTTTTCTCTCTTTGAAGACGAGCATGCAGGTCACTTATAAATTTTGGAATATGTCCATCTGACGTTTCAGTGTTAATAATAGCTAAGGAAAGACAAAGAGAAAATAGTTGAACCCTGTTAAAGATAAAATCACAGGCCCAATGTGGCGTCACTTAAAGCCTATGAAACCAAACCTAGACTTCATACCTGACCTATTGCTATTTCAACCTCTCCCAGAAATATAGTCTTAATCAACCAACCAGTCTGGAATTTTCTGGCCAAGCACCAGAAAGGTTATTTGCCCAGGGGCCCTCTCCAGTATGCAAAGGAAGAAGAAGCGATTTGCATGATAAAAACCCTTGCTGTTCCCTTTCCCCAAAAAGTAATCTTTCTTTTAGACATTTTTTTTTTCTTTTGTTAACAGCTCCCTTGCCCCACTCTTCTTCCCATTAAAAACCTTCCATTTTGTACAACAGCTTGGAGCACCCTTCCACTGGCTAGATGGGATGCTGCCTGATTCGTGTATTGCTTAATGATAAAGCCAATTAGATCTTCAAATTTACTCGGTTGAATTTTCTGTTTTAGCACCACAGAACGGAGTTCTTTCTCTATGGTGGTTCAACTCCTGAAACATGGTAGGTTTTATTTCCTATTTTTGCTTACTATTGTTCTAATCCTCTTCAATTACTTTAAACATATAAAAAATATTAGGCTGGGTCTCTTTCAGAGCTCACTGTAAAATGTCAGTTTACTTTGAAATGTTCCTCTTCAATGTTAAAACAAAGGCAAACGTTTTAGGACTTCATGCTGTCTTTTCAATGATGCACAATCTTTCATATCTTGGAAACAAAACAGAGGGGGGAAGAAATTTTTATCAAAGAATTAATCTGAAGCCAAAAGCTTGATCTTTTTATGTGATGCGTTTTTAACAGCAACTAGGAAGACTCTCAAATTCCAAAGTAATTCTTTTATTTAAAAAATAATAAAATCAAAGCTTTACTGGCATATTTCTATATATATTTTTAGGTTGATACGTGCATTAAAAATAATCTTAAATGAAACATACCCAAAGGTAAATGGTAACCATTTAAGACTAAGAGGTTATTTTTCTCTATTTGCTTTAGATTTTCGTTTGTAATAAAATATCAATTTTGTTTAAAAAACACTTGAAAGAAACTGTGTTTTGAAACAAATTTAAAGATGCAATCCTGAATACACAAAGTCATGTGCGGCTATTAGGTTTGGCCTATTGTTAGTTCTTATATGTACACTGCTGCTAATACACATGCTATCGGTATGCTCAAAACTAGCAAGTGAATTCCACGATTTGGTAAATTAAACTACGTTTCTCTTTGCATATTAACAGAGTCTTTCAGGCTGACTGAGTGCTGAGACGCCCTAGGTGCTGTAATTATACATTTAAGTGATCCACAGGGAAGCTTCTGGTGCATCCCATGATCGAGCCCTTAATACAACCTAGGACCAATTGGGACCTATTTTTAAAGCTTCCATTTAAAGACTGTAAATATAGCTCAAATGTTATGCTCTACAATTAGACGGCGTTGGCTCTTAAAATATATTAAAGCCATATTTATTCTGTTTCCTCCACAACTTTAGCCATTAGAGACGAGTATAAATTTAACAAAACTATTTTATTTATTTTAAGCCACTTTGTTCCAAGCAATTCAGGCCCAGCTCATGTACTGAGGGAGGCCAGGTGGCAGTGGAGGTGGCCTGGCTGAAGGGCCCAGAGCAGATGAGAAATGACTTAGTGAGAAGAGCTCCAGAAGGGCAAGGAGAGCATCTGAACAACCGGGTGGAAATACAGGTTCCTTTCCATCACCCACCCCTGCAGCATCCACACCCCAGACCTCCTCAGTGGGGCGCCACAGGAACCTGCATTTTTGACCCCTGATTCCTAGCACCCCAAAACATAAATAAACCTTGACGTTTAAAAACCACTGTAATCACTTCCCCTAATGAGGGCAGCGGGAAGGGAGGATGTATGATAACATTAATGAACTGTTTACCATGCCCAGTACCAGGCTGGGTCTAACCACTATCTCAGTCTCAGTAACAAAAATGGAAAAAGAAGATGAACCAATATCGTCTGAAGATTCCATGTAATGTGAACAAATCTTGCTTCTGTTCCAGACAAGAGGCTAAACTTAATTTTTATATTTCTCTTTAATTTACCCTTACCAAGAAGTACTGGCATTGAGATTTTCGATATAAAAGCTTTAATATTTTAAAAGCACCAGGAACATGCATCTTTTAAATAAGTATTGCTTCAGCTAGAAATATGGGGAGAAAAAGTACCTAGTGTACAGCCTGTGTAAGCCTGGTGTCGGTTCAGAGGGAGAAGAGGGAGTTCGCGCTGGCTGAATAACAACAGCACTTACACAAATGTCCTGTCAACATGAGTTTATGCCACGATTCTTTTATGGTAAGTGACAGGGATTATTTTTCTCATTTCTCAGATTTAACAAAGTCGGCGTCAGCAGGTTAATGCAAGCCATGCAGAGCGTCTGAGGGCTGATACCAGCACCGGGCTTCCACGAAGTGTTTCATTTCTGTCTTAGCCTCATAGCTCATCGCACAGGCATGCCCTCTTTTCACCTCTCGTTACCCCAGCTGCACCCAGCCCTCTGCCTTTCCAGCTCCTCCTTCTCCCCCCAAAATGGTTAGGGGGCTGAGAAACTGCAAATGTATCTGTGACTCAGAAGCAGGAATGTTTCAGTCGCTCAGAAGGTAGCAGGCGCTGCCAGAATCCTCAGCCGCCGGCGGCCCGGTCCCCGGGCCAGTCTCCTGACCTGTGAGCTCAGCCCACGTTTCTGGACTAAATCCTAAACATAGCAGGAGAGTTTCAGGAATTGCAGACCAACAATCTGGAACGGCCTCTCTCTGGATCCTCCACCCAGTGTCCCACCCACACATGAATGCTTGTCTGGAACTCCAGCTGCGGGTTTTCAGCGGCTACACTTTCCAGATACTGTGATTTGCTTGCCAGGCTGGATGGCATGCGTTCCTAACAGGCCCTCAGCCTACCCCGTGTTAGACTCAAAAATGAATCCTAATTCCTGCAATCCAGGCATCGAAATCTAGAATCAAAGGGAAAACAACTATATAAACAAAACAATTATAACATAACCTATATAATAAAGCTCTCTGTAACATTAGCACCATGCCGGAAGCATGTGGACACAAAGAACGTAAAGGGAGGCTTAGCAGGATCTGTCAGGAATAGCAGAGGCAGGCTTCCCAGAGGAGGGGGCATGGGAGCAAAAGAAGAGCATTCTAGACCACTGGAACACATACAAAGACATAAAAGTATAGAAAAGCGTATGCTTAGGGAGCAAAAAGGAGTTGTGGACTGAAGTATATGGTGTATCAGAGCCAGATTAACGAGTGCATCTGCCGGCAGCTGTCAGAGGCCAAGGAAACCCGAATGGTCCTGGAACGATGAGGAAATGGGGAAACTGTACTTTCCCCAGTTCTCACTTAGGAAAGGTACCGGAGCAGTTGCTAAGCCAGCGCAGAACTGCCTGGAATAATGGGAGGGGAACAGGGAGCTGCCAACAGCACTTCTCGCCTTTCCTACAAGATGGCTCTCCCTCTCCCCCAAGTAAATGAAGACAATGTTCAAACAATTTGGTTTGTAGAAGCACCAAATGTTTAGTGGGTGTCAATGTGTCCATCTAAGCCCGAGGTACGTATTAGGGAGCACTGAGAAATGATGGCAAAATGGTAATAACACTAGGAGTCTAGGTCCTAGCCTCAAATACTTTATATGTAATAACTCGCTCAATCTTTATAACCACCCTGTGAAGTAGATACTATCAACACCTCCATATTCCAGCTGAAGAAGTGGAAGCACATGGTTTTTAAATAACTGTCCCACACCCACACAGCGAATATGGAGCCAGGATTGAACCAAGGTGGCTGCCTGCGGAGTCTCCATGCTAAACCCTCACGCAATTCTGCCATTTTGAGCTTTTACTTTATCTCTGGGCAGTGGAGAGCTGGCAAGGTTTTTTAAGACATAGAGCAAGAATCTGTGTGAAGACCATCACTCTGGGAGATTCCAAGAAGACTGAGTGGAGTAGGGAGAGGCTGAACCCAAAGCAAGAATGTGTGGCTACTGAGCCACCAGAGCAAACGATGGGGGTCTGACCAGGGCAGCAGAGAGAATTTGCAGGAGAGGAAGACTGGACAGGTGTTAGGGAAGTTAAATTACTAAAATTTGGTAACTAATCGCTGGTGAGTGCTGACGGCCATTTTAAAAAATTGAAGTCTTTGATTACGATGGTTAAATGAGAGAATAGTGTTTTCTTAGGGGAAACATTTGGTTTGGGTCAGGCTGAGCATGAGGCTCTGGGTGCCACCAGACAGAAACAGTCCACAGCAAGTAAGATTGAGAAACAGAGCTCAGCTGAGTCGGAGTTACACATATGGATCTGGGAGACACGGCGGGCACAGGAAACCAGGGAAAGGTAGGTGGGTAGTAGATGGGACCCTGAAAACCAGCATTTAAGCTAAGGTAGAAGAAGCAGAGAAAGAAACCAAATAGTGAATTGAAAGGCAGTAGAAGAGGTAGGAGAAAGTGGAGCTGTGCAAAGCAAAAGAGGATAAAATTCTGGACAAGAAGAAAGATCAACAGTGTGGATAAAAAGCTGCAGGAGGAGCCAATCAGATGTTGTGATAAGCAGCTCTGAAAGGGCCATGCTGGCTTTCTAAGACACTCACTACCGGGTTCCACTCTCCTAACCCCACCCCTCACTCCCCACCCCCCAGCTACCCTGCCAGATTCTAGGGGCAAAACTGGTATCAGGGCTCCAGTCTTTGCAGCCTTGACTTTGGCAGCAGAGTTAACCATCTCAGAAGGTTTGACGTCCTTCATCATGATGAGGTTATTTGAACATATTTCATTAGGCTAGACAACAGAACCCAAGAAAACTATACACGTTCTCTACCTTTGCGTTTTGATCCACAATTTTCTTCAGATTTTTCAACAGATGATTATTGGGACCACCTTCCTTCTCATTAATATAAACTATCCTATCCAGGTCGGGAAAGTTCCTGTTCAGATCTATTCCCTGGGCATTGCTTCGACCCACAAACCAGTCCTTGAGTTCACCAGGCTAAAAAAATCAAAGAGAAAAATCATCAGTTATTTACTATTATTGTTGCTATGTATTTAAGGTCTCCATTAATGATTTTTAAAATAATTTATTGAGATTAATTATTTATTTCAACAATATCCTCCCATAATGGCATTTTCACTATTTTACTGATATAAACATGAAGGAATCAGGTTTAAAATAATTGTTATGGCTATTTTGAAAATATTTTCAATAAATATTTTAAATGTTAACAATAATAATAGCATTTAAAAGATATTTATCATCAAATAGCAAAAAGTCAATATGTATTAGCTGATAATAGATGATGTGTGTTTCAAATTATACCACTCTATGGTAAGGTTTAAATAAAATATTTATGGCCCCTGTAAATAAGAGCAACCTATTTTTAAATATTTTAAAAAATAAATTACTAAATAAGATGAGAAGCTTAAAATGAGTTTAACATTAATTATTTATTATTTATATATTAATAAATACTTCCCTCTTATAGTCTTCGTGAAAAAAAACATGAGCTCTAGAACAAAAGTTCTAGAGCTTTATTAGTTGGAGAAATTTCTGTTCAACTTTAAGGCCTTCATTTCACTAATGGTATAACCTGGAAATTTAATAAATTTCTAAGATATTCAGTTATATTCCATAATGTAGATTTTTTTGCTATTAAATTATATCAAGCTATAGATAATTTCCATATTCCTGAGGTCATATAAGCTCAGATACCTTAGACTATGAGGAATAAAAATATATAAGATAGAAAATAACTTGATCATATTTTGTCCATTCTGTCTCACCGTTCTGAATATCACCTTAAAATATTAGATGATTTAATTCTCTGTGTTACTATAATTCTTTTATCATAACTTTAGAAATTATATATCATTGTTATACTTATTTACAGAAATTCACAGTCTGCGTTTCTTATAATGTCAGGTCACAGGATCTTTTCTTTTTAAGTTACAAATTGACTTCTTAACTTTAGTTAAACATACCAAATATATACTTTAATATGCTCTCGTATATAAGAGAATTATCTCAAAGTGTAGAAAACAGCAAATACAATGTCCCTGTCCAAACAAAGAGAGAACACTTAACATATATTCTCTTAATAAAAACATTACTTTCCAGTTTCTCAAACAGTTAAAATTTTTTAAATTAATTTTAAAGGTAGGAAGGGTTTTAGAGGTAGGAGGGGTTTTGTTTTGTTTTGTTTTACTTTACTCATCATAGACAGACAAGGATTAAACATCAGGGAACCATTGACCTGGCCAAAAACATATTTCTTCTTTGTTTTCAGTAGAGGGCGCAATGATATCAATTCATTCAGACACAGCAACTGGTGTGCTGTAAGAATTTTTAAATATACAATACCTGACTATTTAATCAGGTGCACTAACCTCTTTTCCCTTAGATTGTCAAATTTAAAAAATGACAAAAGCCAACATAACAATTGCCGTCGAGTGTGAATTAATCAAAATTATACCTATTTTTTTGTCAGATCAACAAAAAATATACTTTTTGGTGTGCAGCAGAATTTTAGTGATTAGTTTATGTGTGCCATGAGATAAAAAGATTGAAAATCACTGAGATACAGTGATGGTATCATTCTCTATTACAGAGCAGTAGGTATTTTCATGCTTGTAGAGTTTTATTTCTTTTACTTATTTATTTTTTTACTTGTAGAGTTTTAGAAGGAAACTGACCTAGTCACAAACGGAGGAGTAGATGTGATTTCTTTAACAACACAAACAAAACATTGATTAAATACTGATTTCTCATTCGCAATCTCTGCTGAAGAAACTTACCCATCATCTCTTACCTTCTGAATTTTTTTCTTACCAGTAAAACATAAGACTTATACCCTCCTACTGCACCGTGTGTAAGCTTTATGTGAGTGCATTACTTGTAGGTAAGCCCATGTGTACAAATACACAAAGTGAAGAAAGCGTGCTTGTTCTGAGCTGGCTCGCACTCACCTGAGATGCTGCCTTCTCAAAGCCATCAGGGTTCAGTGAAGGCATGATGTGAATCCGAGTGTTATGGATCAGCTTGATGATTGTCTCGTTCCCTTTTTGGTATTCATTGCACAGGTACTGGGCCAGGAAAATGAGCAGTTCCCGCCCAACAGCCTCATTACCATGCATATTCCCAATGTATTTAAATTCAGGCTCACCTACAAGATAAAATAGTATAGAGATGTTTTCTATAGTACCCATTAGACGGCAAATGACATACAGTGCAAACAATATTATATATCTACTAGTTTATTAAACAAAGCTGACAACTTCATTGCCCTCCAGAACTGATGCCAAAGAAATTAACCTTAAATATCAAAATACTCCAAACTCCCCTCTATTCTTCTATTTCTCTCTCCCTAGTCACCCGCTTCTTATGAACTTAATTGTATCTTCCAAATTCATGTGTTGAAGCCCTAACTTCCAATGTGACTGTATTTGTACATAAAACCTTTAAGGAGGATCGTTAAGGTTAAATTAGATCATAGGGGTGGGCCCTAATCCAACAGGACTGGTGTACTTATAAGAAGAGGAGGAGACACCATAGAGAGAGGGCTCACCTCTCCCAGCTGCAGAGAGAAAAGGCCCTGTGAGGACACAGGGAGAAGGCAGATGCCCGCAAGCCAGGAGAGATCTCATCAGAAACCAACCCAGCTGGCACCTTGATCTTAGACTTTTAGCTTCCAGAACTGTGAGAAAATAAACTTCTGATGTTTAAGCCACCCAGTCTGTGATATGTTTTTATGGCAGACGGAGCAGACAAATACACCACCGCTTCCCCAATAACGAATAATGATAACACACTGTGTGCCTCCTATTGGTTAGACACTGAACTTGCACGCTTTCTTATTTAGTCCTCCCCAAACATCTAAAAGTGGATATTATTATCCATCTCTATTTGAAGATGAGCAAACTGAAGTTCTGATTGCTTAAGAGGCCTGATCACAGTTACACAGTCATAAAGCTAGGATTCAAATGCTTATCTTCTCATTTAGTTAGAAGTCTGCATTTTTTATTTTTTTTAACCAGAGTGATTAAACTTCTATGTAATTAAAATCCTAGCACCAATTCTTACTGGCTGGCTTTGAACAACCTACTTCAGCTCTGTGGCTCTGTTTACCCATCTGTAGATCAGATGACAGATTCTACCTCACGAGGTGACTATAAGAACTAAGTGAAATGATAAGTGTAAATGCTTACAACGGGGCGTGGCAAATAACAAGTGCTATGTGTTTGCCATAATTATTTTAATATTATTATTGTGTGACATTATCTTGTCATTGTGAGGTGCTTTAGTACACATAATCTAGTCTTCTCTTGACAGTAGTCCACCAAAACGTGGAAGACAGGTATCGTATTATCCTTTTGTACAAATGCAGCCCAAAGAAGATGTCTTGCTGAAGGGCCCAGAATTCAAACCTAAGTCACAGTGACCCATTTCTGCTGCTCTCCATTGCCTTTGAGGGAGAGAAATAAAATTGCAGAGCGACCTCAGTGAATCCTGTGGCTCCGCTCCTTTCTGCTTCATCCAATCTCAGCAGTGGAAAGAGGCCCCACCTACAAAACCACTAGGACTGCTCACCTGGGTTTAAAAAAAAAAAAAGTTGGAAATGCTCAGCTGGCATGGCTCAGTGGTTGAGTGTCAACCTATGAAACAGGAGGTCACAGTTAGATTCCTGGTCAGGGCACATGCCTGGGTTGAGGGCTCGATCCCCAGTGTGGGGCATGCCAGAGGCAGCTGATCAATGATTCTCATTGATGTTTCTCTCTCTCTCTCCCTCTCCCTTCCTCTCTGAAATCAATGATATATATATATATATATATATATATATATATATATATATATATATATATATATATATTTTAAAGTTGGAATTATTTTTATCTTGGAAATACATAATCTAAATGTTCTTTGCACTCTAGTGTTTCTCTTCAGAACATATAAATCTTTCACCTTTTTACTAAATGTTCTTTGCATCAGAATCCTGAGTGTGTGATTTAAGTGACTGCTCGCCACAGAAAGCCATGCCCTGCGTGACCTCTCAGCCTGAGCTTACGCTCATCTTCTTCTTCTAAGGATCAGAAGGGAGCAGGATCAGTGCTGTTTATATGCCCTCGTTTTCTACTTCAGGGAAACTCTCTAATATAACCACCTCCCTGAGACTTGCCCAGGAGATGTGTGAGGAGAGATGTTTTTTCACTTCTGATTTCAAAAGTCCTAAGAACCTTCTTCGTTTCTGTGGAACTCGCATGCTTTATACCTTCCCATGACTGGGTTGTATTCATCTGACTGGGGCAGGAGAAACTGGAGCAGTCCATTGTGAAAGGAAACAGAGTCCTCGAAGCCAGAGGAACATTACAGCCCGCTTGGCAGTTCTCTGAGAAGACTGCACTGTTGGAGGCATTCTGGTCCTGCTCCCTTACATACTTCATCCAACACAGCTTTGAAGCTTCGGTCACTCAAAAGATCTTGGCCCACAACCCATAAGAGTAGATGGGCACACTGCAATTTTCTATTACTTCTCTGGATTTAAAAAACAAAACACAAAACACATCTTTAATAGTCACATAGCCCCTCGAATGTTTTTTGTATGGCTGTCACGGTGTGGTCTGCATTTGAATGCCAATGCTGTGGGATTAACTCCTGCTCTCCCAGTTCTGCACAGAGAGTACCACTCCCTAACCTACTTTATTCAATTACGTTTGCAACTCCTGATTTTCCGATTCAGGAAATTTCCAGTATGGTTTTGCTTCTGTGACTCTCTAGGAAAGTGCCCTCAGGAACAAATCTCCCCCAATGAGTCTATTGTATTTGTGAGGAGATAGAAATAATAATGACAATAGCAATGCTTTAGGTTGACAGGAAGATAGGACTGTAAAGGTCATTTTATGGAAGAACTTAATATGTGGAAATAAAATGCAAGGCACATATGAGGTAGCAAAAGAAAAGGCAAGGGTATTTTTATCTTTGTCTTCCACATTTTGGTGGACTACTGTCAAGAGAAGACTAGATTATGTGTAGGAATAAATTAGATCGCTAGATAATACTATCACTAAAATATAGATGGGCTGTATTCTTTTAAGCCTACTGACAGGCCTTGTGAGATGGAGAAGAGCTACAGATTAACTATAGCTACAGATTAACTATGCATTTGTTGAATGCATACAGTATATTCAAATTCTGGTGTGAGACACTACAAGGAACCCAAAAGCAAATAAAGCAGCATTCCTAAACTCAAGGAATGTAGGGTCTGAAGGACACAGACATGCACAGAACAATGTTCAGGAGTAAGGCAACGATGAAGGAATGTTGGATCATAAACAACTGGCTTCCAGAGTCTAAACCGGAATATTCCTATGGCCTCTGTGGCCCCTTTCTGATACTTTGCCCTCCCAAAGCGAGAGTTATCATTTCAAACACAGCCCCCAGTGGGTCCCCTCTAAGGCCTAAAAATCCATCAGTTAACTTCTCATTTGCATTTATCATAAAGCCCAAAATTCTCTACAAGATTTTTAACTCCTGCTCAGCCAATGTGGCTCAGTGGTTGAGTGTCAATCTATGAACCAGAAGGTCATGGTTCAATTCCTGGTCAGGGCACATGCCCGGGGTCGCGGGCTTAATCCCCAGTAAGGGGCGTGCAGGAGGCAACTGATCATTGATGTTTCTATTTCTCTCTCCCTCTCCCTTCCTCTCTAAAATCAATAAAAAATATATTTTCCCCCCCAAAAAAAGGTCTAAGTGAAGTACGGTAGCAATGATCTCAGGTAGAAACTGCTGTTTGGGTTCTGTACTTATTTGTTTGCTAAAACAATAGAAAGTTATTTTGATTTTCTGAACTTATGTATGCTATCCCAATACTCCACTGATGATGGTTTGAATGTCCTATTGATTGTGATCTCACTGGTCATCAAAGCACATTCTTCTGGGACCCAGGACAGATCAATTATCCTAAGTTGTCTCAGTAGCTACAGAAAACTGAGTTTCGGTTGACTCAGTGTTCCCGGAATCAGAACAGACCCTAAATTGCTTCAGTAGCTACAGATAATGCATTCCGGTTGTCTCAGTGGTCCCGGAATCTGGACAGCACAATTATTCTAAATTGATAATGTGTTTCTGTTGATTCAGTGATTCATAGATACTTTAGATAACTAACTTGCTCACGAAACAGGTTCTTCATTCCAGACCCAAAGATGTCATCGATACCTTTGTGATATTCTGCCAATGTAAGCCAGATGTGGCAAGCTGTTCGGGGCTGCGAGATTTGGAGCTTTAGCCCCTCCTAGGCCGCCGGCCTTTAATAAATAACTCCATAATTCGACCTTTTTTTGAGGCGTCCTTTGTGAGATTCGGGGTACATCACAACATAAGTCCCATGTGGTCATGTCTGATCCACCTCTCTGCTTCCTCAGGCACCATCCTCCCCGCTCCATCTCTCAGCTACACTTCCTTCGACAATATGATGCACTCTTGCCTATGATGCGCTCTTCCCCCACACACATTTTGACACCACATGCTTCTGATCATGGATAAATATGGTCTTCTCAGAGTGTGTTTAGTCTAAATCCACTTCCTTTGTTACTCTTAATATCTCCGTTTGAAAATAGACATTAATCAGTGTGGTCTCTTGTTTAATTCCCTATCCCAAGACTGTGTGGTCTAGTAGTACAGAGATGGTATCTATTTTAGGTCACTAGTGTCTCTTCCATGCCCAGCATAGAGTTGGAAACATAGTAAGAACACAAAAAGTAGCAATTAAATAAATTCATGAGTCAAAGGGTAAATGTATGGTCTTGTTTTTAAGCCCATCCTCCTAACAGCCTGACTGACAGTTCAGCACACCCTTGGGATGCAGGTGCGGCCCCGGTGCCTGGACACTTTTCTGGAACAGGGAAGGGCATAAATGAATAACTAAAAAGGGACTTGAGTTAGTATCAGGGAGCCCGTACCCCAGGCGGAATACTGAGAGGACTTGGTGCTTGTTGATGTATCCGACATTCTCAGGCAGGACCGGAAATCCTTCTTTGGGAATGAAGGCAGCAGTGTTGTGAACAGCTGATTCACCAGGAACAAGATTAATCTCCATGGTCACGAGAGAACCACAAAACCTCTCTAGGCAAGCAGCTCCCTAGGCTATTTTTGTTGTAAAGCCTACACAAAGGGTTCCGAAGAGACTGCCTTCAGAAAATGACATAAAATTGAAGGCTTTGAACTTGAAATAAGCCTCCCTGTGTCCATTTTAACTTCAATTTACTTAACAAAGGAGTGACAGCTTTTCATCAACACTTAATTTTCTTTCCTGGGGCTATACAAATAGAGTTTACAACAGGTTGTTAAATGGATGACAGCAGGCATGCCTGTTTACAAAGTCTACAGAGAACAAATCCCAGCGTTAGCAGGTACGTCATTCCTTGTGGATGCAGTCGGTAATGCACACGTACCGGCTCATCTCTCTCCTAGCAACAGAAGAAAAGGCATTGAGGACTATTTGTCAGTACATTTGAGGATGGTTGTTTTTACACTCATCTTACTTTCCTCACTCACTATCTAATTCATTTTCCTTTTTACACAGCAGTTACCCTGAGTTCCTGATCCTGCAACTGAGGAATCACAGTATTTGCAAAGGGTGCACAGTGTGGGCTCAGAAAGCACAGTTTACCTTGTTGCATCAATTTTTCCACAATTTTGTGTAACTATCCAGTTTCCAGTCACATCCCAGGGCACACAATCAAGCAAACCATTGCTAAATGATAATCAACTCACAAACCGTGTCCTGCCTGGGTGGGCCGAGTTCCCCTCTTTTTCATCTGTATCCCAGAATAATTAATGAACCTGGTTGGATTTGTATTCTCATTAGAACAAGATAAGAATAACTTACAAGTTTTTAAAAACAAGCTCCAAAATTTTACTGAAGTCAGAGGTAATTCAATAAATTCCAAACCAGAGCAGGCAAATGATTTTAAGTTCCATACTTGTAACTCTTAATTTGTCCCAACTATGTATAACTAAATCAGTAAAAACAAACAAACAAAAAAAAATTACCCTTAAGGAAATTATACCCCCAGAAACCCACACCTCTTAGGCTTAGCATGTAAGTGAGGCTTGAAGCTGACTAGTAGCTTAGTAAAGCCCCAAATGGTATGAATTAACGGCTTTAAAGTGACCAGAGTCCCTAAAGCAGAAGGCTACAGGCCCAATAGGCTGAGCCCAGAAAAAAACAGTCAAGTAAAGGAGTAAGAATAAAAAGTAATACTGTCTGCCTTCCCCATAAAAAGGAAAATTTTTCTTCCACTCCTTTATTTGATCCAATAGTCAACCCGTCTGTCTCTTGAATGTTTTCTAGTCTTGGAAGCAGCTGACTGGCTGACCATTGGGTAGAGTTATTGATCAGAAAATGTTCAAGTTCCCTTTCAAATCTTAGAGTCAATTATTCAACAACCTCCATATGGGAAGAAAGCAGCAGAGGGAAAATACCTAATGAGGAATTAGCTAAATGTGAAAGTGAGTTGAGAACTGTGAAATTCTACATAAGTATAGCATCACCATTTAGAAAATAATAAGTAGGTTAAGGGTATTTTAAGAAGAGAATTTTTTTAAATTACAGTTGACATACAATATTACATATTAGTTTCAGATGTACAACATAGTGATTCGACATTTATGTACCTTACAAAGAGATCAGCATAAGTCACCTTACAAAGTTGTTGTGATATTGTTAACGATATTCCCTATGCTGTACATCCTCATGATTTGGATGAAAAAGAAAGAACTTGATTATAGTAACAGAATGCTCCCATCTTTCATTATGTAAATAGAGATGAATTCACATTCAGATAAACCTATTCTTTCTCTAACATCAAATTATTGCCAAAATATAAGTCCACTCACTCATTTGAAAATTATGTACTTAACTCACTGATTACACAATTCTTAGAACTGGTGACAATTGCAAAATACATGTTCCTAGTACATATAATGTACTATACACATTGCTGAATTATCTATAGTATCCAAAAATAAAACCCCATTTCTCAAACATATCATGGTAAATATGCACACAACCAATGATTTTGAGAAATAGACAAATAGCTAGACAAGCAGCACAATCACTGAACCCATTTGATGCACAAACAACTAGGCAAGCAAGCTGGAAACATCTTTGGAACAGATGGGTGTTTTAATCAATCATCTCCCTCTCTCAGTGCTAAGCCTGGGGTTCAGACATTAGTGCTACTAATTGTTTCCACTTGTTTGATGTTCTAACATATAGCCTGTAAATCATTCTTGCAGAATGAACCCTGCAAATTTCGAGAACTTGTCAATAAGAACATCATTAATTGGCTCATGTTTCAGCACATCTTCGCAGCCTAAAACACTGAGCATGTTTCCAAAAGAAATTCAAATCTCCAGAGGCCAAATAAACAAGGGAGGAGGGTAGGTATGGTTATAAAAATAGATTCCTCTTCTACCCACGAGATGAGCGGAAAATAAAGAGGGAGGGAGGGAGGGAGGGAGGGAGGGAGGAAAAGAAAGGCAAAAGAGTCAAAACAAACCATAGTTCTCAGTAAATGTAGTTGAAAATTCTGATAGTTCTCTGAAACAAAGAGAAAATGATAGATCATCATAGTGAACCAAGTCACAATTACAAAAAGTAATGGAAAACCACAGGTCCATTTCCTGCAGTCATCTCTCTTTATGCCCATGAATGAACAACTCATCCTATCACAAAGGTGAATAGATGAGAGGATGAGTAACAGTGATGTCATCAGAACCTGTATGGGTGGACAATGTCAAGCATTTCCAGCAGACAGGAATGAATGAGAAATAAAAACCTCAATTTGCTATTAAGCAGATAAAGTGGTAGCAGCATTGACTATCCAGAACAAAATCAGCAATGTGAAAGCTTAGTTGAACAATCTGTTTCCAGAAACTCCATAGAACGGTCTTTTTCATTCTCTCAGGAAGAAAACAGCTCAAATGTCAAGCTAATTTGTCAAAACCTCTTCAGGATGTTATTTTTTTTCAACATCATAACTAAAGACTTGCAGCACTAAACATACACCAGTCTCAGAAACAGTAGGCAATGCCATAGAACCTTCCTGAAGGAGAGTAAAGGGCCAAAAGATGCTTGTGGGGCTTTCTGCAGGCCTTAGCAGAATAGAGGCTGGCCCTAGCTGGTGATGAATCCCTGTGGGAGGCCTGGGTCTACTCTGGGTCTCCCACCGGATTATTCTGCACCAGGACATGCATGAAGTGTCCTGTGTTGTTCAATCCAAGTTACAAAAATTGTGCTTATAACTCTATGTCAGAATCATTGTGCTTCTTATTCATACAGATTTCTGAGCTCCATTCCCAGAGATCAGCCTTCAAAATGTCTGAGAAGGGACCTGAACATCTGTATTTTTAAAGGATCTAGAGGTGATTTGGATGCCCTTCCAGGACTGAGAAGAAATGATTTTGGCGGTAAGTGCAGGGAAAGTCTAGTGTGAGAAGAAGTTCAATGACATCAGCAGGCAGGTGGAATTCCAACGGCCTAAACTAAAGTCATTGGGATACAGACTGCCTAGGGTGCTGGTTTTAACAATTTATGGGTCACAGACTTTCTGAGAATTTGATTTAAACAAAACTATGAATTCTTTTCCCTCACATTTGCAAAAAAAATCCACCAAATTATGTGAAGACTTTACAAATTTAAGGAACCTTATACTAGACATTTAGATGTCAGAATCAGGAAAGGGGGAAATCACAGCTACTGTAAGTGTCTACATACGTATCTTACACAGGCTTGTTTTCTGATCCCAGACAAAGAGGAGACTGCAAATGAAACACAGAAGGATGGCAGCAACATAGCACTGCATTTTTTTTTTAAGTTGGAGGATTGGGGAGCATGGACTTAGGTAAAACAGACTTGGGTATAATTTCAGCTCTAACAGAGTATATCTAACTTTGAGCAAATAATCCCTTACCCTAGTCTCAGTATTCTTTTCTGTAAATTGGATTACTAAAATCTCTTTTGTTGAGTTGTTGAGAGGGTTAAATGAGATGATAGATAGATAGATAGATAGATAGATAGATAGATAGATAGATAGATAGATAATAGATAGAAAGAATATCAAATCAATGGATATTATATTGCCCATAACTAACATTGTTAATATAATCTTCCTTATTCAAGACATATTCCAACAGGATAATGAGGTACACCAGGGGTCTTTCAAAGAGATATGGAACCTAAGTGGGTCTGAAAAATTAAGCAATCCTTCCAGGAGAATAGATAATATCAGCCTAGTGTCACCCTACCCCATATGGCAGGTGCCTAAAAATTTGATGTGCACTTGAATCACTTGAAGATCCTTTTAAATGCAGGTTGCAATTCAGCAGTCTGGCGTGAGGCCTGAGAGCCTGAAGCCCCAATAAGTTCCCAGGGTGTACCAGGCTGCTTGCCTGTGAAGCACTCTGTGAATGTGAAAAGACTATTTGGAACTTCCAAAACCAAGAGTGGGCAGAGAAAGAGAGCAAGAGACACTGACTTGTAAAGAATAAAAGAACTCTAGAAACCTGAGTGCTTTTTCCTATTGTTGGCTCACTCAAACCAACTTGAGTGCCTGCCTACCAAAAGGCACAGCCAGCATAATTTTGGAGGCTGCTATGTGATCTCAGGTCTAAGACTCACTACAATTGTTAAAATGCATGAACCCCAAAAATATTTGCTAATGTGTAGTGAATCCAATGTTAGATACAAGAAGACGGTAGAATGTTACAGCGTTACTGAAGTATCCCTATAATGCTTCAGAACTCTTCAGATTACAGGAAAGCGTATTGCTCCTCTCAATTTTTAAATTCAACTTAAAAAATTTAAATAATTAAGCATAGCTCTGCATTTTTAATGTAGTTATGAATAAATTGTGAGTAATCATGGATTCTTATAGGATATGTACTATCATAGTTTATTCATAGTTCTCTCACTCAAGTATTTTCAAGATTTTTATTGATTGCAACTGTTCTAATTTTATCTCCACTCCATCTAACCCATCTTCTGCTACTCTTTGATTTATTTCTTCAGCACTAAGCCTTTTAGAGAATTTTTTTTCTGTGAAGAGGAGAAGGTAGTAAAATGGTGGACAAAATCTCATATAAGGTCGGGTCGGTAATTAGACAGATACACACCCCCCCCCAAAAAAAAAAAAAAGACTACAGATTTCTGATCTTACGTACATTTATTAGTTTGTATTAATATTTCACCTGTCCCTTCCCTTAGGGGTTCTTTAGTGTTAATTTAAATAAATATTCTATAAGTACTCAAAAGTAAAATGAATATTGAAATGTTTTTGCTAAATAAAATATAAAGCACCTGGCTTCAATGAAAAAATTAAAAGTTACCATTAACTAATCATTTTTAATTTCATATGTATCCCAAGTAAATAGTATCTACAATCCCAAAACGTCAAAGTAAAATTTTATACTGAACCTTGTAATTTTTTTCATGATTCTTTTAAAACTATTTAAGATTCTGCATTTGGATGCTTTGAGATATCTTGTCAAAAACATTCTTAATGGAACATATGGATTCAATTCCATTGACTCAACTCCTATCGATAAAGTTGTACATTTCCCTTCACATATGAATTGCACCTTTCTTGTTAAATTTGTTCCTGAGTGAAATGTGAAAGGAATATTTTTCCACTACTACATCTAACTTGTTATTGCTACTACTTTTAAAAGCTGTTAACTTTCTTGTCATTTCTTTTATATTTTTAAATCCAAAGAAAATACAAAAATCAGCCAAAAGAAAATAGGAATGGGGAATTTTAAAAACTATAAGCAAATTAATATTTGAAAATACAAACAACAACAACAAAATAGTAGAAAGGATAAATAACATCAATAAAATATAAAATATTCACCCTGATTTCTGACTTCCAGCCTCCAGAAGTTAAGAAATAAATGTTTACAAAATACCTAGTCTGTGGTATTTTGTTATAGCATGGACAGATGGCTTTAATCAAAAAACAATTGTTGGTGAAGATGTGGAGAAACTGGAACTTTTGTACACTATTGGTGTGAATATAAAATGGTACAGCCACTATGGAAAACAGTATGGAGGTTCCTCAAAAACTTAAAAATAGAACTACCATATGACCCAGCAATCCTACTTCTTGAGTATTTATCCAAAAGAATTAAATTTAGAAACTTGAAGAGACATTTGCACTCCCATGTTCACTGCAGTACTGTTCACAATAGCCAAGATGAATGGAGAAAGAAAACATGGTATATATACACAATGGAATATTATTCAGCCTTATGTTTTTAAAAAAGAAAGAGAAAAAAAATCCAGCATTATGTGACAACATGGATGAACCTTGAGGACATTATGCTAAGTAAAATAAGCCAGTCTTAGAAGGACAAATACTGTATGATTCCACTTATATGAGGCATCTAGACTAGTCAAAAAAGCAAACAATAGAATGGTGATTGCCAGAGGCTGGAGATAGGGGGTAATAAGGAGTTGCTAATCAACGTATATAAAATTTCAGTTATTCAGCAAGATGAATAAGTTCTAGAGATCTACTAACAATACCATACCATACACTAAATTTCTGTTAAGAGGGTCAATATCATGTTGTGTTCTTACCACAATTTTTAAAATAAAGTGACTAGAGAAAGTTATCCAGCTTTCAATAACAGGATTTTGTTCTCCAGTTGCCACAGCCGTCCTGTAATTCATGTGGCTGGTGCCACTGAACACTGTCACAGCCCAAGCTGAATCCCTCTATTCACCAGAAGTTTCCCTCCCCAGAGGGGAAATGCAATGAGGTAGGAAGAGAGGCTATGGCTGGGGAAGCAGGAACACTGAGAGTATGAGAGTTAGCAAGTATAACAAAGACTAACAGAAGCCAGTGGCAGCAATGATTGTGCCCTGTCTCCCCCACTAGGCTTTCATCAACTCCCAATGCTCCAATTCAGTCAGCAGTTATTTCTTTTTCTAATTCGTTTCAAACCCAAATAGGTTGCCAACTTAAGAGATGCAGTACCTGTCCTAGTGGTTAAAAATGCAAGTTCTGGAGTTGGACAAGCTGGACTTCTATCTATGCTCCATCATTTACCAGCAGTGAGACTTTGGGCAAATCATTTAGTCTCTGTACCTCAGTTTCCTCAACTCTAATGTAGGAATAGTAATAATACCTACTTCATAGGCTTATTGGGAGGACAAATAAAATAATCTATTAAAAGCACTTAGAATAATGGCTTGAATGTAATAAATGCCCAATAAGGTTAGCTATTAGATGATAATGATGATGATGATGATGATGATGATGATGATGATGATGATGGTGGTGGAGAGGAAGGATGGGAGAGAGAAGAAGGAAGAGAAGAAAAACAAGGAACCATTCAGCAAATGCCATTTGCTCTACTCTTTGTTATGACTTTTACATACAAGACATTTCCAATGACTCTCTCACTTGCTGCTCCTTCTCAAGTTTTAGGGAGCACTCAAAACGATCCAAATCCCAAGAGAAGCCCACATTTTTGCAGTTAGGTTAAACTTTGCTGAGCTCTTTCATTTATTCACTCACACAGGTGCTGAGTGCTTACTATGTGCCAGACCCAGGGGGTATAAAGGAAAACAAAGCAGACTTAGATCATACTTTCAGGAAACTTAAAGTCTCCTAGATCTTGGGTTCTGAGTTCTGGGACAGTTGTGCCACTTTTAGGTTTCATTGCTTTTCTTCAAAAGAATAAAATGGATTCTCCTAGAGGTTAACTCAATTGCATTTTCACCAGAAAATAAAACTGAGTGTTTATACAAGGTCTGCCAATCCTCCATAAACACACTGCCCAGTGGAACTTTCTGCAGTGGTGGCAAGTTTCTGCATTTGTGCTGTTCAGGGGAGTAACACTAGAGTGCTTCGAATGTGGCTAGTGCATCTGAGAATCGAGTTTTTAATTATACTTCATTTTAATTAAATTTGAATAACTGTGTGGAGCTATGATCTTGAATATCATAGGTCTAACTCATTGTCTGTTTTGTGTTGTTTTTTGTTACAATCTGGAAACCAAATTTGGCACTTTGGCATGAATTCCCTGTATGTTGAGTTTATTTACATCTCAAGAAGACAAGTCTGAGGAACATCAGAAAAAGGAAATCTGGAAATAGTACTGTGGACACACTAGCACAAGCTGCAGTTATATTTCTGAATAAAAACTCATTGTTTTGCTGTGGGAAGAAACTTTCCTTAGTGCGGAAAATGTTTTAAAGTTCTGCCAAACCAGAAATGCTATTTCAATAATAAGAATTTATAAAAAGAGTAGATTTTATACAAAATATGGAATGCATTCCTTACTGCCCTTTTTAAATACATATGTATTTTTTATTAATTTCAGAGAGGAAGTAGAAGGAGAGAGATAGAAACATCAATGATGACAGAGAAATCATTGATCAGCTGCCTCCTGCATGCCCTCTACTGGGGATCAAACCCTCAACTTAGGTATGTGCCCTGACCAGAATCGAACTGTGACCTCCTGGTTCATAGGTCGACGCTCAACCACTGAGCCACACAAGCTGGGCTCCTTACTGCCCTTTTTAGGAGGAGAAAGGACCAATCATGATTAGAATCATTTACAAAAGTCGCCTTGAATGCATCTGTACACACAACCTGGTCAGCTGCAATAGAATTGCAGCAACAGAGGTGTTCAGGTTTGGTCAAAATGCCTATCGGTCCTTGACCATAACCCAAGCCCTCTAGCAACTGAGGATGAAAATCAAACCCAAAGTTTTCAGTGGAACTCAGAGCCAAAGGAAAATTTTTTAAATCTGTAAAGAAAACCCAAATATTATGGGATAAGTAATTGGAAGTAACTGAAACCAGTATCTCATGGAAAATGCCCACCCTGAAAGTTATAGGTATTGCTCCTCGACTGCTACTTGGAAAATAGCGTTAGTGCATATGGAGGAGACCACAGTGGTTTGGTCAAAATGACCACAGTGGTCTGCTCCAGAGGCAGGTGCTGACAGGACTTTCAAATGATGACATCGTCCTTTAGCCAAATGGGGCTGAGTCATGTGATGTCCTGTGTCACAGGACAGCTAAGGTCTACCACGTGCTGGTAACCAGGCCTCTTTAGGAGTTCAGGACATATATGAGCCACCTCCTCTCCAAGTTGTTTCAATTTATTCTAAGTTTGGTTATGCTATTTGAGCTATTAAAACCAATTTCACTGTTCATCAGATAAACAACCAAATCAGGAATGCAAGGGATCCAGCACCTCCTCGCTGTGGCCACTGCATGTCTGCAGCAGGGATCCAGAGCGTCAGGGTCTTGTATCAGACAGGAGGCATGTGACCCAGGCCATGCCAGTAAGACTCAATTAAGGATTTCTATAGAAATGATCCTTCTAAGAGAAGTGCATGTCTGAGGAAGGAGACAATACAGAGAACAGCAATCCTCATGACCACGTCCTGGGGATCTCACTTTCACTCTGATCCAGCCATGCCTGAAGCTAGCTTTATCTTGGGACCTGTCATTTCTGTGAACCAAATACATTATTTTTCCTCTAGAGTTGGGCTGTCACTTGCTACAAGAATCTCAGTACAGTATCCAACATAAATAATCACTTGAGCTATGAAAGCTTCCAAACCAGACCAATTTTGAATACAAAAAGTTGTAAAGAATAGTACCTAGTGAAGGTTACAATTTCACTAAAGGTCTAAATGAAGGGGTTTTTTAATCCCTAAATTTCTCTATAATAGTACTTCAGTTGAGGTGCAAAAAAAGACCATTATGTAAAAAAAAGACCAAATGTAAACTCCATTTTACATTGCACTATCTCTAAAATAGACTAAATAGGAAATTGGCTGGGTTTTAGAAAACTCTAGCCCAATAATACGTAATGTTATTCTCTGAATGTGTTTTGATAGGAAACAGACTAAACGTCTCGGGTGTGTTAAGCAGAGTAAAAGCACCATACACTAATCTGGAGAAACTGATTGAGGCAGAGCTGGAAAGGTGAAGTTACATAACAATACCAAACTCCCAAATACAGCGTGGCATCTTTCGTGAGGACTGGAATTACAGGCACATCTGGTGGCAGGGTCTGTGGGGGCCACTGGTTTAAGGTCCTTCATCTCTCACCTCCATGCACACATGGGCAGGGGTCTGGACTGGGAGCAGAAGAGGCCTCTCACCCTCAGCTTAGGAAACAAACTGTCCTAAGGTTCTCATTTGCAGCCAGGTCAGCAAACCCTGATTGGGGAACAGACAAGAAGGGGAGCAGGCCGGGTACTAAGGGAGCAGGTATGAGACAGGCCCCAGTGGAGGGCGAGCCCTTGGGGCATTTGATAGTTCAGGTACGGAAGTCGACTTTATGTGGTGACCATGCCATCTAACTTGGTACACAGGACTGACGACAAACAACAGAGGGCACACCCCTCCCAATATGTGGTTCCCATGGAACAAAGTAGTTGAATTGGTTTTACTCAAAATGTAAATTGGCAACTATTAGTCGGAATAATAGTAAACTGTAGAGAAACAAAGTGAGTACTAGATGTACACCAAAGCCTATAGCATATATAGATTAAGGGAAGCAAGTAGAAAAAAAATAACTTATTATATTCATAAAGCGCTCTTCAATTGATGGAGTGTTTTTACATATATAATTATCATATTTGATCATCAGTTTACCTTGCCACAGCTTCTGAGATTGTGCAGACCTGGTGTTCATAACCTCAAAGGTGAGAAAACTGATATAAAGTGAAGTGACCTGCTCAAGATCATTTTGCTATGAGTTGTAAAACTGGACTCCCGATTTGGATCTTCCTACCCCAAAGTAGGTGCCCTCACTGTGCCAGGGTGTTCTCTGAAAACTGCCAGTGTCCACACAACTAAAAAGTATTTATTCTGGCTCCATACGAAAGCATCCCTTTCATGCAATTATGATATGCAGTTATGAATTATTACCACCTAGATTTGTAACCAAGGTTACAAAATCAAAGAACACTGTCAGAACTTAGAAGGGATTCAGAAAAAGTCCCAAAGCTTATTTTAGTATGGGGGAGGGGGAAAGAATGCTATAATAAAAGAACACAAATGTTTTCCTCAGGACAAAAGCCAGGAGTCTGACTTAATAATACTCATTAAGACATGAGGAAATATTAAACAAAGGCTACAGACTAGGTCTCTTCTAGGCCCATGGGAAGGGGGTAAGAGAAAATGGGCTTCTGTATCTACAAGATGTTACAGATGGAGATGCTCATAGGGCTGCTAAAGTTAGAGTGGATATGCTGAAAAGGATCATGAAAGTGCTTTCCTCAGCTCAAAGATTTATGGAAAAACAGATTTTTTTTATGTCTAAGATAATTCAAGAATAACCCTGCCACAAAATCTTTGGAATACTCTACATCAGGGTTTAGACAACTATAGGCTGTGGCCTGGCCCCTGTTTTTAGTAAAGTTTCATTGGAACACAACCATACCTATTCATTTATGTAGTACCTATGGCTGCTTTTGCACTACCACAAAGCCAACAACAATTCTTATATGGTCCTTTAGAAGAAAATGTATGAAGGCCTTAGAGGAACGAGAGTGGCCAAAGATGAATTTTAGTTACTTCTATTTAGGACTGGCTGGTGAATCTCTGTTCTTCTGAGGTTCTGTTTTGGACATAGTGAATTTAAACGACCTATAAGAAATTCAAGTTAAGATATATCACGCTCAAGTTCTGAGAAAATTCCCGCTGGAGTTATGCAGGCAGTCTTTGCTTTGCACAGATCCAACATTAATGAATGTCAGCTACCACAGGTTAGTTAAATAACACCAGTCCCCCAGCAACCCGCTTCAAATTTCAGTAACCAGTATATTAGATATGAGTATTTGCATCAAGGATAAACATCCCTGTTAGCTCTTCAGTCCACAAATTACTACGTGAAATAATAGATGTGCCTCATAATTAGTGACCAATCATGTCATGTCACCTCTGTTGGTGATGGGCCACACATCTGTCATTAGGTTCAAGCCAGACAGCAAAGCATATAATTGTGTTACCTTCTTATCTCACAGTGATAAACACATACACATTTTACAGAAATGGATCATTAAAAGAGAGAATTGGCCAAGAAAGATGAAATTGCAGCAAAGAAATGGAAAGTGATAATGCGGGAAGTGAACTCAAATGGAGTTATAGAAGAAATGGCTAATAGTCGGAATACACTGCTACCATCTGAGAAACCAGATAGGCAACCTGAGGAACTTACCGACAGAAAGCAGGAAATGAGAATATGAGGAAAGGGATAAAGGTGTCCTAGAGGAAGTGATGCTGGCAAAAAAAAACAACAACAAAACAAAAACACAACTCTTCACATTAAAGGAACTTGGGGAAATATTTCATGACATTGAAAGTGCAAAGGATAAAATGTTGGAAGCTGATCCAAGATTAGGAAGCAGTACAACTCGCTGAGGCATTGAAAGATGGTCATACCTATATACCGTCAGTTATATAAGGAGAAGGAAGCAAGTTCTGTTCAAACCACTCTAGATGTTTGTTAACAAAGAAATAAAACACTAGTTCTCATGAAACTCTGATTCCACTTTGAAAATACTTTTTTCAACTGAAAGCTGTGACTCATTGAGTAGTGAAACCAATTTAACAATTGTGGAAAATGTTTAATAAAATAGAAAAGAGAAGAGAATACAGAAAATTGTATTGTTTTGTGAGGGGTGTGTGTGTGTGTATGTGTACTCAGGAATGTGGTAAAATGTATTTTTTTACTGCATAGGGATCCAAATAAGATTGAATATCAATGACCTAAGAAATGTGTGCAGACAGAGAAGAATCCTAGAATATTTGAATCTGGGAAGTTAAGGGGAAACTATCAAAGCCAGCAGAGAATAATCAGCCAATGAGGTAAGAAAGAAAAAAGAAACCAAGTCCTGGGAGCCAATAAAAAGTGTTTGTTTTAAGAAGGAAGGAATACTCAACATGGTCAACTGAGAATGCAATTACTATTGTACTTAGCAACATGGAGACTGATAGTCTTGACACTGAGGGAGATGACAATGGAGATAGAGGAGCAAAAGATAATTGAAATCCATTCAGAACAGGAAGGAAAGGAAAGACTCAAAGACAAAGATTTTGCAGTAAAATGGCACAGATAGATATTTTAAATATCTAAGGAACATGACATCAAAGTGAATAAATGGCAGTACACATGGTATCATATATGGTATATAAATGAGGTTCAAATTTATAGGTAATATTATTTTATGTTTCTCTTGCATACCTGGCTAAGATTTATGCTGTTATTATAGGAAAAATTCATTTTATTTTCCAAAACATTCAAGGATTGTTAATAAATTACATCATATGTATAATTAGGTCTTATGATTAAATAATCTATAATATGTTCTGCTAATGAATTACATATCTGCTTTTTATAAACATAAACTCAAACTTTCATCTTTTCTTCTCTTGTTTCTCTGAATTATTTTCCAAGGTATGTTTTTCCCTGTACCCTGGAAGGCACTAGCATTTCAATTCTACCGGAAAGCCATTAAGTGCAAAATCAAAGTGCTTTTTCATTTAATCGAGCTTTTCCATCTTTTCCCTCTAGTATTAGCCAACTAACTCCAAAGATCTTTTATTATCATGTCCTCAGTTTCCAGGTGTTGCTGCAGGCTCTTCTTCCAGCTCCCACCTTTTGGCAAGTTCCCCTTTTTCTTCCCTCCAAGACCTCAGATCCATCAAGAACGTATTTAATGCAACATTCAATGCAACATAAGCCAAGTAGGCACTGTGACCACACATCAGTGTTCGTGGGTTCCACTGAGCTCTTCAGGTACTAGAAACAAGGAGCTATAAGAAAGAGGGTACGAAACACTGAATATTAGATTGAAGTACATGAAACTGCCTTTTGTTGAAGGTCAAGAATAGTCAAATGTAGGCAAAGAATAGTCAATTGTAGGATTAGTTGCTGAGAATTCGTAGCTGAACTGCAGATGTGTTCCCTGACCCTCAGACTTTTCAGCTTAGCAAGGAGCTCAATGTTAGAGAAATATTCATACAAATATTTATTCAATTAAAATTGAGATAAAAGTTATTTTTTAAAAAGTATGAATATAGCACAGGAAACTATATTAATCTTTTAGGAAGACTAGGGAAGGTTTCCCTGAGAAAGTGGCATTAAGCTGAGAACAGAAAGGTTGAGTGGGAGTTAGGAAAGAGAAGTTTTCCAGGGAGAGGCAGCTTGTGTAAAGGCCCCAAGTCGGGAAGCAACCTGGAGCGTTCAAGGATCTGGAAGAAATAAGGCCAGTAGGACTGGCCGGGAATGATCAGGGAGGAAAGGGCTCCAGAGAAGCAGAATAAAGAACCAAAACATTACCCATTTATTCCCATGAGCCGTGAGAAGCACTTAAAAAGATTTAAGTAAGGGCCTAACACAATTCAATTCACATTTAAGAAGGATCACTAGCCCCAGGTTGCTTCCCGACAAGGGTCCTCAGAAACATCAGACCTTGCTGCTGTCTGTTTTGTAAATAAAGTTCTACTGGAATACCATTTGTTTATGTGTTTTTCCCTCCAATGGCAGAGTTGAGACAGAAACTGTAGGGCTGCCCAAGCTAGAAATATTCATTATCTGGTTCTTTAAAGAAAAAGTTTGCTGCCTTCTGGTGTGACCAAGATGGGGAAGGAAGGAAGGGAGGGAGGGAGGGAGGGAGGGAGGGAGGGAGGGAGATATTATGGTGGTCCATGCAGGAGATGCCGTTGGCTTGATCTAGAATAGTGGTGGGGTTCATGGAAGGCAGTGGTAAGATGTGAGAAATATTAAGTAGATATGACAGGGCTTGGTGATACTGGGGTGAGACAGAAGGCATCTAGAGTAACTCCCAGGTTTGTGTCTGGAGCAGCTGGGAGATGGTGGGGCCACTGAAGCAAAAAAACAAACAAACAAAAAAGAATAAACAGGCTTAATGGGGCAGAACAGGAACTGGCCCTGAACTTTAGAGACAAATAAGAATAATCCATCAGGAACATGTGACTATCCTCTGTGCACAACACAATGGCTGTATATAGCTCTACTCACAAAATACCAGATGAAGGAACACAGGTGCCATCAGCTTCCAAGTTTTTGAGTACTTAAAGTCTATGTTTATCTTACAGTGATTGCTTCATTTTTGTTTTGCTTTGTTCTTGGTGGTGGGGGAAGCTGGAGAGAAAGGGAAAGCGTTTTTTTTTCTACTTACTACATTCCTCTCTCTTGCCTTTGTTACCTGTGTCCTCTATGCAACAGATAGACATGTCTACTTTATTCCATAAAGCTTTCAATATTCTTCCTTCCCTTCAGATCTTTTCTCATATATGTATCCATGATTATTACTCTCCAGGATCTTTATCACCCTTTTTAAAAAAATATATATTTTATTGATTTTTCACAGAGAGGAAGGGAGAGGGATAGAGAGCTAGAAACATCGATGAGAGAGAGACATCAACCAGCTGCCTCCTGCACACCCCCCACCGGGGGACGCGCCCGCAACCAAGGTACATGCCCTTGACCGGAATCGGACCTGGGACCTTCCAGTCCACAGAACTACGCTCTATCCACTGAGCCAAACCGGTTTCGGCTCTTTATCACCCTTTATCGTATTTTAATGTCTTCGTGTTCAAACAAAAATCTAATCAGCTTTCACATATCTCTACCCCAAATTCCAAGTTCTTCAGTAGTACTTAAGCCCAGTTACTGCCATGGTATGGTATACAGAAAAAGCAGAACCTTTCCATTTCAGATGTTTCAAACCTGTGAGGAAGCCGCATGTTGAGGAAAAAGCATGGCCTTTGTCAGAAAAACACTTCCTAATATTAACTGTGTGTCCTTACTTGATGGGAAATATTAACACCTACTTCACGGAGAGTTATGGGAATTAAACACAGAGATTATATATGGGAAGTACTTACCTTAGTGCCCTGAACAGATATTTTTCCCCTCTCTATCTTTTTTTCTTCCCTCTCTTATACAGAAAGACAACCAGTTCTGCAAGTTGTTTCCCTCCCCCGCCCCCGCAAGGGTGATTTTGTAGTATTAACATGCCAAAACCATAGCCAGGCTGGTAAGGAGCAGATGCAAAAGCCAATGCTGAAGCCAACCCAGGTAAGTTGAACGGTGGAAAACAAAGCTCTCACATTAGGACAGGGAAGTCCTACCAGAGCAGGACTGACAGGCAGGGAGAAAACACAGCTCCTCAAGCTTGGTACAAATATGGCTCCCAGGTCAAGATACAGCGGTCTAAGGCAAGAAAGCCAGGAGGCTGGGGAAAGGCAGGGAACATGTGGAAAACTCACTAGGAATGGCTCAGCTCCATTCCCCAGTGAGCAGGCTCAGCAGGGAGCTGGGGCTGGGGCTGAAGAGCTGTTTTTGGAATAAATGATCACAGAGTCTCCATGCAGGTGAGGCAAGTTTATTGGAAAAGGCCAGAGCATAGGCTGGTCATGAGCAACCATCAAGGCCAGCGTTTCTTCTGGTAGGGCAAGCTGCCGCATCAGGAACAAGGAGATGGCAACAAAGGCTTTGTCTGTAGGACCATTCAGTTCTCAGCTTCCTCTGGGCTGTGCCAGCATTCTTTAACCTTAGGGTCTTCACACTAAATCCAAATATTTAACTTGAATCCTTTTCTGATTGTTCTTTTTGCTTTTTCTGAAATATTGTATTCCTTCTTCATCCTAAATTTCACTCTCTCTTAGTCGGCCTAAAAAGCATATATCCTTAAATAACTTCATTTTCTTTTTTTTTTTCTTTCTTTTTTTTTTTTTTTTTTTGGTAAGGCATATTTTAAATGTAAATAAAAATCACTTTCATATAAATCTACATTTTTTTTCAAACACTAACATGGAGTGAAAACTATATATTTTACTACCAGACAGTTTCAACCATTAATCATATTGTGAATTTCAGAAAGTCCTTATCTTCTTCCTTTTGGGATCTGTGCTAGAAATGACGACACTTAAGTATTAATTGGCAACACTTTTAGTCTGTTACCTTCAAAATGTCACAGAAATGGGAACATATCTATAAACATCACTCTGAAATCCCACATAAGCACTTAGATTTGGAATTAGGACAAAAAAATATTTTTTATGTTTTTTTGTCACATGTTGTTTGCATTGCTTTAAAAATTTTTTGTGCAAACTTCCCAAAGTGACATTTTTCTCAGAGAACAAGAAGGTTCTGTAGAAAGTATGACTAAGATTACTACTTCCAAAATTTGCATCAACACATGTAATCAATTTGGCCACATATGGTTACTTGCAAGCAGCAATTTTTTTTTTTAATAAAAACTACCTCTAGGCTTTGTGATTTCTGTAGCTATTAAAAATTGGTAGAAAACTAAAAAGACTAGAATCAATCCATTCTGAAGAGCACAGTAGTAATAGCATTATTTCTATTTTTCTTTGCTATTTTCACTCAACACAACTACCAAGGCAGAGACTGGAGTGACAGTGGCCATAAGTCAAGGAATATCAGCAGCCATCTGAAACTGGCTTTGAATCTACCAGAAATTCTCCAGATGCATAAAACTTACCTGCAGAATGACTCCCAACACAATAATGGCTGGCCTCATGCCATTTATTATGACTTCCCTAGGGATTAAATGTGAAACATAAAATTTGTCTTACCTATTAATCTTATTCACAGCATGAAAAAATAACCAACAACAAGCACAACATAAACAAGCACTTGCAATTCCTTGTAATTGTCTAGGTTGCTTGTTATTGTTCTTACATGTTATATAAAATATATATCAATACATTTAATCTTTCTTATACATTTGAAGTGTTGGTAACTTGAGAGGAGTTTAAAACTTTTTAAAGTGTGAATAAAAGAACAAAGAATCTTTCCAATATACTTATTCTGGAAATACTTTAGTATAAACTTGAATTTCCAAAAGTATTAAAAATGGGAGATGCAGGAAATTGTTAAATTATTGGCCTTCAAAGAATCACAACTCCCTGAGTTCACATGCTTGTACAGTCCCTTCTGCCTGCTGGGCAACCACAACCTGCACAGTCAGATGTAAGTGAAGCCATTTGAACCAGCCAGCTTCTAAGTGAACTCAGACAAGACTAACAGAAGATCCACCAAGCTGAGCCCAGCCCAAATTGCAGGCCTACAGATTGTGGGATTGTGGGATGATTCATTATATAGTAATAGAAAACTAATAAAAAATAAAAAGAACACTAATAAAAGAGAGAAGACTAACATGATGGGTTAAGAGACAGAGAAAACATTAGTGTTATTAAAAGATAAGCTGAAGCATGTTAAAAATTTGAGAGTTTATTTGTAGAAAAATTGATTCAAATCAGCCAGCATCCTACCTAGCAACCTAGCAGACAAAAAGGAGCTCCAAGATCCTGTACAAATGAAAAACTTCCAAGCAGGAGAGAGCAAGAACAAGGAAGTTATACTAGCCCCCCGCCCCCCGCCCCCCCAAAAAAGCAGATTACCTCACTAGTGCTGATCAGGTGATTCCTAACTAACTAGTTTAAGATTCTATTTCTGGGAAAGCCAAATTAGGTTAAGTTTAGTGACCTGGGGCTTAGCATAAATGAGTCCATTTTGAGTCTGTTTTCAGTGGTGGGCTGGAAAAAATAAATGGACCTTTAACAGATACCAGTGTTCTAATCCCTGGAACCTGTGAATGTTACCTTACACAGGAAAAAAAAAAAGGGGGGGAGTAGGGGGGGGAAGGGTCTTGAGATGGGATTATGCTGGATTGTCTGGGTGGGTGCTAAATGCAATGACTTGTATCATTATAAAGAGGGAGATTTCATATAACAGAAAAAGAGAAGGCAAGGCAACTACCAAGGCAGAGACAGGAGTGACAGTGGCCACAAACCAAGGAGTATCAGCAGCCATCTGAAACAAAGAGGGGAGGAGGGGGTTGTGCCTCGGGTCTCAGTAGGAAGCAGCGGCTCTGCCAACACCTTGATTTCAGCCCAGGGGAACTAATTTCTAAATCCTGACCCCCAAACCTGTACAGAATAAATGTCTGTGGTTTTACACCACCAAGTGTGTGGCAATTTGTTACACAAATCCTGCAGGAAACTAATACAATGAGTAAGGCATGTATATGGGAGACCAGGCTGTCTTTATGTTATAATGTCAAAAGAAAAAATGACATGAAAGGACCCAAAAGAAGGGACCCCACAGAAAATGTGCATCCATATCAAACAAACCCAAAAATAAAATAAATAAAACAAGAAATGTAAATGACTTACACACAGTTGACGTTTTTTAAAAGGCAGTAAGTAGTGTTTTGAAAAGTTATACTATCTACTGAGTATATAACTCTAAATAATGCATCAAGAAAAGTATATATGCAGCAAAAACTTAATGGAAGTATAAGTAGGAAATAATCAAGACACAGTTATATAAAAGACTAATCTGTTTTCACAATAGGGCAGGCAGACTAAAAGGTTGGTGAAGGTTTCTTTTAAATATAAAATTAATCAATAATATTAAACTCAATAGTCTAGAAACAGGGAATTTATCTTCCAATGTACACATGAAACATAATGGCTAATTACAAAATAGGAAAAATATTTTTGATAGATTTTACAAATATAAAAGAATATAGATCACAATCTCAGTAACCATACAATGAAACTGTAAATTCACAAATTTTAAAGAGGCATACAACTGGAAATTTAACGTTTTCTTTAAAAATATACAATTAAAGAAAAAAATTAAAAATAAAACTTTTATAAAATAGCAATGAGGTTGCTAAATGTCCAAATCTTTAGGATTAGTCAAAGGTGCACTAAAAGACATTGTCATAGCTTTAACTTTTTTCACTTTTAAATATTAAAATAAATTAACTAAACTATTTTTAAATTGTAAAAAGTTTTCTATAAAAAAGTACAGAATAATTAAAATATAGGAAAAACGTAAGAAGAAATAAAATAATGAATTGCATATATAAGCTCCGAAGCACCTTATTTCAAGTAATGAAGATGATGAAATAGTCCAGCACTTCTCAAATTGGTGTTCAAAAAAAAAAAAAAAATCAATAACTGTGCCAAGAAAATGTCTTCCTCTCCACAAATAAGTTCTTTACTTTTAAGTTCTTTAAAACATTAAATAGACTTCACATTTTCCCTTTCAGTTTAAAACGTCTCAGATCTTTTCTTATGTTAATATGTACTTTGACTTTGAGTCCTCAAGGAGGGTACTTGTACAATTTCCCAAGCTCATTTGCCTTTTTTTTTAGTATTCTGAGAACAGCTTGCAAAATGCTGAACTAGACAAACTGCTAGCAAAATTACTAATGAAAAAAAAGAAATAATTAGATTAGAAACAATAAAATGGAAAATGTGTGTTAAAATGGAATGTTATGCACAATTGCACTTTAATTAAAATGGGAGTACATTATTTTATAAAGCAGTCACATTCCAGATATGTCTTCCTGTTTATATAACTTAGGTTTTAAATCAAAGGATATTAACTAGATATTAACTTATAAGCTGGATGAAAATGTGAGCACAAAATATTTAGCCTTAATTTAAACTTTAAATGAATATTCTACAACTACAACTCAAATTGTCCTTTCCTGGGTCAAAAACTATATATATCAAGGCACACAAAGAAACTTCACGGATCCTGTGTGTATGTAAAAGCAGGAAGGACAGAGGGGGTGTCAGGCAAATGTGAGGGGCTCTTTGGTCAAACTTGGAGAATAATAACAAATTCACCATTCTGGAAAGACACACAGGACAGCAGCAGGGTGCCAAATTCAAGTGTAGAATAGAAGCAAAGGTTGTTTGCTGACCAACCACACAAGGGACATCAAAATTAGGATTCAGTCCTTTCTCTGCTCACTGGAGGACAAGGAGCTATAACGAGGCTTGTAGGTCCTAAAAGTACATTTTTCAATAGAGCAATGAAAAGTCTCAAAATCCTAGTAGGGGGGAAATTTTAAAAAGTAGAGTGGGATTGTAAAGTATTTTCGACTTCACTACTGCACACCCAATAAGTTTCTACATTAAGATCATGCTTAATTTAACCAGTCTTAGGCAGTTAAGGTGAAATAAGTAATAGTCAGGCAGAGTGTTAAGAACTGTAATTCTCCTATATGACTCAGTTCCCAATAGAGTCATTTTCCATCCTATCTAATAAAAGGGTAATATGCAAATTAACCATCACTCCATCACAAAGATGGAGGCGCCCATAGCCACAAAATGGCAATGCCCAGTCCTCTCAGCCCCGCCGGAGTCGCCCAGTCCTCTCAGCCCTGCCGGAGTCCCCTAGTCCTGGGGGGGGGGGCGGGGGGTGGCCACTGAGAGCGGGCAGTGTGAGCGACCGCAGAATGCTTGCTTTATCACCACAGCGATGAGGCAAACATTCCGCACCCGGCCGCGGATGGGCCTCTGGCCAGGCCAGGTGCGGAACGCTTGCATTGTCGTCCCAGAGACGAGGCAAGTGTTCCGTGCCCAGCTGCGGATGAGCCTCTGATCCGCGGAGAGCCTCTGGGCAGTGGACATGGAACAGCCAAGCCCTGCAGAGAGTTACTGGCGCACGGATTCATGCGCAGGGCTACTAGTTATATTAATAAATATATAAATCTCAATAAAGTGATTTTCTGAAAAAGAAACACAATTGTATAGGAATGACTATAATGAGAAGTATATTATCAATATTAACAAAACAGCTTGAATTTTCTGAGAAAAAAGAGATATAAAATATTTTCACTTTTCCTAGATTCACGTTTTGATGCATTTTCAGTCAAAATAGAAGAAGACATTTTTGTTACATGATAAAATGAGTCTGAAGACCTCCTGGAAGAAGGAATGATGGAAATAACAAAACATGAATATCACTGAAGGTGAGATCTGAGAATGAGAATGAGGATAGAGCTAATCCTTTGATGTATTAAAAGGCACCAACACATTCGGAGCCATAGAAATGAGGGAAAAGAATGAAAGCACAGGAAGAAAGAAACAACCGTGTGTGTGTGTGTGTGTGTGTGTGTGTGTGTGTGTGTGTGTGTGTTATCTCCCAGAAATAACCTTTCATATTCCTTAATACCTGTTTAAAGAGACTTCTTAAATCTGTGGTTTAAAAATATTATTCAGTCCTAGCTGGTTTTGTTCAGTGGATAGAGTGTTGGCCTGCAGACTGAAAGGTCCCAGGTTCAATTCTGGTCAAGGGCACATGCCCAGGTTGCGGGTTCAATCCCTGGTAGGGGATGTGCAGGAGGCAGCTGATCAATGATTCTCTCTCATCATTGATGTTTCAATCTCTCTCTCCCTACCTCTCTGAAATCAATAAAAATATATTTAAAAATAAAATAAAAATAAAAATATTATTCATGTGGTGAAGGCCTGGGATAGGAGTGGAGGGTAGGGGCTGGGTGAAGGAGTCAAGAAGGGGGAAATGGGGGACATCGGTAATACTGTCAAGTATAAAAAATACATATATTTTTTAAAATTTTATTCAGTGGAGGAAGTTGAATTAATTGACTGGCAACTTGCAGAAAATAACGTTTAGATCTTTACCTAGCACCAAACAGACTGGGTGGCAGGGTTGGTTGGTTAGTTTTTGAATCTTTGGACACAGCAGTCCCCAAATAAAGTTAGAATCGAAACCTCCTCTGAAACCTTTTCAGTATAGATATGCCTGGGCACCACCCTGGACAGGTGCAGAGGACAAGTAGTCTAATGGGCAAGAGGATTAAGCAATCTTATGTGCAAAACCTTTCCCCTATGTAAAAAGCACTGGTGTAATGGAAAGAGTTGGGAGACTCTAATGGGCAAGGGGATTAAGCAATCTTTATGTGCAAAACCTTTCCCCTATGTAAGAAGCACTGGTGTAATGGAAAGAGTTGGGAGACATACGGAACTGAGTTCAAATCCTGACGCCGTTACTTATTAGGTGTGTGACTTTAGGACGCTGATTTGGTTTATATGATCCTCTGTTTCCCCAATTGTAGAATGAGGGTGATAACAATAACTATGTCAAAAATGTTATTGTGAGGATTAAATAAAATAACTTACGTAAAGTGTCTAGATTTCATGGTTCTAATTCATTTAAAAATATATGAATACATAAGCTTGTTTCCTGTCTGGAAAACTGTTTTGAAACATAAAACAAATTTTCATTTTATGTTTGATTTTCTGCCTTCGGTTCTCAAGGAAAAGGGCAGAAGCATCACCATACAATCCACTCCCCAGCCTTTTACTTTATTCATTTAAGCTTAAAATACAATACTTAAGTATCATTTAAAATCTGAGTAAAACAACTAAAATAAGTAAAAATTCAATATATTAAATTATTGACTACTTACAAAGAGAGGGAAGCATCTAATATTTCCGATGCATGAAATCAAAGGCATATTCAAGCAGAAATGCATCAGTGGTCTGAAAAAGGATTGTACAAACCCGGGTTTATTTGATTACTTAAGCTGGACACTGCCTTGAGAAAATGGACTAAGTAGTTCTGAATTAAAATTTAAGCACAGAAAATTAGGTCCTTTATTTTAAAATGATTCCCAATTCTAAATGTTCAGCTGCATCTATCTTAAAGCATTACAATGAATACTGTTCAAATTCCCCCTAATGCCATTCCATATAATCAGTTTTCTCTGCTATAATTTTTTCTCAACTTGCAAATTAAAATTCTTTACCTTAAACCTCAACATTATTATTTCTCATTTTCTACATCCCAAAGACCTTTCTTTAGCAATAAAAAAGGAAAGAAAGAATGTCTTGTACATTCTTTCAGTTAGAAAATTATTATTGCTACCATAGCAACCTATTAACATTCTTAGGAGAATTCTTTCTTACATCAAAAATGTGAAATGAAAAAAAAAAAAGTGAAAGGCACAGATTTAATACAAATGCAACTCCTTTTTTGCAAAACAAAAACACTTTTTGTAATTTTGGTCACAATCTCTAAAGCAAACCAAACCTCTTCTGATGAAATAATGCACCTCACATTTCCAGCATCCTGACACACATACACCCTTACTTAATATTCTGTTTTTGTACCATCACCCTCCCTTGTAATACTAGCAAAGTGTTTTCATTTCCCCCCAAAACCTGGAACTACAGATGAATAATTTTATAAAGTCTGGTGATTTTAGCACCATCACCCCTCACTGAATCTTTCCTATCACCATCTGCCTCCTTTAAGGCCAAATAGGACTTTGTTGGCTTATTTTTCTGCACCGTCTGCTGTCTGGCATTTTTCACACCACCTTCTGGCCTCATGCATTTTTGGATCGCTGCTCCCATCTGATGGCTCTTCCCACTCTTGTGTTTCCTGATTTTCCCAATGGGTCTTGAATGTCAATCCGTGGGCTAAGTTCTCATTCATACAAAATGTGTAGCTGATGATATTGGTGTTGTGTACCACGACATTTATTAAATTCCTGCATCCATTAATTTGAAATGACTCCCTGCACTGGTGCCATCTGTCTTAGAGTAAAAGGATGGAGGACAAGAAACCCTAAGCTCCCCTAGGAAGTCAATTCTCGCGGTGACTATCACAGTGGTGCATGAATTTGACCCTGCAAGTCCTTCATAATTTCCACTCCATAAAATGTCCCTTTATGCAAAACCAAGGGGAAAAAGTCAGACTTTGTGAATACAGAAGAGACAACGACTTATGGTTCTAATTTCTCTCATCCACTATAAATTATTTACTAAATGCCCACTGTGCTCCAGGCACTGTTCCAGGGGTTGGGGATTCAATGGTTTTAAACAAAAAGACAAATAAGTATTCAAGTTATGATGAAAGGAACCAGACACTTTGAATGAGTAAAATGGTACACTCTTGTGATCTACCTAATTTAGTGCTCTTTTCTACATAGCTTTCTTTGTATTAAAATCATGGCTCTAAAGTACAGCATAGGAAGTACAGTCAGTAATGTTGCAATAACTATGTATGGTGCCAGGTGGGTACTGGGAATATCAGGGAGAACACTTTGTGAAGGATATGATGGTCTAACTACTATTCTGTACACCTGAAACCAATACAAAATAATACTGAATGTAAACTGTAATTGAAATTTTTTTAATTTTATATTTTTAGATATATTTTTATTGATTTCAGAGAGGAAGGGAGAGGGAGAGAGAAACAGAAATATCAATGATGAGAGGGAATCATTGATCAGCTGCCTCCTGCCTGCCCCCTACTTGGGGTTGAGCCTGCAACCCAAGCTTGTGGCCTTGACCGGAATCGAACCTGGGACCCTTCAGTCTGCAGGCCGACACTCTATCCACTGAGCCAAACCAGCTAGGGCAAACTACTTTTTAAAATAAAATAAATAAATAAAATCATGGCTCTAAGTGAAATACAATTGTTACCATCAAAAAACATAAAACCAATTATGAAAAACACTTACTGCCAATATATATTTGTTTATGAATGAATGAATAGCTACCAGCTCTGCTGTCAATTTTGCAACTCTAAAGTTAATTAATCCCTTGAGTTTGTTTGCTTGTTGGTAAAATGGAAATACAATTCCTACTTTATTAAATTGTTGCATTAAAGGAGATAATCCATATGAAGGCCTGGCTCATGGAGATTGCTCAGTAATGAATACCTCTCTTTAAATCAAATGTCACCCAATAATATCAAGGAAATCACATTTAACTTAGTCCAAATATTTTTATTTGGCTACATTTAACTTTTAGGGAAATCGACTCTTTAAAAAAAAAAAGTCCAAATTAAACAGAATTAGACAGTTTCCCAATTTCCATACCGTTAACACCACACGTTCCCATGCACCTACTCCCTCCATCACCAACGGTGGAAGACAGGGCTTAGTTTTATTAAGGAGCCCAGCGAGTTCCTTACATCTTCCTTACTTCAAGGCACTGATTTGCTCTCATTTAAAGTAATGGCTGAGCTGGCACAGGAGTGTGGATGGTGGCTGAGCTGAGGTAGTACAGATGGCAACATCTCTCACCTAGACCAGCACCTAAGTTTCAAAGAAAACATTAATGCCTTGCCCAGAACTAGAGACCCAAAGCCAAGTTCAAATTCTCTAGTTTACATTTAGTCTTTACTTCGGGTGGGTCTAGATCCTAAACAAAACTAAACTAAACTAAACAACCAACCAAAAAGCTCTGTCTCCTTTGAGGACTGTATTTAACAGCATAAAGATGCTTGGTTCAGTTCTCCAATATTACTTACAAAGCAGATAGTATGTCACACTCTCTGAATGTATTTGTATTAATTTTGATCTAAACATTTCTACATAATTGAAATTACACACTTTCAAGTTATGAAATAATTAGGTAATGATAGGGAACAAGAGAGAGAGATGGAATATAAACGTTCACCAATAAGCTTAGACTCATGGTGTAAATTTAAGTATTAGTCATTGTTAATTGTCCCAAAACATACTATAAGGGAAAATAATACTAAGAAGGTATTAAAGGTTGTGGTGACAGTGGCCCTGAAGAATGCTGCTTTCATTTTGCTGTGTTTAATCCAAATGATAAAAGAATTTATTAAAATTACCCTCCAGGTAGCAGTAGCTTTGAAAGATAATTCAAGTCAGTTCTTACACAAAAGTTCCTTAGAGAAAAATGGATCCTACAAAGTGTCAGGAAGAAACACCCGCACTGCCCTCATATCGGGAGAAGAAGATTAGCTCACTTCCATGGAAACCTGTGAAAACCTTTCTGCAAAGGTTATTCCACCAACCAGAAGGTCAGTGATCCAGAGATGGTTTGAGGTTTGGCACTATTAACATTTTCACTAATAGTGCTTGTATGTGATTTGTGAGCAGCAAGGTTAACAATGCAATAAAGATTCTAGACTGCTGTCTCATTTAAACATATTCAGTTGGAATTAATTTATAATAATGAGATATTTTAAATTGAAGAGAGCCCTGTTGGAAGAGTGTGTGCTGTAATGAGATCATCCTGGATTTGGACTCAAGAATCTGGGTTCAGACACAGCCACTTGCCAACTATAAAGCCTTGTTCTTTATAATCATGAGATAATTGATTATAAAACTTATTTTCTAGTTTTAATTATTTTTTAATGGCTTCCTGCTCTCCCAATCTGGCACTTTGCAAAGTCACTGTAGTTCACTTCAAAATGCAAATATTGCCATAAGCAAATAACCAGCTTCCCTGCAGTCATTTTTAAGCTCATTTTTTATTTCTAGATGCATCTTATGAATTACTTCACTTCATATATACACGTCATCTAAGTTATTCTTGTTCAATATTTATTTGGACAAATTGCATACACTAGTTGATTTTATCAAACTACCATAATGATGGAGCCAGGTAGCCTACAAGGAAATACTCTTCAGGCTGTTACACACACACAATTTATGCAAGAAAACGTTCATAACTTCCTGATTGCATCACTGTTTTTAATTTTCTTACATAAAAATTATTTTTAGAAACATTAAAAAAAATTGGTTTTCAAATAAAAAACATCTGGCTTTAAGTTGTGTACAAATACACTCAAATCATTTAAATTCAACTTTTTTTAAAGCAGGTCATGCTATTCATTATAGGATTCCTAAAATTCATAGCTTTGTTTTTATTTGTTATTAAAAAAGCTTTCTTTAGAATAAAATACATTGTATCTAAAGACACAGAACTATTTTCAAGAAACATCCATCTGATCGATTTAATAGATGAAGAGGCTCTCTTAAAGTAGTCATCCCTCAAGTTATTTTAGGAAAACTAATGAGACAGTAGAAGCTTAAAATGTTGATGACATAGCTTCAAAAATTCTAAAGCCTTCATGGATTATATTTTGCTATTATATTGAAATATATATATAAATCTTTTGATAAAATAACAAAACTAAGACATATTTCCCGGTATGCTATAAACAAACATCCTTAAGAAACAAAATGTGAACATTCTTGTCCATATTAAAAATAGAACATTTCTCTGGATGCTATTAATAATTTAACTTAGAATAGAATCATAAGTATTGATGAACGGAAGATCACTTGCTTTATCGTCATGCTCAGAAAAATCTTGGACTATACTCTTCAGAAAGATGAACTGCTGGCCAATTTCCAGGCATCTCTAGGCACGTCTATGCCAGAAGCTCTGAGGAAGAAGAAGGTTTGGATGGCCTCTTCCCTGATCCCCAGGGCGGGGCTGGTTGCCCTCCTCTGGTAGTGCCTGTACCATAACACAGCATGTGCCATAATCATCTCTTTATAAGTCAGTTGCCCACACAAAAGCTCCAAGCCATTGCAGTGATCCCCACTTTTTATTTGAGGAAACAAGGTCAGAAAGGTTAAGTAACAGGCTTAAAGTTTCAAAAGTGGTAAGTGATGACGCTCGAAATCAATTATGAGCTATTGGATTATACTCAAACCCTCCATTATATTACGCTTCTGCCCAGCATCTAGCCAAAGCAGGGGTTCAAAAGATGTCTGTTAATTGATTAAATGTATTCATGTGACAAAGTCTGTAATGCCATGCTGGTGCTGGACAGAACTGTGACCCCTTATCCCTCCAAACCCTCTTTGACCACAGCATCATGGGGTTTCCAGTCCAGTGAAGGAAGTAGTGAACGTGCAATTACATTGTGGAGAGGTGGTCTCTAGATGAAGAGTAAGAAATAGGATTTAGCCACTTTGAAAAGACAAAGTAAGAGGGGAAATGAGGACGTGGGGGAAAGAGAGATGTTTGAGGCAGAGGAAACAGCATCTGTAACATGAAAAAAAGGCAAGAGAGAGAATGTCTTGCTACATGGCCAAAGTTCAGCAGGACAATAGCTCAGAGGGGGGAGAAGGGAGTCGCAAGTGATATGATAAAGATGCAGAGACAGGCAGGGACCCACCAAGAAGTCTCCACAGCAGTGATTATAGTCAACAATATTGTACTATAAACGTCAAAGTTGTGAGGAGACTAGATCTTAAATGTTTTCACCACAAAAAAGAAATGACAATTATATGACATGACAGAGGTGCTAGCTAAACCTAGGGTGGTAATCCTATTGCAATAGATAAATCTGTCAAACCAGCCCATTGTAACCCTTAAACTTATAGAATGTTATATGTCTATTATATCTCAATTTTAAAAAGATAGAGAACATGCTGAGAAGTTTGGGGACAAGGATTATGTAATTGTAAGGTGTCACTATAATTACAAAATATATTTAATGTCTAAAATTTTCCTCACCACCAAACAAATGCTTTTAAAATTCACAGTCCCTATGTTAACCACACATCTGTCTTTTGTTGGTGGTGGTTTTTTTAAAACATAAAAGTAAGTTGACATTCTTCTTTTCTGTTTCTTCCTTAACTTTTCTATAATGTGCTTCACCCTTTCAAACAAAGCCTCTGCTGTTGAATGCATTTGTAAAGCCTAACTTTCAGACTGGCTGGGGCCCAAATGCCCTCTAAAATCTCCTCAACCTGTTCCACATGTAGACAGATGCTGTTCCACTGGAAAAGTTGTCCCTTAGGTATAGATTCAAAAACATATTAGCTCAGCCAGTGGTACCAAAAGTTATGAGTGATTAAAAAAAAATTATTCCCTTGTGGACAGAAAGTGCTTTCATAAAAAGGTAGTTTTATTCTCATGGAGGAATGTAAAGGCACCCAGGCCCACACTCTTCCTCACACTGCTCTTATACCCACTCCCGGCAAAGAAGGTTTTCACTTCGAGTCATCGGCAACAGGTGTAGTGTTTCATCTAGCAGAACCAGAATCCACTAAACGATTTAACATATACTGTAAACAGAGCACTCTCTTCACTCCGAATACAAGTACTGCATTAACCATTTGATCAAATGAACAAAATGTGTTTGCCATGTAGCCTAGGCCCTTACAGGTATCTACATATTCAACGAGAAAAGCACTGCATACTCTCTCGAGGTTTGCATTGCATACTCTAAAGAATTAGAATTCAAGTGGCCATACCCCTCCCCCCCCCCAAAAAAAAAGAGAAGAAAGCTGGCTTTCATCTTGGTTCAATGAACAATAAGGAGGGGGTGATATGTTCATCGGTCAATGCTATTCTTGGCCAATGATTGGGCAATCTATATGGCACTGATTTACCAACTGTGTAGAATGTCAAGTGTACTCTACCAGATGGTTGACTGTGAGCACCACAGAACGAGATAAACTAAATAAAACAAGGGATCAAGGGAAGATGAAAAGGGAGAAAGTGGAAATGAGGTAAAAGCAGGGAAGAGGGGAAGGAGGGAAAAGAGAGGGGGAGAAGAAGAATGAAGGGAAAAAGTTGACCCAAAAATGACCACTTTTTTAAAAATAAGCAAGTACTCATAGCACCTTTCTTATGCTACTAAGACAAACACTTTTTTCAATAATGCCTTTTTATTTTAATACTTTCTTTCCACAGAGGAGGAAAAAGGGGGAAATATTCCACAGAAAGGGGACCCCAACACACACACAGTGTGTGCACATGCACACACAAAAGGCATAGTGGCACCATAAAAGAAAAGAAAATTAATTTGGAGCAAGATTTTCCCATTCTCCAAACTAATCTAGGTTCTCAGCTAGGACTTTAAAATATCTTCTAATAAATTATTCTACTTTCCATTTTGGGAAAGGAACAAATGCAAAGACAAATACAGTCCCCTCTCCTTTATCTCTTGTTTCCATTTTTTTTTAATTGCTGCAAACTTATAAAACCTCTGTCTCCTAAATTAAGTATAACTGAGATTCTATTTCAGCACCTCTGGGATGACAACATTCCAAATGTGTAATAAAAATAAATCTCCATTAATAGCTGGGTCTTTGGCAGCTGAGAGAGTTACTGGTCTCTTTCGTTTACTCACCCAGCATGGTGTGAGTTCTACTTTGGGCACAGCTGTGAATAGGACCATTAATAATCAGGCTGCATTAGAAAGAGATCAGTTCATAGCTCTGGGTCTCAATGATTATTATTTTTTGGTCCTTTATAAACTGAAGTTATTCTTCTGAGTGAATTGTTCATACAGTTCAAGATTGGTCCATTCAAATCACTGATTTGTAAAATTAATTCATTAGAAAGCCTTGGATGGTTGACAGACAAAAGTACTTCAGAAAGAGGGGCAACTGGGAGACAATCCTGAGAGTATATATATCCCATTAATACTGAGTCTGCAATGAAATTTTACAGAACTCAGTAATATGAAGGTTACTGGATGAGCATAAAGTCAAAATAAACTATAGTATAAAACAATTCAACAAAGACTGGCCCATCCACATGCACTGCAGGATTCCACAGCCTCTTAGAAAAGCAGTGATATATTGCTATTGTCAATATTTTCCGTATCAAGTTATCATGTGTACATTGAAAAACTCCGAGCCTGCCGAAACCGGTTTGGCTCAGTGGATAGAGTGTCGGCCTGCGGACTGAAAGGTCCCAGGTTCGATTCGGGTAAAGGGCATGTACCTTGGTTGCGGGCACATCCCCAGTGGGGGGTGTGCAGGAGGCAGCTGATCGATGTTTCTCTCTCATCGATGTTTCTGACTATCCCTCTCCCTTCCTCTCTGTAAAATATCAATAAAATATATATTTTTTTTAAAGAAAAGAAAAGAAAAACTCAGAGCCAAAAATAATCACCAAATTAAGTCCACCATTTACTTATAGTCTCTCATACAAATGGGATCAATTCCCTGAAACTGACCGTGGCTAGAAGAGTGCTTAGAAGAGTCTAACCATCCTCACTCACATTACTTTCTTGTATTGAGTTTCATAGTCTGGCAGCTCTCTCTGCACTTTTCACATTAACCACTTCAGAACCACCAACCTTTCCACAATGAGCTTGCTCGAGCGCTCAGGAGCTTAGCTGCTCTAGGCGTATTTGTGACAAAATAAATAAAAGAAGGGAAGTTGCTGCTTTGTGATTTCACCAATTGGAGGTAAAGACTCGAGATCATCCATAAACAAATCTATCCCCATGTCTCCTCCAGAAACCTTTTCCAACCCTCTAATCAGAAGTAATGTTTTCTTTTCCATGCACTCGCAGCCCTCTGCAATTATTACTGACTGTACATTATTTTCTCTTGTGTCTCCTTCCACCTCATCTGAAAGCTTTCTGCGTTTCAGGAACCACACACAGGGGAAGCATCACAGCTTGTTACAAAGGCTCTCAAAGTGCAGTCCCTGGACCAGCAGCATCAATGTCCCTGGAAGCTTGTTAGAAACACAAATTTTCCGGCCCCACATTAGAGCTGTTAAATCGGAAACTCTGTGGGTGGGCCCAGCAACTTCATGTTCAATAAGTCCTCCGGGTGGATTCTGATGCAGGCTCAAGTTTGAGAACCTCTGATATATTTGAACAGTACGGGTTTTGGCTAAGGTTTTTTAATTCCTGCTGTACTCCTGATAACTTTCAGCAAGTCATCTGACATTTCTGAGTTGCCTCTCCTCATCTATGAAATGGAGAGATTATTAAACAATGCCTGATATATAGTAAGTTCTCAATAAATACTACCATCTTTATATGTTGTATCTTCAACCCCTGGTCTAGTCAACTCTCTGAAAATAGTCTGCCCTCCATACTGATACTTAATTGAACCAAATGAACTGAATGGAATGAGAAAAGTAGACACAACCACTGGGAACCAAACCTGAAAGTGTTTGCAATATAGATATAGATAGTGGGTAAGGAGTAAATTCAGATAAAGCACCAAAAGGAAATACACTTTGTTAGAGAAAAATATCCCATCAATTTTTCAAATTCTGCCATACTCACTGGGAATACATTATGGTTGGTATTATAACTTTAATGAATGCTACTGCTTCATCTAAAATCCTCTCTTCATCCACACTGTCTAAGATTCAGGCCAATCAGGCACCACTTCTTCCACAGGGACCTCTTGGTATCATATTAATGGCTCCTCCTCCATTCTTTAATCTCAAACTTCACTTTGCATTTCCCTTAAATTAATTGCCATATTCTGTCTCCATTATCATATACATGCATCTTATCCCACCCTACTATATTGAAAGCTCCTTCAAAATAGGGTATGTCTCTTAATAGTTACACAGCAGATATTTATTACTTTGGATAGTTATCATTTGCATAATAGATGCAATTGGTATCTTTTTAAAAAATTTTTTTTTCTTGATTTCAGAGAGGAATGGAGAGAAAGAGATAGAAACATCAATGATGAGAGAAAATCATTGATCGGCTGCCTCCTCAAGCCCACAACCCAGCATGTGCCCTTTACTAGAATCAAACCGGGGACCCTTCAGTCCGCAGGCCAACGCTCTATCCACTGAGCCAAACCAGCTAGGATGACATCTTTTTATTTTGTACCTGAAAATACAGGATATTTATCATCCTCACATGTGAAAAGAAAAAAATGGCAACTATTCATATTCCAATATAGGAAACACCCTCAGTAATCATTATTTTAAAAATACATCACTATATGGTTTATGGACATGATAATGTGGGAGAACAGTTTATCAGGAGGGTTTATTTTTAGGCACATCAAATTAGCATGATCACATAAAGGTGTCTATCTAGGTTATTAAATTTGTATAACATAAGCAAAAGCTCAAAAGTACAACCCTTTAATTCCTAGTGCCAAAGTCTAGAATTATGAATTAATTGGCTATACTAGGCAGTGATCTGAAATGGAACCTCTTAGTCACTGATTAGTTAAAATAACTGACGCCTGCAAAACTTATTTTTAATACCTCAGTGTATGTCACCAGGTATTTTTTTCTCGAACAGAACTGTACCTTTAAATATGGCTAATGCCAGATGGCCTCCTCAATAAAAAAGAGCAGAAGCAACATATTAATGCTACTCAACAAGCCAGTCTGCAGACTCTCAACCAATGAAATTAGTCTCCAGTTGCTAAGCATTCTGTCACCATAGCAACACCTACTTCAGAAAAAATTATTGGATTTTCAAGTGAAATGAGCCACACATCTTAAAAACTCCAGTGTCCTCCAAGGTATGATGATCAGATACTTTCGCTAAAGTAGCCTAGATCTTTTCACTCGCCTCACATCAGGTCTACCTATGAAAAGCTATTTGCCCTTCCATTTAAAAATACTATGTACACTCCGTTTCTAACTTTCTTGATTTCCAAGATACACATGCGCCATTTAAAGTGAGTATATATGTGTATGTTCATGCCCTTATAGGCTAATGATCCCAAATATAATGACAAAGAATGGCTTCGAAAATTCTTACTGTTTACTTTAAAAAAACATTTCCCAAGAGTCTTGTTCTATTTTCTACATGTGAAGTAACACGTCATATCTTTGAAGTACATAGGCTATGCAGCATTTATGACTTCAAGTTTTATCCTGAGCTGTCTATGTCGCTTCTAAGCTGAGTATATAACTTAACAGAATGCAAGAAACAAGATGAAACTTGGCCCACACTCTTTCCTTTTATTCTAATCCAAATAAGAAAACTTGGAAAACAACCCTAATAAGTCACTTTTTATTAGTCTGGCAAAGAAATGGCGGCTAATAAAACTACCCAATCAAATAATACCAGTATTATTCACTGACCCCTGGCACACTTAGAGCTCCCCCACCCCCCCGCCTTCTTCCTGATTTCGCCCATGATTGGGCTCTGGACTCACACCCTCATTAACACCCACAGGTTATGACTATGCATAAATCAAACGGAGAATTGGAGCAATTATCTGAACAATTCAGACCAAGTACTTTCACCTGAAATAACATGATAATCAAAGGAAAGTTACTTTACCCTGAATTAACTGTAAAATTATCTCAAGTGTTTTCATGGTATGATTAGCAAGGAGAGAGGATGTCTAAGAACATGGCAGCAGCTCCCACTGTTTCCTGCTCATGAGAACACACCCTCTCACGTCAGCCTGAAGATTTTAGCTTTTTTTTTTTTTTTGGCTTACCCATATCCTGACTAAAAATTACCAACAGACATGTAAATACTTGGTAGAGTTTCTCAAATGGGAAAAAAAAATGCCCACATATATTTCATAGAAATTCTTATAATAATGCATACCAGTATTTTCTGTATTAATAATTTAAGAAGGTGCTTTATCCCAGGTGTAGTTCCTATCCATAGTTAATCATTTTTATGTATAGTTTCTATAGCTAGTTAATCTTTTTTATATATTATTAGGTATGCAATATAATAGAATACCAAAATAAGGTGTTTTGTAAAACATTCACAAATATGGAGATAAAGTTCTTTTAAAAAACTATGTGCTGATTGTTGGTTTAGAAACATTCTCAACAAATATGTAACCCTCTTTAGCACAAATAATTTTTTTCACATTAAAATTTAATGTAGACACATGAAAAAGTCAACACAAGGACTGTTTTTTTTTAAAAGGAAGCCTGACCCAGTTTCAGTTATTTATATGCTGCACCCCTAACCTCCAACAACACATGATTCATCCTGCAAGGTTCACACAGCCCTCGAGCCGGCCTCGCAAACCACAACAGCCTCCCAAAGCCCTCTCCCAGTGTTCATGTTCTCCTGGGACCAGGATTTGAATTCAGAAAACACAGCTCAGGGATCTGAGGCTGGTTTTTTATGAGTTTATTTGATTCAAACTGACAACATATGCTGGGGAGCAAGATGCCAAGTGCTCTGGGATCTTAGACCTGACTGTAAATGGTCAGTGGGGTGGGAGATGTCTGGCTTACGTTCCCCAAACATCGCCTTCATGTATTCTAGGAAGCACTGCAGTATAGTGCACAGCTGATCTTTGTTAACAAGTTCTCCTAATTGTATTGCCACTTACGTGTAACTGTACTTCCTTGGACAATTTCTGGCTTTGCCAGTGCTTACCTTTTAAAAAAAAAAAAATATATATATATATTTTTTTAATTTATTTCAGAGAGGAAGGGAGATGGAGAGAGAGATAGAAACATCAATGATGAGAGAGAATCATTGATGGGCTGCCTCCTGCATGCCCCCCACTGGGGATTGAGCCCACAACCTGGGCATGTACCCGTACTGGGAATCGGAACCTCGACCTCCTGGTTCATAGGCCAATGCTCAACCAGTGAGCCACATCGGCCAGGGCACCAGTGCTTATCTTGAAACAAAATTAAGTACTTCATCCCACTGCCAAAGTAACCTACTCCACAAAGATCCACAACAATCCAGCTGCCGTCCCCACCCTCCCCATCCGACACTTCTCTTATCCCCAAAGTTCCTGTTACGCCACCAGCCATTAAGTCTTTCTCGCCTCTGACTCTCCACACAGCCTCTGAAAATGTTCCTCCTCTTTACTCAGCCCAGGCCTCAAAAGACTTCATCAGAGCAGTCTTCCAACAAAAGCTTGTTTCTTTCTAGAGAGTGGGTTCTACTGCCAAGAAAAATAATATTTCCTGTACATACTTAGAGTATGCTAAAGTAATTTATTTCCATCCTTTCCTGATTTTTTTGCCACCCAACACTCTGTCGCCACCCCAGGCCCTGTCCATCCACCTCCGGCACACCCATGCCCATTTATAACTTATGGTGTGGAGACTCAGCTCTAAGGAATTGGAAACAGACTGATAAATTTCATTCCTGTGACTCCCTCACAGACTCAGTCCATGTAAATAGTTCATGACCGTCAAGGGCCACATAAGAAATAGTTATGTTTATTCCCCCATCTGTATACATTGCTATAAGAATCGTTTTAAAAAGAACACCTAACTGTATATCAGGAATTGGACCTCCTACGTTACACGACCTTGGGCAGGGTGTTTAATCTCTCTCTGAAGCTCAATTTAATAAACTCATTTTTTAAATATATGTTTATTGAGTTCAGAGAGGAAGGGAGAGAGAGAGAGAAACATCAATGATGAAAGAGAACCATCGCTTGGCTGCCTCCTGCACGCCCCCTCCTGGGGAATCAAGCGCACAACCCAGGCATGTGCCCTTGACAGGAATCAAACGGTGAGGCCTGACGCTCTATCCACTTAACAGCTCTAATGTGGGGCCTGACGCTCTATCCACTGAGCCAAACCAGCTAGAGCTAATCAACTCATTTTTAAATGAGTGCTTCTTCCAGCGAGGAAAGAAAAATCTATAATTCTAATGTTTCACAAGTCTATACAACACTAATGAAGATTGTGTTTAACATTAGGAGTAATTCAAAATAAATTTCCCCTAATCAAAAACCTATAATTGGAAAAATTAGTTAAATACTAAATATTTCTGCATAGTGAATTCCTCTCCCGAAAGCATCTGACAGTACATGATCAAGTGTTAGGCAGATGCAGCTGGAGGAATGTTCTGGAATGGCTGCCAACACCAGGAGAAAGGCAATTCTTCAGTAACTCAAACTACTTATCTTTTGTGTTGTTATTGCATTGTTAAATGTAGTTTTTGATATGCATCGTCAAAACAGACCACTGATGGAGCTATATTTAACTCTGGGAGATTGGCCTAGTAAAATCAAAACTATTTAACTCTTTTTTTTACTCCATGACTTACTAGAGAGTATTCAAAAATATACCTGGGAGAGGAGGAAAGTATTGGTAATCAATTGCAGCTTATTGAAATATAATATATATTATATGCTTAATATAATTAGAATTATATGCTATATAATATAACCATATTATATTACATGCTTAATATAATTATATTTATAATTATTTGACCAATACTGTAATCATGTTATATTCTACGTTTAATTTACATATAAGGAGAATGTGAGCATAATCTCCATCCCTAATAGTTTTATCCTCCTGATGATGAGGGAAATCTACCCCAAACGATAACACTCTAAAAATTACACTCTCTCTAACAAGGTAGAAATTTCACAAGTGAATGTAATATAATTATCTCACAACACTTACTGAATATTTATATGTCATCACTTTTGGGGATAGTGAAGAAAAATACACGAAAAGCGTGAATGATATTCTATGGCACAGAACGAAGTTCTCTCTTCTACTTTCAGGTGTGATTCATCCTTGAAGTCCTGCTCCAATCCCCACCTCCTTCTGAAAGGCTTCCCCTGATGGTCTCTCTCTTGACTCCCTGTAGAATTTGAGTCAATACCTTCATATTAAGTACTTGGTAAAATACTGTTGTTTGCTGCTCCTTTTTTATAAGTATCTCTTCAATTTGCAGAATGTCACACATAAAGCAGGCACTGGTTAGTATTTTAAATAAGTACTAGAGGCCCGATGCACAAAATTCATGCACGGGTAGGGTCCCTAGGCCTGGCCGGCGATTAGGGCTGATCTGTGGGACAACTGGTGGGGCAATCAGGGGGCTCCTGCTGGCACCCACCTTGGCTGGCCTGGGACCTGGGGGCTGGGGGCAGCTCCTGCATTGAGCATCTGCCCCCTGGAGGTCAGTACAAGTCATAGTGACTGGTCATTCTGCTGTTCAGTTGATTTGCATATTAGGCTTTTATTATATAGGATATTGGCTATAAATATAACAATATATATAGTAATGGAAGATATACTTCATTTACTGCTCTCTACTACTCAGAATTTGATTTCCAAATGTCTATAGACTTCTTAGTAATTTGTTCAATTAGAGAGATTTATACTCCCAAGTTGTTAGTGGGGCCTTTTTTTATTATAGAGTGTGCTTATTACCCTGGTCTGAAAACTGAGAACATCATGGAAAATGTGGTATGGTCTACAAATGAGGGCCTCTTGGCTTCTTGGCAATGTTGGCAGATATATATGCTTGCTTATGCAACTGTCTTTACAGAGTCAATGAACACATGACCTTTATTCTATGAAATGTGGAGGAAATACCGGCCAGTCTCACCCATATGTACATTAATTTAAGAAACACACTCTCATTCATTCCCTCTCCCTGTACATACAGCTCATAGAATTACAAGAACCAACAGTTCAGCTTCAATATTAAAGTAACAACAGCGAAAATAATAAGAGTTTTAAAACTATTTAGGAAAAATACTTGGTGTTCCTGAGAGTTACATGTTATTTTTTAAGATATAGCTTGTGCTAATTGAAATGGAGTCAAAAGAGACGGGAAAATGTTTATTTAGACAGTATAAGGTGCCCCCAATTCCTATCTCTCCAGTAATCTAAATCAATTATAAAAGGCATATGCAGAAGTCTAGAAGTAATAAAGAAGAGGTCTGAACAATATTTAAAAATATTATCACATAATCCATGGGTTTTACTGCTAGTGCAAGGCTTACAGTTGTCTTCCACATACAACCGACCAATTTTGACACATGAGTAAAATTAATGTACTCTTATAATATAGTTTCTCCAGCTCAGTCCACAGAGACCATTGGAGAGCAAATTAGGAGCTGAATGGGTTTGAGAGGTACAGTAAAATTGTGTGTAACTCACATGTATGAAAACATGAAACTCTATTAATCCCATAAGCTACACTGGACAGTGGAACACTGGAACAAACCAAAGATCCGGTAAGCATTTGAGGTGACTCTTCCAAGCAACACTCAGCCCAGAGGTTGTTATAATTTGAAAAAGTTAATTTGAGGAAAGCTTATAGAATCCTCCCCATGCATTAACACATAGAGGAAGGCGTTTTTCTCAGGTATTTTGCACATGCTCAACACCTCCAAACTCTGCTATAGCTCATGCATTTGGAAACAACAGTTTTTTCAGAGGAAGCAGGACCCCTACTTTCAGAACTGAGCTCTGATCCACTAAATGCTGAAACTAATGTTAAATGCAAGCTTTTTGAGAGTCACCCCTTGGAGGGTGACTTATGTAAATAGAAAAAATGTGGGCATTAATTTGGTTTTTAAAAATTAATATTCAATTTATTAGAATTATAAATTATAAATTCAAAATCCTAGTCCTTCCATAAACATTTAAGTTCAGTTTACAAAACATATTAACCTATTTAGAAATCCAGCAAATTCTATAATCACCTTTAAGGGAGGTTTGCTCACTAAATTAAATTATCTTTAAAAATTTTAACTGTAAATATAAGTTTACTATATTCAGCCCTAGCCAGTTTGGCTCAGTGGATAGAGGGTGGGGTCCCGGGTTCAATTCCAGTCAAGGGCACATGCCCGAATTACAGGCTCAATCCCCATTAGGGGGCTGGCAGGAGGGTGCCAATCAATGATTCTCTCTCATTATCGATGTTTCTATCTTTCTCTCCCTCTCCCTTCCTCTCTGAAATCAATAAAATATATTTTTTAAAAATTTACTGTATTCAATTCCCATTTTTTTAATCCTTATCCGAAGATATATGTGCCTTTTGGAATTTTTTTTTTTAATTGATTCTATAGAGAGGAAGGGGGAAAGAGAAAGAGCAAGGAATAGAGAACTTATTTGAAGAAATAATGACTGAAAACTTCCCTAACCTCATGAAGGAAAAAGACACACAACTCCAGGAAGCACAGAGAGTCCCAAATAATATGAACCCAAAGAGGCCCACAGCAAGACACATCATAATTAAAATGGCAAAGGTTAAAGACAAAGAGAGAATCTTAAAGCAGCAAGAGAAAGACAAATAAGGACACTACAAAGAAAGAAACCAGTGGTCGGCAAACTCATTAGTCAACAGAGCCAAATATCAACAGTACAACGATTGAAATTTCTTTTGAGAGCCAAATTTTTTAAACTTAAACTTCTTCTAATACCACTTCTTCAAAATAGACTCGCCCAGGCCATGGTATTTTGTGGAAGAGCCACACTCAAGGGGCCAAAGAGCCGCATGTGGCTCGCGAGCCGCAGTTTGCCGACCACGGGTATAGGCCAATAACCCTGATGAACATAGATGCTAAAATTTCCAACAAAATATTAGCAAATGAGATCCAGCAATACATTAAAAAGATTATACACTAGGATAGGTGGGATTTATTCCAGGGATGCAAGGTTGGTACAATATCCACAAATCAATAAATGTGATACACCACATAAACAAAATGAAGGATAAAAGTCACATGATCATATCAACAGATGTAGAAAAAGCATTTGACAAAATTCAACATCTATTTATGATATAAACTCTCAGCAAAGTGGGAATAGAGGAAACATACCTCAAAATAAGGAAGGCCACATATGACAAACCCATAGCCAACATCATACTCAATAGTCAAAAACTACAAATGCTTCACTTAGGATCGGAAACAAGATGGGGATGTCTGCTTTCACCACTCTTATTCAACATAGTACTGCAAGTCCTAGCCACAGCACTGGGAAAAGAAGAAGAAATAAAAGGCATCCAAACTGAAAAGGAAGAAGTAAAACTATCATTATTTCAGATGCTATAATACTGTATATAGAGAACCCTGAAGATTCCACCAAAAAACTACTAGAACTGATAAATGAATTCAGTAAAGTAGCAGTATGCAAATTAAATATCCAGAAATCAGTTGTATTTTTATATAACAACTAGAGGCCCAATGCACGAAATTTGTGCAAGAATAGGCCTTCCTTCCCCCGGCTTCCAGCACTGGCTTCCCTCTGGCACCCGGGACCAGGGCTTTTATAGGGAATTAAAATCAGTGCGATAAAAATTTTAGAAAACAAGAAAATTTACATTCCTAATTTTTCTTTTAAACATTTCTTTTCAACAATAGGTAGACTTTTCCTACATCTTTAAGTCCCCATAAAGATAAATACTATCCAATTCCTCACCTGTGATAGGTATAAAAAAGTTGTTAATTTAGGACCAACCTGGAGGTTGTTTATAAGGAGATGGAGAGTTACAGAATTAAATGGTTGAGAGTAAATGAACCTATCACATCCTTTGGGTTTATGATGCAAACGTATCAGACAAAGGCTTCCAATTGCTATTCAGAAAACTACTGTCTTATTTTGATATCCACAGAAGAGAAGAAAAGCCAAAGGAGAAAGAGGAGAAATTACTAGCCCACATTAATCTGTTAGGTTCTCCTAACCCAGTGGTTGGCAAACCGCGGCTCGTGAGCCACATGTGGCTCTTTGGCCCCTTGAGTGTGGCTCTTCCACAAAATACCACGTGCGGGCGCGCACTTACAGTGCGATTGAAACTTCGTGGCCCGTGCGCAGAAGTCGGTTTTCGGCTCTCAAAAAGAAATTTCAATCGTACTGTTGATATTTGGCTCTGTTGACTAATGAGTTTGCCGACCACTGTCCTAACCTATCTCAGATGGTATACCTTAGTTAGGATCTTTACATGGAAATAAAGGCAAGTTTGGCCAAATATGTAAAACCCTGGTAGAATACCTGAACATGGTAAGAGAAGGCAATAACCCAAGAAAACTTCCTGAAAGAAAAAACTTTTTGAGAAATAATTTTTTTTTAAATAGAGTAAGCTACTTAGCCTTAGCTGGTTTGACTCAATGGATAGAGCGTCAGCCTGCAGACTGAAGAGTCCTGGGTTCGATTCCGGTCAAGGACACATGCCCAGGTTGCAGATTTGATCCCCAGTGCAGGAGGCAGCCAATCAATGATTCTCTCATAATCATTTCTATCTCTCTCTCCCTGTCCCTTCCTCTCTGAAATCAATAAAAATATATTGTTTTAAAAAAGAGTAAGCCACTTAGACAAAAGAAAAAAACTCTTCAATTCCTGACAAAAGCTATGGATAGAAGTAAAAACAAGAGAAATGAAGGCTATTTTATAGATATAAGAGAAATCTATAAATACACCAATTTGAAATTTTAAATAATTTAAAATGTTCTACTCATGATTATTTTGCCATCATCAAGGCCTAGGCAAAATCTATATGTCTACATGTATGTTAATCCATTTGTCTATATCGTATATTCACTATACATATATACAATATTCACATGAGAATTTTCTGTTCGTATTTTGTATGGCATTAACATATTCCAAAAGCTGAATCTGATTCTTGAGAAAATTCATTTAACAAGTGGATTTCTCATTGTGTGAGTGCTATAAAGGTCCTTTTGATTTTGTAAAGTTAATACAATTTCCAAAAGTGTGTTAACTTAGATCCCATGATGCTGATTATATGGGGAATTTGGCTTAACATTTACTGAGTTCCCACAATGAATAAGAACTGTTTCCTCCAATAAACTTTAAAAAAAAAATCCATGCTTGAGACAAATAAAACTATTTCAATAGGACTGTTGTACTTTAAAATCAGTTGTCCAACACTGTACCTAAAACACAAAAAGGGCAACAACCACATTTTAGTTTGCAAAATGTGACTGCAAGCAGTGTGTCAGTTAAGCTCAATGTGCATTAAAGAGTGAATCCAAGGCAAGGAATGAAGTAACACGTTTCAATACATGCAAAGGCTCTGCCTAAAGGAGTGACTGACAGAAAGTAAAATAGCACATCCATAGTGGATATTCATTAAATACGCCTTAAATTAAATTGTATTAGCTATACTGACAAAAGCTTACATTTTCTTTTCATATTGGAAAGTTGATTTTAGCTTGGATTGCCACACAGAAATTTTTAATGGTCATAAGAAAGGCTGTTCTAAAAATTACCCATTGGCTAGAAAAGGGGTGGGGGTGGGAGGTACTCAGGCCATTGGTCCAGGAGGTGACAGTACAACTTTTACATTGAAGTGCTACTATCCTGAACTCATGATCAAAGCTTATGACTTGTGCAAGTTGTTGAACTGAGCTCTAGAAATAAAATATTTCTTGTGGGGAAAACTACACAATGGCAGTGAATAGCAGCTGCATAGTAAGGAAAGATCGTCTGGTTTGGAATACTTTAGACCCGTGGTCGGCAAACTGCGGCTCGCGAGCCACATGCGGCTCTTTGGCCCCTTGAGTGTGGCTCTTCCACAAAATACCACGGCCTGGGCGAGTCTATTTTGAAGAAGTGGCATTAGAAGAAGTTTAAGTTTAAAAAATTTGGCTCTCAAAAGAAATTTCAATTGTTGTACTGTTGATATTTGGCTCTGTTGACTAATGAGTTTGCCGACCACTGCTTTAGACTATATGGGAAGAGTAATTGGGTAGGTCCAATCAAACAGCTTCATTTTGGGGTCTGAACATCTGAGTAGCTGTCTGCATATGAAAACACATGAGATATTTGTTATTTTTCCCAATTACCTGGATGCTCATAACCACAGGATAACCAGAGATTTTTTTAGCCACCTGGTAAAGGTTATATTTAGTCTCATTTTAAAAATAAGTGCTCTGCATCCATTTTTTAAATAATCATCCTTTGTTTGAAATTAAATGTCTTAAAAATAAGGGCTATTATTATTATTATCACAGGACCAGCTCAAAATGATGTCACACTAACAAGATACTGAGTTGTTTTTCAGAGACAACAGAACAAAAACACAAATCATGCAGACAGAGCATGCACCAAAGAGAGAACTTGGACCTCCAGCTGCACCAGGAAACAGAGAATCACCACCCCTACCTCACTCCCCACACAAACACACACAGAGGGACCCAAAGACCAGGACGTAACCAGAACTTGAACACCAGAGCCCTTTTGTCCAAGAAGATCCAGGGCTGACGCCCCCCACTATAAATGGCCAAGTTCCCAGAGCCTCCAATTCAAACTTGCCCGTACGCATTCTCCCGAACCTCTTAAAAACCCTTAAACTAGTCGATACTTAAGAGTTTGGCCTGTCAAAGCCTCAGTATAGGAACCAGAGGTCGACAACATTATTATTCTAGAACTCACATGCTCAGCAGTGATTTCACAGTAAACAGATTTCTCAAAAACAAAAAATATGTACTGGCAGTAAAAAGTTGTCCCAGGGTTTACTATCATAATTACCTCATTTCTTTTTAAGAATCAACCCCGTAATCAATACTTCCATAAGCCACCTTATTCTTCAAAGATTACGAATTGGAGACAGTTAAAGATGTAGATAAATCATTTGGAAATAATAAAAGGTACTGGCAATACACACAGGCTCTTCTCTGAGGCCACATTTTATTAGAAAGAGCGGACTGCTGGATTGCTTACAAAACAGCATATCCTGAATTTCAAAAGAAAGAGAAACATTCCCAGCCCAATGGACTGGCAGCAATTCAGTAATTAACGAGAAGGGAAGGAAAGAGCACATTTAAACATGTTTCAGATTGGAGCTTGTTTGACCCATGGCTACCTTTCAGATACACCTCCTCCTACAATGGCACTTTGGATGTTCATCAAATAGGAAAAAGGCCTCAAACCAGTGCCGTTAACACAGACAACAAACACAGCAAGCACATCACTGAACCTAAAAACACAAGCAGTTGATGGATCTCTCCATTATGCAAACTGGATTCATTACATTAATATCAGTATATACTCACGAAAAACATTATTTCTATCCTTTCTTGATTCAAACTTCTGCCATGCTAGCATACCTAAAGTCAACATTGATCTGCAATATGGCTTTGTTTTGTGATGCACAATTTTGTTTGAGAAACTTCATTTATTCTACAAACATTCACTGAGTGGCCACTATGTGTTAAGCATGCTACTAGACATTTTGGATAAAGAAATGAACAAAATACAATCCCTGGCCACAAGAACCTCACAGTCTACTGGGGGCAACACTGAGACCAAAAATGGAAAGTGCCATAATAAAGATAATAGTAATTGTTGACACATATTGAATTAAGAGCTTTATATTTACTACTTCATTTAATTATCACATTATTGTCATTTCATAGCTGATGAATTCAGTACTTACAAGTTAAGTGACTTTTCCAAGAGCATTTAGTTAAAAGTAGGAAGAGAAAGGATTTGAATTCAGATCCCCTGACATCACAGCATATACTGTAAACCCCTACATTATAGTTATTCAAAGAACTGTGTAAGCACGAAGAGAGCGTTACCGGACAGGGCCACTGCCCAGGGATCTCCCTACCTCCCACTATTCTGCCTCAAAAGGACCCAGCGGGGTAAGAAAATCAGGGATGGATGACAAGGACAGTTTCAAATATCTTTCACTTACACTGTTTGTAAAAGAATAAATTAGTCAGGTCCCTAGCAGTTTCATCCTGCATTCTTTTTTTTTTTTTAATGTATTTTATTGATTTTTTTACAGAGAGGAAGTGAGAGGGATAGAGAGTTAGAAACATCGATGAGAGAGAAACATCGACGAGAGAGCAACATCGATCAGCTGCCTCCTGCACAACCCCTACTGGGGATGTGCCCGCAACCAAGGTACATGCCCCTGACCGGAATCGAACCTGGGACCCTTCAGTCCACAGGCCGAGCATTTATTTTCTTAAACTGCATTCTTTAAGAAAATAAGTTTAAGCCCTAACCGATTTGGATCAGTGGATAGAGTGTCGGCCTGCGGACTGAAGGGTCCCAGGTTCGATTCCAGTCCAGGGTATGTACCTTGGTTGGGGGCTCATCCCCAATAGGGGGTGTGCAGGAGGCAGCTGATCAATGGTTCTCTCTCATCAATGTTTCTAACTCTCTATTCCTCTCCCTTCCTCTCTGTAAAAAATCAATAAAATATTTTTAAAAAGAAAAAGAAAATAAGTTTAAAAAGAAAAGAAAGTAAGTTAGTTTGCCAAAGTAGCCGCTGGAATTGCCCTAGATTTATTTAATAACCTGAAGAAACAACCATAAAAACATTATCAAATAATGATGAACACTTTCACTGTTCCTATTGAATAAAGCAAAGCAAGATGTCAAATAGCATAAAAGCAGCAATGGCCCTCCTTTTAAAAACCAATAGAGGGCAAACAATTGTGAACAAGGAAACGGTGCTGAGGGGGTAAAAGTCCTTTGGGCCTTCCGCTGGGCTGATGCAATAAACCACTGTAACAGGTGAGCACTCAGCAGGTCTCCTGTGATGACACAGCCAGGGAGGCCTACTCTGAACCAACGCAAGGCCCCTGGAGCCATTTCCCAGGCCAACGGAAAGTGAAGAAAATTTGTAACAAATTAGCTCATCTTCATAACCAGATGCAAGCAACTTCAGTAAATTCTTTTCTATGTACTATACTACTTTGGCCTCACAGCAACTCTATGAGGTATGAGTTTTTAAAGTATCCGTATTTTATAGAAAAAGGGGCAAAGAGAAGTTAAAAGCATGAAGCTACTTAACAAGAAAAGAATTGGATGGCATTTTTTACTTTGATCTTTCCCGTCAAAATTATCTGTCCTAGGCCTTATTGCCTCAGAATTATGTTCTCAATTCAATAAGCATATCTTAAGAGCTTGCCCTACATAAATCACTTTATGGGCAAAAAAAAAAAAAAAAAAGAAAAATATAAAAAGAATTTTCTGTATGAGTCTCTCTGCTAAAGAATTACCAAATTAATCCTTCATAATATGGTACTGAATGATAATGAACTAATACTGTGTTTCTCAAACTAGTGTAACACTAATTACAAGACAAGCTCCTTGAAAAAAAGGTGCCATGGTGAAAGAAGGTAGGAAAACACCATCTAGTATACATATGACTTGGAGATCTCAAACAAATATTGGCATATTAAGGGCTCTGATAAGTCCTGTAATACACAAACCTATTTATCTTTGTTTAGCTAGCATCAAACCAAGCTGAACTAATGTCCCATTGAATAGACTTTGAGAAAAGCTGGGTTATGTGTCCCTCCTTACATGGGCTATTTTTGTATTTGTCAAAAATATCTTTCCCAAAGGAAGTGACTGTAAAGGCAGGGATTTCACCCCTAAGCTATGCCAATATGGAAGATGCTGGCAGGTGATTCCATTTCCACCTCTCAAATCAGTTTCCAGAGAAAGCTGCCTATTTTGTCTTAGCATAGGATATAATGTTAGGGGCCAACCCAATTTTCTCTCTTCCATTAGCCAATCACAAGTCAATCAAGGACATTATTTCTGGCAAGAGTTGCACTGACTCGTTCGTGTCTAAAAATAAATCTTGACCACATGTGGTACATCTATATCCTTCTCCAGATTCTAACATCTATATGCACCAACTACAAAGTTGTCACTCAGTTGTAATCATTTTCCACTAATACATATTGATCTGGTATGAAAAGAAGCCATATCAAATAACCAAAATCCCCACTTCTTTTTTGTTTGTTTGTTTTATAGAAATTTTGCCAGTATTAAATGTTCCATCACAATATTTGGCAAATGCATACTGGCCTTCATACACTTTAAATTTTAACAGATTTTGGGAGGAATAGGTCCAAAATAATCATTCCAGTCTTTGAGAGGGAAACATCTATGCTCTAAAGAATGTTCCTAAGATAGCATTTTAGTTATAAATAAGACTTACGCCCCAGGAACAATCTTCAACTACAAGTAAAAGAATTAGAGGCTTAAACAAATTAATCTTAACTCATGTTTAACTCTGGGAGGAGAGCTCTGGGAACATGGATTCCATTGCTTTGACATAAATGAAAAAAAGGTTTTTGTTATGAGTATTGCAATGACGAACATGCCTGCCTGGCAGAGCAAGTGTTTGGGTTTGAGCACGTAAGTCCCTATGGGTAGAAATATTTTAAAAGTATAAAATATAAAGAAAAATGGGGACCATGATGAGGCCTGGCAGGTATCATATCTAACGGAACACATCTGAGTACCCAGAATCAGCCAAGAGGCAGTCTGACAGCAAAGACTCGATCTTAGCCTAGTCTTCATCTCAGTCCCACATCTGGGGTCCGGAGTCACCATATGTGAGGAGATGAGACTGGTGTCAAAGACCACTTGCAGTTCTTCTGAGGATGGCTGATACCCACACCCTTCTCCAATAGATTCTTGCCGGCCTCCAACGTGATACAAAATGAAAACAAAGACCCAACATTCAGCTAGTCAAGAATCAAGCTGATTCCCATGGTGTCATCACAGAATAAGTACGGAGAGTCCTCACGGATCAATTCAAAATGGAATTTTCTTTCCCCTTTGATGATTCTCATGTAGAATATCTGAGAGAATGAATCTTTCTCAAGAGATAAGTTCAAGCTCGGACCACAGCCTGGTACCAAACAAGGGTGATAAGCACTTCTTTCTGCTCAGCAAGAGCTGGTGGTACCAACAAACACCTTCTGTCCACATCCACTGATCTCACCAAGTAAACCTCTCACTTGCCAGTTCTGCCACAGGGTAGGGCTTCGGGTGAATATGTTGTTTTGTTTTGGGAGAGTTTTTCTATTATGGTAACTAAACCCTGACACATTAGCTACATTTTTTAATCCAGAAAAAGAATTTAGATTAAGAAAAGTAGCAAACTTGATACCTCTCTCTTACTGGGAAGGTAAAATGAATATGGGCAACTTCATCAAGTTTTAGTCTAGTCAACGAATTTGTCAAGCTACATATCACTTCCTACTAGCTTAATCACGTGTTAAAACAGCACTGATAAGGTGAAAATAGTTAAGGCAGTTGCTCTCTTTCATAAGCAGGGGGCACTTAAAACATGGATCCTACACGAACCACACTGGAATTGGTAAATTTCAATAGCCAGCGTTCTATAAATATATTTCCTACTTTCTTGTCATCCACTTTTCAATGACAAGATCCCCCTGACCGAATGTCTCTGTTCTCCTTTACCCAGTCCTTCCACACCATGTAGTTCTTGCAGCCCTACATACCTTTCTACTGTCCTTAAAACTCCTGATTCCCTGTTCCCCAAAGGGCAGGGACTAGCTTGTGTATCACTGCACATCCCATAGAAACTGGTCCACCTAGAATGTGCAGGTGCTCAAAAAAACTGAAAGCATCTATTTCTACCTCAGAATAAGTATGGGTATTCCTTTCTCGTTTCTTGAAATATCTTCATCTGAAAGGAATTTGAAGGCCATCTAAGAATGAACACTTTCATTTCTAAATTTCAAAACCTTCTAAAAATGTTAATGCATACCAGTACTATCAAACTTATATACTAATCAGACCTCTCCATTTGCTAGTGTTAAAAATAATACAACAGGCCCAAAATGGAGTCACTTATGCTAAGCCTCATGTCAGCAAACCAAGACAACTACAGTTTCAGCTCTCTCAGAAATAGAATCTTAAACCAGTAAATCTGGAATCACCTGACTGATCAGCACTAGTTAGGTCAACTGCCTGATAAGCCCTTGCCATCCCTTAAAGGAAAGTAACTTTGCAATAACCAACTCGCTTTTTTTGCCTATAACTTCCCTGTTCCCGCTCCCTTCTGCGGGAAGTCTTCATTTTGTACAGCTCCTCGGAGCTCCTTTCTCTCTGCTGTCCAATTCATAAATTGTTGGATAAAGCCAATAAGACCTTTCAAATTTACTCAGTTGAACTGTGTTTATTAAACACTAGTTCCCCAAAGATTTCTAACTTACTTATCTCCTCTTAAAACTGGGGTGGGTGGGAGGGGAATTAACCTCATAATAGTTTCTACCTTTAAAAATACAATGATTCCTGGTCAAGGGCACATACCTGGGTTGCAAGTTTGATCCTCTGCCCCAGTCTGAACGTGTGCATGAGGCAACCAATCAATGTGTCTCTCTCACATCAGTGTTTTTCTCTCAAAAAAAAATAATAAAATAAATAAATAAAAATAAAATGACTAGACATTTTGTATTCTACTAATAAGTAATTCCATGAACTTAAAATTCGCTTCATTTAAAAAGATATTATAGCCCTAACTGGTTTGGCTCAGTGGATAGAGCGTCGGCCTGCAGACTGAAAGGTCCCAGGTTCGATTCCAGTCAAGGGCATGTACCTTGGTTGCAGGCACATCCCTTTTAGGAGGTGTGCAGGAGGCAGCTGATCAATGTTTCTCTCTCATCGATGTTTCTAACTCTCTATTCTTCTCCCTTCCTCTCTGTAAAAAATCAATAAAATATACATTAAAAAAGAAATTATAAAGAAATTATAATGTAAAAACATTTGATTCGCCTTTGTAAAACCAGTTAAATCTGTGTATTTTGTTTTTATGAAGAATAGAACATATTTTTAAATAGTGTGTTATTCAGCAAATGACTGATCTTTTTTTTTTTTTTTAATACTGTGCACTGAGTGCCTGCTGTGTGTAGATGTGGGCTAGGAGATACTGTCCCTACCTCACAGAGCTTGCAATCTGAAAGAGAAATTTACAAATCTTGTCAAATCATCCATTCCAGATATTCAAGCAAAATAAGTATTGTTTTCATTTTCAAAAGCATATTGCATTCTAACAGTAATATTATGACAGATTTTTACTGCTACACTTGAAACAAGCCAACAAAAGTGAATGTGAGCTTTCATATAATCTCCTTGAAAAATCTGCCAAGATTAATTAATAGTTCCTTTACTATCAGAAGACTAGGCCTTATTATAACTCTTAAGAGTAGAAACACGAAAAAAGCCCCAAGAACACTGTTTTAAATACCTCTAATAAATACTAAATAAATCACATTTAACATAAATTAAAACGTGCCTTAAAATACTCTGGATGGAGATGCATACGATAGGTATAAGGGAACAACATCTGAAATAAAAACCTGGTCACCAACCACTTATGCCAAGTGTCAAAAGCAGGGGGGGGGGGGGGGGGGGGAATGGAAATATTTCTTTTTGCTGAGAAAGGTCGAGTCCAGTTTCAAAATCCGAATGCCTGTCAAGGCCACTTTCCCATCCTGGGGGGAGGCCTCCCGGTCTGCACACACCACCACCCAATGTTGCCAATATCCTTTACATTCCCCGAGCAACCACAGTGCCCCTGTGCGTAATACACACGTAGAGGCAGAGAAGGGTACGGAGAGCCTGCGGAATCCAATAAAGCTGGCCCTCTGGAGATTAGGAAATACCTATAAACGACTCTTTCTCTTTTCTCTAAGTCCCTGCCTTCTGCACCTTCGCTTTCTACACCTGTCTGCAAGGATTCGGTTATCCCCTCGGGTCTTGGATACAGCAAAGGGAGAGTGGCCGCTGGGTTGGCGAGCCCGCAGATTTACTCGCTACGTGCTCCTACCCTCTCTGGCCTAAGCTCCCCCAAAGGTGGCCTAACTGCTGGGGGAGGGTTTGGGGGCTGGGAAGGGACGGAGGACAGCAGAGGCTGGAACCCAGCAAGCCACAGCGCTCTAGGTCAGGTTCATCCCCATCTCCATCCGCCCCCCCTAATTCCCACCTTCCACGCCAAGACGCCCCTTTCCACAGGCCCCCCTTTCCCTCCTGCCCCCCAACCGCCACCAGTGCGACCGTCTGCGGCTCTCCTCCAGGGATGGGCGCGCTCACCGGGCTCATGGACCCCAGGGTTGTCGGACAGCTCGATGACCAGCAGCTCCCGGCCCTCGAAGCTGCGCCCCACCGTGTAGATCCTGCTGATGGCGGTGCACTGCAGCCACACGGACACCAGCGCCTCGCGCAGCTCGGGGTAGCGGTGGTACTCGAAGGAGATGCCGTCTTCCTGCTGCAGCCGCCGGCGCCGCCGCATGCCCGCCGCGGACGCCCCGGGCTCCAGGGCTTCGGCGCCCAGCAGCCACCCGCCGGCGGCCAGCGCCGCGCACAGCGCCAGCATCGCCCGGCCTCCGCGCCCGGCCATCGCGTCCCCTCGGCGGCCCCTGCCTTCCTGCGCTGGCGGCCTCTTTTGTCTGCCCGCCCGGCTCTGGGCTGCGGGCGCTGCGGGAGGTCGGCGGGCTCCGCAGCAGCCTCCGGGCGGCTCACCTTCCCCGGTGGACTGAGTGTCAGCCCGCGCGCGGGGGCCACCCAGAGGAGAGGGGCGCAGCCGCGGGGCGGGCTGCACTACCGGCCGCCGCGCCAGGGGAGCCGCAGGAGAAACCACTGCAGGAGGGGCCGCCCGCCCGAGGATGCTAATCTGCGCGGCCGCCTGCGTGATCTGTGGGCTCAGAACCACGTCAGAAGCCAGATGGCTCCGGGGACGACCCAGGTGGAATGACAGCTGAGGACGGGGTTTGGGAACAAGGCTATCATGGGGAAATCCAAGACCTGGCGCGTGGAAGAAATACTCTCGGGTTGTGAGTGGAGCCTTCTACGGTGACATCTAGTCCAAGCCGACCTGGGTTTCCATCTTGATGCACCAAGAAGTAGAGAATATTCCAGAAAAAAAAAAAAAGAAAGAAAGAAAGAAAAGGGAAATATTGACAACCACTGGCCTTCACCTCAAGATGCATCGTTAATAACTGTATTGATAGTTCAAACACAAACCCAAGGGACGGGTTTGCATTTATTACAAGATCTGGCTGGCAAACTGAACACTTTAACTTTGAGGGTTAACAGATATTAAAAAAAAAAAATCATTCTATCAGTTTGCAGATACTGTTGTTCGTTGTATTTACGCACGTTCCTGGATTCTTCCAGAAAAAATATATATAAAGTACAAGTCTGGGGGTGCGCTAGACAAAGGATTTAGTTTGGTATTAAGATTAAGTCTTTCAGGAACAGCTTATCTGGGTGGTTCAGAGTCTCTTACCGGGTTGTAACCAAGATGTTGGCCAGGACCACAGTCAGCTGAAGCTTGATTAGGGCTGGAGAACCTTCTTCCAAGAAAAAAGAAAGAGATTAAATCCTATTATAGAAAGAAAACTCTGATCATGAGAGATAATATCTCCATTCCCCTCTCAAAGTTACTATAACAATATAAATTCATTCACAGCTTTAATACGCAGCCTTTAGAGGGGATTGATGCTCCTGGAGCAACTCTGGAGCAGAAGTCATTTTGCTGAGGTGCTGTTTGGATTCAAGAACAGCACAAATCTAAACAAATAAATAACGCATTGGTAGTTCCACCGGGCAGGAAAAAACAAAACTTTTCTCTTGGAATAGGATCCAGATATTTAAATGATTTCATTGGATTTTTTTTTTTTAATGTTGCTATAGAGGCTGGCTCCCATCCCCACTGACTGTCTCCATTTCCCGCAGCTGCATGGATCTTCTTTGGGGGTATTTTGGGGAAAGCTGCCACTATAAAGACATGCCACTCAGTTGAATTTGGATCCAACCATGTTCCTTGTCAATGCAGGCAGAGCTAAGAACTGTGTGTTTTCCGCCATGACTAGCCTGTGTTTGATTACATGGTCCAGAAGTTTGAACCAGAGTTATAATTATGCTTCTAAAATCAAGCCCAAAAGAGCAACCTTGGAAACCTACAAAAAGAAAACAGAGTAGCTAAAAACCAATAACTTCAGAAATTGGAAGGCTAAGCTTTTCATGTTAGCTGTTTAAGGTCACCACACTCGTTTGTGGCTCGGTGGGCCGTATCAACTAGTAACTACACACGTAAACAACATATTATTCATTGAAGTCCTGTGCTGCCCTTCAGCTGTCTCTTTAAACAAAGGGTGTGTTTTCTATTTTCTCTCACATCTCAAGTTTAACAGAACAACGTTCTAATCCAAGCTCTATTGTTTTCAGAGATTGCTCAATAACTTCATCTGAAAATGAGGGACGCTGAGCATTCCATGAAATAGTGCCTGCAGGGGGAGGGCACAAGAGAAGTGAGTGGTCAATAGATGGAAGCCTTCTGTGTCCTTTCACTCCTTGTTGGGACAAACTCCCCAATCACTGTACCCTCTTACTGCCCACTGCAGTGCCCGTCCAGGCATTGCTGCTTCAGAATCCTTCCTCCTGCCTTCTGAACTCCAAACACCAGTGCCCGTCATTCCTTGTTAGCACTGAAGAAATTCTCTTAGCCAACCCCCGTTCACACTCTGAAGTGCACTGACGGATGCCCATGTACCTGACCAGGGCTGGGGCGGCTCTCTCATTTCTTTCTTTTCTCTCATCACTGCATTGTATACATACCAAGGGTCAGTCAGGCATGTCACCAAAATGTTCATACCACTTTTACTTGTACCTGTGTGATAAAAATTTAGGTAAACTGATAAATACAAGGGTAGAAAAAAAGTTGAATGCTTTTGGAAACACTTTAATATTTAAAATCAAATTAGGTATAGATGAGAAAACAGTGAAAGGCTGAGAAAAACTCATCAAAGTCTCTCAAGATTCTGTTCTTAAGTTGGTTAAAAAACCTGTCCTTTTGCCCGGCCTGTCTTGCTCAGTGGTTGAGCATCAACATATGAACCAGGAGGTCACGGTTTGATTCCCAGTCAGGACACATGCTGGGGTTGAAGGCTCAATCCCCAGTAGGAGGCGTGCAAGAGGCAGCACATCATTGATGTTTCTACCTCTCTCTCCCTCTACCTTCCTCTCTGAAATAAAAAAATATATATATTTTTTAAAACTTGCCCCCTCTAATTTGAAGAAACTAAAATTGATAATGATAGAAAATGCATTATGATTTTTTAAAAAGGCCATGTTGCTACAACCAGCAACCAACCAATGGATGAGTATATGCTTATGTTTTAAGTTAAAAGAAATTATTAAAATTGTGCTTGGACACGTTATGTTTTTTCAAATATATTTTTATTGATTTCAGAGAGGAAGGGAGAGGGAAAGAGAGATAGAAAGATCAATGATAAAAAAGAATCATTCATCGGCTGCCTCTTGCACTCCCTTTCTGGGGATCGAACCCACAACCCGGGCCTGTGCCCTGACAGAGAATCAAACGGTGACCTCCTGGTTCATAGGTCGATGCCCAAGCACTGAGCCACACCAGCTTATAATCTCTTCTTTCACTGTTTTGTTTTGTTTTTTCCATTAACCAACCCACTACCTATTCCAGTTGTACCACTTAGCGGGTAGATATTTACCATAGCAGACAGGTAACAACGAAATGCATTCTGAGCCTGCTGCTTGAATCAGCTGGGCAGCACTTCATTGACAAGTATCACTGCCTGCATTTCTGATTACCAACTCAAATTAAATGTGGTGCAAAGGGTTTATCATTGTTTTTCTACAGCTCTACCCTGTACCAATACTCTGTATCCCAGTGGCCACCCCAGTCTTACTGACCTTACAACCATACTGCCCAACAAAAATATAATATGAGCCATATATGTAATTGTACATTTTCTAGAAGCTATGTTTAAAAAGGAAAAGGTGAAATTAATTTTGATAATAAATTTTGTTTAACTCCAAATATCTCAAATATTATCATTTTAACTTGTAATCAATATAAAATGTATTACTGGAATATTTTTTCATGTTGTCTTTAAAATCTGTTGCATAATTTACAACATAGCATATCAGTGCAATTCAGATTAGCCATATGTCAAGTGCTAGTAGCCACACATGACTAGTGACAACTGTATTGGACAGCTGACAAATCTTGCTATTCTTATATTCTTATTTTCTAAAATGATTCCTTCTGCTTTATCTTCAGTTACTAACCAGCTATTTCTTGCCTGGACTGTGCCAACATCCTCCCCTGGAGATTACTCCTCTCCATCACTGGTTAAGACCACCTTCCCCATCATTCACTTTGATTACATTACCCACCCTCCTGTGATGTCCATCATTCAGTGGATCAGAACCAGAGCTGTGACCCTCTTCCTTAGGAAATCTTGCTTTTGCAGCTCCTCCTGCTTCTTTCCCAACTTCATTCTATCTCTCAAGCTCTTACTTCCAATTCCTGCACCACCATCCTCTAAACTACAACCATATTTATGTCTACACTAGAAGCCCAGTGCATGAAATTCGTGCACTGGGGGGTGTCCCTCAGCCCAGCCTGCACCCTCTCCAATCTGGGACCACTCGCTTGCCTGCCAGCCTGATTGCCCCCAACCACTCCCCTGACGACCCAATTGATGCCTAACTGCTCCCCTGCTGGCCCAGTCGCCCCCAGCTGCCCTTCCCTGCCGACCTGATTGCCCACAACTGCCCTCCCCTGCTGGCCATCTTGTGGTGGCCATCTTGTGATGACGTGGGGGTGGCCATCTTGTGATGATGTGAAGGCGTCACACGAGGGCACGAGGGCCACCTAGGCTTTTATTAGTATAGATGATCCTTACCTCCTAAGCTGTCTTTCCTCCTCCCAAAACCAACTTTATTCCCGAGACCCTGTTTCTATGCTCCTCTTCACCAGGCAATCTTACTCTCTCCTATTCTTTAAGGTCCTCTTTCTCTTCTTGCATTTCCCCCTTTGCACAATTCTCTCCTCTTGAAAAACAAAACAAAACAGAAATTCTCACTTGAATTCACTTTCCCCATTAATTTATCATCCAAACATCTCAACTTTCTCACCTCTCATTCAACTTTTACTCTGTAAGTTCTACTCATCTAGTAATACTTAATACTCGTTGACCTTTCTGGGGCTTCCTCGAGGCCCACACTTGGCCTTTCGTTCTGCTCCATCTTCATACTCTGACTCATGGTTTCAATTGTTATCTCTCTGCTCCCTATTCAGAGCTCCCAAGATTCAGAATCTTATATCCATCCCATCCCACTTAGAGACAGAGACCAGCCTGACTTGTGTGTTTGCCTCCACGGTCTAGCACAGTGAGGGGCACAGTCAGAGGTGCTCATTGTGTCTACAGATGAATGAATGAATTAGTAAAATCTGCTTCCAGCTTCCTTCTAACCATGGCACTCAGAATTTCCCAATGGTTTTAATACTCTGCTTATTCAAGAAGCTCCTCTGCTCCCACAGTCTCCTGCAGATCCCTTTCCTGACGTAACCTGACAACCAGTTTCCTCTTCACTCATCAACCACATTTGCCAAGCTGCTTTGCATGTCACATAAGTCACTTGCCAAGTTTCTTATTTTATCTGTGTAATTATTCAATGTACTTCTTATTTCTGTCTACATTCTTTTTTGTCTGTACTATAATTTTAAATCTACCACGCCACAGATACAATATTCAGAAGAGAAAACTGGATTTTCTATTATGCTCTTACCTTTAGAAATTAAATTACTGAAATGAAAATCAAATAGCCAATTTCCATTAAATGAACACTTCAGTGAATGATTGGTTTTCCCTTCAGCTGCTGGAAGCTGACCAACACAAACAATGCATAACAACTTTATGATGTAAAATGCTAACAATTTATGGTGCTCAGGAATATTAAGTATTATGTACATGTACAAAGAAGTATGGGAACTTTTCATTATAAATAATAACCATACCTTATCTATTATGTTACTTTTCAGTCTGATATTTCTTGTAGCTTTTTAAATCTCAAGTATCCAAGAAAGAAAGCTGTTCACCTCTTTGTTTTATACAACACACAAGACATCAAGGTAAAACAGTCTTTTATATGTAAAAGCTGCTCATTTCCCTGGTTACAAATATATAGGAATATATAGGAATATATATATAGGAATCTCTATATCCTATTCAATATACATAATAGCATAACAAAAAAGTAAAATAAAAAGTAACATTTATAAAATATTTCAGTGTTTACAGGCTGTTTCTAACTTTATAAATGTATGTAAACATGTTGTGTCCACACATATGTGTTAAAGAGTCTCCTGCTTTGACCAACACTTTGGAAGCCTCTCTGCTTCTAGATAAATTGACCAAGGTCCTGATGAGGTCAAAATTAAGGTTAATTAATGATGCATGTACACAAAATAGTCAATAGAGGATATAAAGTACAACATATGGAATATAGTCAATAATATTGTAATAGTTATGTGTAGTGCCAGGTGAGTATGAGAATTATTGGGAGATCAATTTGTGAATTATATAATTGTCTAACCACTATGCTATATACCTGAAACTAATATAAAATAATATTGAATGTCAACTGTAATTGAAAAGTAAAAATTTTTTAAATGATTCATATATCGAGAGAAAAATAACAAGTAACAAATCTCTTACTCATTACCAAGACTGCACCCTTAACATCAAAGAAGCTTTGTGGATGACAACAACCCCAACCCCATTGAATGAATGACAGCTAAAATCATCCTAGAGGTGGGTAAGTGGTCAATCTCATAATTATTTACAAAAAAAAAAAAAAAAAGAGGAAATAAAGAGAAATACAACACATTCATCAAGAGGATGCTCAAGCACTATTCATCAATAACTATGAGTTTAACATAGTACCATTACATAATTATCACTGTTGTGCACTTCAGTGTGGACTGATCAAAGTCTTTGAAGTTAAACCAGGATTCTCCTAAACCCTAAACACAACACTTACTTTGGCCATTTTGTTGAAAAGTAACTCATATGGAGATTTGCTCCAAGTTAATGAAGATGGCTTGGTTTGCTCCACACTTGGTTGCTTGATTTTCTCCAGGGTTGTTGGAAGCCAATTCCAGCATGTCAGCAGGGCTGAAATCATCTGGAGAAGGCTGAGGGCATTTCACCAAACCTGAAAAGGATGCACAAAATGATTGCTTGCTGCCAGACAGCTGAGGGCATCTTAATCTACATGTTATTGCCTCCTCCTGGCCAAACACCTGAACAGCTATAGGCAAATTCTCCAATCTGACAATGGATTCTGTGTACCAAACCCTGGCCTTTGAAGTGTATATCTACCTTGCCTTAGGACAATTTGTGCTAATAAAAAGCAAGGGGTCCTGAGACAAGAGAGAACCTGGTTTCTTCAGCCAAACTCCTCTGGCCCCCCAAGTGCCTTCCAAAATTATGTTTCATCTCTGTACTCTTATTTAGTTTACACACAGCACTTCTCCAGATTCCTGAACCCTTCTATATGCTGGATCAAGACCACCGGCATTACAGGGTCCTGCATCCAGAGATATGTAACTTGGGAGAGGGCAGAATCCAATATATTACTCAGTTGATGAGGGGCCAGGAGGTGCCAGGACTGACCAGCAGACCCTGAACAATGGATGAATGATTACCCTGACACACATTTCTGTGAAAGAGAGGTTAAGGGACTGCTTGGCTATAGGAACTAAGCAGCCCTGTTCATCTGCCTCCTTAGGCTTTTATTGTAACAACAACTTGAACTAAAATCAACCTCTAGATACAATCAGCAGGGTAAGCATCCTTGAGAAAACACCTGCATCTGTAGTGTCTTTCAAACAAGGATGTTTTAAAGTCTAAACATAAAGACTCTAGTAAAATACCCATGGTAGATGCACAGTAGAGTATTAGTGGGTTAGTCTCAGCTTAGGGGACTACTTTTGTCTTCTCATGAGTGATTTAATGGATTCTCTTTCAGGGTAGGATTTGTGTAAGAGAAGAAGATGGGGCCAGCAGGGGAGGGGGAGGACAAAGAGACAGAGAGAGAAAGGAAGAGGAAAAAATAAGAGGAAGAAGAGAAGAAAGGCATTTGTAAACCAGTAATATCTCTATTCAAGAGCCTTAGGAACTTTATAAATTTCATCTACTTTGGTGTGGATAAGTCTGGGAAATTTTCCTTCCTTATAAATGAGTAGTCCTAAATCAAATTGAGGAATCTCTATATCCTATTCAATATACATAATAGCATAACAAAAAAGTAAAATAAAAAGTAACATTTATAAAATATTTCAGTGTTTACAGGCTGTTTCTAACTTCATTCTTGCAATAACTCCATTTTATTTGCACATTTCACAGAGAATTCACAGAGGTTACATTCCAAAGCAAAGATACATGGGGTCAGAGAGAAATATGATTAACTCAAAGATAATGTTTTAGAATTACTCCATTTAGTTTTTTGGATCTGAGCTAATTCTATTTTAGGAAAACATACTATAAATTGAACATCTTACTATGTTAATAGGAGCCAACAGTGAATTGAATTTCTATGTCCTCTTCCCATCTGTGAAGAAATTATTAGTCCTGTACCTTTACCAACTATAAAATGTGATGTCTCTAACAACTATAAAATGCGGTGGTGGTGTTCATCAGATTTAACTTAAAATTATATACTCTGCTATTTAAAAACAAGATACCAAAAATGGGATAAAAAAGATAATATAATAATTTATGAAATGCTGTGCTAGGCCCTACTAGCTAGGGGAATGTATTGCTTTATAGGGCTTAATTTTTCCACTAATTGATATACCCATGTTTGGGAATAAAGTTACCAAATGAAAATCAAATGCCACACTCTCATCAAATGTCACAAAGGATGACTTGTTTTCTCTTTAGCTATGAGATGTTGGCCAACTTATAAATTTAAAAAACTTGTAAATAAATAAGACCTTTATTTATAGTGTGAGTTAAGTTGCACAGAAATCTATGGTGATAACTCTAAATATTACACACATGTGCACAGTAGTAAACTAATCTTTCATTATAATCAATAATCATATCTACTTGGATCTTTAATACTCTGGTCAAAGGCTGGATCACTGCTCATGCCCACTCCTACTCCTCCCCCTCACCCCCTGCCAAAAATAATAATAATAAAAAATAATCAGCTTTTCCTCCTAGGCTACTTCATCTCAGAAATGGCCTCATTATGTATTCATTTAATAAAATTTCAATTTACACCCTTAATCTGCCTCCTTTCCCCATGCCCCCATATCAGCACTTTCTATATATATTCCACCCCTTATTGCCAAGGCCATTGCCAGTACCCTAATCTAAGCCACCATCTTTTTCTCACTTGGACCATTGCAATCGCTTCCTAACTCATCTCCCTGCTTCTACACTTGCCCCCTACAATTTATTATTCACATAGCAGCCCATTTTCAAAATACAAATCAGATTATAGCACTCCTCTACTTAAAACTTTCCAGCAGCTTTCCAATGTTCTTGGAACAAAATCCCAACCTCTTACCATGGTTTTCAGTCTTATGAAATCTATCTCCTGCCTACCTCTCCCATCTCCTCAAGTACCACTCTCTCAGGCTCTGATGTGCAGTAGGCACTCCCAAGTACTACCTATCATATCTTCCTATTCATTTACCTCATCATGCTGATTACAAAATAATGTTTCTTCACTTATGTTTTTTTCTTTTCCTTCTAGAAGATGAGCACCTTGAGAGTAACCCATAAAAGAGAGTCTATAATTACTTGTTAAAAAAATTGGGACATATGTCCTAACATTTTAATTTGAGACTATAAGAATTATATGCCTTTTAAAATTTAAAGATATTTTAAAAATAACCAATATATCTCTAAAAGAATATTATTCCTAATAACCTTAATATCTTTGAACTAGTCATTGTACTAACTATTGGCTTTAATCTTCCACCTTCTGAACACATTTTACGAATAAGAAGACTAAGATTTAGAGGTTAAATAATGTGTACACTGTCCTATATAATAAAAGCCTAATATGCTAAATGTCCAGTCATCTGGCCGTCTGTTCAACCAATCAAAGTGTAATATGCAAATGACATGCTAAGGCTGCTCAACTGCTCACTATGACATGCACTGACCACCAGGGGGCAGACGCTCCAATGGATAGGTTAGCTTGCTGCTGTGGTCTGGCTGAGAGGGACTGAGCCCTCCCTCAGTCCCTCCCCAACTGCCCAACCTCCCTCGTTCCTCCCCAGCCCCAATTGTGCACTGGTGGGGACCCTCGGCCTGGCCTGCGCCCTCTCCCAATCCGGGACCCCTAGGGGGATGTTGGAGAGCCAGTTTTGGCCCGATCCCACGGGCCTCTAGTAATAAATAAGAAGTGATAAAGTCAGAATGATGGAGACACAAAGCATTATTTCCATGGTATATTGCAGAGCTTCTAATTCATTCTTAGTCATTCAGCTAAGTTTTATTTAGAACCTACTATATGTCAGGTATTTGGTAGTTACTGGGTGGGATGTGGTCGGTGAGGAATATAAAATGGATTAGCATATAGATCCTGCCAAAGAGGTGCTCAGAGTTCAGTCTCCAGTGTAGAGACTCAAGGCTGCCTTGTTCAATGACAAGTGTGTTCTCTCGGTAGAACCCATCACCACGCATAGGAAAACTTATTTCAATTGGGATTTAGCAGAAATGAAGTCTGGAAAAAACACACGCTGTTAAAAGTGACTTGGTGAGTATTTTAAAAACTTTGAACAAAATATATACAATAGATGTCCTAGAACTAGATTGGTTAAATAATCAGTTCACAGATTCAGAACACACCACACCCCAGCTTCTTGGAAACCCACTTTTGGCGAGAAGTGTTACCACGCACACTGAGTCATTACATCTTCCTGGTTGTGTAAAGAATTTAGGTTCGGCTGACACACTGCTCAGAATTCTCATGAAGGATTCCTCCAGGTTTCAACATTTTACTTGTTCTGTCTCTTTCCTTGCCTCAGCAAATAGTCTGACTCCTTGACTTGGCTTATAATTAACATAACACTTTCAGAAACTCTAATAGCCCAGCTGCTGTCCCTTCTTTAATCTAGTTTCACCTCTTCCTAGGAACTAGTTTCTTATCTCCTTATCTTGTTCAAGCTGCTTCCCAACCCCTCTGGTATTCATTATCCATTGAGTTCATCCATCCCTGGATGTCTATGACTGATCTATGCTTGGTTGGATAGCCAACAGCAGTGGTTCTCACCCTTTCTAATGCCGCGACCCTTTCATACAGTTCCTCATGTTGTGGTGACCCCCAACCATAAAATTATTTTCGTTGCTACTTCATAACTGTAATTTTGCTACTGTTATGAATTGTAATGTAAACATCTGTGTTTTCCAATAGTCTTAGGCGACCCCTGTGAAAGGGTCGTTCGACCCCCAAAGGGGTCGCGACCCACAGGTTGAGAACCTCTGGCCAACAGAGGCCAAGGCAACAGCACCACCTGGGAAAGAGGCCCAAATGGTTCCTTGAAGTGATGGGGATTACCTAGAAGAGGAAATAGAGAGCAAGTGAGAATCAATCACAGGTGCTCTGATGGAAAATAAGCCATAAATCCCCATGGTCCTCCATTCTTCCACCTGGGCTTGCCTCTTGTTCATGCCTTACAGCAGGGAAGCTCCCTCGTCTAAAATGCTTCAGAAACAAGCATCAGGAGCCAGCTTTATTTCTCCAGCTTCGCTCACCATCGTCCCATTCATGCAGTATGTGTGGTAGTCCATACTCTCTTACCACCAGTTCTCAGCACAAGCTGTTCCCTTTACTTGAATTACTCTTTCCTTTCTGCTCTCCTCCCTCCATTTCTGAGTAACTTTTGCTGTCGAGGTCTCAGATTAAACATAACTTCCTACAAGAACTTTCCCTAACAGCCTCCAATAAGCAAGAAAGATCCTGCTGCTATGTGATCCCAAACTCTCTTGTGCCTCTGTTCCTTCTCAGAGATTTTAGATAATTACCTATCAACCATGATCTCCCATAGACTAGAAACGCTGAGAGTAGTAATCATGTCTCTCACGCCCCCTAGTGTAGCCTAGTACCTGGCAGAGTTCATACATTGAAACTAATCCAATATTTATTGCTGAATGCATATATAAAGAGAGATCAAGTTATGCTCCTCAGTTAATATCTGATACTCCATCATTTAAGTCGAGCCTCAACAATTCAAAAACAACTGGCTCAAAATCAACATTTATTCAGCTGAACTCTTTTGAGCTTGAGGAAGAACCCATCACCACTGCCTACTTCTGTCGGTTCACATGGAAACACACCTTGTAACCAAAGGAAACCTGGAATATAGCTCTACTGACTTCAAGTCTTGAGCAAGGGAACCAGTCAAGACTTGCTTTGTTGCAACTAAAATAAACTAAATTCAAAATGGTATAATAAGAAGAAAGAAAAGGGAGAGAGGAAGGACCCTTGTTAATTTATGTAAAGAGAGCTGGCCTCTTTCCCAGTTCTTCCCAGGACTCCGCCAGCATTAGGAGTCTCCACCTGTCTAGCCATCCACCTAGGTTACTTTCTTGCCTCAACCTCTGTGTTAGCTTCAATCTATTCAGTGAGAGGAACATTCACAGGGTTTTCTATAGACACTTTCAGCACTCTCTCAATGTTCATACATAAAATCCCAAAGAGCCCTGGCCAGTGTGTCTTGGTTGGCTGGAGTGTACACTGAAAGGTGGTGGTTCGATTCCTGGTCAGGGCACATATCAGGTTTCAGATTTGATCCCCGGCTGAGGTGTGAGTAGGAGACAAACTATCGATCTCTCTCTCTCTCTCTCTCTCTCCTTCTCCCTCTCTCTAAAATATCAATAACTTTTTTTTAACCCCAAAGAAAGATTTTGGGATCAACCTGGCTGACTTGGGACAGGTCCCTATTCTCAGGCTAATCACTGGAGATAAGAAAATGGGGTATTATGATAGATTATACCTATAATTTGAGATCTAAAAGACAAGAACAAGTAAAATTTCAAACAGAATATCTCTAAAGGCAAGAAACATAGGTAAAGATACATTATTTCACCAAGCACATATTCAATCTATCTTACCTAATAATAGAGAAACATGTAAATTGACTGCACCTTCGCTATGCCCACAGCCAATCAGAGTGAGTATGCAAATTAAGCCGAAAACATGGCGGCAGCCCCGCCCCCTAGCCGCTCCAGGCCTGTGGGAGTCGAAGAAGTCACGCGTTAGCGCCTGAGGCTGGCTGCAGCCACGGAGACCAAGAAGCCGTCTGCCCCGTGATCCCAGGCTGCAGCCAACCTCAGAAGCCTCACATCTGCCTGCCCCACGTCCTGGGGAGACGGAGAAACCGGGCCCCAGCGCCTGAGGCTGGTGTGGCCCGGGAGACGAAGAAGCCACCTGCCCCATGTCTGCCTGCCCACGTCCTAGGGGAGACTGAGAAACCGGGTTATGAATTTCCATGTGCAGTCAACCAAAGCAGATGATCCTCAGTACCTGAGGCTGGGTGCGGCCCGGAAGAAGAAGAAACCGCCTGCCCTGTGATCCCAGGCTACAGCCAGCTGGAGAAGCCGCCCGCCCCATGTCCACCTGCCCCATGTCCTGGGGGAGACTGAGAAACCGGGCCCCAGCGCCTGAGGGTGGATACGATCTGGGAGACAAAGAAACCTCCTGCCCCCTGATCCCAGGCCTCAGCCAGCTGGAGAAGCTGCTCGCCCCACATCCTGGGGGAGATGGAGAAACCGGGCCCCAGTACCTGAGGCTGGCTGCAGCCCGGGACATGAAGAAGCCGCCTGCCCTATGATCCCAGGCTGCAGCTAGCCGAAGTCGCCCCCACTGCATCCCAGGGAAGATGGAGAAGCCACCCACCTGTGGTCCAGGCACCAGCACCTGCAGCTGGCTACAGCCTAGTAGACGGAGAAGCCACCTACCCCGCAGTCCCAGGCACCAGCACCTGCGGCTGGCTGTGGCCAGGGAGACAGAGAAGCCGCCCACCCTGCGGTCCTAGGTGCCAGCACTTGCGGCTACAGCACAGGCAAAGCCACCTGCCCTCCATCCCCTGAGGCTGCAGCCAGCCTGTGCACCTATGGCTGACCAGAGGGAGGGAAGCCCGGATCCTGGGTGCCTGTGGTTGGCTGGAGGAGGGAATCCTGGGTACCGGGTGCGGGCCGAGGCAGAGGTGGTTAGGGGCAATCAAGCCAGCAGGGGAGCAGTTAGGGACAATCAGGCTGGCAGGCAGAAGCAGTTAGGGGCATTCAGGCAGGCAGGGGAGCGGTTAGGAGCCAGCAATTCTGAATTGTGAGAGGGATGTCCAACTGCCGGTTATCCCACGAGGGGTCCAAGATTGGAGAGAGTGCAGGCAAGGCTGAGGGACACCCTCCCCACTGACCCCCGTGCATGAATTTCATGCACTGGGCCTCTAAGTATATATATATATATAAGCCTAAGTGACTGAATAAGCAGTTGCTATGACACACACTGACCACAAGGGGACAGACGCTCAATGCAGGAACTGCCCCTGGTAATCAGTGTGCTCCCATAGCCAACCTCCCGTGGCTGGCTAACCTCCCGCCGTCCCTCCCCCCCCCCCCCCAGGCCAGCTGCCCCGATGGCCCTGATCGGGGTGGGCTGGCCAACCCACCTTCCATGGCCCATCCCCCTGGCCGGCCCGATCGCCCTGATTGCAGGCCAGGCTGAGGGACCCCACCTGTGCACAAATTTGTGCACTGAGCCTCTAGTCTATAAAAATATCATCTTTTTCCAGACTTTTAGACTTCTTAATATGCTTCTTAGACTAGAGTTGTGCTTTTAAATAATGTTCATTATATAAGTAAAGGTCAAGATATTTTGGTGACTTTTTAAATTCTCACCTGTGGATATGTTTATTTATGAGAGAGAGGGAGAGAGAGAGAGATTGAGAAAGAGGGAGAGACATTGATGTGAGAAAGAAACATCAATCAGTTGCCTCTGATACACTCCAGGACAGGGGGTCAAACCCGTAACCTAGGTGTGTGCCCTGACCAGGAATTGAATCTGCAACCTTTTGATGTATGAACCAATGCTCCAACTAACTGAGCCACCTGGCAGGGCTTTTAGTGACTTATTTTTATCTTTCTTTGTTTTGTAAAAGAACCACTTTCCTCAACCATCCCTTGAGGGGTCCCAGATTGGAGAGGGTGCAGGCTAAAATTAAATGTTAATCATTGCCAAATTCTCAATCGGGGCTGTTCAGGCTATAAGCAAAGCTGTGGAGCTCAAAGGCTGCCATATTAAAAGGAATATTTCTTTCTTTTTTGTTAATCCTCACCAGAGGATATTTTTCCTTTTTTTTTTTTTTTGAGAGAGAGAGAGAGTGGAAGGGAGGGGGAGAGACAGAGAGAGAGAAACATCCATGTGAGAGAGACACATATATTGGTTGCCTCCTGCACACGCCCCCACCAGGGCCAGGATTGAGCCTGCAACAGAGATATGTGCTCTTGACCAGGAACTGAACCCTTCAGTCTGCAGGCTAACGCTATACACTGAGACAAACTGGCTAGAGCAAAAGGGAATATTTATTAACAATGAAGTCTCAAAATGCTGTTGCCATCCTATTTTTTCCCCTCACTACACTGAATTAATGCTTTCAAAACAATTATTAGTCAATCCTCACAGTCTTGTGTAAGAAATTTTAATGTGTAAGCTTAGTGCAGTAAACTAAGGGATGGCTAGAGATTTACCCTTAGACTAAATGGTAAAAATAAACTGGAATAGAATGAACATAATTTAAGAAGATCATCCACTTTGATAAACTAAATTATCTAGAGGAATGGACACCTGGACCCAGGTTATTTTATGCTTTCAATCCAGCAGAGTACTTCTCAGAGCAGGAAAACCAATTTAACAGATATTAGAAGATTCTGTAAAATAAAACATGTTTCATTTGGACTAAACTAAAAAAAAAAAAAACTGATAAAATGGCTGATAAACACCATTTCAATGTAAAATTTCCAATCAAGTTGAAAAAAATTTTAAAGTCTTTGTTCTTTAATAAATCTGCTAAGTTATTGTACTATGAACTACTAGTTATTTTAAGTTTAAATGTGCATTCGGTGCTTAATCAATTTATTTTATTATCTTTACACACATCTTACAGAAAAAAATATTTGTAAAAGCTGTATTTATCATTGGTATGCACATGGAAAAATACGTTTTCAAAGAAATGGATAAATATGGCTTCAAAGTTTCCGTTTCCTTGACAGTCCACTTAATAAAATATTGGTGAATTAATTCAGAAAAAACGAAACATTGGATGCCTTCTTTAATTTGCAGCTTTTTGCGGCTGCTGTTTCTATTATGTGTTAGGCACTTGGCCTGTTTTTGTTGTTGTTGTTGTTGTTGTTGTTGCTGTTTTGATAGCTGTGTTTAATCCTTGAAACCTTACAAGGTAAGCATTAATATTCCCATTTTACAGACAAGGAAACAGAGACTCAATTAGGCAACCTGCCCAAGGCCACCAGGCAGGCCACTCAGAAGACAGCAGCCTGGCTCCACATTGAAGTCTATGCAGCTCCTGTGCTGTCTCTTTAGGCCTCACAGCTTCAAGCAAAACAAATGTCATGAGCTGGCAATTAACTACGACTGCCTGGTGAATTTCCTTTCCAGGGCTCAGCTCCAAGTCCCTTTTCATGTCTATTATAAAAAGGAGATTCATGTCTAGGTAGATGACTAAATTAAATGGCCTTTAAGGTCATTTTGAAGGACACAGAAACATTCTGAAATTTCAAAAACCTTGGAAAATATCCACTTTTTTCAGGTAAGTGTTCAAGCTAACAGCAGGTGAAAAATATTATCTCTCTGTATTAGTGTTAGTCTTTTTTTTTTTTTTAATATATTTTATTGATTTTTTACAGAGAGGAAGAGAGAGGGATAGAGAGTTAGAAACATCGATCAGCTGCCTCTTGCACACCCCCTACTGGGGATGTGCCCGCAACCAAGGTACATGCCCTTGACCGGAATCGAACCTGGGACCTTTCAGTCCGCAGGCCGACGCTCTATCCACTGAGCCAAACCGGTTTCGGCTAGTGTTAGTCTTTTATAAACATATTTTTTTATTGATTTCAGAGAGGAAGGGAGAGAGAAAGAGATGGAAACATCAATGATGAGAATCATTGATTGGCTGCTTCCTGCGCACCCTACACTGGAATTTGCAACCTGGGCATGTGCCCTGACAGGGTTCGGGGAATCGAACCGTGACCTCCTGGTTCATAGGTCGATGCTCAATCACTGAGCCATAGAGAGAATGAGGTATGTTTTTTGGTTAATCTTCACCCAAGGATATTTTCCCATTGATTTTTAGGGAGAGTGGGAGGGGGAAAGACAGAGAGAAACATCAAATTAGGGAGGAACTTGCAACCAAGGTACACTGCCTTTGACTGAAATTGAACCTGGGACCCTTTGGTCCTCAGCCAATGCTCTATCCACTGAGCCAAACCAGGTAGGGTGATGGTGAGTTTTGTAATAAAGAACCAAGATTCTAGCATCATGGTCTATTATACATTTTTAAAAATATGTTCATAATACTTCTTAAGGGTTGAAATGTGTTTCCCCAAGATAGTCAAGTCCTACATGTACCCAGCTATATTTAATAAAGCTGCTCTACACTAGACCTCTATATTTACTTAAACTATTTTGTGTATCATTGCTAGATTTTAAACTATTCCTGGTTATTTTAAATATTAGTCAAAATATGAGATAGAAAAGATAATATGCTTTTCCATGTGCAGTCAACCAAAGCAGAGTAAAATGAGACCATTAACTTCTCTGCAATTTGTTTGCCAATAATTCAGCCTAAGATTGTCTATAAATGTTTGGGTATTAATAATCTACTAAAATTCTTCAGCTTTTCAGACATATTTTGCTATTAATTCAGGCATCCTCCACTGTGCAGCTGAACTTTAAATGAAGACAAAATGTTTGTTGAATAGTCATGTAGAAGAAATCTTCTTTCCCTTTGCCGTAATCATAAATTTGACTAAGCTTGCCTTCAGTGGCTCATCACAGGCAAAGCCTCATGTCACTACATGGGAAATTTATTAGTCAGGATAATCTGGATTCAGTTGTTAAACCAGCTAAAAATTTAACTATTCCTGGTCAAAAGTGGAAAACTATATTCCTAGTCAAAACTGATAAAGGAGGTACACAAGTTTTTGATCCAGGTAGTAATTACATGGTTGTGATCATTCATCAATCTGTGTGCCTTTCTGTTTGTAAAATACACTTCAATTAAAAATTTGACATGGTATTGCAAAATACTGAAAACCAGCACTGCAATCTCATTCAAAACTGTACAAAGTCTTCAGGTCACAGGTCCCTTCCCCTAATCTGTATGGTCCGTCACCCCTCCCATGGCATCAGATTTATTCTGTAGAGAAATTGAACAGAAGAGGCTCAGGACTCTTCAGATACTGGGAAAGCCCTTGGTGAGGTGGGCATAAATCTGCAAACAGGGATTCTGTGAAAGGGCACCTACTAAACTGGGGAATCTTAAGCCACCTTTTCATACTTGATTCCCAGAATTGATGGCATCTGGGCATATTCTTCCCCAGATACAGGAAGGTAACTCTCTGGAGAAACTGAACCTGAATCCAACCTACAGAAAAAGACAAAGTCTGAAATTACTAACGTGCTGCCTGATCATCTTAAATGGCTTCCCAATCACATTTGCAAATTCTTTCCCTCCTCAGCAATTCATTTGAACTTGGAAACTTCAAAGTTCATTTAAGGCTAATAGGCTCTTGACTAAGTATCTCCTCCTATTAGGATGTTTCCTTTTTATTTTTATTGATTTCAGAGAGGAAGGGAGAGGGAGATAGAAACATCCATGATGAGAATCATGGACCGGCTGCCTCCTGGACGCCCCCTACCGGGGATGGAGCTCACAATCTGGGCATGTGCCCTTGACAGAAAATCAAACTCGGGACCCTTCAGTCCGAAGGCTGACTCTATCTACTGAGCCAAACCGGCTAAGGCTGGTTTCCTCTTAACAACTATTTTGCTTCCTTTCAAAAAGAAGGGAGCCCTAGCTGGTTTGGCTCAGTGGATAGAGCAGCAACCTGCAGTCCAAAGGATCCCGGATTCAATTCCGGTCAAGGGCACATACCTCAGTTGCAGGCTCAATCCCTGGTCTGGGTTCATGCAGGAGGCAACCAATAGATGTATTTCTCTCACATGGATGTCTTTGTTTTTCCCTCTCTCTTATACTCTCCCTAAAATCAATATCCTTAGGTGAGGAATAAATAAATAAATAAATGAATGAATGAATGAATGAATGAATGGAAAAGGAACTTACCAGAAAAATAATTCTAAATTTCAAAATAACGATTCAGTAAGTTAGAATTATCAACTTTCGATTTGAGTTAGAATCTACATAAGGGAGATTAAATCTGCCCTAAAAAGTTTCTCTCTATTCTTCCATACATTTTCTAAGTACAGAAAAAAACTGCTTCAATACCCTCTACTGAAACAGGTAAATGGAATTTCCCACAACACACAGTCCGATAAATACATATTGAAACTAAAGAAAAGTTTAGCAAATAAAACACTTACAAAAAAATAAAATCATTCCTTTTATTGCAAAACAATAATTTAACGATCTCTGTGCTTTTCCTTATAATAATAAAATAAGAAGTGACAGCTGATGTTCAAAACTGGAAACCAGGTAATCAGACAAAAAAACAGACATTTATTTTAATAGCTCAAAGTGCAAATACAAGTCAGTTCACAAAGTTTCAAGATACAGCTTTAAGTGTAATAAAAACCTGATTTACAAAAATTAAAGGGTAAAGAGCAGAAATAAAGCTTCATTTTTTTAAAAAAAATTCAAGAAGCATGAAAACCTTTAGACAAAAATATTCCATATACATCAATTCAGAAATACCCTAATTTACAGAGGCCAGTAGTACATTGGAATCCCAAAGGCCTTCTAAAAGAAAGAAAATCACCTCAAACTGGTCAGCTCCAGAGAAGATTGGAAATTCTTGGTGCTGGCTAGTCCTAATTTTGCAGCCTCATTCAAATTGTATCAATTGATGTCATTCAACCTATGATATTTTGATCTTTAGGCAAACTCTAAAAAATGTCACAAGTTCAATATAAGGCCAACATCCACTATTAATAGTTTTTGAAGTGGTCTCTATATATTTAAAGGATTTAAAGAGCTATTTTCACTTCAGGCCTATGGTGTTACTGGGGAAAAGACACAGATTAATACTTCTTCTAAAACTTAAAACCTTTTGGTAAGGTTAACAACATGGCCTTTAAAACTTCCTTACTTATTCCTACACATACAGAACTGGAATGGAAAGTAGAAAAAGTTCCCACTAGGAAGTAAAGGTTGTTAATTTTTAAAATCACTCAGCGGCCAAGACACATGTTTATTTCTGCTCCCCAGAAGCAATGTTAGCTACTAGTTTTAATTCAGGAAGATCTATATCTTCAGGAAGATTTACATAAGTATTTATTCAGTCTTTTTCCCAATCTTCATCTTTTCAGTGTAGGCAACAAATTGAGTGTCTGTTCCAAAAATTCTGTCCCACCATGTGAATGTTGAAGCATAGTTTCCAATGAAGTTCATGTGGTGAAAGTCATGATGCCGAGAGCCAGCATAGAAAGGGATGAGGTTTAAAGGGTTGAGAGGAATATCATAACCACTGCAATAAAATTAATAAAGATTATGAAGCAATAATTGACACTTTCATTGATAGTCATATGTTTGTTAACTAATTCAAACAACATTCCACTTTACCTAGGTCACTTTATTTCTGACATGTTTACAAAAGACACAAACAACAGAAAATTGTGCAAATTCTAGAAAACACTAAGACATTTTTTAAAATGTAAAAGAAAATCTATGAAAATTATATGTTATCAGGAGATGAAAGAGAGGCATTATAGTAATGAATAGATTTTTCACAAATTCTTTTTCTTTTCTGTTTTAGAGGAGGAGCTTTCTTACCATAGCCTTTGGGGGAAAATTATATGAAATCAGTATCAAATCTATGCTTGATGGACCTGCGAATCACTATTACAACTTCTTTTACTTTAGTCAATGACTAGTTGGAATTAAATGTACCAGAATTAATGAAAATACGAGTGTGCTTTCTGTAGTTGGAGGGACACATGTGATTTTAAAAGAATATAATTTAGAGTATCCTCCTTTTTCCTAATATATATATGAAATCTGACAGACAGAATTATACCAGTCCAAATCACCCCAATCTCTCTCTTTAGAAGGCTGAGAGGGAATAAGAGAGAAAAGAACAATGAAACGAAAGAAAGAATGTAAGAGACATCACTCATAATTTATCTACAGAAGAATATTCTCTGCCTAGAATTAGAAGCATTGCTTTGCTAATTTAGTGGTTTAAAAATAATTCTTAGAATTTAATATTCTGCTTTCATGGGTATAGTAATAAGTCCCAGGTGAAAATGCAATGAATGTATAATTTTAAAATAATAAAAAATTAGAATATTAGGCATATTAAAAGGCATTAAATATAAATAACTTACCACAAAATATATTCCAATCGATAGAAAAAAGGTGAAATAATATTAAAAGCAGTGATTTCATCAGTGTTAGGCAGTGAGACTAGAAATATTCTTATTCAGTGAAGGCTAAATGATTCAATGTTTTTTTTCAAATAAGAGGCTTAGATTCATTACAGAAAAATAAAGTAATTGCTAATCCTGAATTATGGTATTTAACCAAATCTTTAAAAAAACCACACAAATAGTTTCAGTTGAACAGTGTTTCAGAAAGACCTAAGCAAGGTGTGAAACTCAAGAGTCATAAAAATGACTCATTTTACTACAGGAAAATTAAAACTAGAAAAGAATCATCGGAAGTAAAAATTCAAATGGCAGATGCAGAGAAATATTGAGAACATATATAGCCAATAAAGCTTACACAAACCAATAAGTTTTAAGACCTATAACAGAAAAATAGGAAAAGGACATAAAAAAGTAACTCAAAGAAGAAAAAATACTATTGGTTAATAAGCACACAAACTGATGCACAGCCTCATGGGTCCCTGGAGAAATACACACCGACATAGCACTCAAAGCTCTTTGCTCTCTTATTGACAAGCATGAAAAAGACTGTACTGCCCAGGTTTGGAAGGGTGTTGAGGGAGGAAAAGAATTCTTACATATTTCTGCTGGGAATGTAAACAGGGACCCTTTTAAAGAGCAGCTTTGGAGTACCCGTCAAAATTTCATTTCGTTTAACCAAAAGAACTTATTCTCCCTGTAAAAATGACCACAGCCATAGACAGGGATATAAAAAAAAATCTAACCAATCATTATGTTTCTTGTTTTCTTAAAAAAAAATAGCAATATTAACAAGATTAACTTCTATTAGCCTACTTAAATATAATCTTATGACCATGAAAATAAAGACATTTTATGATACCTCATGCCAGAACAGAAACTAGAGCTCACCTGTGGACATCAATAGTTTCCATCAAACGAACGGTCACCCATGCCCAGAGAAGAATTACATGATCACAAAAAAGCATGATTCCAATGAAAAACCCAGTTCCAAGAATTAGGGTTTCCAGGGGATGTGCATATTCAGCCTCCATTCCAAATGGAGCCTAAAATAAAGAACAATTCCTTAATGTATTGGGATGGTTAATGTTATACATCAGCTTGGCTATAGTGCCCAGTTGCTTGGGCAATCAATCTGGATGTTGCTGTGAAGGTATTTTTTAGATGTGGCTAACATTTAAATCACATTACCCTTCATCTAACCAGTTGAAGGCCTTAGAACAGTGGTTCTCAACCTTTCTAACGCCGCAACCCTTTAGTACAGTTCCTCATGTTGTGGTGACCCCCAACCATAAAATTATTTTTGTTGCTACTTCATAACTGTAATTTTGCTACTGTTAATGAATCGTAATGTAAATATCTGTGTTTTCTGATGGTCTTTCGCGACCCACAGGTTGAGAACCGCTGCTGTAGAGCCTAAGACCATCGGAAAATACATATACTTACATTACGATTCATAACAGTAGCAAAATTACAGTTATGAAGTAGCAACAAAAATAATTTTATGGTTGGGGGTCACCACAACATGAGGAACTGTACTAAAGGGTTGTGGCATTAGAAAGGTTAAGAACCACAGCCTTAGAAACAAAGACTTAAGGTTTCAGAGGAAGGAGTTCTAAAGACTGCAATACAGAAACTCTGCTTGAGTTCCTAGCCTGCCGCCCTGTGGAATTCAGATACAAGACTGGAACATCAACTCTACCTCTATTTCCAGCCTGTGGTCTCCCTGTAGATTTCAGACTTGCCAGCCCCACAATCTGAGTGTGTATGTATATTTCCTATTCTTTCTTTTTCTCTGGAGAACCCGTATACATATATTCTAATTTATTTATGAATATAGTTTTATAAATATATTGTTTCTATATATAAAATAGTATATCTAGCCATACATATGTAAATAATAACAATAATTCTCAATTTAAAAAAAAATTAGTTCCTACCAAATATCAAAAGGTCTAGTAGGGATGCCCTTAAAAATTTCTTAATGTCTTTGATGGTTTAAGATAAAAGCATTAAACATTGACTTCAACTCTAATTTTGGTTTATGCATTTGAATTTGTATCCAGAAAGGAATACTTTCCCTAGCTGGTTTGGCTCAGTGGATAGAGTGTCAATCTACGGACCAAAGGGTCCCGGGTTTGAATCCAGTCAAGGGCATGTGCCTCATTTGCAAGCTCCTCCCCGGCCCGGGCCCTGGTCATGGCTTGTGCGGGAGGCAACCAATCGGTGTGTTTCTCTCACACCGATGTTTCTCTCTGCCTCTCCCTCTCTCTAAAAATCAATGGAAAAATATCCTTGGGTAAGGATTAACAACAAAAAAAGACAGAAAAGGAATAGTTGATTTAGAATACTAATGTAGAACATAATAGAACCAGTTTGACAAATCTACGTCAAAAGCAGTTTTGATTAAAAAAAAAAAAAAGTCACTATTTTTAAGGCTCATAAATACAGAGAACAGACTGCTGGTTGCCAGAGGGGATGGAGGTTGGGGAACTGGGTGAAAAAGGTGAAGAGATTGAGGAGTGCAGATTGGTAGTTACAAAATAGTCATGGATATATAAAGTACAGCCTAAGAAATATAGTTAATAATATTATAATAATGATGTATGGTGCCAGGTAGGTACTAGAAATATCAAGGGGAACACTTTGTCAAGTATATGATTTTCTAACCCCATGCGCACACCATGACGTTTTGCCTCTAATAGAAAAAAGATTAAATATAATCCTAACATACCTGAAACTCATGATGAACTTTATGAATATACTTATATATTTTTTTGTGGTGTAAGAGCCTGTGTAGGAAATAGTGCCAGGTATCCTCAATCACTGCACAACCAAAGCATCTTGCCAAAAGCATATACCTATAAGATGAAAACACTATCATGAGTATGAAGTACAATCTAGACTTTGTATCACTGCTTGAGATATACATAAAACCAAATACCTACTTTACAGTTTGATCTAATTGGATATATTGATAAATAAATTCTCAAGTGTTTAGACACAAGGTAGCTATATTATACCACCCAGAAGAGTTGAACAGAACAGACTGGCCACTACATCAATTCTAACTCATTCAAAAAAAAAAACCCACACAAATCACAGGTATAAAATCAATCAAGAAACAAAATTCATACCCAGAGAATCAACGATAGGCTGCCTCCTGCATGCCTCCACTGGAGATCAAGCCCACAACCTGACCAGGAATTGAACCGTGACCTCCTGGTTCATGGGTCGACACTCAACCACTGAGCCACACCGGCCGGGCAACACTTTTTTATAAACCTCTCAAACTATTCTCAATGTTTTCATTCACTTTAGATTTAAAATGTAATTTTTTTCTTAGTATAAGCACCTTCAAATAAAGTATTGCACTAAAATACTAGTAGAGAAAGACCTAAAAATGGTAATATTCTAAGTTTCTACTACGATTTACTTTTCTCCATTTTATTTACTTCCAAAGTTTAGAACAAATGAACATTAAACAAATAAAGAAAAAAGATAAACATTAAGGATATTTTAATTGGACAGCAAACCGTGACTGAGCAAACAAATCAAATCTTTACATATTAAAGTATTGTTTATATCTACATACCATCTTGGCATTCTTTCCCACCCATAAGGAATGTTGAAATACTCTGTAAAATAGTAAGTTCCACAAATCAAAGGAAGCTGGATACAAAAGTGATTAAAGAGAAGTACTTTAAAGCATTTCCATTGGTTTTCCCATGTTTCTGGTTTATCCTATGGAGAAAAAGCACAAATATTTAGTGTTAGTCTGTTATCAGTAGGTTAGCCTGGTATCCAGAAGTAAATTCCTAATTTTTTCTCTAATGGTTAATGAGACCTTAATTCTGTTACTTAATTCTGTTTTGTGAATTCTATATTATAGTTACTATGTTACAGTAACTAAAGCCCAGGAATCACAACATCCTCCCCTCTAAATTCTTGACAACTACCATCACCAATTTAGGTGAAGAAGTTGTGAATAAACAAACTCTCGAATAACGAATGTAACATCTCAAACCTAAGAAGCATCACAGAATGAATAACTCTCCAGTCTTCCCTGCCCACAGATCATTCACTTCTCGTATCAGAAATGTCAGAGAAGAAATGTGTTATGCAAAGATTATGGTTGGGTCTTCCAACTATTGAAGCAATTGTATCAGCAGCATTGAAAGCCATTACTACACAGGCAAATTGATGCTTGCAGACATTTGGCAGTTTTCACTCCCCAAAATTAGTGCACTTTTATTTGTATACAATAACAGAATTATAAACTCTCTGAGCTGGAAGAACTTCAGAGATGTGTCCAGTGGTTTCCAATGGAGAGTAACTGTCCACAGAAGTTCTAAGATTAAAGTCAAAATGAGTGAGATCAATGTAGTAAAATGTTCACTTAAATCTCATCAGGATACCTACTCACCTAGCAACTCATTTTAAAAAACTAAATTTATTCAATTTAATGGGCTACACTTACAAAGGAAAATTGTTTTTGGTTTTATAAAAAGGTGATGCTAATAGTTACTACTTTGTTTTAAACGTCCTTACTTAAAAATTCAGAAAGGTGCTGATGGAATTTTTTTCAACTGACCCACAATATCTCAAGTATGGGAAATATTGTTCAGCAGAAGCCCAAAGAGGTCCACTACCTTGCCCAGAATGAGATAGGAACTGGGACTAACTAAAATCTAGGTCTCCAGTTCTGTTCTTGAAATTCTTTAAGAGTTATCTTCCTTGACCAAAAAAAAAGGAAAAGGAAAAGCATTAAATTGAGAAGCAATCCAGAAATCCAGAGTACTGGGTGGTCTCTAATCTCAGGGACACCACTAAGCAGTTATAAGTCAGTTTTATTAACAATAAAATGAGGAAATTAGATGAGATCATTTATAATTGTCTATTTCTGTTCTGAACATTATCACCCTACTCCTCCAAACTTTCAGTCTGTGATTGGGGACAAAATAAATGGGAGATTCCGGCTTGGGCCTGCAATGGCACTGTTTCCTATAGAAACTATGTTTAACAGACGTAATATCCTTACTAGAATCTGATACCTATGTAGTATAGAAATTAACACAAAAATTAATCAACTATAAAATCACTCACTATACTGTTTAAAGTATACACAAATTTCTTTAAAAGATAGTTAATCAAAAACTCACACGTAGTGGAATATCAGAGTTTACCATATAGTACTTTATATATAACTGCACCCTAATATGAAAATATATTAGGCCATAGACTTCAGGAAGAATATTTTTAGTATGTGTATACATATATATAGTAGTATCTATACTAATAAAATAATATGCTAATTAGACCGGGTGACCTATGGACGTCCTTCCAGACAAAGCCATGGTGGTGGGGCAAAGGCACAGGCGGTTAGGGGTGATCAGGCTGGGGGGGGGCAGTTGAGCAGGGCGAGCAGGGCGGCAGTTGGGGGGGCAAGCAGGCTGGCGGGGGCGTAGGCAATTGGGAGCAAGCTGGCCAGCAGGGGTGGGCATTTGGGGGCAATCAGGCAGGTGAGTGGTTAGGAGTCAGCGGTCCCGGATTGCAAGAAAGATGTCCGACTACTGGTTTAGGGTTGTACATCCCCCGAGGGGTTCCAGATTGGAGAGGGTGCAGGCTAGGCTGAGGCACACCCCCACTCCCCCCCTCCGTGCATGATTTTCATGCACCGGGCCACTAGAGTGTGTGTGTGTGTGTGTGTGTCTGTGAAGAAAATTCCTAGAGAATTATTAAAATGTGTGACTTTGTAAAAAGAAATAGATTCTACAAGGTATATTTTATTACTTGTTTATTCCTATAAAATTAATTCATAAATCTGTAAGTAACTTGCAGTGATTTTTTTTTAACTTGTTTTTAAATCCCGGCATATTGTGAGAACTTCTACTGATTTACCATTTCAATTTATTTTAGTATCAAAAAAGCTCAAAGCTTTTTGGTTATAAAACTTAAAGGAAGAAATGCTGAGGACAGACGTGAGGCCACACTACCCAGCCTTTTAATCTGTTTATAAATAACTACCAGTAATCAACTACTGTAGATGATTGCTTATCCTTTCTTTGGCCATATTTTACTTTCAAACCAATCATAAAACAATGACTGGAAAAGGTTTTCCTCTCTTTGAAAAGGTTAACACCTCTGACCAAAGACTCAACTATACAAGGATATAATGAATCAGCCATATGAACAAAGCAATGGGTGATACAGGGCGGCCTGAGTTAACACCCATGAGAACGAACTTAAGACATCCAAACTGAATCCTCCCTTTCAAGGCAGGACATTTTATAAAAAGCATTTTGGAACTTCTGTGTCCTCACTTTAGGGTAACAGTATACTCTCTCTTGGGCCACATTCCTTTTTATTCCTTCCCCCGTTTACTTTTGTTGTTCTGTCCTTTGGCTTGGAGTCCACAGGCACCTGACCCCTTGTACTTATCCCCAGAGAAGATTAATACCAGTATTGGCTTAAAGTGAGACTCACTGGGAGAGGCAATGAAACTGAGACTGTGAGAGACAGTGTGCATTGATTGCCAACCCACACAGATTCAGTGAGTGCAAATTTGTCTCTATAGATAAACACTCTCAACATATCTACTCTCTACCAAGGCTATGTGTGCCCTTAAAAATAGTTTGGCATGATATATATATATATTTTTTTTTTTTTTTGAGAGAGAAACAGTGACTTGTTCCACTTATTTATGCATTCATGTTGCTTCCTGTATGTGCTCTGACCTGAGATCAAACCCCCTTGGCATATCGGGACGATGCTCTAATCCAATTGAATTACCTGGCCAGGGCCTGGCATGACTTTTTAGAAAAGTAAACAGTAAGCATTAGAAACTATCATAGGTTCACCAAATACTGATAAATCCTTTCTTTAATAAGCTGGTCCAGATTCTTTCCTGGGAGCTATCAACTCATTAAGTACTTTTTAATTCTGATTACTTGTTGAAATAATAATAGTTTAGATTTACTGTGTTAAGTAAAATATTATTTTAAAATTAATTTTCCTATTTCTTTTCATGTATTATAATAGTAAATTTTAAATTTCATATGTGGCTTAATTATATTTCTATTGACAGACCTGATCTAGAGTCTCTCAAAATAAAGTTACAATTACTTTAAAAATATTCAACACTAATGATAATATTCCATTGCAAGTCCATCATACTCACCTTTTGAATTTTGTACTTTTTCATGTAAGGTATAAATTGAAACAAAAACCCAGGTAAACAGAACAAGAAATAAAGGGCCTCGTGAACTATCAGGGATCCCCATGTTGCTATCTGGAACTTTGTATAATTGTCCAACATATAGTTCCAAGCATTCTTAAATGGTTCTTGTAGAGGATTCTCAGGTAAAAGTGAATCTACATACTCCACAGCCAAGGATGCTGAACTAAAGATGCTGACACTTTCATTTGTTGCCATTTTTCAAATCTCTGCACACGGCCTTTTAATTCTGTAAATATAAATAAGTACACAAATAAATAAGCAAATTAAACAATTCTAAGAAAGTAGTTTTCAAAATACATCTTCAAATAATTTTAAAAATAACAATTAGTAGCACTAATTTCTCGGGTCCTAAACACGTAGTTAAAAAAAAAAAAAAGTTTACTGGATGTCATCACCACCTTCATTTGTAGATACTGCTTTAAAAGCCACATGTTAACTTTCCAGAGTAGGATCAAAGAGAACAACAGTGGATAACGAATTTCAAGCTATCCTTAAAGAGGCTTATCAGTGTGGTCCCCATGGAAAAACTTGTCATTTCAGTGGGGAGTTTAAAAGTGTCACTTAACACCAAAAGAACCTATAAAGAAAAAGCCTGCCAAATATGACTACACAACAATTATTTACTTCTGATTGAGGAAGAAAAAGATAACCTATAATAATAAAAGTGTAATATGCTAATTAGACCATACGACCTTCTGGATGAAGTCAGGGTTGGGAGGGAAGCCCAGGTCCTAGGTGGCGGAGGGAAGCCGGGGGAAGGAAGGCCTACTCTTGCACGATTTCGTGCATCGGGCCTCAAGTTATAAATAAAGTCAAAGATCAAATGACATATTCGAAAAATAACTCTACCACTTATGACAAAGGGCTATAAGGAAAAGTCAAAGGCCATTAAAACTGGTTCACAGAAGAGTAAATGCAAATGCTCACTAAAAAAACAAGCAGTTCAATTGGACTCAAATAAGGAAATGTACCCTAAAACAAAAATCTTTACGTTAAATAGGGCTCAGTACCCAGTACTGGTGAGGATGATAGTTTGAAGAAACAGGAATCATTACACATTGGTGATGGAGTGTGTGTGGGGGAAATCACAGTATCTATCACAATTCAAAATGAATACACCCTTTGACCCAGCAAGTTTCTCACTCAAGTGTACAAAGACTGGTGCACTAAGGCTGAAGGAAGTGCTGACTGTAATAGCAAAAACAAAGAGAAAAGTAACAAAATAAAAACAAGTCCACCAACAAGAAATAAGTTAATAAATTCTAAGTCCTTCCATAGAGCATTATACAGCCACTTAAAAGTAAGTTCTTTATGTTCTACATAGAAAGATATCTAAGAGTCAGTGTTAAGCCTTGGCCAAAGTGGCTCAGTTGGTTGAGCATCATCCCATGCACCAAAAGGCCACTGGTTTGATTCCCAGTCAGGGCACATGCCAAGTTGCAAGCTCCATCCCTGCCTGGTATGGGTGTATATGTGGGAGGCAGCTGATCGATGTTTCTCTCTCTCCCTAAAATCAATAAAAACTATTTTTTAAAAAAGATTAAGTATTAAGTGAAACAGCAAGTTGCACAATATATATAGCAAGATCCCCACTTATGTTTTTGTAAAAAAAAATATGTATTTTATCTATGTACTTTCATGTGTATATATGTACATACAGAGACATACACACACAAATATAGAAAATGAACGGAAGGATGCACAGGGAACAATTTAGAGTAGTGATCTTTAGGGAAAGGGATCAATAGGTATTAGGGGGTGTGTGTGTGCACACCCCTATTATGCACACACAATGAGGGGTTGCTATGAAGGAGAGGAAGGAAATTTTACTTATTTTATAACTTCTTACAGTTTTTTTCAGGAGCATGTTTACTTATAAAATAAATAAGCTTAATAAGTTACCAAATAAAAAAATAGGGAAACTTATGAAGAATATCACTCTTTTAAAAATGCTCACTGCTATTCCTGATTAATGAATAATGATGGACGGACCAATAAATATTTGACACCTCAGAAGCATTCTTATTAGTGTTTAAAATGCTTCCCACCCCAGTTTACCTCTTATCCTACTCCTCATAGAGGATATTGGGAAGCTTAGCCAACTTCCTCAGGTCTGACTTCACTTTGCATCCTTATTCTTTTGTCTGACTAATTCTCAAATGACTTATACCATGGAGACTATTGTGTTACACCCTGTGCGTGCCAAGCTCAAAATTTCTCTTAGGTCACTCACCCACTCCTCTAAGACTGACTAGGCTGTGTTAACTGACCTCATCAAGAACTCACCCATCACTCACTTTACCTTTTTCATCTTTTGTCTTTCCCTCTTCATAGAGTCTATCCCCCTTCAAGTTTAAAAACATATCCAAGTCTTCTTTCTTGAGGAAAGCTTTTCTAACTTCTATCACCTTTCCCCCAAGCCAATGTCCCATTTCTCTTTCTTTGAACCAACCAATCAACTTCTTTCTTAAAGAATTCAATAGCCTCTGACGGCTTAATTCTCACCCACACAACTTGCTCAACTACTTGTAATCTAGCTCCTAAATCATGTCAAAATCTCTTCAAAGATCTTCTATATTGCAAAATAAAATTCCAATCTTGTTTTCATGAGGTCACACTAGCTGTGTGACTTTGAGCAAGTTATGTAATTTCTCTGAGCCTGTTTTATCATCTGCAAAATATAAAGAATAGTAACTAGATAGAGGGAATCTTTTCCCAATGTCAAATCACCACAATGTACACTTAACATATCTTACAATTTTATCTGTCAATTACACCTCAAGAAAGCTGAAAAGGAAGGGAAAAGGAATAACAACAGTTCTTCCAATGAGTTCAAGAAAGAATGCATGTGAAACACTTAGCACAGGACCTGACACACAGTAATTCTAAGAAGCTACCAGTTATTGAGCATGTTCTATGTGCCAGGAACTGTATTCTAAGTGTGCTACATGTCCTCTATATATTAAAGACTTTAATCCTTACCACACTTTCATGAACTAGGTACTTTCATTATTCCCATTTTCTAAATGAAAAACTCAGGTTCAGAAAGATCATGCAACTTTCCCAAGTTACCAAAATGCTAAGTGGAGAAGCATATGCTCTCATCCATTAAGCTCTACTTTAATCATACATAATAATGCACACAATAAATATTATAGTAAGAGGAGAATTATTCCTACAGTTTACCCGTCTCCTGAAAGAGTATTCTATACAGGCTGTCTTCCTTTTCCCACGTCCCATTTACTCTCCAGCAACTACAGTCAGCTTTCTATTCTCATCATCACACTGAACTTACTCTTACTGAAGTCACTAAGGATCTTCTAGCTGCCACATCCAGCATACATTTCTTTGAGTTTATTTTATTTAACCAGTCTGGAAGATTTGGTACTTCTCTCCTTGAAATACTTTCCTTCCTTGGTTCTTGGAATTCCCAGGTATTCACTCCGACTGAATTTGTGCTACCAGCTGCAGCCACTGTGCTAGCGTCTGCTCTCACCTCTGACTTCACAAACATAAAATCTAGTGAGGAAATCAAGGAATTCACCAGACTATCATAAAAGTATGTGATGAGAACAATAAAGCGTTAGAAACACTGAGTGCTATGAGAACACGGAGGACCAGAAAGAGTTCCTAGAGAAAAACGATACTATCAAAACTGGACCTGGAGCATGATGGGAGGAGACCAGATTAAAAGAGAGTGAAATGGGGTGAAGTGGGAGGGAATAAGAGGATGCTTAGGTTAGAGGGAACTTCCAAAGACTAAACCAGGACATGAGCAAGAAGACAGCACTTTCTGGTTTGGTATGTTTGTGGTATAGCTTTTAAGAAAGGAAGACTTGAGCGTTGAGGCTGGAAAGCTTCCAATGATGCTTTCCTTACTCCTTTTTTTCTAGTATTCTTAACTATTTCCTGTTTTTAAAATCTCCTAATATCCAAAAATCTCTATTTCCAGCCCTCTCCCCTAAACTCCAGGTTCTACTTATCCAGGCCAGCTCCAAGGAGGCAGTCCAGAGGCACACAGAACTCAACACATCCCCAAGTTCGGCAGCTGCGCCTCAGAGCCCGGTCCAGATCCTCCCTAATTCTGTGAACTGCACCTTCACCTGGTGAGTCATCGCCGACAGAGTGCTCCGCGTCTTTCCCATCACTGCTAACTAGGGTAAAAGTCTTCTAACTCTCCCACTCAACACAGGGACACCTGCTTCAACTGACATTCCGGAGCGTGCCCTCCATCCACAAGAGGGGAAAACGGGCAAACTGCTGTCAACCGAACAAAAGCAAAATATAGGAAGGAAATAAAGAGGAGAGGGGAAGGGAAATCGTGGATTTCCTTTTGCTTTTTTTCTCTCCTCCTTGGACAACCGGATGGACTGTAAACCTGCTCTGAGCAGACTGACCAGGTCCTCAGAAAAAAACAAAAAATAAATAAATTTAGTTCCTTGTGGACTCTTTGAGAAACCTCGAAGTTTCTCTTGACCACCGTCAGCTAATGTCGTACCCTTTACCTCCGTAGGTAAACCCAGATTGCACCGGGTCCCCCATCTGGACTTGCCCTGCCTCCGGCTGGCCCTTCCGAACCCGACTTCTAGGGCACATGCCGGGGTCTATGGACACCGGAGAGTCAACCCTCGCACAACACTTCAAGTTCAAACAAGTGCCTGCCCTAGGAATGAAAGACCGAGGCCTTCAGCGGTGCACACCAAACAAAACGGCCCCGCCAGGCCTGTCCACTCTTCATGTCTCCTCCTCCCCAGCCTACACTTACAACTTCCACGACATCTGACTTCTCATGGCTCCTGTTGCTTCATTCCTCCCTGCCCACGGGAACAGCAGCCCTTTGCCCGCGGCGGCCGCGTTCCCACTCCTACCCACCCGCCAGTAACCTCCGCTCAGACGCCCTTCCCGGCCCCACTACCCCCATCGCACCGACACCCAGATCTCATCTCCCCTGCAATGCTTCCGTCTTGTAAAGCTTTCACCCTGTGCGGTAACTACCGTCCACCTCCAGTCTCCGGGGGACCGTACACTCTGAAAGGGCGAGAAACAAGCCTCAGCGCAGATCCATCACCATCTTTCCTCCGGCCCTGAGCGCGCACCCACGCCCGACCTCGCTCCCCTCAACCCCGCAGCGTTCAGGGCCGGATCCCCGACAATCCCCCCTTCCTCACCTCCGAGCCTCTCTTCCGGTTCCCTCTCCAGGATGCTCGCCCGGAGACTGCCGCTCACCGTATTCAACCTGGTGCTGGGGCCCAGGCAGGAACCCGCCTCCCCGGGTGAGGGAGTGTGGAGCGGCTCTTGCTGTGGTTATTGGCTTGCGAGGGCTCCCGTCCCGCCTTCTCCGTGCTGTGATTGGTCGGTATGGTTGCCGGCATCGTGCGACTCGCGCAAGCGAATCACTGGCGGTCCCAGCCATTGGCTCCCCGGATGGAGTGAGGATAGTAAGACCCACACGCCCAGCCAGTGATTGGCGCCGCAGCGCGCCTGGAGGCGGGGCAGAACCAGAGGGGACGGCCCTGACACCGCTACGTGCGGGCCGGGAGGAGTCGTCGCCATAGCAACTCGGGATTCCTCCAGCACTTTAGCGGGTGCGGGCACCGTTCCCGGGGAGGCAGGTTTATTAGCATATCACTCTGTAAGATTATGCTATCCTTTTACCTAATAAAATAAGCCTCCTAACTCATCATCAATTTAGATGATAAATACTTGGGTGCTCATGCTATTAGTTTTATAAGGAGAAAATAAACCTGTTTTAAAAGCAAAAAAATATATATATACATATATGTGTGTGTGTGTGTGTGTGTGTACACACACACACACACACACACACACACATATATGTATATATATATTTTTTTGCTTTTCCACACACACACACACACACACATATATGTATATATATATTTTTTTGCTTTTAAAACAGGTTTATTTTCTCCTTATAAAACTAATAGCATATATATATACATATATATATATATATATATATATATATATATATATATATATATATATATATAACCTCAAATAATTACATTAAATGACCTATTGAATTTGGTTTTTTTAACCCTCACCACAGGGCATTTTTGCCATTGATTTTCAGGTAGAGTGGAGGGGGAGGTGGGAGACACACACCCATGGATTGGTTGCCTGCCGAAGCACCCCAACCTGGGCTGGGGATCGAACTCACAGCCAAGGTATGTGCCCTTGAATCCAATCACAACCCTTTGATCCGCAGGCCAACACTCTAACCACTGGGAAAACTGGCCAGGCCAGTATTTTCCAAGTGCTGCTGAAATTTGTATGTGAAAAATGAAGATTTGAGTCTTGGCATACTTGATATTGGAGTGTTAATTTCTGAAGCAGTTGATCAACAGGTTACTTCTTGTGGTCTCGGGTCATTGGCAGAGGGGAGGGTTTTTGCATTGTCATCTTTTGTACCAGGATCTAGATCAGACTGTTTAGGTGTGGTTCACGGTGAGTGGAGCTTTGGAAACAGTTGTATTTAATCCCTTTGGGGGTTAGACTATGCTCTGGGAAGTGCCCGTCCCTTCCTACTCCAAACATCTCTCCAATGGCCAGACAGTATGTTTATGTTGCCCCAAATTCAACATAGGAATTTGAGGAAGACATAATCCCCAAAGTAATGGTATGAGGCACGGGAGCCTTTTGGAGGTGATTAGGTCAGGGGGGACTAAGAGTCCTTATGAATGGGATCAGTGCTCTGATGAAATTGACCACAGAAATTCCCATAGGTGCGAAGACACAGCAAAAAGACAGTCCGTGAACCAGGAAGTGGGTTCTCACTAGACACTGAATCTGCTGGTGCCTTGATCCTGAAATTCTCAGCTTCCAGAATTGTGAGAAATGCAATTTTTGTTGTTATATAAAATGAATAAAAAAATATTGTTCTATGTTTAAATGTGAATACTCTATATTAAATAGGTATTATATCACAGTTATAAATCTTTCCTCCCAAGTGTTCTAGCAACAAGCTCATGCTAACCTTTTAAATTCCTCTCCTGAGGAATAGCCACCATATCCCATCACTTCCCGGCCTTCTCGCTTTCTTCTCTGCCCCTCTTGTGTCCAGCACCTCACCTGTCCACCCCGCTCCCCAACTCCCGTTTCCTTAATTCCTTTTATTTTATATCAAAATTAGTTTCTTTAGAGTATATATTTTTTTCTTTGATTTTTTTTTGGTTCAATGCTATTTGTGTTATCTTTACCTTGTGTCCTGCCCATTTGAGGGACAGAGGAATATAAAAACTTAAAATATCACCAGTCCTTGGGAGACTTCTCCTTGATAGTTGAGGTAACTTTTTCTTGGAGAACAATTTTCAGTGACTTCAGTTATTGATTTAACAGACTCGCCTAAGACGTTACTTTGGCAACAAATAAAAAGTATTGATTTGTGAAGTTAGAAAATGCAAATTTTACAAAAGAACAGAGAAACTGAGCAGGCAACTTTCTTAAAATCAAACTAAATAGATAAAAATTAAGGACAATGTAAAACAAATAATATACAAACTTTTATTCAAAGGTAATTCCAGAAAGACATGTTTTGGTCATTTTTAAAGTGAGATTAATTGAAGACCTCAGAAAAATTTTATCTGATCAGCACACATGGCTACTCACAGAAAGTTCTCTCTTCTGGTAATAGCTGCTAAATTTATACACATGGAAAAAATTCTTAAGACCATGCAAATTCAATTGAATTCCATACATTCATTATATTCATCAAAAACCTGCAGTAATGATCATGCCAAAGTGTTACTTTAAGAAAAAAATTAAAAATACACACCGAAAACATGACCAAGATTAAACCAAAGGAAGGAAATAATAAATAAGCATAATTTACATTTTATTTTTAAAAAGTTTGGCATCACACATATTCAAGTGTGTTACACCATGTTCATTCCTCAGAAGTGGCATTTTAAAGTGTTAAGCATTGTTAAATATCAAAAAATACAACTCTGTTTTACAATGTAGTACTGGCATAATTCAAAGTACTGTGCCAATTATAAATAGTATAATCAAGTTTCAAACATCTTTTCAAACATATTTAAAGGAAAGCATATACACACACAGTTATATGCACACCATTTATTATACTCATGTAATCAAAGAATTTTATAAAAGCAAACAGTTTTATCCCTCAACTAGTTTGTATACTTACATAGAATTTAATACCTGTCCAAAGATTTTCAGTTCCTGTGTATACAGATTTTTAGGAGAAGGAATAAAGAAAAAATTAATTTTACAACACATATTCTTTTGTCCTCCTTCACAAAATAATCCATAGTCGTTCAAGGTTGATAATTAGTCTTTATGAAAGCAACTGTTGTCTAAAGACTGAAGAGTAAGTACTGCAGTCCAGATTTTTTATTAAAATTCAGTCAGCTGCTGCTCATTGCAGAAAAAGCCTACACGGTGCTTCTACCAAAAATAATCTTCAGAATCTGAGGCCTCTAAAGGCAGCCGATCTTATTTTCTGCGGAGACTTAAAGTGCAGCTACAAGTGGAGAAGTGCTGGATTCTCAAGTCACTTCAGAAATACTTGTTGAAGTCTGTTTCTCATGTATAAATATGCCAGAAATGTCCTTCGGGCTCATAACGGTTTATCAATAACTGTGACCCCTAAGCAAAGAAATGAAGAAATAAAACAGAAGTTACAGGCAGCATTCTGTATATCTGAGAAAATACTGAATTCTTTATTACTCAAGCAACAGGGTCTGAACAAATCATGCTGTATCAAAAGTACTATCATTTTAATTTAAATTGCAGTGAAATCTGTTTAGTTATAGACCAAAACGTCAGACTATTTAATCCAGATTACTCTTTTGCTCTTTGTAGTTACAAAGAAGGAAAAATAAATTTACTCAGGAGATACTAAAATCCACCTAACACCCAAAGGGCACAAAGAAACTTTCAGGGGTGATTAATACTTATTTTCATTATTTTGACTATGGTATTGGTTTCATGGGTATATACATATGTCAAAACTAATAAAACTGTATGCTTAAATATATGCTGTTTTTCCTATGTCAATTAGATATCAATGAAACTTAAAAAATTTTTCCTAATTTTCAGTCATGTTCTGGAATCCTATTATATATAGTTCTATTAGATGTTGTTTGGATGATACATAAACAATAGTGATGGTTAATTAGTATAAACTTCTTTTTTCTCCAACACTGGATCAATATTAGCATGTTCTAGAATCATTCTAATATTTAAAGTGATATAAATTCCTGTCATCAGAGTAATTAATATGAAACATACAGTTTTGGAGGCTCATCATTATATTTAATAAAGAGAATTACCATTTCTCTTACTAAGAGCATGGACAAAAATTATATTTTATAATTCAACCAGTGCTATTCTAAGTAAGAAAAATTATTTCACTATAATACTATCACACATGCCCTGCCAGGGGGATGTTGTAGGGGTCAAATTTCTTGTGTATCTGAGTAACGAAAGCCTCGCTACAGAGTGAATTCCACTCCACTGCACACAGATATTAGCCATGTTAAGTTTTAGTATATGATCCTGCAATGGAAAGACTTATAATTTTAAATACAAAGGATTGTAGAATGATAAAAGAATACCACTGCTTTATTTCAGAAAATACACATCCAATATTGTTTTAAGAACAAGAAATAAAATATACTTTGAGAAAAGACTTTCTTCTTATAACATTAAAAATTTTTAATGTGAAAATCATAATGGTGTTAATTTTCTATGTTGTAATAGAAGACTGTAAGAAAAGTAGACAATTATTACCTGCATAACTTCTCCCTGTGCTCATACAAGATGACACAACTGTCCATTTATCAGTTGTTGGGTTATAATATTCTACTGATGCCAAGTTACAGGAGCCATCATCCCCTCCAACTACATATAACAGACCATTGACAGCACAAACGCCTTTAAAAAAATTGGAGAAAAAAGCAATTATTTTAAAAATTTAGATGAATATGAATATCCCTGCACATTTGGTGAGGTGATCTAGAAACACTTCCTTAAAGGAGGCAAGAAAAGAAAATGGTGAAGAGAGAAGGAATTGTTTTTATATGGGAGAGTCTAATACCACTTCTAAGCTCCTATTGTGTCATTTATGCAGTAGCTGCTTTATTTTTTATATTTTTAAATTCAGATTTGCTGTTTCTTTTGTCTCTTTTGTTTTTGTGTTTGCTTTTTTAATTTTTATTGATTTCAGATAGGAAGGGAAAGAGAGAGAGAGAAACATCAATGATGAGAATCATTGGTTGGCTGCCTCTTGCACGCCTCCTACTGGGGATCAAGCCCGAAACCCAGGCACATGCCCTTGACCAGGATCAAACCTGGGACCCTTCAGTCCGCAGGTCGATGGTCTATCCACTGAGCCAAACCGGCGAGGGCTAGCTGCTTTATTTTTGCATACTTTATTTAATCTTCACAATAATCTTACTTATAGGTTAGAAACAATGTTAATCCACACTTTATTATTAAAAATAAAAAAATTAGGGTCAAATAAGTTTGGTAACTCAAAGTCAACTTGTTAAGGAAACCTAAGGAAAAACTATAGAGGGTATCTCAAAAAACATGTATACACACTTTAATAGCTGATGGCTCAATTGATATTTTTTTCTTTTCATCTAGACTAAGCTTTGAACAAAGGAAACTCATCCTAAAATGCTACAGGAAGTTTGAAAATGCAGTTTAAGTACTAACACTGCCTTTATAATTGTGTAGACATTTTTTGGGGACAGAGGGTATATACACACTTTAACATCTGATAACTCAATTTTTACTCCTTTTCATGTTTAACCGATTTGAAATAATGGGAGAAGCCAGACTAAGCTTTGAACAAATAAAATTTATCCACTAGACTTTTTTATGGGGATACATAAAAGATAAAGTTTATGGTACAAAACCAGCAATAGTTGATTAATTTGAGGGCATACAAATACCGAAAAAAACGATTCTTGATGTTTGCTATTCCATTGCTTCGTATTATCAGCAGTGCCTGGACCAGAATGGTCATCAGTTTGAAAATAGGAGTTGACAAAAATATTATTCACTTCTGTGGATTCTTTCAAATTTTGAAAATGAACTGTATGTTAAAAAACACTGACTTTATAATCATTCAAAGTGTTTATACATTTTTTTTGGATATCCTATGTTTTAGTAGGAGATAAAAATGATTCTAAATTTTAATTACTATACTCACTGGTTATTCTTTCAAAAAGTGAGAGCAATTATTATTTATTTCATTATTATTAGATAACTCATGGGTTATTTTTTTGCAAGAATTTAAAACATTTAAAAAAGTATAAAGAAAAAAAGATCACCTGTAATCCTATACTGCTTAGAATAATGACCATGAAATTGTGATCTCTACTCTTACCAACTGTTTTCTATGCATAAATACTCAGACACTTGTATTAAACCCCAAAGTAGCTCATAATACACATGCTATTTTATTATTCACCCATTTCCTCCAAATAATATACCTTGGACATCTGCCCAAGTTAATAAATATAGATCTCCATAATTTTAAGTGACTGCTTAGTACTCCATGTATGATAATACCATAATTTTATTAATTGTCTTTGATGGACATCAAAAATATTTACTAATGGATATTAAGTTATTCTTAGGTTTTTTTTACTCTTATCAATGATGTAGCAATGAATAAGGATCTCTCTTGCATACTTTTTTTTCATCCTTGTGCAACTATTTTCTTAATATAAATTTTTACAAAAAAATTGCTGAGTTAAAAGATAAACACCTTTATTTCCATCCTATCTAATAAGAGTAATATGCAAATTGACCATACCTCCACTACACCCACAAGCCATACCCACCAGCCAATCAGGAGCAAGTATGCAAATTAACCCAACCAAGATGGCTATGGCCACGAGGGAGCAGGAGGCTTGGGTTTCCGGGGCAATGGAGAAAGCCAAGCTTCCCACACACCCTGGCCAGCTGTGGACTCTACTCAAGGCTACAAAGTTCAATTATAGAAGATAAATAAATCCCAACAAAAATGGCTGCGGCCACTGAGCAAGCTGGAGGCTTGCGTTTCCCCGGCGATGGAGGAAGCCAAACTTTCCGCCCACCCTGGCCTGCCCTAGCCTCTGTTCAAGGCTACAAAGTTTCAATTATAGAAGATAGATAAATCCCAGATACCAGGGCCTCTGCTTGGGTCACCGGGGGGGGTGGGGGTGGGGAGAGGGGGCATGGCCGGCCTGCAAACCACCACAGGCCCCTCGCCCAGGCCACCCCACACCCCAAGGGAGTCCCCACCCTGATCCGGGACACCCTTCAGGGCAAACCAGCCGGCCCCCACTCATGCACCAGGCCGCTATCCTATCTAATAAAAGAGTAATATGCAAATTGACCATCACTCCAACACACAAGATGGCTGCCCCAATGTGGACACAAGATGGCCATCACAAGATGGCCAGCAGGAGAGGGACCAGGTCTACAAGGGAGGGCAGTTATGGGGGATCAGGCCAGCAGGGGAGGGCAGTTGGGAGGGGCCAGGCCTACAAGGAAGGGCAGTTGTGGGTGATCAAGCCTGCAGGGGAGGGCAGTTAGGGGTGACCAGGCCAGCAGAGGAGGGAAGTTTGGGGTGACTGGGCCTGCAGGGAAGGGCAGTTGGGGGGAACCCAGGCCTTCAGGGGAGAGCAGTTGGGAGGGACCAGGCCTGCAGGGGAGGGCAGTTAGGGGTGACCAGGCCTGCAGGGGAGGGCAGTTAGGGGTGACCAGGCCTGCAGGGGAGGGCAGTTAGGGGTGACCAGACCTGCAGGGGAGGGCAGTTAGGGGTGACCAGGCCTGCATTGGAGGGCAGTTAGGGGTGACCAGGCCTGCAGGGGAGGGCAGTTAGGGGCAAACAGGCTGGCAGGGGAGCAGTTAGGCATCAATCAGGCTGGTAGGGGAGTGGTTAGGGGGTGATCAGGCTGGCAGGCAGAAGTGGTTAGGTGCAATCAGGAAGGAAGGCAGGCAGGCGAGTGGTTGGGAGCCAGCAGTCCTGGATTGTGAGAAGGATGTCTGACTGCCCGTTTAGGCCCAATCCTATTGAGAGGGCCTAAACGGGCAGTCGGTCATCCCTCGAGGGGTCCCAGATTGGAGAGGGTGCAGGCTGGGCTGAGGGACACATCTCCCCACCCCCTGTGCACAAATTTCGTGCACCGGGCCTCTAGTATTTTTATAAAGTGTATTTAATAATTCTAAACAAGATTCAGAGCCATTACGAACTAGTACTAAAGGGCATCAAAAAATCTAGAAGAATGCTCACACACTGGTCTTTGTAGTTCCATAGATAGTTTTACTGGTATAATTAATAGATGTTTACAGATTTTTATATTAACAAAATAATGAGCCAACTCTACTTGTATATACAGCATTCAGAAGTGCAAATGGAGTGAATCTTCTGTACTAATACTAAATTGTGTTACTATACTAGTCTCTTGACAGGAAGTAAATTCATTCCATTTTAAAGTAGTTCAAATATTTGAAAGGCCAGAGCAGGGCAATGATTGTTCTACATAGTATGTCCTTATTCTTCTGGCTAGCAGAAATGAGCTTATTTTTATTTGAAAATACAACATGAGTAGAGGAAAATAATAAGATTATTCCAATCTTCAGGAAAATAATAATGAAAGTTCAAATTGCAGTATATGTCCTAATCTAGGAAAGGCATGTGCACATATTACTTTGATTTTTCTAACTTAATACCTATATACTGGGGTCAAGCACTCATTCTACCTATGGCCCAGATCTGTGGGTCTTACCATGATTCTGGATAATCTATAGCTGAGAGGTTTCTAGGACATTACCAAATACAAATGATCGAATGAGGCGCAAGTTCATTGTTGTAGACAGTCCTTGCAGTCCCATTTACTAATATTTAGTTCCCCATAGTAATCACATTTAAATTGAGAAATTAAGAAGAGCATTTTGGAGGGTGTGGAGCATGCATCTTACAACATCATCCAATGGTATATAGTGAGTTTGAGATTCGTCAGGAACATATTTTGGATTATGGGAAATGGCATGAAGATAATGGCATTTTAAACAAGAAAAGCATTTCCCAAAAGACTGGCTTTCCTGAATCTATTTCCATTTCCCTTCCATGGATTTTCTTTTCAAGGAGTTAGTTTCCTAATCTGGAAGACCCCAGTTTTCTTAAAATTATTTGTTGTTGTTTTAGCTTTTCCACTTCATAGAAATCCTGAACCGTATTAGATTAGGGTTAGCTTCTTTGGGCTTCCCTCCAGATTCAGATAAACACTAGCTTTTTAATCCGGTATGAATATTTACTCAACTGGACTAAATTTCCTAAGAACTGGGTTTTGTAGTACGTGATACATGGTAGGCACTCCAAAATGTTTGGGTGAGAAAGAGTGAATCAATGTCAAATAAAGAGGGCTCTTCTTCTAATAGAGTCTCTACATTCATCACCAAAAATAGCCACTAGGACAAACTGTAAGTTAACTGACGTGTCACAACCACCTGCTACGTTCCAGACCCTATACTAAGCATTTAGTATATAGGATTATTACATAAAATTCTGCTTTTAAAGACCTAGTCCATTAGAAAACCCAGATCAACAAAAGAAAAATGGAAACACACAGGGATACTATACAACTGTAAATATAATTCATATATATTTTACAATTGTGAACTAGACAGATACCTGCATTTCTTCTGCACATGTTCATATCTGCAACCTGTCTCCATGCATTGGTGGTGGGATCATATACCTCAACACTTTTTCGCACTAAAGGGCCATCATGACCCCCTACAGCATACAATAAGTTGTTTAACACACCAACACCTATAAAACACAAAGAACCAAACTATAGAATAAAAGGAGCAATAAATTTATAGCATATTAGGGTTTATTCAAATGATTTATAACTAAAAATTTTGAAATTATTATTCATAGTAAAAGTAAGTGGATATTTTTTAAAGTGGATATTAAAAGTATACAACCTAAAAAAGGGAAATAAATAAAAATGGACAAATGAGTATCACAATAAGAACTATTATTCTAAAAAGAGAGGCCATTAATCATTTTGAAAACAACTTTCATGATAAATGCAAAACAGTACTGTTGAGAGAGACTGTTCCCTGAGGTGACTGATGTTGGTGACCCTCTAGTCAGAAGATTACTTCTCATAAATTCCTTCAGGACTGCTGACCCCTCCCCAACACCCCAAATGTGCTGCCTCTTGGAACATGTCTGTAACCCAGCCCAGGCAAACATGTAAGGGGTAGGGGTAGGTCATGCCCCAGTAACCCTATCCATCCTACCCTGTCCTATATAACCCCTTAGTGCCTGCCATGTGGCAGGGAAGGTATCCATGTCCTCTTGCTGCAGCCCAAGACACACCTTGTATGTAACCCCCCTTAATAAACGCGTAGTGCTGGATTATCAACCTCTTTCTTTGGTCTCTCAACCCTGGGAAATTTTACATAACAAGTATTAAAGCACAAAATTTGTAAGAAATGGATATGAAGAGACTTGATGATGAAACAAGTTCTTCATGAGCACTAAAAACAAAAAACTAAAAGAAATGCCAAACAATGTAAATAATTAACTGAAACAGAGAAGAAGCCTTTAAGTAGCACTTGGAAATTTTACAAAGTGAAATTTAAGTGCAGCTACCTACTACTACCTGTGTAATTCAAAGGATACTTTAACAATGTTATTAGAATCAGTATATATTTTCTGAAAACATAAAAATATGTCAGTGAATCATTGCACTTGTTTAATTCTTTTCCATCATTTTCTACTTCAATTGCTAAATGAGGTTCCTATTCACCTGCTCCGCTCCGCCTGGTACTCATTTCTGCTATATAGGCCCACTCATTGGTCGTAGCATTATAGCATTCGACGGTGCTGAGACACTGACGGGAAGCTCCGTCATAACCCCCTACGGCATACAGCAAACCTAAACATGGGATCACAAAGAAAGCCATATTCATACAGAGCTTTTTTTTCAAGTCAGAAGGTAATATATTTCCCTCCATGGTAGCAGAGTTTCCCTTTAAAGTGTTACTGATTTGCCTAATGGTGATATGTAGAGTTACCAAATCATATTATGAAGATCTGAAGAGTATATATTATTGTATTAATGTAACATTTTCATCAGTAATCTGACAGACAGAACAGAAAGTACACTCATTATGTCTTTGGGTAACACTATTTGGTAAGTAAACAATACCCTGGCAAAAAATTAAATATCAAAGTTATCTTAGTAAATTAAAAAAAAAAAGTTAAACCAAGAGTTAGTAACAGTGTAAAATAAAATATTATTTGGCAACAAAAAGAAATGAGGTACCAGTAAATGCTACAGCACAAATGAACCCTGAAAACTGTCTAAGTCAGAGAAGCCAGTCACAAAGGACCAAATCCTGTGAAATGTCCAGAAATGGGAAATTTATACAGAGACAGAAAGTAGAGCAGTGGCTGCTGACAGCTAGAGAGGATGGAGGTGACAGTTAAGGGGAGTAGGGATGCTTTTGAGGGTAATAAAAATGTTCTAAAATGAATTGTGATGGATACATGCTGAACTGTACACTGTAAATGGATGAATTGTATAATAAAGCTGCTAAAGAAAAATAAGGTAGTGCAAAGAATTATATCCATAGTGGGGAGGGCATGGCCACCCAAAAATTTACCCAAGCTGGGGAGAGGGGAGACGCAGAATTCACACCAAAAAAATACTTACAGCCTTTCTTAAACTCTGCTGGGAGACAAAGTACAATAAAAATAAATAATTGTGGCAATCCATCCCTTAAACGTTAAACAGACCTTCTCTAGATATAGAATTTTGCATATGTGCCATCTGATTTGTTCTCCCAAATAACTGCATTAATATCAGTTAACAGTTTTATATAGGTTACATATGCAAAGAGACAGAGAAGGGAGGAAAGAAGAAGAGGGAGACTGACAGAGGGTGTGAGGGTGTAAGAGCGGCTAGAGTGGGCATGGGAGGGCCATATGTAGGTTATATAGACAAGCTAACATTTTTTTAAAAGGATAATTAAAATTTTACAATACTACGTTCCCTTTTAAATGACCACTTGCTTGCCCATTCAGAGACTGGTGTTTAGATTACTGGAAGAACCGAACCGCTCCTAACAACCAAGAAGCCACATGTACCTGAAAACGCTCCCCTGCAGAAGCGTCTGCACCTACCTCCAACAACGCCGACGCCAACACTGCTCCTCCTCGTGTTCATGGGAGCCACGTGAAACCACTCGTTAGACTTTATGTTATACGCTTCCACCGATGATAAGCCTGTAATGAAACACAGTGCTCTTCCTTCCCTCCTCTAGAAAAAATGTAAGGTGGTTGTTCTTTTATACACATGTTGTTAGGAAACAATAGTTCAGGTATGTGAAACTGGGTTAAAATTAAAAGAGAAAAATGATGAATGTCAACATATCGATTAAGTGATAAATAGGAATGACTTCTTTTCCAGAGGGCTCCTACCCAAACTAGTAACATTTATTAGCTTTTTAAACTTAGTGAGATGACTGATACTAATGCATAGAAGGAAATTTTACATACTTAGCACTCTTATATCACTTAAAGCAGTGATGGTCAACCTTTTGAGCTTGGTGTGTCAAACTTCGCCAAAAAACTGAGCATAACTCGGGTAGTGTGTCACTTTGAGGAAAAAACTAACTCCAAGACTCTAGTCGCAAATGTTTCATCCGCAGGAGCAGCAAATGTTTCATCCTCAGCATGCGGCCGCCTCAGCGGCCGCGTGTCATCAGAAATGGCTACGCGTGTCAGTGCTGACACGCGTGTCATAGGTTCGCCATCACTGACTTAAAGAAATTCTTGATGGAATTTTTAAACTTACCTTTATAATACCTGTTAAAATGCTCAGATATCTCATAATTGTGCCATGATTCGCTCTGTAAATGTGATCACTATATTAATTCTAACAGCAATGTGAAAAAAATGCAAAGGAAATCACCTGTACTCCCATCAAAGCCTCCCACGGCATATAACAATCCATTTAATACAGCAGCCCCCAAAGTGCTTCTCCGGTCTCGCATGTTAGCAACACTGGTCCACTGATCTTTCACGGGGTCGTAGGAATCCACAGTGCGGACTCGTAAGGAACCATTAAAGCCACCGACAGCAAAAACCAGCCCAGCCATGTAGACCATGCCTGCAAAAGAAACACAGCAGTTAACGATGACTGTGTGACCACACTACCACCACTACCTAAAGACTGCTTTCAATATGTCTACAGCTGTTATTAGAATAAGTTATTCTTAAGAGAATCCTGACTGAATAAATAAGGTCCTAAGAAATGCTATTCACTCGCAAGACTACATAATGAATAAATGGTCCTCCTTTCTAAGATTATTAAAATGCAATAGGCCTGGCAGATTGAGCATGGACCTATGAATTAGGAGGCCAGGTTTCAACTCCCGGTCGGAGCACATGCCAGGGTTGCAGGCTCGATCCCCAGTAGGGGCTGTGCAGGAGGCAGTCAATCAATGATTCTCATCATTGATGTTTTTCTCCCTCTCCCTTCCTCTCTGAAATCAGTAAAAATGTATTTTTTTTAAATGCTGAGGTCTAGGCTTCTTCAAAGACTTATTTACAGACTTAAAAATTGAGCCAACTCCTCTAACCTGTGTACTTATCCCATCGCTTTCAATTTTGAATCTTCTACTCTATATGTCTGTACTTAATTTGCAGAACGTGCTCCCAGTTTGTCCTGTAGTGGGCTAAATCAGGAGTCAGTAAATTACATCCTGCAGGCTATTTTTATAGAACCGGGGAGCTAAGAATGATTTCACATATTTAAATGGTTGAAAAACAATTTTTAAAAAAGAATGTTCTATGACACATAAAAAAATTATATGAAATTGAAGTTTCAGCATCCATAAATAAAGCTTTATTGGAACACAGCCATACCCATTCATTTATATAGTGTCTATGGCTGTTTTCACACTACATGGACATTTTAGTAATTGTAGCAGAGACCATATAACCCACAAACTCTCTGATTCTGTAAGAAAAAGTGTGCTGATTCCTGGGGCTAATGAGATGTTAGGTGATCTCTGGACAGAAAAACCACATTGCTAAAGTTTTCAACCACCTTTCCACTTCCTGAGCTTTTTCTTCTGTTGTCCTTATCTGAGAAGCACCTCTCACTTAGTGATCTTCAAGTTCAAGCCCCAGCGAAAGTCCCACAATCTCTATGAGGCCTTCCCCAACCACTTGTGCCTGAGGGATTACCTATAGCTCCTGAACCCCTACAGCAAATACACCTATTTTAAGTTTAATAAATCTTATACAGCCTACAATATCATTGCTTTAAATTGTTCAAGTTTTTGTTGTTCTTAAATTCTGTAATGTTTATGTTGCTAGCCCAGTTTGAGGGCAGGCACTGTGCCTCCGTTCTCTCAATCCAGTGGAGAAAACAGGAATCACCAGCGCTAAGTGTTTGACTAGCTCAGTGTTTCATATGATGTGATCAGGCAGGGTGTGCACCACTATCCGCGACTGTCTTACCCTCAGGTGATTTTTCTCCCCAGTCCCCTAAATTACATGGATGTGCAATCCTTTATATGCCATCAAGACGCATGAACACAGATGCCAAAATCCTCAACAATATTCTAGCAAATCAGATCCAGCATTACATCAGAAAGATTATACACCATGACCAAGTAGGATTTATCCCGGGGATGCAAGGATGGTACAATATCCGCAAATCAATATATGTGATACATCACATAAACAAATTGAGAGATAAAAATCACAGTCATATCAATTGATATAGAAAAAGCATTTGACCAAATCCAACACCCTTTCTTGATAAAAACCCTCAGCAAAATGGGAATAGAGGGATCATACCTCAACATAATAAAAGCCTTATATGACAAACCTACAGCCAACATCATACTCAATGGGCAAAAACTAAAATCATTTACCCTAAGAACAGGAATGAGACAGGGATGTCCACTTTCACCACTCCTGTTTGACATAGTACTGGAAGTGCTAGCCATAGCAATTGGACAAGAAAAAGAAATAAAAGGTATCCAAATTGGAAAAGAAGACGTAAAACTGTTATTATTCGCAGATGACATGATACTGTACATAGAAAACCCTAAAGACTCCATCAAAAAATTATTAGACTTAATAAATGAATTTGGCAATGTAGCAGGATACAAAATTAATGCCAAGAAATCTATGATATTTGTATACACCAATAGTGAACTTACAGAAAGAGAAATTATAAAAACAATCCCATTTACCATCACACCAAAAAAATTAAGATACCTAGGAATAAACTTAATTAAGGAGGTAAAGACCTGTACTTGGAAAACTACAGGACACTGAAAAAAGTGACAGAGGAAGACATAAACAGATGGACGAAAATACCGTGTTCATGGATTGGTAGAATTAACATTAAAATGTCTATACTACCCAAAGCAATCTATAAATTCAATGGACTCCCCATTAAAATACCAATGGCATATTTCATAGACCTAGAACGAACTCTCAAAAAATTCATCTGGAATGAAAAAAAGACCACAAATAGCCACAGCAATCCTGAGAAAGAACAACAAAGTAGGAGGAATCTCAATACCAGATATCAAGTTGTATTACAAAGCCACTGCTCTCAAAACAGCCTGGTACTGGCACAAGAACAGACATAGAGACCAATGGAATAGAATAGAGTCCAGAAATCGACCCAAACCACTATGCGCAATTAATATTTGACAAAAGATGCAAGAACATACAATGGAGTCAAGATAGTCTCTTCAATAAATAGTGTTAGGAAAATTGGACAGATACATGCAAAAATAAAATAAAACTAGACCACCAACTTATACCATACACAAAAATAAACTCAAAATGGATAAAGGACTTAACCGTAAGACAGGAAACCATAAAAATATTAGAGGAATCTACAGGCAGCAAAATCTCAGACTTATGCCGAAGCAGTATCTTCACCGATACAGTTCCTAGGGTAATGGAAACTACAGAGAAAATAAACAAATGGGACTACATCAAAATAAGAAGCTTCTGTACAGCAAAAGAAACCATCAACAAAACAACAAGAAAAACTACTACATGGGACAACATATTTGCCAATGTTATCACCGATAAGGGTTAAATCTTCAACATTTACAGGGAACTCATACAACGTAACAAAAGGAAGATAAACAACCCAATAAAAAAATGGGCAATGGACCTAAATAGATGCTTTTTGAAAGAGGACATAAGGAAGGCCCAGAGACGTAAGTAAACATGCTCAAAGTCACTAATCATTGGAGAGATGCAAATCAAAACAACGAGATACCATCGCACACCTGTCAGGATGGCTATCATCAACAAATCAACAAAGACAAGTGCTGGCGAGGATGCGGAGAAAAAGGAACCCTCCTGCACTGCTGGTGGGAATGCAGACTGGTGCAGCCACTGTGGAGAACAGTATGGCGTTTCCTCAAAAAGTTAAAAATGGAATTCCCATTTGACCCATTAATCCCACTTCTAGGAATATATCCCAAGAAGCCAGAAACACCAATGAGAAAGGATATATGCACCCCTATGTTCATAGCAGCACAATTTACAACAGCTAAGATTTGGAAACAGGCAAAGTGCCCATCAGCAGATGAGTGGATTAAAAAACTATGGTACAGCCGAAACCGGTTTGGCTCAGTGGATAGAGCGTTGGCCTGCGGACTGAAAGGTCCCAGGTTCGATTCCGGTCAAGGGCATGTACCTTGGTTGCGGGCATATCCCCAGTGGGGGGGAGGGGGAATGCAGGAGGCAGCTGATCGATGTTTCTGACTCTCTATTCCTCTCCCTTCCTCTCTGTAAAAAAATCAATAAAATATATTTAAAAAACAAAACAAAAAAAAACTAGGGTACATCTACACAATGGAATACTATGCCGCTATAAAAAAGAAGGGACTATTACCTTTTTTACAGCATGGATAGAACTGGAGAGCATTATGCTAAACGAAATAAGCCAGTCGGAGAAAGATAAATATCACATGATCTCACTCATATGTGGGATATAATGATCAACATAATTTGATGAACAAGAATAGATCCAGAGACAAATGGCAGGGGATGAAGGGGGTTAGAAAGCAACCAAAAGACTTGTACGCATGTATATTAGCATAACCAATGGACACAGACACTGGGGCGGTGGGGGCTTGCCCAGGATGGGAATGGCTGGTAGGGCGGGGGGTCAATTGGGGAAAAAGGAGACTTATGTAAAACTTTAGATAATAAAAAAATATATATAAAAACAAAACTGTGGTACATGTACACAATGGAATACTACGATGAGGTAAAAAAGAAGGAATTCTTACCATTTACAACAGCATGGATGGAACTAGAGAGCATTATGCTACACTTATTTGTGGAATATAATGAACAACATAAACTGAACAAAAACAGATCCAGAGACAGAGAAGCATCGATCAGACTGTCAAACCTTAGAGGGAAGGTAGGGGAGTATAGAGGTAAGGGGAAAGAGATCAACCAAAGGATTTGTATGCATGCATATAAGCCTAACCAATGGATACAGACACCAGGGGGGTGAGGGCATGAGTGGGGGTTGGTGAACAATGTGGGGATAAGGACACATATGTAATGTGTCCTTAATCAATAAAGAAAAGAAAAAAAAAGACTCTTCACAATTCAAATAAATCTGTGCATTGACAGCTCCCTTTCTGGGAAAGAAATGATTTTTCAGTCCCTGGTTCAATCAGGAAATGAATACTCAGGCCATTTCCAGGTAAATCGAGAGTGAGGGGAGCTGTGGGCAATGCACTATTTAGGTAGGCAGAGAACTAGCAAATGATTAAGGACAGCCACTAGATTTCCTGAGCAGCCCCGATAGCAGGAAATGGAGTAGATCTCCTCAGAGAGCCTGGGCACTAGTCAGCAGTGACAAAGCAAGCAGCATATTTCAGCACGAAAATGTTCTATATCCAAAATCATAAGTGACACTGGGGAATGTTCACTGTGAATCTGGGCCACTGAAATATTCATTTTATTTTCTCTACAAACAAAACAAAATAAAAATCTATCATAGTGACAGTATGGTATGCTTAGCAAGTGACAAGGAAAAATGAATCAATGAATCAATGTATGACATGAGATTCCCACCCCCCCCCCCAAACATTCTGGGTGGAGAGGGGTTTGAACTAGAAGAACTAGTTCCCCCAAAGTTACAGGGGACCAAAGCTCCCAGACGTGAGAGTAATTTGGCCAAGATTACAGTCAAAGGCATCAGGTCTAATGTGAAGGAGGCGGGGGCCTGATGACATAATAAGGGTGAAATTTACTCACGAGCAGTACACTTTGGAATGGGTCCAGTTCAATGACTTATGGTGCAATGAAAAACAAACTAATTCCTGAAACCAGGAATAAGATATGAATTAAGAAACCAATTATAAATATCATGGAAGATGCCATATCCAACAGTAACAATAAAGATAAAATATATAGCCCTAGCCAGTTTAGCTCAGTGGATAGAGCATCGGCCTGTGGACTCAAGGGTCCCAGGTTCGATTCCGACCAAGGGCATATGCCTGGGTTGCAGGCTTGATTCCCTCCAGTAGGGGGTGTGCAGGAGGCAGCCAATCAATGATTCTCTCTCATCATTGATGTTTCTATCTCTCTCTTTCCCTTCCTCTCTGAAATCAATAAAAAAATAAAAATAAAAAAAGATAAGATATATATAAGAATAAATCTGTCAAGGAACAACCAGAAACCATATGAAGAAAGTGTTAAAATTCTACTGAAGACATAAAAGACACGAGTCCTATCAATATTCCTTCTGACTGGCTTATTTTGCTTAGCATAATATTCTCCTGGTCCCTCGATTCAAGAGACATTCTTCAAAATACCTTCAAAAGAATCAAGGGAATGAAAAACAAGGAAAGACTAAGGAAATGTGACAGACAAGAAGAGACTAAAAAAAATATGACAACATGCAATGTGAAACCCTGAAACAATATGAACATTAATGGGAGAACTGTTAAATATGAATAAAGTCTATAGTTTGGTTAACAGTAATGTACCAATACTGATTTCTTGGTTTTGCAATTGTTTCACAGTTACATAAGAGAGGGAAAGAGTATACCAGATCTCATTGTACTGTATCTACAACTCTTCTATAAGTGTAAAATTATTTCAACACAAAAAGTATGTTTAAAAACATGTATGTATTAAACACACACACAAATACACATACACATATAACTTTGAAGTAAGGCTTTTTTACACAAGAAACAAATTCTTAAGCCCTAGGACAAAACTCTGATGTACAGGACTCCATAAAGTGATAAAAAATGTTATGTGGTAAAAATAACAAGTCAAAAGAAAAAAGGTTAATACAAATAAATATCCACAGCATATATGATAAACAAAAAGGCTATGTTCCTTAACATAGAAATATATCTGTCAAATCACTAAAACAATATAATTTTAAAAAATGACAAAAATCATGAGCTGACAATTCAGAAAGATGTTTAACTTTCCTCGTAATAAAAGAAGTACAAAGAAAAATGAGGTCACATTTTTCACCTATCAGATTGGTGAAGCTCAAAATATTCATGACAAGGTGTTGTTGGGAATGTAAGGAGACTGGTATCTTCATATTTTACTGTTAGTGTAATAATTGGTATATCATCTTAGGATACTTTTTAATTCCAGTTCTAGAGTGTTTTATCTTGCTTTAATATATTAGCATTTGTACACAATGATGCATGTATAAGAAACTCATTTTATCATTGTTTATAACATAATATTATAAACAACCTTAATGTTCAATTAAAACCCAGTAAAATTTGTACTACATCCAGATCCCCCTCCCCCCCAAAAATATTAGACGGTTCTTAAAGAATGTGGTAACTCTATGCTGATATGTAGCAGCCTCCAAGACGTATTGTTAAAAGTACTACCATGACAGAAATGTTCCATTACACTTAGAATTTATTTTGCTATGGGAACTATGAATAAGAGATCCAAATTTGAGCCTCAGGAAGACTCCTTAGAGTTTGCAACTGCCTTTTCTGATTATAGTTTTGCTAAATAAGGTCTATTTTAACAAATGTTTATAAAATGGACGCTGGGAAGAAGGCAACTGTGGCGTAGAGCTAAGTTGGGAATCTCCTAAAACTATAGGTCCCAACCTAAAGATTCTTTCTCAACATGCCAGCAAAAGTCATTAAGAAAATTCCCAGCCATTTAAAAATTTCTCCAGGATCTAAAGTAGATTATGTGTGATCATGTGATTCTGAAACAGAAAGGACCATTACAACTTGTAAATTCTTAAGCTTCAAAAAGTGGATAAACTAGTAAATTTTCAAAAAAAAAATAAAAATACCCAGCAAATTGCCACTTACTACACCTTATACTAGAGAATCAGAAAGATTTGTAAAGATACAGGCAGAGCAGCTATTCACATCAGTGAGTTGTACGAGTCTCCTGAATCACTATTTAACCATATAGCCACTTTATCAAAGCTTTTCTAATAAAGATTTTTCTAATGAATAAAACAAGACCTGAGCAAGAAGCTCCCAATGACCCGGCAGTAGGAAACTGCTTACCTGCCCTGCATCTCCTGGAAGGCAATTCTGCTACTTGGTGCCACCGTTCTTCTTTAAAGTCATAGCATTCCACACTTCTGATAGCCTTTGGTGCCTGGCCGCCAACCACCACCATCAACTGGAAGGGCAGAAAGGTAAGCACTTGAACAAACAACCATTGCACATTCTGGGATTTAAAAAGTCTTACAAAGACACTGATGTGGAGAGTGTTAGGATGAAGATGGAAGGGTGAGCTGGGGGATAACAACCACCTAATCAACATTTAATAAACATCAACAAAGGGGGCACAAGTTAGAACTACAATTCTATTCTGTAGCACATTTAGTCAAAAATAAGGATTTCAGAAACTAAAATAAGTTTCTGATCCTTCAAGCAAAAGCAGTATTTAAGCCAAAAAACAGCAGGCAGTCAGCACTGGCAAGGCTGCAATATGTCATAGGGCTTGCTATAAACCAGATCCTGGCCTTGTAACAATCAGGGATTAGACCTCCACAGTCCAAGAGAGCACACAGAAGTGAAATGTATGTTAGTGGGCAGGTGAGGTGCCAAAGACATCAGGTATTAAAAGAAAGATGGCAAGGGGTGGGGGAACTATTGAAAAAGAGAAGTTGAATTGGAGTTCACAAGAGAGCACAGACTCCTGGGGTGTCAAGTCAAGAGACCTCCCTTGATGCCCCACAAATAAACCAATAGGACAGATAATGGAGATACTAGAAATCATAATGGATGAATGAATGCACAATAATCTAGTGCTAAGAATAAATGAGGTCTACACATTTCTTCAATCAACTCAGTCCAACAACTATTTACTAAGGGTCTATCATCCGTAGTTGTCCAAACTGTGCCAGGTATTATACACAAGAAATATAAGACATGGACGCTTCCTACCAAGAGCTTCTAGGAGACAAGACACATAAAGTTACTCAAGGACAATATACAACTATATATGACGAAAAAGATATAAAATTACTACAGGCATTAGTTGCTACTGCTGATCAGAAAATGGAACACCGCCATAATTTAGTGAAAGGTTCTGGGAGGACTGGAACCTTGTGAGACAGATGGAATTTAGTAGTCACTGTGTTTGTCCTTTACTGAGTACAAGCAGGCACTTTGGCAACACTGAAAACACAGCCTTCTAATCAGAAGAACATAAAAGTTAAGGATGTCGTGTACGAAATACCGTAAAGAATGGCAAAGGACCTTGGGGGAAAGATGAGGTGATGATAGAAAAAACAGATGTTCAAAAGACACCAAAAAAAATCAAACAAACAAAAGATGGAATGAGTCACACATACAAAAAGGGGAGGTCTGCAACCTTGACTGAGCCATGACCTACCTGAACTTAGAACTATAGAAAGATGCACACTCAGAAAACATCATTCCTGAATCAGAGTCAATCCCGTTTCCAAAAAGAAGCCTATTTAGTAACTTATTAACTGGAGAGTAGAAGGAATTTTCAAGGTTTTAAAAAGAAGACAACATAGACCAAATTATATGATTATTTTTTCCCAGATCTGCCACTCTTCTAGTGTTGAATGAAAATAAATAAGAGAAAGAATTGCCAAAGAAAATCTGCACTACCCTCCTATCCAATCACCAAAGGGAAAAAATCACAGAGGTAATATACAACAGTAAGATGAACCCTGTATGTAGGGATTTATGTAAGATCTATCTGTGTATAAACTTCTAAACTCTGCTTGGAGGTTAGACAATAGTTGGCAGAGACTTGGTTAACATCTCTGATAAAAATCAACCTAAAAAAAATTCTGAAGGGAATATTTTTCAAAATAATCATTGAGAAACAATACTGATTCTATTTCTTTGGTTCTTAAGCTTTGAAGCTCATAATTTCCATGTAATAGTCCACTTTTGCAACATCAAAATGAGAATGGAAGGGAAAATGTGCTGCTGAGTACAGAGAATGGTAGTAATATCTGTCCTTCACTCACCCAAGAGAAGAAAACTGAGGTGAGGTTTTGGGACTTCAGAAATCAGAAATAACAGAGACAAGGAAGAATGTTTAATGGGAAGACAAGAGAGCAGGGACAGTTGCATGAGATCAAGAAACTGCTAAAAACCACTGTGGTACTACCATCAAAATAGGTTCCCATGACTTTGACACCCCAGTTATTTGTTAAATATACCTGATCTCATTTGTAAAACACCAGACTACTTATGCTAATTTAAAGGAATAGAGATTTGGGAAGACCTGTTTGTATGGAGAAACTAAATGTGACATACCTGAGGAAGGCAAGGGGTAGGGAGTTAAACATATTCAAGTGACTATCCTGAATGTAGGCCAATTGAACTTTATTCTTTTATTTTCTGCACCTAGCAAATATTAGTTTAAAACCTGTCCCCTAAAAAAAATCAAGTTCCATAATTTCCCAATTGCAAATCTCAATAAATATTCTGAGTAAAACATAAAAAAATATATGCAAAAATAATATTATAGCATTTGTAAAAATACAGATTACAAAGAGAAAAAGAAGCTAACAATGAAATCCAGTAGCAAAACATATATGGTTTTTCATTATAATGCCCAAATCCAAGAGTGCCTTATACAATCCCAATACTGTTTACTGAAGATGCAAACCTAATGTTTCATATAAAAAAAAAAGTCATCCATGAAAATTAGCATGAGTACACGGAATCAGAGCCTAATATAAAAGTACTAAGTCACTGTTGTGATAGAGATATCAAAATGTTGCAATACTTTCCTCAGCACTAATGCCACAGTTGGTCTGATTTGACTGATGATTACTATGAAATATGTAAGCATAAGAAATCAATCTTTGTTTCATTCTTACCTACGTCCTTAGAATTCATCTTGAAAATAACCACTCTAAAATGACAAATGGTGCTGTTGAAAGAGCATCTAACACAAGCACCTTTTCAAAAATACGTGTAGGTAAATAAATTCTGAGACGGATCATGCAAGCACAAAGTCACAGCAATAGTGTAGCTCACTGAGTGCTTTCTGCCACTTCTGCTGCTCCTCCTCCCTAGCCACCCTGAGAAGCAGAATAAAAGAGAACCTCATTGATCAGCATAACCACCACAAAATAAAAGCTAAGAACTGAGAAATCCAAAGGTGTAATATTGGAAGGGCCACTCCAAAGCTACAACTAGAGAAGCCCAGAAACAATGTCAACTTAACAGATGATCACCACTCTAAAAGGAGGAAACAGAATACATGATGGGATTTTGCCAAAAACTTTAGAAGGTTTCAAAAGTGACATGTTTATTTCAGAATTTAAAAAAGAATTAGTTTTTACCCCCAAAATCTGCAGCATAGCTAATGATAGATAAGCTAAAGATTCCATTAGAGGGAATATTTAAGTTAAGAAGAGATCTTTTACAAAGATGAACTGTTTAAAAAGTATTAAAGATAAAGCAAACTATTTAGAAGGAAGTTGAAAAGGCTAGCATTTTAAAAAAGGTCATTTAAATGAGCCAAAACTATGAATACTTTTTATAAATCTATAGATCTAGTTTTAAGAGCAAAAACTGACATTAAATAATATGGACAAATATGAAGTAATGAAGACTTATATAAATGGCTAATTATAAAAGCAGGTAAAAGGGTATTTGGAAAATGTAAACATTTATTAAATCAGCAGACCCAGATGGCATGCATACTAAGGTGTTAAGGGAACTAGCTAATGTACTTACTGAGCCACTTACAATTATTTTTGAAAAATCTTGGAGAACTGAGGAGAGATCAGAAAATTTAAAAAAGGCAAATACCAATTTTCAAAACGGTAGGAAGTGAATGCCTTGTAAATACCTTTAAAATTGATAATAATTGTCAGTAAAATTTAGAATATTTTGAGAAAAGCATTCAAACTTCTAGGTTCCAACAAAATGATGAACAACACACAGAGGGATGTTTAAAAAATCATGCCAAATTAGAATCTATTTCACCCTGAATCTCATCAGACATTATATGCCAAATCACTTCTTTTTGGCTTTGATAATAAACATAATCATATGGACTGAAATGTTCTATAAATGGACTATGTCAGTGAGTGGCTATTTTTAATGAGGTGTCACCAGGCAGAGTGTTAAGGTCTATTCTAAATTAAAATATTTACTAATGATATAGAAAAAGTAAATAGCACACTGGCAAAATATGCTGTTACTTCTAAATTGAGAAGTGTTGTTAACACTGGGCAAAACAAACAAAAAAAATACCATACTGATATAAATTTGAAGCAATTAAAAATGTAGATTCCAAAAATAAAAACTTGAAAAAACACTAAACAAAACATTAAAGTTAAATAATTTAAAGGACATAATTTAATGGAGAGGATAGAGTAATAACTAAAGATGAGGTTAAGAAAACAATGGGTAATAGATTAATTCTTATTTCTTCATCCATCATTGCCCAAACACACACAAGAGCTAAAAGTAAATGCATAAATAAAAGCATGATATCATGGATCATTCTGATTAGACCATACACAAAATGGTGCTTAGAGTGTTGGTCTTCTAGTACCAAAGAGAGGAGGAATTACAACCAGAGAGACAGAAATGATGGAGATTTAAAACAGTAAAACACAAATGGCTTCAATTAAAATATGAAAGTAGAGTATGAAACTTTCATACAGGAAAACATGAACACTGGAAATCTGAAAAATCATATGGGAAATCTACACTGAAATGGCAACATATGATATATGGATGAACCATCAAATCATATACAACAGGGAATAGGATGGAAATGAACTAAACAAGCTGTTTTAACATCCTTAGTTCTAATATGTAATTCTGTGAAATTACTTAGTTTTCAGTTATTATCCACCCCATGTAGCTTACAGAGAATTTCTACCTAGCCTGATTTTCCTTTCTACTATAACTAGAGATAATAAAACTCTACAGGGACAAAACCCAGCTGCCATCTATTCCAGAAGAGTGACATAATGCAGCTTATAAAAATTAAATGAACCAAGCAATCCCCAAACTCCAGAGACAAAATTAATAGAGAAGTTGAATTATATACACAAAGATGAATTTCTAGGTACATTGTCTGTTGCCTGGAAACTAAAACAATAAAGCATGAAAATCCAGATGAGTAAAAATATTAACACCTCACTAAGCCTTTTAGATGAAATAATAACAAGTATAAACAATAGATCCTACTTTGGGAAGGTTCATGGGTGTCCTCAGCCGGGTCCGGACACTCTTCATTAATATACGCTGCTCTGTTGGCAGCAAATGATACTTCATGGCTTCAATGAGGTAATCTTTGCAAGCACTGCTATTCTTGACCAGTGCTTCCTCTTCCACCCTCTGTGAGAAGAAATCACACAACCCCATGAGGGGACAGCTATTTCATAATAAAAACTGCCAAAGAAACAATAGTAAAGAGGAGGAAAAAAAGCAAGTAACTATCCTCTCTAATTCAGTCTAAAAGTTACAGTTAGAATATCACTGAGAGAAATAAATGAAGCCAAAAATATGCTCAAGTCTGCTCTGCAGAGGAAAACATATCCTATATACTAAAAGACTAATATGCAAATCGACCGAACAGCGGAACGACCGGTCGCTATGATGTGCACTGACCACCAGGGGGCAGACACTCAACGCAGGAACTGCCCGCAGGCCACAGGCCAGCCAAGGTGGGTGCCAGTGGGGGCCCCCCCAATCGCCCTGCTGGTCGCCCTGCAGAGGAAGGCGACTGGCGGCGGGGGGGCGGGGCTGGCGAGCAGATGGTGCCAGGTTGGCCAAGGTGGGTGCTGTCGGGGGTGCCCCCTGATCGCCTTGCTGCTCGCCCCACAGATCAGCCGTGATTGCCAACCAGGCCTAGGGACCCTACGCATGCACGAATTTCGTGCATCAGGCCTCTAGTATAAATAATAAAGAACTGTAATGAAAATTATATGTCAATATCAGTTATAGACTAATCTTTAGATAATGTTATATCCACCTATTTCTTATTTTTAACATCAAGCCAAATAGTACCAAAACAAGAAAAAATAATTTGGATGAGTCCTTCAGGAGGGGTAGGCAATAGTAATAAATTAAAGACAACCGTTTCAAACTCAAGATGGCAGCTATTCAGAAAAGGGATTCAAAATACTTTATAACAATGGGCCTACACCACAAATAAGTCTTGTCCTTGCTATCCTTGACCTCAAATGCAGAACAGGTTTTTTCTGTTCATTTTCTTAACAGCAGAGTACCAATGATTTCACAAATCACAAAAAATAATGAGGCTCTGAGAAAACCTAAAATGCTCAAATCTAATCTCTTAATAAAAAATGCTTCTTTAGATGGGTTCAATTATAAAAACGTGGAAATGTACCTAGTAGGATGCCAACAACAAAAAAGTAAACTTAAAATTTGTTTAGAGACTACTAACGACCCATTTATACCTATTTATTTCAAATAACCTGGTTTTTCTCAGCTTGGGAATAAAGATAGAAATCAAAGGCATGCCACTGTGAAATTACAAAGCAGAATTTAACAGTATCGGTATAGAGCAGGCGTCCTCAAACTACGGCCCGCGGGCCACATGCGGGTGTTTTTGCCGTTTTGTTTTATTACTTCAAAATAAGATATGTGCAGTGTGCATAGGAATTTGTTCATAGTGTTTATTTAAACTATAGTCCGGCCCTCCAACGGTCTGAAGGACAGTGAACTGGCCCCCTGTTTAAAAAGTTTGAGGACCCCTGGTAGAGTGTCGAAATTCCACTTCTGCACAGCAATTAGAAGAAGCTATCAAAGGGAAAAAACAAGATGCAGAGCAGCTGGGCAGAGCCATAGGTTTTTATTTACATATGTAAGTCAATGCCCACAAATACCACCTGGATAAGCTCTAGTACTTGTTTACCCAATTAGAGAGAGGGCAAACGAACTTACAAGAATGGGGCTGGCCTAAGAGAGAGCAGACCAAGGACTGCATGTGCCTTGACTGCTCTCTGTCCTTGGCCCCACTCTCACCATTTTGTAACAGGGATCTGCATGCAGTCAGCCCAGCGACACGGTGCCACGTGTATTCATGTGTTCTGCAAATGCTTTTACCTGAACTAAATATTCCCGAGGGAGCAAAGGTAACCGTACATGTTCCATCAGCCGAGCCATAAATTCTTGCCTTACATCCTTGTCGTGGTTTACCCAAGCTATTACTGCTTCAAATACCTTGTGGAAAATATGGGGAAAAGGAAAATAAGTAATGAGTTATGTACCAAGGCAACTGAATAAAATACGATAAGACTACATTTCATAACACAACTTTTGCATATAATCCAAGTTTAACCCATGGCTCAGTTTTTTCCAAAATCCTGACTTGTGATACTTAAAAAGCCATTCACTCGAATTCTTTCCTTTTTTTATTTGTGTTTAGCAAATACTTTATTTTTTCTGGATTTACTGAGATATAATTGATAGATAACATTGTATAAGTTTAAAGTATACAATCTTAAGGTATTGATTTGATATATTTATATATTGCAAAATGATTTATATATTGCCGTAGCTTTTGCTAATACCTCCATCATATAACACAATTACCATTTCTTTTTTTGTGGTGAGGACATTTAAGATCTGCTCTTAGCAACTTTCAAGCATAAAATACAATATAGTTAACTATAATCACCATGCTGTATATTATATCCCCAGAATTTATTCCATCTTTTTATAACTAGAAGTTTGTACACTTTAACCAACATCTTCCCATTTACCTTCCACCCAACCCCTTGTAACCTTCACTCTACTGTTTCAGAGTTCAACTTATTTAGATTCCACATACAACACAAGTGATATTATACAGTATTTGTCTTTCTGTGTGACTTATTTCACTTAGTATTATAACACTCTCAAGTTCCACCCATGTTGTCACAAAAGGTAGCAGTTCCTTTTTTCTCAGGGTTAAACAATATTCCATTGTATATATATACACCACACCTTCTTTATCCATTCATCTGTTGATGGACACTAAATTGTTTCCATTATCTTGGCTATTGTGCATAATGCTGCAATGAACATGGGAGTGCAAATACCTCTTGGAGACCCTGCTTTCATTTTCTTTGGCTATATACCCAGAAATGGGACTGCTGGATCAAGTGGTAGTTCTACTTTTAATTTAATAAGTACTTTAATAGTACTTTATATATTTAGTGAGTACTTTTCATTTGATATTTACTAAGCCAGACAAATGCATGAAGGAGCATCTTGGATATTCCAGACACAGGATGCAATGTGCAGAAAGGCTACAGCCCCAGATATCTGGCTCCAGTAGGACCATGCCAGACATCTGAGGCCCCCGACACTGTAGAGCAGGGACAAGCTGTATATGCCCTGCATGAATTCTGCCCACAGAATTGTAAGCATACTAAGACAGTTATTGTTTTATGTCACTATATTTTAGAGTGGCTTGCTATGCAGCAACAGAAAACCACAAGAGCCTTCATTTCTCTAACGCAAGTATGATGATGGTACTCTCCTAGTGCTTAAGCTTTTTAAAGGTTCTGCATCATTAGGATGAAGTCAATTTTCTTTAATATGCCTGAAAATACATTTTATTATGTCATGTTCCCATCTTATCTCCTACCATTTGGCCAAACATATTCTAAACTCTAATCCTACTGAACCAACTATATGAAATTATTCGTTCACACCTCTTTAAACCTACATGTTCTGTTCTCTCTACCTGGAATGTCCTTCCCTTTCCCACCCATCCTCATTTCCATGGCAAACTCATACTCATTTTTAAAAACTTGAATCATGTATCTGGACCAAGCTGAACTCTCACTACCATCCCCATCACAGGAATAATTAAATACTCCTATAGTACCCTCTACAGCAAGCATGTCAAACTCGCGGCCAAGCCAATATAAGGGTACATAAGAAACGTTTTAATAAAAATTTCATAACTTAATTTTTACAATATCCTGTTATACATAATCCTACCTAATAAAGTAGTAATATGCAAATTGACCACACCTTCGCTATGCCTAAGCCATGCCCACCAGCCAATCAGGGCGAGTATGCAAATTACCCAACAAAGATGGCGGTTAATTTGCATACACTGAGGGACAGGGAGTGAAGACTGAAGACAAGTTAGAAGGAAGAGGGAGGAAAAGCGGAAAGCAAGGTGGCTGCCAGAGGTGGGGCGGGGCAGGGCGGGGCAGGGCAGGGCAGGGCAGAGCGGGGTGGAGCGGGGCGGGTGGCAGAGGCCCGTGGGTGCGGCCGCTTGCAGGATTCTTCCTGCAAATGGGCTACTAGTTATTAATAATGAACTACAACGTTCACTAATGACTGATTACTACAATTGTGTTACATTCATTTCCCTTATGCACCTTACGCACAGGTGCACCATTTCTCTCCACTAATACTGACAGCGAATATTTTAGCAGCTGATTGCCATGTCACTAGTCTTGTACTGACTTGCTTGGTGTGCGCAACAGGAAATACTTCGCTTTTAGAGAACAAGAAGAATAGGTTTATTTGCAGTACACGTATTAATTTGTGCAGTTGTTCAGTGTCTGGTAAGTTAATGCTCAAGAGAAAAATAATTTTATTAAAATATTCTATTATTTTATGTTAACAATTACTCACATATTTCAGCCCTCTGTATTCAGCATATCTCTATCGAAATAAACCTATGTTTCTATGAAAATTGAAGCTTTTGTTTTTTTGTGGCCCACATAAACTTAAACGTTGTTTATTTGGCCCGTGTTAGCCTTTGAGTTTGACATGCTTGCTCTACAGCATTCTGTACTCATTTACCCCACTGGTTGTCCCTCTAATCTATAAGCCAAGAATTCTATTTTGTTCATCTTCTTGTACCTAAGATTCTATGACAGTTTCTGGTATGAGGAATAGAACTAAAGTTTACACAACTTTAGATGCAAAGTACACAAAGAAAAAGTTCCAGTTTTACTTCCTCCAAACATAGTATGTTCACAAACTTTTGTGCCCTGATTCCCCTGGGCTACAAAACCTACCCAAAGGGAAAACCCACTAGGAGAAGCTGCTCCCACCCCGCATAAGAACGGTGCAGGTGGCTGACAAAAACAACCCAAAGCGTGGAGAGACAGAGGCTACAAGCAGATGAGGCACTGCACGGTGCTCTGGAAGGGAGGGCAGAGCCCCGGGAGGGCTGGGGTGTAAGTGACAGGGGACCACTCTAAAGGAAGAGGACAGTCAAGGCTGTTCAGTCTGGAAGCAGCTAAACCTTGACACCCAGGGTAACTTCTTCCAACGTACATGATGGTACAATTACTTTGGTTTGAGAAATATTGCCTTTAGATCACAATTCTTACAGGCATCTAGCTGTGGGAAGAAACCCAGTTCCCAAAAGGCACTTGTTTCAGACAGTTTAATGTGTGCAAGTCCTTCCCATAGAGGTCAAGTACAAAACTCTAATGCCTAACAGTTTTCAAAATCTCCTAAGAGTGAAGAAACAGAGTAATTTACACAGACAATCAACAAATTTCTTAACTTTCAGATCAGAGATCACTGGCTGGCACTACACATACAGGATCACAAAGTTACCGAAGTGAAATAAAGAAAAGAAAAATACGACATCACTATACACTGGGGGGAAATATATATACTTACCTTCTCTTCTGAGGATATGGTAAGTTTGTCGCTTGAGATTAAGCTGCACACTTGTTCAATGCCGAGATTGAGAAATTCTTCACTAAGTACAACATCTGCAAAATGTTGCTCTGTTTGGAGGTTAAAAAGAAAATCTATTAACACCAATATTCCATTATCATACTTTCAAACTGTTGGAAAAAGAAGGGGTTTTGCTTAATCTAATCTAATAATGGAAAAAAAGAACTGTTCTTCCTCAAGGCAAATGATCTCACCGTGGGTGCCAAGACCCCTCAATGGGAAATGAATACTCTCTTCAACAAATAATGCCGGGAAAACTCGATATCCACATGCAAAATAATGGAGGAGGGCTCTTAGGATGAATTTGATTGGTGACTTATGAGCTCCATGAATTTGAATATCCAAACCTCTTCCCAGATTTGGGAAGCTGTCAACCATTTTTCTTTCAATAAGCTTTCTTTCAATAGCCTTCTACTTCTAGAACTCAAATGATTCACAAATTGGTCCTTTTGGTATCCCATAGGTATCAAAGGCTTTCTTACTAATTGTCAATGTTTTTTCTTTTTTCTCCTCTGACTGGAGTTTCAAAGTTCCTGTCTTCAATCTAACTGATTCTGCTTGATCCAATCTGCCACTGATGCTCCCTAGTGCAGTTTTTATTTCATTCACTGAATTCTTCAACTCCAGATTTCTGTTTGGTAAACTTGTCCTTTTGTCATGTACTGTTTTCCTAATTTTGTTGAATTGTCTTTCTGTGTTTTCTTGGAGCTCATTCAGTTTCCGTAAAATAGCTATTTTGAATTCTTTATTGGGTAAATCATAGATCTCCATGTCTTTGGGTTCAGTTACTGGAAGACTGCAGTGACTCTTTTGTGGTTATAGGTCCTTCATTTTATGTTCCTTGGAGATTTGCAATGCTATCTTTGCATTTAAAGTAGTAGTCACTTCCTCCAGTCTTCACTAACTGCCTCCGTGAGAGAGATGCCTTTCAACTGCCCTGTTAAAGATTCTGAGGCTTCCCCTGGGATTCAGTTCATCCATCTCTCTCAAAACATGTAACCTGAAAATGAACTCGATTTCATAGATATGGTCTAATCTGGGCAGAACAAAATGTGACAATCATTTTACACCTTTCGGGACACAATTACATTATCGATTTCTGTTGAATACACTATGAACTAAAACCTTAACATCTTTGGATTGGTTTGGCCAATTGAAGTCTAATATTTGTCACAAAGCTGAGATAAGAAATTCTTTCCTTTTACTAAATGAGTTTTTATTCAGCTTACCATACCTCAGTAAGGTACAGTCAAAATTAGCAGCTATTGTATACTGGCAATACATACACACAAACTAAAATGTAGCTAACAAAGCATTTACTCAAAATGTAATGCTAAAGAGCAAGTCATCTCAGCATTTAGTCTTTTTCCTTTACTTATATCCAGAGTTAGTTCCCATATCCACAATCTTGCTTCAGCCACCTCCTATCTTCATTACACCAGTTCTGTTACCAACCTCATCTATTGTTTCCACTCCTTTCACTCACAAGTTGACAGATTATTCTGTTTCTAGCACAGAGCTTTCATGGTGACACTAGTAATTTGCCTTTAATGGTTTACCACTGTCACTAAGTAAAGCCAACCTAGTTATACTACCATTCAATAATCAATTCCATCTCTCTGAACAAATCCTATCATTGCAAAAGGACATAATTCCCATAAATATGCAAAATGCATTAAATATATATATACACACATATATGCATTCTTCCTTATATAGAACAGAAGGCTTCTCTTTATTCTCTACAGCTGTTGAATGTTCCTGTTTGCTTCCCTTCTGAAAATAAGATAACCTTACCAAGAAATGTAAGACAGCCCTGGCCAGTTTTGCTCAGTGGAAGGGTCTCGGGTTTGATTTCCGTTAAGGGCACTTGTGGGAGGCAACCAGTCAATGTGTCTCTCTCATGTTGATGCTTCTCTCTCTCTTCCTCTCTCTCTCCCTCCCTCCCTTCCACTCTCTAAAGATCAATGGAAAAAATATCCTCAAGTGAGGATTAAAAAAAAAAGAAAGAAATGAAAGACAATCCCTAGGATTTATCATACCAAGTCAGGTCCCTTATCCCAAATTAAGTCAATGAATTCAACAACAGAAGTCCAAAGTTTTGCTTGTTCTGTTTTGTATATACCTGGTGATAAGGTACAAATACTCTGATTTCTAAGCACCTTTTTTATCAAAATTAAATGCCATGTGGGATTTCTTAATTCCTCTGTACTCCACCTAGATTCTCATCTGAGAAGTGAGGGTAAGTGCATGGATAACAACAGTATTTTAGACCCACAAACAGCTCACCTCTGAAAGACAAAGTGTTTGGGGGAAAATAAAGATATCTCTAGTATTCATTTTCCTAATTAATAAAATGTAAGTGTTAGACTAGATAAACGCTAAGGTTCCCTACAAGTGCTAACACTCTATAATTCTTTGATTCTGAATACTATTAGTTTCTAGGGGGAAAAAATGCATTTATGTATCTCTAGCAGTTTCATTAACACAGTTTTGGTGAAACCTGAAAACAGCTCACTCATCTCAGCTAGAAAAACTGTCAACAAAGAAGAGCAGAAATAATGCATGTGGTTTGCTAGGGCATAAATGAGTGCCATAATGAGTGAGAGAATATAAAAATGATTAATCCTTTTAAGAAGTGCCATTCAAGTCTACAGGAATTCAATCTAGAAGTGCTATATATCAAATGCTTTCACAGTTCTCCAAAGAATCTTCTGTATCAGTCAATTAACATTACAATAGACCCTTGAATAATCAGCACCTATTCTTTGGTATGCTGATTATTACTAATATCACACCATCAAGATCAGTAATGCTGTTATTAAAACCACTCTTTCAACATAGAGGGCAGCTTTCAAATGCATGAGCTTGTTTTGACAGGTGTTTACCTCACACAGTGGTTCCTAGACTAAATTATGGAAAGGTGGCACATGATTGAAGTAAATTGATTAAAGAAGAAAATGTTATGAGAACTGCTTTTACAGAAAATAGGGCACAATCTGAATATACTAAATTTAGGTGTGAGTTGACTATTACTGGCCTATAAAAATCCTTGTAAGCAGAGGTTAAATTGTATTGAGCCTGTTATCACCCACAGCCGTTTGGGTAATGCCAGGTACATAAAGAAGGTAGCTAAGAAATGACTGACCATTGGGTCCCGGCTGAGCAGCTAAGAGATAGCTGAGCACAGGTTTATGAAGAAACACAAGCCCGGGAGAAGGGAGGAATATGGTCAGGACAAAAGATGAGACCTTGGAATTCCAAATCCCAACCAGGTCCTTTGTGCCCTGAAACTGTGGTCTAAGGTGGCAAGTATGTTTGTGGAGGAAAGACGGTGGTCACAGGAACTAGGAAAGGGGCAAGAGAGCCAACAGTACAGATGTGGAAGTTGCTGATGGCAGGGGAAATCAAGTACAGCGGGAAAAGGCAATCTAAGCGTCAAGGGCAAGTATGCCTGGAGGCCTAGAGAGAAAACAGGCTGCAGAGAGAATGCTGCAGACTGAAAACCAGCCAGCCAGTGCAGAGCCCAGGATGGTGATATTGACAGAACAATAGACTGGAGGTGATACCCTTTGCCCACCTCCCCAGTACGTTAATATTATCCATGAGTTGACAACTCTTAAAATTGGATAATGAGTATTACTCTATTTTTTATGTGTTGTAGTTTTTCGTAATAAAAGATATTATAAAATATTGCTTGTAAACTTAAGAAATTCAAGCAAATTTAAGATTCTGGAGCAGCTTCCTACCTGGTGAACATGTGGCGATGTGGGTGCACCCCGAGAGGGAATGGAAAAACTCTGTGCCCTTTCCCCATAGCTTGCCCTGTGCATTTCCTCCATCTGGCCTGTTCCTGAGTCATATCCTTTCGTAATAAACTGAATTCTAGGACCTAACTCAAAAGATACAGACTCTGACCTTCAGGCATTCCAGCTCTGGGAGACTTGCTGACCTTCAACAGTAAAATCAGGATGACATGATGCACACCAGACCACTGCTTGACCAGTTTCGGGTCTTTCCTTATCCGAACAGACTATGCTGGTCTGCATGCAGAACTTTTCAACCCTCTCTCCTTAATCTCTCTGTCCTGTTTTCTCTCTCCCTCCTTATAAGCCTCTACCTGCATTGAGATGTTAAGATGGTCATTGGGACAAGAGTCCCCATCTTCTCAGGCTGCTGGCACTTAAATAATCATTATTCCTTACACCAAAAAAAAAAAAAAAAAAAAACCTCAGGAGCATGGTTTAATAGCAGCACATCCTTTAAGACTAGACTTTGATTGAAAAGAGTGCATTCAAAAAGAAAATCCAATTTTTCTTTATAATTTAGCTGAAAGTGACAATAATTTTTCCACAAAAAATCCTTGGCATAATTACAAAGAAGGACTCTAGAAACTAAGATATGGAGGTGTTTTAATATTGATGGAAAACTGTTCATCTTTTATAGCATACTGTAACAAATTTAAGATTTTAAATAAAAGAATTAACAAAATCTGTTTCCTGAAAGCACAGTACATGAGTTTTTTTTCTGATAGAGTAAAACTATGAGATTTAGTAAGTACATCATGTAAACCATGTATGGACATCTTTTGCATTAATCCTGCTTTATTCATTCTCGCCCTAGCCCCTCTCCCCATCTCTTAATAGTCAGTAATGTTTATCAAGCATTTTGGAGACAACTAGCAGCCCAAGGAAGATACAATGTTAAATAGTGATTACTTTATGAAGAAAAATTATCAAAAAATATATATGCTTCCTTGGTTTATCTGATATAAATCACTTAAAACAGGCACATTATGTCTAGTAGTTGATGGATCTTATGGATTTAGAAGAAATATTTTCTGTTTAGCTGAAGAAGAGAATTGGTTGTATGGAAGCACATCAATGGATTCTAATTTGTCTTTGGTTTTTCTTAAAATGCCTCATCCCACGGATTTCATGAATATCATTATACATTACAGGCATTCCCCAACTTACAAAAGGGTTGTGTTCTAAAAGTTTATCTGTAAACAAGCATTCTGGAACTCAGATCACATTTTCCTACTGAAACAATTTTTTAAAGGGCAGTCAGGCCAATCTATAGAAATCTATAAAGCTCAAATTTATTGGACCTATTATGTTTTACTGAAGCACTGTGGCTTTTGGTTTTCAACTAACCACCTTATACCATTATTTCTTGGATAAATGCAAAAGGAGTTCTGTGACTAATTCTCCTTTCCAATGCTCTGCATGTGCATGTGCACGTGCACGTACACATACCCCCAGACTCCCCCACACACATACCCCTTGCCCAGATCCATGTGCCAAAATGTCCCTGACTCATCAAAATAAACACGATGGAGCAGAGTTTAGATGAAGGGCTCTCGCCTTTGAAGGCTAGAAGAAGTAGGGGTTACAGAGCTAATTAAGGGGCAACGGTTACAGAAGGTCCTATAGTAACTGTCCCTATTGGTCTCACGGATACATAGGACTGATGGTGGACTGTAACTTCCACAAGGTTTATCTTCCAGAAAGATGGTTAAAAAAAATACAAACTTCCTAATAATCAATTTTAATGTTTATAAACTCAAAGCAAACTAAGTTATTGGTTACTTTTGTGTTCTTTAGCTACATCCAAAGCTATAACAAGAATCTCTCCTCCCCAGAGAGGGGGATCTGAGGGTCCTACATAGCAACCAATCTATGGCTTCCTTGACAACAGCAACAAGCCCTTCCTCTGCCAAGGGAGAGGATGCCAGCACAAGATCCTAGAAACCACTGTCTAAGGAGAGGGCTGCCTATGTTGGATCTACTTTTCTTTTCTTTTCTTTTTTTTCTTGTTAATCCTCACCTGAGGACATTTTTTCCATTGCTTTTCAAAGAAAGTAGAAGGAGGGGAGGAGAGAGAGAGAGAGAGAGGGAGAGAGAAACATCAATGTGAGAGAGACACATTGACTGGTTGCTTCCCTCATGTGCCCCGACTGGGTGGCGGGAAATGAACCCACAACCCAGATAGGTGCCCTTGACCAGGAATCGAACCCGATACCCTTTGGTAGGCGGGCCGACACTCTTAACCACTGAGCAACATGAACCAGGGCTGGATCTACTTTTCTTTTCTTCCCAGTTTTTTGTTTTTATTGGACTTACTTTTCTACTCCACCCAAAGGCATCTAGATCTTCATTGCTTTAAAGATTTTTAAGCAATAAGGTTGTTTTCGTGTAATCAAGAGGAGGGTGTAAAAAGCCACAGAGATAAAATGACTTCATTTCCTATGCAAACAATGACCATTAATTTGAAAATTTGAAAGACAAATACATAGGGATTTAAAACTTGTATAAAATCAGCTATTCTATTACTTAGGCCCAATACCAATTTATAGTGTTTTTCTTTTCAAGTTCAGAATTTTATGAGCATGATTCAATTATACTGCACTACCATTATAACATTTTAAATGTCTTCTTATAAAGTCCAGATCCAGAAACAGGACATGACTTTCCAGAAATCACTATAGATTCACTTCAAAATTCAAGTTTTCCAGATTCTTCCTGACTCAGCGGAGGTCTATTTGACTTGCCTGCATAGGTGTTGGCCTTGTTCAGGAGGTCTGTGCATGCATGCATATCAGCAAAAGCCCGGATTCCTAAGCAGTTGACAGGGTGAAGCTGAGATTCCAAAAATTCACAGCAAGTCTTCTTCACATCCTGTAACTGTAACAAACCAGCAGCTGGAAGAAGCACCTGCAACACACAAGTAAGCATGGTAAGGCAACTGGCTGGAGGAACACTGTCACTATTTTATTGCTTCTACAGAGGGCACAAGAGGTCCAGCCATAGCTTATGATTTGCATCCAGACCCATACACAAAAAAAGTAATCTAAAGATAATTTGCAACAAAAAGAGTGATGCCTCTTTATATTCCTCATAATTTTTATAGAATCTTTCAAAGGTCCTTTCTTAGTCATAAGACTACAAGAGCAATTAGATCATATTAGATTTAATGGTTCCTTTTATAAGCATACAAAATATTCTTTTGAATTTTAAAAATATAAGCTGTTAGGATGCTAGGGGGTGCTATGGTTCAGTGAAAATGATTTTGTTCCCTTGGTTGGAGCAGTCATAGGATGAGCTTCAGTGATTTGTGGAGCAGGCGTGAGCCCAGAGGAGTACGTACCATAACAAAGCCTCATTTTGCTCATCCACTGTCTGAACGACAAAACAAATTGCTTCCCTTGGGGGTAGCACAATTTTAAATTCAACACTCTCTAGCTATAAGCAGACAGTGTCTCTAGAATGTAATACATGTGCTAAAAAGGAAAACATAAAAGGTAAGTGCCTGGTAACTTTTTAATTAGTTTTTATTTGAATAACTACAAGGAATTTTCTTTAATTATAGGTTATTCTGTAGGATTTAGCTAGTATCTTCACTATAAGTACTATATCCAACACTACAACTGCTTTTCAAATAGATCAATGATGAAAAAGTTTTTCCTTGAAAGTGAATTAGTACAGTGTTATGTTAAGGACCACATTTGAAAGTCAAATTTAGGAGAAAAACTTCATAAAAAGAAGTTCTTGAACATCTGTTTTTCTTTTATAAAAGCCAAAAGGAAAGAAAAAAAACAACCAACCTCAACTGAACAATGGTCAGTTTTAGAAAAGATCACGTTAGCATAAAAATGAAATAAGACCTCCCTAGCTGGGTTGGCTCAGTGGATAGAGCGTCGGCCTGCGGACTGAAAGGTCCTGGGTTCGATTCCAGTCAAGGGCACATGCCCGGCTCGATCCCCAGTGTGAGGAGCGCAAGAGGCAGCCAATCAATGATTCTCTCTCATCACTGATGTTTCTATCTCTCTCTCCCTCTCCCTTCCTCTCTGAAATCAATACAAATATTTTAAAAATAAATAAATAAGACCTAAGTTCCTTCAGTAATTGACTTTCAGATATTCCACCGAAGAAAAAGAAATAATAATTTTGAATATCTTTTACAATTTTCCTAAATGTATGTTAGTCATCCTAAATGTGGGAGAGTGCATCGTGTCTTTCTGTAACACAAACCACTCTATTTTCTTAAAGAAACCATGTAAGTTTTAACTCTCAGATCTATAGACTGTGTATGTGCCCACATGAACTTAATCAAATGGTCATGAATTAAGGACTAAGAGGATAACTTATGTTTCAGTCCAAATCCATAAACTAATATTCGTTTTTTAAAAAAACACACATAAAACAGTATGTATAGGTAATGACTTTTCCTTCTAATTTAAGAAAAATAAAGTGCAAATAATGCTGTTTACAGCCAAACCTTTTGTGTAATATGGATAGTGTGTTTCATTATGTTATGAGAATGAATCTCCATGGAAGACTTTAGTCGAGATAATTTGCAAACTGGAGGATTTCCTACACTGGTATAATTGTGCTCTGAAGCAATGTAAAGTGCATTCCAAGATGCTTAACAAATACAGCCATTTAATTCAACCAATACGAATAGTTAAGAAAGTGGTCTTCAGCGTAAGATTCAATCTCTGTGAAATTTGCACAAATAGCAATGAATACCCATCTAGTCAGCATTTTCCCAGAAACAACACAGTGTAGTACAGTAGTAATCAAATTGTTTGGCAATACAGAAAGAGAGATATTGGGGGGTGGGGGGTGGGGCGGGGGGAAGTGGCTGAGCAGAAACAGGCTCACTCATACATTGCTGGTGGGAATGTATACAGGGGTTGGCAGAAATAGATTTACAGTTGTGAATACATGAAACACAGTTTATTCTTGTATTATTATTTCTTAATTATTGTATTATTTTCCATAAAAACAATTATAAACCTACTCTTGTCCACCCTATATTGGTTCAGCCCTCATGAAGAGCAATTTGTCCATTTCAATTAAAATTACAAATGCCTATATCCTCTGACCCAGCAACTTAACTTACAGGTACACTAACATATGGAGAAAATCTCACATGTACAAGACATTCATTAGAGCATTATTGTGGGTAATAGCAAAAGTTAGAAAAAAAGCCTAAATGTCCATCTTAAAGAGACTGGTTACTTATAACAATCTATTCAATGGACTATTCTGCAGTCATTCAAAATAATAAGAATGGGATATATGAATGAGATAATTTCTAAGATATGTTAAATGGAAAAAAAATCAGTGTTCAGTTCATAGTATACTAACATACACATATAGACCCACATTTACATATGTATCCATCTTTAAAAAAAGGCAGCTACAACGGGCTTTAAAATTTTTTATTCTGAGTAATTTCAACATCACTATCAAACCCAGGTCTACCTTATGAAGAGACTGAAATTTATAAAATTGTAGAATCTCAGATCTGAAGAGGATAAAACAAGTCAGGTAGGCCAGGAATATAAAAGTTATTTATCTGTAGGCCATCAGTCAGAAATTCACAAATAACTTTTTGTTGATGTCAATAATGAGTCAAGTGCCTCCATGCTTGGCAAACATATATTAAATATAATTGAAGTGTTAGTCAAAGGTATAAAACAAGTTTATTCATCTTTTCCTTTTGTCACTAAATCCTTTAAAAATGCCTTGGTTTTATGATGTGATTTTACTAGGACTAAACTTCAACAGCTCATAATTATGAAATTCATGACATACAGCTTCAAATACAATTAATAACTGGTCCAGGCTTACTAACATGACCCCTGGTGACCATCAGTCACTCATGATGAAAACAGGAAAGCAGCTGGGGCCACATCAAATTTCTAATTACTTTGCATATTAGTTGGATAGCCAGCTAAAGAAAAACAAAATAAAAAATGCTCCATGGGGGGGGGGGGGGGGTTGGGAGGGAGGACGGACATATGTAATACTTTCAACAATAAATATATTTTTTTAAATGCTCCAAATTTGAAATGACACATATCCCATAATCAGAACCACTCAAAACAGCTGGCAGCCTATGAGCTTGATACCCTGGAATCAAATAAAACCAAACATCCTACTTATGTCTGATAAAGAAACCAAACACTAGAGAGGCAAACGAGTTGACCAAGTCATGTAGCTGGAGTGGGAAGCTAGGGCTACAATCAAACTCACCAACTCTTCTGTCTATTGTTTGTTCCATTATCTTGAGCCCCTTCTCAAGGTGCAGAATAGAAGTGCTGACCTAAATTCTATTATTCTTTCAGCAAGAGTAATAAAAGATAATAAACACCTCCACAACACTTCTTACAGCAGTTTCCATTTACTGAGTATTTAACTGAGTTAGGCACTGTGCTAAGCACTTGGCAGATAACAATATCTCATTATTCCCATTGTATACAAGTGGATACAGAGGCTTGGAGAAGTTGGGTAACTTGCCCAAGGCCACAGACCTAGTCTAGGACAGGCCTGAGTCTGCTATGAGTACAGTATTAACCAAAGCAGGTAAAATGTTTTTAGAGGACACACAAACATTTCATGTTAATAGTTAGGAATAGGTTTTGCAGTTACCTTCTATTTATTTTAATAATATAAATTATTTCTTCAGTAGATTAAAGCAAAAATTGAGTCAATGTAAAGAAAAACATTATCTATGTAATAGTATCAGCAGTATAGAATACAGCAAAATCATGGAGGTGACACACAAATTATGAACTTTAGAGAGACCTGATTTGGTAGATGATGAAAGGAATTTTGGGGATAAAATAGGCAGGTTTAGGGAATCTATAATCTATAATAATAAAAGTGTAATATGCTAATTAGACCATATGTCCTTCCGGACGAGGCCAGGGCTGTGAGGGAAGCCTGGGTCCCAGGTGCCTGCCAGTGGCCAGAGGGAAGCCCGGGTCCAAGGTGTCAAAGGGAAGCTGGTGCCGGCAGCCGGGGAAGGAAAGCCTACTCTTGCACAAATTTCATGCATCGGGCCTCTAGTTTTAGGAATAAAGAGGGTCCATGGGGTAAGAATGCATAGGTGCGGGCTTAGAGCCACCAGAAAGCATACATTCACAGAGAATAAAAAAGGTGCTCACAGGATAAGGGGAGAGGAAGACATACATTCACAGAAGATAAGGAAAAGCCACAGAGTATGGGGGAAGAAGGAAACAAACTTTCACAGAGGATAGAGAAATGCTGACAAATGGCAGAAAGAGGAAAACAGGAGCTAGAGAAATGTTACAAGATAAGAGGGAGAGAAAGAAGGGAGCACTACATGGGTTTGGGGCTTTGAAGCTGATATTCTACAAAAAGAGTGACCAATTAGAAGAGGATCTATAATAATAAAAGCGTAATATGCAAATCGACCAAACGGCTGAACAGTGGAACAACTGTCCAGACGTCCTTCCAGATAACCTTCCAGACAAAGCCAAGGATGCAGCTGCGGGATGGAGACAGCCACCGGGGCTGCGAGGGAGGGATTGAGGCAGCCGCCACAGCTGCAAAGACCTACTCTTGCATGAATTTCGTGCATCGGGCCTCTAATATATATATATATATATATATATATATATATATATATATATATATATACACACACACACACACACACACACACACACACACACACACACACACATATATGGCTAATATGCTAAGTGTCCGACCATTTGACCGGTATCTATGATGCACACTGACCACCAGGGGGCAGACGCTCAACGCACAGGCATGGAAACATGGAACAGACTGATGAATCCAGAGGGAAGGGGAGAGGGGGGTAGACGAGAAGAGATTAACCAGAGATCTTATATGCATACTAGAGACCCGGTACACAGATTCGGCCTGCAGGGATCAGGCCAAAACCATGCACCGGGCCTCTGACATCCCCTGAGGGTTCCCGGAGTGTGAGAGGATGCAGGCTAGGCCAAGGGACCCCACTGATGCACAAATCTGTACACCAGGCCTCTAGTAGGATCATAAAGTGAGGAAGGGGTCCCATTAGAAGAGAGCATGAAGTGACAAAGAACTACAGCCTTTATAAACCTTAGCAAAAGAGAGCTGAAGTGTTTACCCCCTTGGGATTCCCTCCCTATGTGGGAGTCTGTATTTGCTTCCAATAAATTTCCACCCTTTTCATCTACCACCTTTCATCCCTGCCTTCATTCTTCGAATACATCTGGACAAGGACCCAGGAAAGAAATCACCCTTCCATCCTGCTCAGGAAAACAACCTGAATCAATTGATTCCCTTGAATCAATGAGATTTAGTATTCTAATCTTTCAATATCTGACATCTTCTGATTCCAGAAGTTTCTACATAACACTGGAAAGGAAGAATGTGCTTTAATATTGGACTATCATAATCCCATCACTTATTTTCTATAAAATACCATATTTTCTGGCGTATAAGAAGACTTTTTAACCCAGGAAAATCTTCTATACGCCCAGTCGTCTTATAGGCCGGAAAATACGGTATATTATTAGTAACAAATGTGGGAAACACCTAACATTGTAAAGAGGTGATTTCTTAATTTTCTATTTAGGTCACAAAAATATCTTGGGTACTGTAACCAAGAGGTCTGAAGAATTACAAAAAAATAGGTCTGAAGGATAATTTATGTCTTTAAAACTGATTTTTCTGAGCTCTGTAGAGCAAAGAAACAGTTGAATTAGTGCTGCTTCTTATAGGAGGTGGAATTATATTGATACAGTAAACCTCAGCCACAGAGCATTATGATCTAACTAGAGGCCTGGTGCACGAATTCGTGCACATTGAAAGGAAATTAATTAGAAGGTGGCTGGTGGGGCTATACTGGGTGAGACGAGCTTAACACACCCTGGAGCCACCTCCCGCTGTCCCTCCCTGGCTGGCTACACCTGGGGTGGCGCTGGGGCTCGAAGGGCATCTGCGGACTGAGCAGGGTCCCTCCGGCAGGTGGGGGTCCCTTGGCCTGGCCTGTGGAAATCGGGCCAAACCGTGCACCGGGCCTCCGACATCCCCTCAGGGGTCCCAGAGTGCGAAAGGGCACTCTGCAAAGTTGCTGCCACTGGGCAGCTCCTGCATTGAGCCCCTTAGTGGTCAGTGCACGTCATATTGGCCAGTCCCTTAGCCTTTTATATATATATAGATGGAAAGTTCCCATTGGCTTCATTTTCCATATGCTTCACTGGTATTAACCTTGAGCCTGATGAAAACAACCTTAAGGCACTCTAAGATCCTGAAGTGTATTCCAAAACATCAAAGAAAAAGCAATTATATTTGCTATGTATTCTGAATGTTAATGATATAGTCTAAGAATCAAAAAGTGATTTATTCTCATACAGTGTATATACTGAGGAAGGGAGGGCCACATTCCAAAAGCTAAAACATATCTCTCCAGTCTGTGGAGCCCTAAGAAAAAATGTAAAGCAGTCAGTTTGCCTTGAGGCCCAGCCATCATCACTCCTTCCTGCAGCCTCCTCCCCATAGTAGACCTTGCTGTTCTCACCATGGTCTCAGACACCTTCTGGTCACTACTAATAGCATTGCTCCATTTCATTTGCTTCATAGCACCACTCTCAAAACTGACCTTATGCATTTGCTCCTATGTTTATTGTCTCTCTCCCTGCAAAAGAATATCCACTCTATGATAGTGGGGCCACATCTATTTTACACCTAGGAGAATATCTAGGTGCCTAATAAATGAATCAACCTGAATGTAAATTAATTTGTTACTCTTGTGAATGTTTATATTTTAAGAGATACAATTTTAGATGTCCTTTGACCCAGAAACATAAAGTGGATTCCTAGAATGTATCCATATGAGACTCTGGTGTCCTACTGCAAAGCCTCACCTCCTACTCAAGTTGACACTACAGCTACCAGGTCCAAGTAGGCTTTGATCACCTGTGTGAAGAAGTCACCTACTAGTGACTCACCAAACCCCTACCAAACCTCTCTCTGGCTTCCCACCCAGAATGCACGGAGGATTCACACCTGCCCAATCTGGAAGCTCAGAGGAAATAATGCTTGTCGGACCACTCTTGACTAATCAAGAATAGTCCAAAGAAGATGATAGATAAATACTCCCCTTGGGGCCTTCCTTCGTTCCACGCCGCCCCCTGGAGGTCAGCGCACATCATAGTGAGTGATTGAACTTCCGGTCTCCCAGTCAAACTCCTGAGGGGACACTTTGCATATTAGCCTTTTATATAAATAGACTAGAGGCCCGGTGCACAAAATTCGTGCACGGGGGGTGGTGTCCCTTAGCCCAGCCTGCACCCTCTCCAATCTGGGACCCCTCGAGGGATGTCCGACTGCCCGTTTAGGCCCGATCCTGGTAGGACTGGGCCTAAACGGGCAGTCGGACATCCCTCTCACAATCCAGGACTGCTGGCTCCCAACTGCTTGCCTGCCTGCCTTCCTGATTGCCCCTATCCGCTTCTGCCTGCCAGCCTGATCACCCCCTAACCACTCTGCTGCCAGCCTGTTTGCCCCTAACTGCCCTCCCCTGCAGGCCTGGTCACCCCTAACTGCCCTCCCCTGCAGGCCTGGTCCCCCCCAACTGCTCTCCCCTGCAGGCCTGGATCCCCCCCAACTGCCCTTCCCTGCAGGCCCGGTCGCCCCCAACTTCCCCCCTCTGCCAGCCTGGTCACCCCTAACTGCCCTCCCCTGCAGGCTTGATCACCCACAACTGCCCTCCCTTTCAGGCCTGGTCCCTCCCAACTGCCCTCCCCTGCTGGCCTGATCGCCCACAACTGCCCTCTCTTGCAGGCCTGGTCCCTCCCAACTGCCTTCCCCTGCTGGCCATCTTGTGGCGGCTATCTTGTGTCCACATGAGGGCAGCCATCTTTGACCACATGGGGGCAGCCATCTTGTGTGTTGGAGTGATGGTCAATTTGCATATTACTCTTTTATTAGATAGGATAGAGGCCTGGTGCATGGGTGGGGGCCAGCTGGTTTGCCCTGAAGGGTGTCCTAGATCAGGGTACGGGTCCCCTTGGGGCGTGGGGCGGCCTGGGCGAGGGGCCTGTGGTGGTTTGCAGGCCAGCCATGCCCCCCAGCAACTCAAGCAGAGGCCCTAGTATCTGGGATTTATTTATCTTCTATAATTGAAACTTTGTAGCCTTGAGCGGAGGCCAAGGTAGGCCAGGGCTGCGGAAAGCTTGGCTTCCTCCATTGCTGGGGAAATCCAAGCCTCCTGCTCACTCCGTGGCCGCAGCCATCTTGGTTGGGTTAATTTGCATACTTGCTCCTGATTGGCTGGTGGGTGTGGCTTGTGGGTGTAGTGGAGTGATGGTTAATTTGCATATTACTCTTTTATTAGATAGGATATAAAAGCCTAAGCGACCTGTTACCACCAGTTGACCACTCGACCAGTCGCTATGACGCACACTGACCACCAGGGGACACTCAACACAGATGCTGCCCCATGGTGGTCAATGTGTTCCCACAGCAGGAGCGCAGCTACAGCAGCGTGAGCCTCTCCTGCCTCCATTGCAGCGCCACCACACAGTGGCAGCGGCAGGTGCAGTGGGGCTGGGATGAGCGGGAGCGGCGGCACCCGGCCCTAGCTTGGGCTCCTCCCCGGCTGCCTGCCACTTCACGCACTGCTACATCCCTCAGAGGATGTCAGACTGCCAGTTTTGGCCCGATTCACACAGGGATCAGGCTGAAACCAGCAGTCCAACATCCCCTGAGGGGTCCCAGATTGCAAGAGGGCACAGGCCAGTCTGAGGGACCCCACCGGTTCGTGAATCTGTGCACCGGGCCTCTAGTAGAACAATAAGTAAACTCTACACATTACTCTTCTTGTTCATGTCAATAGCAATATCTTAAGCGCTGGAGAAACATGAAGCAAAAGAACATGGCCAGCTAATTAAACAACTTCAAATGCTATCATTTTGTTAAATAGAAAAAAAATATTTTCTTCTAGATATGTTGATTTCCAACGTAAGGAGACACATAAAAGCCTGCAAATATCGTTCTATGGAGTTGTTTCCTGCAATGAACAAAGAAGTAGGGGGAAAGCTACCACTGATTAGTGAAGACAAGCTGAACATTAACATGGAAGGTAGCCGAGCCAAATGATTAGCACCCGGTGACACTCTTACACCAGCTGCACGTTGTAAAGTAAGATGCTTTCATCCTACTTCATGTTGTTTGACAAGCCAAATTACACATAAGATGTTTCACTTAGACAAGTACACTCCTTCTGCTTGGCTATTAGAATCTGTAGTTTATTTTCAGCTGGGGAGTTTATTTAATCCATTGAGGGAAATAGTTTACATAGTACGTCTTTTAAATCCTGAGCCATAAGCAGTATATTTAGAGAAGATCTGACCAATGGGTCTGAGTGCTCCATATGTAAGATTTCCAGATGTCTATGAAAATATGCAAACATGAAACTAACAACTCAGTCACTGTTAACTTTACAGTAAGTGCAGATTTTTATTAATTTCCAAGCTATTTTATATTCATATCAGAAGCACCTGTTTATTTAAAGTGGAAGGACCTTGGAGCTCCAGTGGCGCAATCGGTTAGCGCGCGGTACTTATAAAGTGGAAGGACCTTGCATACCAGCAAGGACCTGAAAAGAAACAAGGAAATAGCTGTCCAAAGAGCATGCATGAGCAGAGGGAAGAAATTATCCCCACATTTAAAGAAGCTATTTGTCACTGAAGTGAAAAAGTCTCATTGTGAAATATAACCTATAACTTTCATTAGCATACATCTTCTAAAATCGGCATTAGGTCCCCAATTTACAAATAAGTTATGTTTCACAAGTTTATTTTCTCAATTGACTGCTTGATGCTCATTGCACACTTACTCATAGAAACCGTATTACAAACAGTCATAAACTGAAATATCAATGAACATAACACTGCCACCTGACTGCTGTGACCTCAGGGGGTGCAGCGGAGAAGGAAGAAGAAAGTTTCCTTCCTCTTTCTGGGATGTAGGCCTTGCCGAGTACAGTTTTGAAATAGGAAGTGTCTGTCCTTGGCATCCGGCCACCTCACTCGCACTTGCATATCTCACAGTCCTAAACCTCGGCCACCAGGAGCCAGCCCTCTGCTCTGTGCACCCAGCAATGGTTCTCTACTCAGATCTGCCTTTCCTGATTGCAAGGGTTTCATCCTCTAAATACACCTACCTCACCTTCCCTCCCCAACACCCGTACCCAATGTCCATCCCTCGGGATAGCTGCTGCCAGCAAGGTCAGAAAGAAAGCCATCTTATTATTCACTCACAACAATGGTTAACAGCGCATCACCTTCCAGGACAAATCCCTTCCAGAGGTATTTAAAGTTTTAAGAGAGACTAACTCTTACGCAGAATACATCTGTAATTAATGTCATTCCCAACAGTATAAAAATGAAGGGGAAATGCCAAGGAAAAAGTGGGGGCCCTGCCTGAAAGCCACCTCTCCAATATTATCTTTTTACAGCTGTTTTTCCATTATTTTTAACCCAAGGTTTCTCTAAATCTCCAACTTATTCAACAGTGGCTCAAATGTATATTGAAAATAGCACCGACCTTATAGAATGTTGAAAAAATTAAACAACATGGTCAACCATTCAATACAGTGCCTGGCACATGACCAGAGTAGTGCATTAGTTCTAGTTCAAAGATTTGTTTCTTGGATTGAATTGAACATTCAACCCTATGACAATGAATGCCAGGATTTCCTCTCTCCCTCACAAGGTGATATTCTATGCTGGTTCATTCACAATAAACATAGATTGTTTTCTTTTTTGATCAAATATTACCAAAGTCAAAGACATAATCAGGGCCAATTTGGAAAAAAAGAAACACAGAATACAAACATGGGGAAAATACTTGATACCTCACTAATTATCAGACAGATATAAATGAAAATAACGAAAGAGCACATTTGATCACTATAGATACAATTTTTTTTTTTAACAACATCCACTCAGGTCAAGGTATAGTAAGCCTTGGCCCCTAGCACATTTTTTGCTACCATTGTAAACTAGCCAACTCTCCTAGAAAGCAAACAGGCAACTTTCATTATGGGCTACCAAAAACATATATATACTAGAGGCCCGATGCACGACATTCGTGCAAGGGGTTCGGCCCTGGCAGCGGCAGCGGCTTGCCTCTGCCCTCGCAGCCCTGGCTTCGTCCGGAAGGTCGTTCGGCTGTCCGGTCTAATTAGCATATTACGCTTTTATTATTATAGATATAGCTAAAATGCAGTGTCCCCTCAGGAGTTCAAGAAAGGAGGCCCCGGGTGGCAGCCAGCAGCCGGGAAAGGGAGGCCCCAGCAGCCACTAGGGACCCTATCCATGCACAAATTTCGTGCACTGGGCCTCTAGTAAAAGTTGAAAGCCTTTGACCCTGGGAGTATGTTTCTGGAAATCTACCCTGAGAAAATAGTTCACAAATTGAAATAGGCTACAATCCATGAATTTTATTTTAGCATTACTTATAAGGGCGGGGGAAGGGGGTGACAGGAACAACTAAAGATTTAAACAATGCAGAAACACATGCAGCAAAAGCACACTTTACCAACCTTTGCTTATCTACCCACCTGATTAACCAACTCTCCCCATGTCCTCTGTAAAGTATACTCTGTAATATGCGTGCACACTTCTGCCCCATCTGAGTTGCACTTTATTAATTCATACGTGTTGAATTTGCTCACAAATCTGTTTATGACACTTGCACTTGTTATTGAAATTATATAACTTAAATAGATATGTATAATCCAATAAAATGTGAGTGTAAAAAGAGAGCTGTTCCTATGGAGACTAAGTTGATTGCTTTATAATCACTTGACCAATGTGTTAATGCAAAAAGAAATGTTTTAATCAAATTAGACATGTGAGTAAGGAAACAGAAATTGTGTAATTTGAAGATGACTTCACACTGATATTTCTTTTTAAGTCTCAGTTCTTGCTGTACTTAAAAAAAAACTAGAAAAAGAGAATTGATGCATTATTATGATGTGGTATGTGTGTAAGAAAGAGTAGCTGACCATACTTAGTTTTACAAGAAAAGATTGGCATGCAATTGTACGGTTACATGTTTTAGGTTAATATAAAATATTTAGCCTGGCTGGCGTGGTTCAGTGATTGAGCGTCAACCTATGAACCAGGAGGTCACAGTTCGATTCTGGTGAGGGTATGTGCCTGGGTTGTGGGCCCGTTCCCCAGTGTCGGACATCCCCAGTGTGGGATGTGCAGGAGGCAAATAATCAATGATTCTCTCTCGTCACTGGTGTTTCTAACTCTCTATCTCCCTCTCCCTTCCTCTCTGAAATCAATAAAAGTGTATTTTTTTAAAAGAAAGAAAATAAAAATATTCAGAGTATACAGTACATGTATTATTTTTTAAGTGGTTTCTCCACTTTACAGCCTTTTTTGATTAAGTGGTCAACCATATCAACAGGCCTCCTACCAAGGGAGTCCCTCCCTGGGGTGCCCTGCTTTTAGGAATGACTCATGGTTTAAAACACTATAAACCAACATACTACTGGCACTTCCTGTCTACAACAAACAAAACCAACCTGTTCTACACCACCAATAAAATGGACACACTATGTTGAATTTTCTACTGTACTGAGATTGTGCTCCTTACCAAAAATTATTTTTAAAGGTCTCTTGGAAAACTCTCATTTAAATACTGTTCCTTTTCTAAAAGGATGAGATTTCCTGCCTCAAATCATTTCAATTTATGCAACATATAAGTTTCATGAACTGTTTAAAACTCATCCATTCAAAATTACAAGATGCTTATTAAAATCCTCTGAGATGATAAAAGTTCTAATATAGATAGAACCTGTGGCTGAACACTCAAAACACTTGGGCATAAGAGCATTTACTTACATTTTTCATTGTCTATTAACATCCTTACCTTTGTTTTTCACACTGACATCAAGTGAAAAGCTTGTACCTACTTTTAGCAAGCCAAAACAAATACCCAAAGCTGAGAAGTAAAAACATATGTTACAAAACCACAAATTTAGCAATGAAGTAAATGTTTTTAAAAATTCCAAGCTCCTTTAGAATTTTCCAAAAATGTTCATCAGCACACCAAATAAAGAAAAGTAAATTTTCAATAATTTTTGGAAAATAAAAAATACTTTTTAGTTATGAAAGTATTTTTATTTTTGAATTTATAAGCTCTCTTTTTAAGCAACACTAGTTAATTACAACTTAATAGTTGTTGTCTGATTTGAACTAATAAACCTTCAGAGCTTCCTCATTTGCAAAATAGAATAATACCTACTTAATTTGGTAGTGAATATGTAAAATGCCTAGCACATAGCTGAAAATAAACCCATGTGAAAACTCTTCAGATGTATATAAAGCCAAGTATTCTTAATATTGAGGGACACAGAGAAACAACCAAGTACATGAATTCTCTCAAAGTGTGAGCAAACCTTGTGATATGCTTACGTGCACTTGACTTGGGAAAGGATCCAGTTTTTCTTCAGATTCTCAAAGGAGTTCATGACCCCAAGAAGTTTAAAAGCCTGCTTGATAGTTGCCTTTGGCTTTATTTCCTCTGTCCCCAGATTCATAAAGTTTACAAAATTTGACTGAAAACTCTAGAAACAAGCTAAATTTAAGTTACTCATAGCAACAACAACAAAAAGTTCAATTAAAAGCATGGTCATGGTAAGATCTGTATTCTCCTTTTATTTCTCTCTTAAAAATAAACTTATCTGTGAAGCTGCACCACAGCAACAACTGTGGCAATTCATCTGCCACCCAGAGGAATGTGTGATAAGGACTCAAAATCCAGGGTGTTGTAGCCCTCCAAAAGATATGTTACCCCAAACCTGTGAATATGACCTTATTGAGAAAAAAGGGTGTTTTCAGATGTAATTAAAACCTCAAGATGAGATAATTCAGGAATTAGGATGCCCTTATAAGAGGCAGAAGAGGAGAAGACATACAGGGGAGAAGGTGGTGTGAAAATGGAGGGAAAGATGGAGTGATGCAGCCACAACCCACGGGATGCCTGGGGCATCTTTCCCTAGAATTCTTAGAGCGTGGCTTTGCTGACACCTTGATTTCAGACTTGTAGCTCCAGGAACTATAAGATAATAAAGTTCTGTTGTTCTAAGCCACACAAAAAATAAAATAAACAAACTTAAACTCACTTGGCTCAAATTATTTCCCAGCCTTACCATAAATAAAATACCCAAGTGCTAAGCAAAAGAACAGCAACACACACACAAACCTTAAATTGCCAAGAATTAATGCCCAGTATTTGTATAATACAGTAACGTATTTTAATGTGCTGTGATACGCAGAGTATAAGTATCACAGAAGGCACCCTAACCTAGGAATCAGGAAACCAGGGTTATGATCCTGCTCTGTCATTGACTGACTCTCACAGCTGGCCCTCAGTATTCTAGGTACTGTAATCCTACATAAAACATGTAATCCCAACCTGAAACACAGATACCTGCTATCCTAAAATTGCAATTTATTACTAAAACAGAAACTTATAAAAGAGAGGTCACCTGACAGGAAGTTTGATTCTAGGTCTAATGAGAAAATATACCTAAAGTCATAAATCTTTGAATTACAGACTGTTCTGTCCCCACTGTCGGCACTCTCAAGGCAGAAATACTCAGAGCAGGGTTTATGTTGGGGCCATTTCACGCTTTAGCTTAACATGAATAAGAACACCAGTCACCTCCCACCACACCATGCCTTTCCTTAAGGTGAACAGCACTTACAAGGAAGACTTAACGAAGTACAGACAAAAATATTGATAGGTAAACCCTTATTCACATTTCACTGAAAAATTCTTATTACAGAAAAGACAGCTTATTTTAATCCATCTTATTTCCAAGCTGCCTTTTCCAAAACAAGTATTTTTCAATGGAAGATAAGTTTTAACATACCAAGATATCCCTATGTTGAAGAGACAACCCTGTTCCCACAAAAAAAAAAAGCAACTCTATGAATGTTAAGTATTTAATAAGTGGGTCAAATACAACTCTTTGAATATATTTCTGTAAGAGCTACAAAATATACACAAAAGGCAAATTAGCATGGCAAGAGATTTTTCTGAAAGGCTGTGGTGACTAATATTTCAGGACTAGAACATCATACTTATTAAAAGAAACATGAGAGTCGACCTCCACCACAAGAACTACTACAAACAGCATTCAGAGCTGAATTCGCAGTTTAGTCTCTGAGACCTACATCATCTATTCCAATTTCCCCCCATGTGGCACATTGTGTGAATCAAAGAAACCAAGCAGTAATTCATTTGTTGGAAGGCCAGATATACAACACAATCGAGGCCCACGCACTCAATTTTTTTAAAAAGAAGGAGCAAAAAAACACCCCAAGATAAGATCTTATTGAAAATAATGCCATAGAACCCAGCAAATAGCATGACCGTACAGAAAAGACCTGACTGAGATTACATATCGGTGCTGCTATCGCATGACATGTCCCACACTCTTTCCTCCCTGTTAAAAAAAAAAGTTCACCTCGCACCTAATTCACAATTTCATACACAACTTCAGTATCAACCAAAGTTTTTCTAATGCTTTACCTCATGAGCAAGACTTCCAAGCAAAGGTTAATGAGGCCACCTGGGAAAGATCACCACTGCCAATATTTCAGATCTAATAACAGCAGGTTTTAGCAAGTTAAAGTGCAAAGATTTCAGTCTCCACATTCAAATATCCTGCAGCGCATTTCAACTAGTTACAAGGGACTAAAGACTGAAACCACAACTTCCTATCTGTGCAAGTAGAATTTAGAGATTATTTCTTAAGAAGTTAGTCCTGCCCTGGCCAGGTGGCTAGTTGGTTGGAGTGTCACCCCATACACCAAAAGGTTGCGGGTTCGATTCCTGGTCGGGGCACATACCTAGGCTGTGGGTTCAATTCCCAGTAGAGGAACATAAGGGAGGCAACCAATCGATGTTTCACTCTCACATCAACGTTTCTCTCCCTTCCTCTCTCTAAAAATCAATAAAAAAACATATCCTCCAGTGAGGATTAAAAACAAAAGTTAGAAGTTGGTCCTAATTCTTTTTGTGGTCCTTAAAACACATTTACCTATTGGAAGGGGTACAAATAAATAAAAACTTTTAGATAGCAATTTAGCATATCTATCAATAATTAAAATACACATGTACCTTTTGGCCCACCAATTACATTTTGAGGAACTTATCCTATGAAATTTTTTAATGCAAATTTTAAAATGTTGATCCACTACAGCATTTTGTAAAGGTGAAAAATCGTACATGCTGATTAACATTTGGAGTACCACACAAAAGAAAAAGCTGGACCCATATGTATTGATGTGTAAAGAATTCCAACACACTTTGTTCAGTGAAAAAAGCAAGTTACACAACAACAGGGATAGTAAAAATATATTTATGTCAAGAAAATGGTGTGTGCGTGTGTAACTCCATAGACAATGTGTGAAAGAATTCACAGTAAACAGGTTACCCTCTGAGGAAAGAGAGCAGTAGGTCAATGTGTGTGGGCTGGGGTGGGCATGAAGGGAAGGGCAATTTTTGTTGTTGTTAATCCTCACCCAAGGATATTTTTTCCATTGATTTTTAGAGAGAGTGAAAGGAAGGGAGGGAGTGGGGGGGGGGGAGAGAGAAACATCAATGTAAAATAGACACATCGACTGGTTGCCTCCCACACAAGCCCCAGTGGGGGTGCAGGATCAAACCTGCAAACCAGGTACGTGCCCTTGACTGGGAATTGACCCTGCAACCCTTTGACCCTTCGGTGTGCAGGCTGGCACTTTAACCACTGAACCACACCGGCCAGCACAAGTGCAAATTTAAAGACGCATTTTCACTTTCTACTTCATATACATGTGTATTATTTAAACATTTACATTATACACATAAAACATTTGTTCTTTATAGAAAGTAGGAACGATGCAATGTCTAACTTCAGCTAAACTCTAGAAGTACTTAAAGAGAATCCTATATAATAAAAGGCTAATATGCAAATCGACCGAACAGAGGAACAACTGGTCATTATGACATGCACTGACCACCAGGGGACAGACGCTCAATGCAGGAGCTGCCCCCTGGTGGTCAGTGTGCTTCCATAGGGGGAGCGCCGCTCAGCCAGAAGCCGGGCTCACAGGGTGGCAAGCACAGTGGCGTTGGCAAGAGCCTTTCCTGCCTCCGCAGCAGTCGGACATCCCCCAAGGGCTCCCGGACTGCGAGAGGGTGCAGGCCGGGCTGAGGGACCCCCCAAGTGCGTGCATTTCATGCACTGGGCCTCTAGTGGTACATTAATACAAGAAGTAAAAAAGGCGGTTGGTAGTCAAGAACATCCTTTGTAGATTTTAACCTTCAAGAGAATAAAGACAAATGTGGGCAGCATCAATCAGTAGTTATAAATGAATATGACAGTGTTTTCATAAAAGAATGAGTGTCATTCAGATAACAGAAAAATTTGTGTCTTAGAACTTTAAGAATATAAAAAATACTGAAATCAGAAACATTACTAAAGAGATATAATTATTCCAAATGTCTCTCAGAAATACAGTTTTAACAACGAATTGTATTACTTTGGTACAAAATGTATTCTGGATGGTTATGCACTTTTGATTTTAAAAACTGGCATGGAAAATGGAGGACAACTGCAATAGTGTCAACATTAAAAATTTTTAAGAAAAGAAAGAAAAAACCTGTCATGTATAAAGCACTAAATGGTATCTTACCTGTACGTTTTCTTCTGTAACCTGGATTTCTGCAGTGTAAACATAATCGATTAGCATCCTCAGGGTCCAGCCATCTACCTCTTTTATTCGGACTCTCTTTGCTCGGCTCTCACTCATCTCACCTAAAACACAAAGGAGTAAGAGTGACACTACAGCAAAACACTGCTTCATTGCAGCATAATTCATGGTGGCCAAGACCTGGAGACAGCTTGGATCCTTCAATAGATGACTGAATAAAGAAGATGTGGTACATATATACAATGGAATACTACTCGGTCATAAGAAAAGATGAAATATAGCCATTTGCAACAACATGGATGAACCTTGAGAATATTATGCTAAACAAAATAAGTCAGTCAGCAAAAGCTAAGAACCATATGATTTCACTCACATGTGCGCTATGAAACTGAAACTCACAGACACAGACAATAGCATGGTGGTTACAGAGGGAAGGGGGTGGGGGTAAGTAAAGGGTAAAGGGGCCCAAATATATGGTAATGGAAGATTATTTGACTTTTGAGTAGTGGGCACATAATGCAAAAGATCATGTACCATAGAAATGTATACTTGAAATTTATTTTTTTTTAGAGAAAAGCCTAGGGAATCCATAATTACACAAAATCCCTTTGCAAACACAAACCCTGGGAGAAAGGAAAAATAATAGTGACATACATTTAACTGCCTGCTTTCCGGGGGATTATCTCTGACAAGAGCTCAGAAAGAAGCTGTTCTCCTAAGAGCTAAAATACCTCAAAAACTTACCTGCTACTTCCCAGGGGGGAAAGCATACATCAGTATCACAGGGAAGGAGAGATAGTTAAGAGAAAAAGGTACATATGTCTATACAGCAGGAAGACAGGGAACTGGGTTATGTGTCTGCTGTTATAGCATGTTTCTCTCCCCCACTACCCCCGCTTAAAGAAAAAGGGCGGGGAAGGAGGATTGAGGAACATGAAAAAATAATCCTTTATCTGCATATAAATCACCCTCCCCTATCCTACGCTCTCTGGATCTTGTGGATAGACTAGATTTGTATAATCTGGAAGCTCTTTTGTGTCCAAAGTGAAGATACTTTGGTGATTCCCATGAGGACTTTTAGAATTAGCCACATCTAACTGATCTATAAGTGAACTTTTAGAATTAGCCATGTCTGATAGACCTATAGGGCCCCTGTGATGTGCAAACCCCTGCAGGGCCTGGATTCATACAAGCATAAAGCCATAGTTCTCAAGGAGTGAATTCACCCCCTGGGATTTAGGCATCACTTAGCTTAGGCAAAAAGAAGTCTGACTTTAATTTATACATATAACTGAAAAACATGTGCAGGTAAAGCTCTGCCAAGCAGTTGTTAATATTAAAGTTTTTAAAGTACTGCTCTAAGCTACATTTTACTAATTCATATATTCCTTATGTCATATAAATTATCTCTCCCCAGAAAAATGTGTCACTGTCAACAAATTCAATGCCAATCATATACTGCCTCAGAAACTTTTTAATCTTTATTTTTCACATTAATTTACAAAAACAGTTTGCCACAAATTGCATTACAAGTTTAAAAAATTCCAGTAACCACTAAGAATCAAAACACATACTCAAGAGAGTTGTAAAAGCTATTTCGATCTAATTCTAGTTGTAACATATTACGTTAGTTACTGCCCTTTGCTGTGTTCATAGAGGAAATCTTTAAACAGTATGGTTTTGTGAGATGTATTTCTGATAATGCATTTTTAAAAAGATATCCAATGGTACTGTACAGAGTTCATCTTGTGTCAATTTTAACGTCCCACAGTTTCTCTCTCTGATTAGTGTTTGGTTTCTGTGTTTTGATCATGTAGCACTCTGAAGCTGTTAACTAGGATATCCACACAGACACAGTCACTGACAACCTGAGGGTCATTTTTGACTCTCCCTTCTTTATTTAGCCATCCATCCCACTGTTCACCAAAACCTGCAGAATTAACCTCAGACAGATCTCAAATCAATCTCACCTCCCCATCCCTTCTGCCACTGAGCCACTGGGGCTCCCATCACCTCTTGCCAACCCCTCTGCAGGAACCTCCTAATTCTTTCCTTGCCTCCAGAATGGGCTCCACAGACCTGACAGTGGCACCCAGAAGCCCTCAGCAGCTCCCACACAGACATGCAAATGCAACCCCCTTCCACGTCCACCCTTGCTTCGCTATCTGACCTCCTCCCTCTCTCCTACTTATAGTCTTAAAATATACCAAGAAGGAACTTTTTGTACTTTTCCCCACACACCAAGCAATTACCTACCATGATGCTTCTGATGAGCTTTGTCCTCCTTGTCTCCCCAAGCCCTCCTTCCCCAGGCTAATCCCCACACCTTCTTTTAAGATTCACCTGGAACCTCTCCAGGTGGCCTTACCTATGGGTGACCTAAGGCTGGGTTAGGCTCTCACCATGAGCACACTTGAGTACTTCCTGCATGTCTACTCGTCATAATAATTCCTAGGTCTCCCCATCTGGATTCTTTTTTTAAAATATGTTTTTATTTATTTCAGAGGAAAGGAGAGAAACATCAAATTGGCTGCCTCCTGCACACACACTCCCTATTAGGGATCGAACCCGAAACCCAAGCATGTGCCTTGACCAGGAATTGAACCAGCGATCTCCTGGTGCATGGGGCAATACTCAACCAACTGAGCCACACCGACGGGGCCTCACCTGAATTCTTGACATCCGGGAGAGCAGGGATAATGTCTTTCTTATCTCTGTATCTTATAATGCCTGACATATGGTAAATACCCAATAAATATTGGTTTGGTGAATGAATGACTAAAAGAATGAAAAGTAAAACAAGTGCCAATTTAAGATGTAGCATCATTACTTAATATAATTAATAACACTTAAATTAGTCTTGAACAAGGGCATTCTTGAACATACACCAAACATTCTAGGCTGAGCTAAGCACTTTCACTAGTGAACTCATATTCTAGCAAATCTTAAATGAATATAGTATGCACACTAAACTACCAAGTCTCCATATCTTCTCTACCTAATCTCTGTCAAACTGCTGACCATTCAGTGGATTCAGAAGAAAACATACAAAGATTGCCAGAGAGATAAACAACATTTATTACTGAAGAACCATAAAAGTCTAGACTATTGAGCACATGAAAAGATGCTCAATATCATTAGTTATTAGGGAAGTGCAAATTAAAATTACAGGAGATGTCATTTCACACTCATTATAATAACTACAATTAAAAAAAAAACAGAGGGTAACAAGTGTTGGCAAGGAAGTTGGAGAACTGGGAACCCTTGTGTACTGTTAGTGGGAAAATAAATGGGTGCAGCATCATGAAAAACAGCATAGCAGCTTTTTTGTTTTAATATATATTTTTTATTGTTCACAGTATTACAGATGTATCCCCTTTTGCCCCGCCACCCCCCAGCCCCTGCCCCACCTCAGGCCTTCACTACACTATTGTCTGAGTCCATGTGCTATGCATATGTAAATTCTTTGGTTAATCTCTTCCTGCCCCGCCCCTTCCCTTTGAAATATATCAGTCTACTGGATGCTTCAATGTTTCTGGATCTTTTTTGTTCATCAGTTTATTATATTCATTAAATTCTTCATACAAGTGAGATCATATGACATTTGTCTTTCTCTGACTGGCTTATTTCATTTAGCATAATGGTATCCAGGTCCCTCCATGCTATCTCAAAGGGTAAGAGATCCTTCTTTTTTACAGCCTCACAGCATTCCATGGTATAAATGTACCACACTTTTTTTTATCCACTCACCTACTGATGGGCACTTGGGCTGTTTCCAGATCTTAGCTATTGTAAATAATGAGCATAGCAGTTTTTTAAAAAGTTAAAATACAAATTTACCATACAACCCAATAATTCTACTCCTAGATATCTATCCCTATGAGAAATTAAAATATCTGTCCACACGAAAAACTGCACATGAATGTTCACAGCAGCATTACTCGTAACAGCCAAAACCATTTTGGAAACTACTCAAATGCCCATCAACTGGTGAATGAACAATCAAAATATGGTATATTCATACCACAGAACCTATTCAGCAATAAAAAGGAACAAACTGATGATACATACTGTGACATGAATAAACTTCAAAATTTTTATGTAGGGATAAAAATGTTCTAAAATATATCTATGGTGATGATAGTACCATTCATTAAATTTACTAAAAATCACTGAACTCCACACTTTAAATGGGTCAATTCTATGTAAACTATGCCTCAACAAAATTGTTTAAAAAAAATCCACACCCAACGGAGGTAATCAGTTCACATTTTATATGTGCCAGAAATTAACATAGTATCCCTGTTTTGCATCCACCTTAGCACACAGCAGTCTAAAATTTGACCAAGTATTCTCAGGCAGAAATAGATTGAACTGCAAGAAGTACCCACCTGTAAGTAAACTGAGATACACTAGGAATAAAAGACTCAAATGTCTTATCAGAGCTTTGAATAATTAATAGACTCAAAGCTCCATATTCATAAATTGCATGTCAACTAAAACATGAAGAGTTGAGAACCACTGGACAAAAAAAAATTTTTAAATAAGGGAAACTGAAGTGTAAATTATAAAGGAAACAGAAGAAAGATAAAGACATAAGAATGCCATCTCCAGCATCCATGTCTCTGGATATCTAAGGCTGAGAAAGTGTTGCCTTTTAAGAGGAAAGGAAACTAACCTTAATCTTGTAGTTTTAAGTTGATCATTGTATTTCTGTAACTATGGAAATGACAATATTTATCAAAATTGTCTAAGACTTTCTCAATCTTCAATTCTTACAGAATATCCCATTTAGGAATTGAGAGTAAATAATATTCTATGTAATAAAGAGCTAATATGCTAATTAGACCGAACAGCCAAACGACCTTTTGGACATCCTTCCAGACAAAGCCGGGGCTGCGAGGGCCAGCTGAGGCTACGAGAGGCTGGGAGGGTCGGCTGATGTAGCCGGGGCTGCAAGGGTCAAGCCCCTTGCACGAATTTCGTGCATTGGGCCTCTAGTTAATAATAATAGGCATGATAATTACTACCAACATTTTCTATGTGCCAAGCAAAGTGCTACGAAATTCACATATATGATCTCATTTAATCTTTGCAAAAACCCTAAGAAGTTAGTAATTTTGCAAAGATTAAATGAGATCATATATGTGAAAATCATCCCAATTTTCCAGATGGGAAAACTGAAGCACAGATTGATAAAGCGATAGAGTCAAGCACAGACTGATAAAGTGACTGATGATCGAAAAGGTCTGGTAATTCTGACAAGGAAGTGGCAATAGCAGTGACATCTGAAGGAAGGACACTTACAGAGAACAGCATTTTATTAGGGAATTCCTAAATTAAACCAGCACGTTTCAAATCGAATCCTCCTCTTATAAGCCTGGAGATTCTGTTTACTAAAGTGTTCAAGAGATGTAAATCAAGAGACTGAAGGAACCACCCCCTGTCCCCGCCCCCCCCCCCCCCCCCCCCCCCCCCCCCCGACATAAAAATTTGACTATTCCACTTTGTAAGTATTGCCTTTTCAAATCACTCAGTAAACGCATCTTTCCAAATCACTATCCCAACCTGGCTCACAGCTGCTCAGCCATCCTTCCTACGTTCTGGATTATTTGACTCAGTTCAGGAACAGCAAGACTTCAATAGGCTGAAAAGTGAGGGGACCTCCAGACTTCTCTCTATACCCAAAACACTAAGCCCATTCTCTCCACATGGCCTTCTACACTCATCTTCAGCTGTGTAAACCCTTTATTTCCATCAGTTTTCAGGTAATGTCAGATCCCCCTCTCAATGCTGCCCATCTCAGTCCTCCCCATCTGCATCACTGCTCTGGGCACACAGATCTTCCTTACACTATTACGTATTTAACTGTGCACACCTCATCGCCCCAGTGACACAATAAGCTACTGGGGCAGGAAGCACTCTTACATCGTTCTGTAACCTAGTAACACTGTTAACCACAGGAATTACATAATTTCTAAAGCATGAATAACTTTGTGTTTGTCCTCTTTTGTACTGCTACACTTGTATTTATAAGTACTTTATTGCACCTACCAGCACTCTAAGATTGCATGCTCATTGTTGGAACTTCATTTATTTGTTTAAAATTTTTTATGTTTAAATTTTCTTAAAAGAATGAAACTAAAGACTTTAAGTGTGGCAGGCACAAATTACTTTTTTCCCAGAAGAACTAAAATCATTCTTTATATATTTTTACAGATATCTAAGTATACACCCTATTTTCTAAGTTTTTCCAAATCAAAGGACATTAAATAATCATCTCTTTGGAGGAAACTAACATGAGAATCAATTGAAAATGTGTAAAATAGTGAAAGATTTTTTTGCCAAAATAATAAAATGCCAAAAGCTGTTATAAATGGCAAGAAGGTAAACTGAGTTGACATTATGTAAATATAAATGTACAGGAAGAAAATGGAGGGTAAAATTGTATGAGTATGTAATGTATACATACACAACATGATTACAACAATGAAAGATGAGGAATCTGGAAAAAAGCAAGAGTTCTCTTGCATTTCAATGCTTCACTTCATAAAAGTAAATGTTAATTAAAAAATACAGAAAGAAAAGCCCAGATCTGCATACATTTTAAAAATACCCATAACTAAAATATCTCATACCTGTAAACATGGCGTGAAAATAAGGACTACAGGCGGCCAGCACCACTCTATGAGCAGAGATTTCCATGTCTTCTGCCACAATTGTGACATCACACAGCAAATTTTGACTGTTTACAAAGCAGAGAGAAAAAAATTTAATGATACCAATAATAAATGTCCTGAGCATCCTATGCAAAAATGTTACAGGAAAAGCCCTTTTTTTTTTTTAAAGTTGAGACTAACTAAAAGCTACCATCCTTTAGAAAAGGATTCCTAAACAGGAAGAACGTAGAAAACTCTTGTGGCAAAGGCCCGACATGCCTTGGCCCTTACTCAGAATCTTGCCTTTGTTTAACAGAGAAGTATTTCCAACCTTGATTACTGATTCCACAAATTAAAGGAAATTACTGGCAGCAAACCATCAATGGACTGTACAAAGAGAGAATGTTTAAATTAAGAACAGCATCAGCAGAAATGGCAAATGGCAGTCTGACATTAAGATAAAGACAAGATAAAACACATGTAGAAAACTAAACTGGGTCGAAGTACCAAAAATACACACATTCAAAATGACCCTGGGTCATCACGAAGGTAGAATTAAATATAATTTCACCTGCTGCTTTAAAGGCATTTGGACATTTGAAACTTAACTTAATCAATGCAAAATATCTCATGCCTCAAGGCCCGAAAATATTTCCACATATAAAATTAAAAAGCATTCTGTTATCCTAAACCATTATTTTGCCTTAAGCCATTATTCAGCAAACCTACCTCCAATTCTAAACTATCCATTTTAATTCATTCACGGGTATGTGGGGTAAGCACTTTTTACATGCTATACAAGCTGCTCGGTGAGATTCTTTTGCTAAATAAAAGTGTCTTTTTGGCAAAAAAAAAAAAAGAAAGAAAGAAAGAAAGAAAAAGAAAGGTTGCTGATGCTTATTCCAGAACAAGCAAGAAGGCACCAACTCTAAAAGTGACTCATAGTCATGTTACCAATGGCTGAAACAGGTGTGGGGAAACCAAGCCTTTCATGGCACCTCAACTCTCTGAGCACTGAATTTGTATGAATAGCATGCATAAGTCACACGTGGCCCCACCTCTACTATTCTGCCTATTTCCTCCAAGGGTGGCCTGCCTGCTTCTGTAAGTTTCTAGAAGCGTATAAGCAACATTTTCACAAGAGTTTAACCAAGTCCTGTTAGTTTTCCACTTTTCCACACTGTTTACAAACTTGTTTCTGTGGAGTTCATGCAAAAAACTTTCAGAGAACTTATTCGCATCTATTCTCTTTACAGGAGAAACTATAAGAAACATCACGGCCCCTGGCACCGGTGATGACTGCTGTCGTGGGCCTCACCGGTGATGAGCCTGCTCTGCCCTTCAGATTGAAGTATAGCTCATGGGTGGTGCTGATGTAATGGCTCACGATGCTGTATGAGACATCAGGCAGGTCCCACGTTAGAGTCATAAAAGGTGGCATAATGTCTCACGAAGCTGTCATTCCTCCACATCACTAATCTGTGATTCTTCCGTCAGTGCGGAGAACTGACAACGTCTACCATCTGCTCTGAGAATATACAACCACTCTGCAATTCTACGAATTGCATGGGTTCACAAATAACCAGGGTGAGAAACATCAGCAGTGTTTTCAGGAAGATGTTATGCAAGAGCTTTACCTGTACATATTATCTCATTCAGACCCCACCACAATCTTATGAGGTAGATAGGACTGATTTTTACCCCAAAAATGTACAGCTGGGGAAGCCAAGGTTAAAGATGAATAAGCAGCCCTAGCCAGTTTGGCTCAGTGGATAGAGCGCCGGCCTGCGAACTGAAGGGTCCCAGGTTCGATTCCGGTCAAGGGCATGTACCTTGGTTGCAGGCTCCTCCCTGGCCCGGGCCCGCGTCAGGGCGTGTGCGGGAGGCAACCAATCGATGTGTTTCTCTCACATCGATGTTTCTGTCCTTCCCCCCTCTCTTCTACACTCTCTTAAAAATCAATGGAGAAATATCCTCGGGTGAGGATTGAAAAAAAAAGATGAATAATCAGCCTAAAGTCTATCTAGTGGCAATACCAAGATTCAAATCCACACAGACAAGCTCCAGAGGTCTCTTAACCACTATACAAATCCATCTAAAGTTGTGTGGTTTTAAGATGTGTTACAGTTTGAATAAAACAGGGAATAGAAAGTATAAATTAGCCCTCGCCAGTTTGGCTCAGTGGAGAGTGTCAGCCTGAAAACTGAAGGTTCGATTCCAGTCAGGGGCAAGTGCCTTGGTTGCAGGCTTGATCCCCAGTCCTGGTTGGCGCACATGTGGGAGGCAGCCAACTGATGTGTCTCTCTCATGTTTCTCTCTTTGTCTCTCTCCCTCCCCTCCACTCTCTTTGAAGATCAATAGAAGGATTTCCTCAGGTGAGGATTAACATAAAAAAGAAAGATTGTATGAATTATAAATGTGTAAGTTATAAATAACACCAATTTATTATGTGACACAATATATACTAAAAACTATTTTTAAAGTTGTCTATACAGTATAGTTTATAAAGGCCCAATTTTAGGCAGTTTTTAGCACTACCTCTACAAGAATATTTAGAAAAATCGAAGTTTATTTGCTCATTCAACAAGACCTTGCAGGATCATCTCTGCTTGAGACTAGCAGAAAGGACTGAGAATCAAAGATTACAGAATAGAGTAGAACCATTGTAAAGATGCTTTGGAAATAGGGGAGTATCTAAATCAGACTGAGGGGCAGAAAAAGCTTCCTAAAGTTACTGACCTTAAGCTGAGTTCTAAAAACAAGTCAGTGTTAGCTAGATGAAGAAGGAGCAAGAGAACTCCAAAAAGACAGAACAGAATGTGCTGCTGCATGGCGACCTGAAGCAGTGGAGCCCAATGGGGACGTGTGGAACAAGAAGTGTGAAGAGGCAGAGGGTGTGAACAACGGAGAGGAGGGGGTGGGACGGCAGGCAGTCCGCAGAGCTGCACAGTCTCTCAAGAGGGTCACCTGCATTTTCCTACTGTGGGGGGCGGGAGGGGGTATCTGGACACAACTCAAACATCAGTCACGTGCATCTTTATGCCTGTCTTCCTCATCAGTAATCCCACTTAGTGCTCTAGCTTCAAGATGGAACTTAAGTAGAATTACATTTGAACACCTCAAAACCACATAATTAATTATATTCAGTTTCAATTACAATTACTCATTGATCCAATCCTTGTAGCATAACACCTGCTGGGTGTCACACAATTAGCTTATTAACTGATGTTAACTAGTAAGGTAAAAACATTCCCAAACTAGTAGTGTTAAGCCACACCCTGGGTGAGGTCACATGGAGTCTAAGGGCCACATTGCAATTCAAAGACATAGTTTCAGTCCTAACTGGTTTGGCTCAGTGGATAGAGCATTGACCTGTGGACTGAAGGGTCCCAGGTTGATTCAGGTCAAGGGCATGTACCTTGGTTGCAGGCACATCCCCAGTAGGGGGTGTGCAGGAGGCAGCTGATCAATGTTTCTCTCTCATCGATGTTTCTAACTCTCTATTTTTCTCCCTTCCTCTCTGTAAAAAATCAATAAAATATATATATATTTTAAAAAGACATAGTTTCAGTGTTCAATTTTTGTTTTGTCTCTAGATTTTAAAACTGCACACAAAGACGAGAGAGATCTGACCCATCTTCTTAGATTTCAGCCAGTTTGTGTCGACTGAGTCTGGCCCTTAACTCTTTCCAAATGTGCATGCTCACAAGTTGAATGACTCTGGGGTGAGGAGAAAGGAGCAACAAACAAAAAGTCTGGCAATAAAAATAAGAGAAACTTGTTTCAGCAGCCCATGCCCAGTCTACATGGTGAGTTTATGTTCCTCTATTTTATGTTATTACTTAAAATCTAATGAGTGAATGGACTGTGGAAGGAAAAGGCTTTCAAAATAATGAGATACAGTTGCTATTTAGCATAATTTGCATTTACCCATTCATATCCAGTGTGGCTAACTGGGTGCCAAGCACTATGTCAGTTTACCACAATAAGCAAGATAATGTCCATGATAGCAAGGAATTTACAGTCGAGCAGGGAAAACAGACAAGCTAACAGGTAATTACACAGTAAACCGATGACTATTAAGATGGCGCAAGTTTGGGGTGTTTGGGAACACACAAGAGAGGCCAACTCTATGGGGGCTTTGGAAAGAAGTTGCTTCTAAGCTCAAATCTGAAGAACAGGAGTTACACAGACCTTATGTAAAACTCAGATGGCACAGAAAAATAAAAGGCACTCCATCTCCTAAATGAAATGACATCATGAGAATGGGTCCTTCTCGGGGGTGGGGGGGGGGGGGAGAAATAAAACTGCTTTGAAAATTAATAAAACATGCCTAAACATACCAAGACATTCTTCGATTTTCTGATATAAAATGAATGAATTCTTAAGACTAGAAAAACTTATCACTGTTGTATATATATCTTCTTAAAGTAAAATGTGCCATCAGGCTCTGAGATATCAAAAATAATTAGTAGTCACATGAAACAAGAATTTACTTTCCACTGGAAGTGGGGGTGGTGGGCAGCTGACATAGCATCTGTCCACCTTTCTTCCTTGGGTGCCAAAGAAAATCTGGAGGCACTTCCTGCCACATGGCAGGGAATTCAAGTAACAATCGAGGTGCCAGGCTGGTGAAATGTGCTCTTAGTCAGAGTCCACAAGGCAAACACAGACCACAGCCTAGAAATGTGCCCCAGGACATCTTGGAACAGCATCAGGTGTTAGGACAAAAAAAGAAGGCAAGAAATTAAAAAAAAAAAAGAAGAAAAAAAAAAAGAGGCAAGAGCTCATTTTGCTGAAAAGCATTCTCACAGGAGAAATCCACCACCTCATCCCCTTCTCTGACATCTCCTGAAGTACTAGACACTGGAAGGGGATGGGCAAGTCTGACACTGTTTTTGGCTCCCATGCAGCCTTTTTGGGCATGTTAGCTGATTTCGAAGGAGAACTGTGCTTACAAATACTTGTTGAATGCACTGTGTAGTAGTGACTGCAGGATTTCTAAACGAAGTAATTTTAAGTTATTCATGCTCACATGGGGCTGGGAAAGAGAGCTATATCTGGGCCTCCTGTCTAAAAAACCTCCAAAAACTAGTCTATATTAATTCTTTAACTTAAACCTTACAAAACTCCTGTTCTCCCACTCCCACAACCACACTTTACACCAACTATAATTGGAAGAAAAGTGACTTTTACTCCTCAAATTTCACTTCCATCAGGCAAAAATTCACAGGACTCTCTGGCAGACAACTGTTATTCTACCAATTAGAGGGGCAGCCCAAGAGCAGAGTGGTGAGAACAAGGAAGCTCTTTCCCAGAAGTCAGGAAACCACTCTCAGCCACCCTTTCCTGGCAGCAGGAAGTTGATGCAAGGACAGGAAATAAGAAGTGATTTTCAGCTGTACAAGGAGTAGGCCTCTTCAGAGATTTTTTTTTTTTAAAGAGTTACTCCAATGCCTATAAGGGGTAAGAGAGAAGAGAATGGCATCAAATACAAAAAAAAAGCGGGGGGGGGGGGGGGGGAGAGAGGGGAGGAGGGATAGTGAATCCCAAAGAGAGTTCATTTTTTAAAACACTAGCAGTTGATGACTTCTTTATACAATCCTGGCTATACACCTGGCAGCCAACACTCTCCAGCTATTCAAAGGTCATTCTTTGTTCTGAAAATCAGTATCAACTACCCGACTGGTGATACACTAGCTACTGAAATGGTGCAACACAAAAAACATGAAGGTACTACTTCACAGCCATATAGTTCACGCCCAAAATGAAACAAATAGGCGAATGAAAGCTACAGCTAAATAATCCTAGCAGGAGGCAAGGACACTTGGCCTGCAGGTAAGCAGGAAAAAAATCTCATGGGCTCCGGGAATGTCAGAGTCACAGTGAACCTTAGGCTGCATCCCGTCCACGCCCCTCACTTTATAGTTAAGGCTCAAAGAGAGGCACTCACACAACACTGGTAAAGGCCACAGCTACCACACGCCAAGGAAGTGGGGAAGAAATGTGAATAGGACTATTAAAAGTCAGTCTTGCCTGGTTGGCATGGCTCAGTTGTTAAGCATCGATCTATGAACCAGGAGGTCACAGTTTGATTCCCAGTCCCCCAGTAGTGGGTGAGCAGGAGGCAGCCGATCGATGTTTCTCTCTCAATGTTTCTCTCTTATGGATGTAGCTATCTCACTAACCCTCTCCCTTCCTCTCTCTCAAATCAATAAAAATATGTATATTTTTTAAAGCCAGTCTTTCTAGACTTTTCAAAGGAAAAGAAAAGCCACTAAAGATCTGTCTTAAAATAACCTATATTCTTACTTTTCTTTCAATTCCACTTAGGAACCACTGCATTTTACATTCTAATAATTACTGTTGCAATGGGATTAAAATACTGAAACAGCATGGCCAAACCTGCTGGGTAATCCCAGCTACATTTTTTTCCCAAAGACTAAATGAAAACCTGCTTATTGAAAATGTTGTCAGAGTAAGACTAGGAAGGAAGCAAATCAAACATCCAATATTCATTTTAACTTTCTCTTGTCCCTCTCTCTTCAATCCACTCTCCACCCAGAAGCCAGTGTGCTCTTTGCAAAATACAACTCTGATCATGTCACATCACTACTTAAAATTCTTTAATGGCTTTCTCCCAGGAACTCCTGATTAAGAACAAAATGCATAAGGTCCTAAGAATGCTGGCCCTCACCTACCCACGCAGCCTCCTCTCTTGCCATGACCTCCTGGCCATCTGTGCCCCAGCTGCTCCTGAGTCCTCCAGTGAGGCCAGCTCCCGTCCATCATAGACTTGAGCACTGCTATTCTCCAGCTAGAACACAGTTCTCTAATCTCTCTCACTCCATCTAGACTTTATTTCCTTACCTCTATTTCTTTTCAGATCTCAGCACAATTATGCCCATCTTCTCAGGGAAGCCTTCCTTCATAGCCTTGTTATCTGCCTCCATATCCCTTCTTATAGCACTTACTGCCACTGGAATTATTTATATGATTCTTTGACTGATTAATGCCTGCTTCCTATTGTCAACCATAAGCCCCATGAGGACAGCAACCATGTCTGTTTTGGCTCACCATTGCATTCCCACCAGTAGATAAAGTTATTAACTCTTTAATTTAATTAAAGAACAAATGAACAAACAAGACATAGCACAGAGACATTAAGGGAACGTTTAAGTCACTCCCTTTTTAGCCCAAACTTTTAAATATGTGGGGGGAAAATGTCTTCCACAAAATGCTAAGAAAACAAAACCAATACTGTTCATACATACATTAGTCTCTTAATTAAAAAAAGAAAAGCTACTCATATTTCAATCCACTTTTAAAGTCACTCTTTTCATTACAGTGACTCTTAACACATTTGAGAATTACCTAAGCAATGGGTAGGTTCCTAAAATTACTACCACCACCACCAAAGAGAGAGTTACATTCTTCTCTAAAACTTTTCTTTCCATATTCTTTGTGATAACAAGTTAGGAACCCTAGACTACCACTGTCCAACAGAAATATAACACAAATCACACTTTTCTAGTAATTACATTTAAGAAGAAACAGTGAAACAAATTTCAATAATAATTCTATTTAACCCAAAATATCCAATATATTATCATTTCAAAATGTAATCAACATTTTAAAACTTATTAGTAATTATTTACCATTCTTTCTTTTGTACTAAATCGTGGAAATCCATTATGTATTTCCTGCTTACAGAACATCTCAATTCATAATAGCCACAAGGTCAATATGGCTACCATTCACACTTCTAATCAATTATTTGCTCTCTTTCTTCCTTTAAAACACTTGCAGAAAAGGCTTTTAAAAAGCAACAATGAGGCAAGAGGAGTGTATTTACTATAAACAGCTGAAAATTAAAGGGAAGACACCCATGTTTACATGTATGTTAATGTAATGATACCTTCTTAATTCGTTCATGACTTTAAAAGCTTTCTTCACGTGCCAAGGATTCACTGTCACTGGGCAGTGTTTTTCAGTACTATCATCTTTTGAATCGACAGGCTTCTGGTGACCCTGCTTTGTGCATCTGTAGATAAAAGAAAAGAACAAAAAACAGAAAAAGACTTTATTAAAGATAATTTAGGTTAGGCTTTTCAGGCTGCAATACAGATACAGTGAATGCCCCCTCCCACACTTCTTTAGAAGTCTCACAGTATAGTATATGCCAATGTAGGATTAAAGGCAATTCAGAACTTTCTGATGGTCACTATGAATTTAACAAAAAAGTGGGAAATTACCTCCCTGGTGTCAAAGCTCTGTCAAAGATGAGCACCAAAAATTCAGTAAACATGGTTCAGCAGACACCTCCAAATAAAATGCTAAGAAATGATCTCCTCTGTTGGATAACTTGGTAAATGATAGAGCCAGATAAGAGGCATGTCTGACTCTCAAGCTCATCTTTTCATTAAGTTTCCACATCATTTCCTGCATTTAGCAATGAATATTTAATTTCATGTTTAAATTTATAATTTTTAAGAACACAAGGCCATATTGGTATTACTGTATAAATTATTCTTCCGAGACTTGGAAGCCAAAAAATAGCAAATAAAATCAGGGTACCTAGGAGAGGAGGTGAAATTAACTGCTAATGGACACAAGGGAACTTTGATAAAATGGCTGTACAACTTTAGAAATTTACTAAAAATCACTGAAGTATACAATTATGTGGGTGAATTTTATGACATGTAAATGATATCTCAGTAAATTCATTAAGTAAAAAAATCAGGTTACCAAATTAAGCCTTACAAAACCTCTCTCTATATATATATCATATATATCACATAAGAACAGCAGGCAAACATCATTAGTTATTGTGTTTCTCTTCATAACTCTTTCCTGACACATTTCTGAAAGGCTGATTCATTTTTAAAAATACTATCTTTCACTAATTCATTCGGCAAATATTTCTTGATGGCCCACTATGTACCAAGCACTGTTCTAGGCTCTTGGAATACATCAATAAACAAAACAAAGATCCCTGTCCTCATAGAGCTTGGAGTCTACCGTGTGGCGTTGGAAGAGGGGGAGGGGGATACACATAACAAATCATGAAAGTATGAGGCACGTTAGACAATGGAAAGAGCTATGGAAATAAGAAAAGGGGCAAGGTAAAGAGAGTAAGGAGTGCATAGTGAGACCAGGACTGGGGCAGGCAGGGACAGGGGAGTGCAGATCATGTAGGGCCTCATAGGACATTGTAAGAACTTTGGCTTTTACCCTGGAGTGAAATGGGGAAGCACTGCAGAAGAATAACACAATCCAACTTACATTTTCAAAGGATCATTTTGGCTGCTGGTTGGGAATAGTCTATATGGGTAGAAGATGAAAGGGGGAAAGCTATTTAGGAGAGTAATGCAGTGGGAGATGAAAGTCACTCAGAGCAGGGTAGTGGCAGTGGAGACAGGAGCAGTGATGAGAAGTGGCTCAGTTCTGATATATTTTAAAGGTAGTGTCAATAAGATTTGTTCATAAAATGAAAGATTTGTTCACAAATGGCATGTCAAGAAAGTCAGAATGACTTCAAGGTTTTTGGCCTGAGCAACTGGAAGGATTGAGTTTCTGTTTATTGGATGGGGAAGGCTGTAAGTAAAACCGGTTTGCAGGTAAGAAAATGAAGAACTCAGTTTTAAACATGTTGGTTTTAAGATATCAGACCTTGAAGTGAAGATGTCAAAAAGATATCAGATGGATACTGGAGCCTAGAATTAGAGAGAAAAGTCTAGCTGCAGCAATGTGGACATCATTGATTACCTAGATCAGAGATTTTCAACCTTATCCATCTCATGGCACACATAAATTAACTAGAGGACCAGTGCACAAATTCGTGCATGGGTGGGGTCCCTTGGCATGGCCAGCAATCGAGGCCTATTGGGGGGCTGGCCGGCCAGAGGGGAGGGTCTGCGGGAGGTTGGCTGTGGGAGCGCACTTACCAATAGGGGGAAGCTCCTGCATTGAGCGTCTGCCCCCTGGTGGTCAGTGCGCATCATAGCAACTGGTCAACTGGTCGTTCTGGTCTTTCAGTCATAACGATCACTTAGGCTTTTATATATAGAGATTACTAAAATTCTTTTGCACACCAAAAATATATTTTTTTGCCAATCTGAACAAAAAATAGGTATAATTTTGATTCATTCACATGGGATGGTTTTGTTGTGTTGGGTGTTGTCATTTTTTTTATTTGACAATGTAGCAGAAAAAGAGGCCAGTGCCCCTAACTAGTCAGGTATTGTATGTTTTTAAAATTCTTGTACCAGTTGAAAATCACTGACCTAGACCAGCAGTCGCCAACCTTTCGGACCTCACGGACCACCAGTGGTCCGCAGACCACCGGTTGGCGACTGCTGACCTAGACGGTACAGGAAGCCATGAAACTCAGGCACTCAAACATTCAGGTAACCTCCAACATGAACCACATGTTATCCTTGCTCATTCCCACATGCCCCCAGAATCTACACTGAGACAGCTGATTCTTCCAGAGCTTACCTACTAGAAGGGAGCATCAGTCCTGCTTCCCCACCATGTGAGAGTTTTTAAAGGGGCCTTACAAATGACTTCATGCAAGGCATTGCACCTAGTGGATGAGCCCACAACTGGAGTGCACTCTACTCCCCGTGGCCTCGTGTGTGCATGTGTGCGTGCGTGCATGCGTGTGTGTGTGTGTGTGTGTGTGTGTGTGTGAGAGAGAGAGAGAGAGAGAGAGAGGAATGAGTTACACCTGGCCTAAGAAAAAGAACTAGTAAGTCTAGAAGTCAAAAGATAGCAGAACATCTAGATCTGATGAGATGGCTGAGGAAATACTTTATGGTATAAGACATATTCTCAGAATGCCACCTCCTTTCTTTCTTTCGTAGAGAAAACAGTAGGAAAAAGGAGAAATGTGTAGATATATGCAACCTATACAAACTGTCTGACCATGTAACCCTGAATGTTCACATATACAACAATTTAGTAATATTTACATCAGCTTCTAGTTTAATAATTTGGAATTTACAACACAGAGAAAATATAATATTGAGGATCAGCAAACTACAATAGAAAGTTTTTCAGAAAATGCTCAAAATAGAAAAGCAACTCTGCCCTAGAAAGAATATCATTAAAAGTCAAGAATGCTTATATTTACTGAAGAAATTAGAAATTAAGACTTCTAGTATTAGAGAATTAACTTTAAGACAGCTACCACACAACCAATAATGTCTATATTGGTGCTTTCTGAAAGCTATTTTCAGCTCCCACTTTCTTTATGTATTCCAGGAACTCTACAAAGAAAAGGCTTTATTCAAATGCTTAAAGAAATAAGTAAGAAATAACATTAAAATTTTTTTTAGTGTTCTCTGTACTGACAGCCACTTAAAAACAGCACCCTGCTGCACAAGTCTACATCTGCAACACTAAAGCCCTTTCCATATTTTTCCATTTCCTATGTGGTTTTGTGTTAGATGGTCTCTCATTCAGAAACAGAAATGAGTAACAGAACATTACACTTCATGTCTAAAACTACAGATATGGGAAATGAACACATACTAGGAAGCAGCTAAGTGGAAGGTAACCCTTTAAGTTATACCATTGTAAGTGCAGAATTATATCTTGTCCCTGCTTCTTTTGCTCTTCATTCTGAGAACTGTCTTCTTTAAAATATCTGGAGGAGATACTTTTCCAAGGTTTTTTGCTTTTAAGTCTTTCCCTAACTCTAATTCCAAAATCAGCCTTAAAATTATCCAATGGTCTATTGTTACAAAACATACTCTAAAATAGTTGAGCCTTCCAAGAGTTTGGTTTCTAGCACACTGCTATGTTTTGTAATAGATAATCCTAAAGCCTTCTTTCAATGACTGATTCTTCTGCACATTCCCAGCTGTGGGCAAAGGTGGCTTCTCAGACCAGCTAACTTTCTAACTCTGGCTGAGAACACATTACTGACAACAACTGAATTCTCCAAGAAGAAGCAAATAGAGGCTGGGCTGTCCCCTTCGAAGAGTCCAGACTCCACAATGAGGCAAAGGTTTAAACCTACGGCAAAAATTTTGAGGGCACTTTAAAAATTAGGTCCAATTTCTTTAACATGTGCATCATTTACTTGAGCACAGTGATGTCCAGTGGAGGGGGACAGAAGGATCACAATGACCCTAGCAATTTTTTCAAACTACACTTAACCATCCCGCTTCGCATGAAGATTCAGGCAAGCCCTTTTTATAGGACTAAGAATGACAGCATCTCCAGGAGTAGGGGTGAATGGAGGCTATGCATAATTTTTTTTTAAGTGATGTAATGTGCCCCACCACCTACTTAACTCCCACTCCAGGACAATCATCTCAGATTGAGAACAAACACTAGAAAATATGGGTTGGTTATGTTTTTTACGCTTTCTGGCAGAAACAATGCTATAATTCATGTGAATGATGCAGCTGCAAAATTTAACGGGGGACTAGACATTTTCACATTCAGAACACAAATACTTAGCCCCTGGGTGACCACCATCTCTGCTCTCCCTTTTGCCTGTTCACCTCAAAAGCTGCAAGACTCCCCTGCCTGCAATGAGTCACCCACCATTACTCACAAATTTCTGCCCAGTTCACGTCAGCAGCTGTTGTTTTCAAAGTCAGCACCCATGCTGTATGGCTCTGAAGTTTCTCCATTACTTTATAATATCGCTTTGGTTTTCTTTGCTGTCTTCCTGGCTAAACTTGCATTCTGATGCTGGTTATAGTACTAACATTGCTTCCATACACAAGTCCAGGATATCAGAACTATAACTAATATTTCAACTAATATGTGTCATGTCACTACAGTTTTCCAACAACACAGTCTCACATCCTTCATCTCACCCAAACAACCACCACACTATTATAAACTTTTACAGGTTGTAAAAGTAGAGGGCTTTCTCTCTTGCAAAACCCTCCGTGAGGTAGAGTTGTGGTTTCAGTTTTTGCAATTAACTAAAGGCAAAGAGATGTGCTTTGCAAATTTCCTACAAGCGTTTAGAATTTAAACTTTTATTAGGTCCAGAACCAGTAGACTAACTGTGACCTATAAACATATGGTGCTATTACACAAATAAATATAGCTTAAAATGTTAATGTCTGGCCCTGGCCAGTTTGGCTCCGTGGATAGAGCATCAGCCTGCGGACTGAAGGGTCCCGGGTTCAATTCTGGTCAAGGACACATGCCAGGATGTGAGCTCAATCCCCAGTGGGGGTGTGCAGGAGGCAGCCGATCAATGATTCTCTCTCATCATTGATGTTTCTATAGCTGGCTCCCTCCCCTTTCCTCTCTGAAATCAATAAAAATATATTTTTTAAGTGAATATCTACCCTAGACATGTAAGAACTTGAACTATACCTTCAATATATATAGTTTTAGAATTGTATATGAAGCATCTTGTGAGATTAGCAAAACTTCCTATCCAGACACAGAACATCTTACAGACAACATCAAAATAATGCCACTGAACAGTTCAGTATAATATATATATCGCTAAAAGTTACCTTTCTGATTTCCCAGAACTGGAAAAGAAACATCTAGAAAAACTGGAAATGTCCAATGTTACTAAAATGGATTAGCCCTTGGCCTAGGCAGTTTGGCTCAGTGGATAGAGCCTTGGCCTGCAGACTGAAGGGTCCCAGGTTCGATCCTGGTCAAGGGCACATGTCCAGGTAGTGAGCTCGATCCCCATTAGGGGGTGTGCAAGAGGCAGCCAATTAATGATTCTCTGTCATCATTTATGTTTCTATCTCTCTATCCCTCTCCCTTCCTCTCTGAAGTCAATAAAAATATTTTTAAAGTAAATAAAATGGATTAGCCCTTAAGGTAGAGTACTGAACCTATTGGTGGACAGAGGGAGGTATTACATGCCACCCCTCTTCAGCTCCCAGGACTTGGCTGTGTGGCTTTCTGGTAAGCTGTGGGGAAGCTTTGGCAGGAGGAGGTGGTTGGGATGTCTGAGGTGGAGAGGTTGATGGAAGCTGGAGCATAATTGCTCTCAGATAGAACAATAGAGCTGTATAAAGCTCTGCTTCAGTTCAATTCGGCTCTCTCTCCTTCTTTCCCTCCCACCTACATGACAAACAGAGCACAATCAGGCACTTTTTGTCCCTGACAGTGCCTGTTACCAGGAAAGGGACCAGGGTAAAAACATATCTTATGCAAGATCATTCTTATTTTAAAGAATATGTTATAAACAATTAACAAAGCACTGTCAGAGTGGGATATTTATGAGGTTCTACAAGAGGAGGAGGTTGATGAGCCATTTCAAACATTTTCATGTCTTTTATCACTCATATTTCTGATATTGTTTTGCCACTTTTCCTAGTATTGCCATCACTTGGCTGGTAAGAGAGGGCAGCAATATGACTTGGCAATTCAGTTGAATGGGCTACATTTTCCAGCGCTTGAATGCAAAGGCACTAGAAGAGGGCCAGAATCAGCTGGATGACCCGGATTGTACTCCTGCCTAAGCCAAATACTAACCAACTGACCTTGAATTAATTACTCAGCCTCTCTGGGCTTCAGACTGTTTAATTATAAAAAGGGTTTTGTTATTCCACAAATATGTCTAATATAAGCCATAACATGAAAGTCAAAGGTAATAACACCTCCCCCACTTGCCTCAGGGAACTATCCAAGTACTAAACACTACCGAATGTAAACAGAGTTCAGAAGAAAAATGTTAAAGTAGGGAGCTAAACTGAATATGGAGAGATATTTTTACGGATTTTATGGGTCTTCCTCATCTTTAATTGCAATAGTCAATTAAAATTATTAATAATACTCCAGATGACCACCACTGTTAGTAAATCAAGGTGGTAAGCCCTGACTAGATGCCTACTGCGTGCCCTGTACTAAGCAGGGGAAGGGATATAAAGGAGGCTGAACACAGCAGCCTTCTCCAGTTACCATCTAATCGGGGAGGCACATCTGAAACCATCGAGGAAGGGCACAACCATACAGGTGCAAGATTACAGGCTACTAATTATAAATACCATTGGAATGCAAAGAGAGCTGGAATGAGTTGAAGGAAATAAGCAAGACTTTTTGAAGGAAATGGGGCTCCAACTCAGTTATTTTAACTGGGGGCAGGAAAAAGTCTGGCAACTCCTGGCTTGTGATAAGGCACACACATAAGATATCTGAACACATAAGATATAGCCCAAATGATGAAGGGTTGTGACTACCTGACTGAGATAGCTAGTTTTGACATCACTCTAAGATATTGGGGGGAGGGGGGTGTCAAATAGTAGATGGACTAAAAGGTGAGGAGAGAAAACAGAGCTCAGTAGGAGAAAAATCCGGTATCAAGTGATGAAATCTGTTCATTAAAATAGTAGCAGTCAGAATGGACACTTGAAACCAAGGCTCTACAGTTCCTGGAAGCCGATAAGATGTGGAGGGTGACGAAAGACAGAAATCAAAGACCACTCCAAGGATGTGGGTAGATTGATTATTCCACTGAATAAGTAGAGATGTTATAAAGGGAAATCAGTTTTAGAACAAAGATTATGAACTCAGCTTTAGAAATGTTAAATCTGAGATATGAGCTAAGAGTAGATTCAAGTTTGAAGCACAGCTCTTGAGCCCAGTCTTAAGAAACAGATGGAGCCACAACTTAGCAATTAATAGTTGATTGAAAAGAAGTGGCCAAGGCCTGCATCTGTGAGGAACAGCTACTGCCAATGAACAGTGACAGAAGAGAAGCCACCGAAGACAAAAAAAGTGATCCACAAAGAGAGATTAGAGACCCAGTTTCTCCTCTATGATAAGCTTGGGAAAGTAATTTAACCTCTGAAAAAAAGGTAATTATAAGAGACCTGCCCAGCCGGTGTGGCTCAGCATTTGGAACCAAGAGGTCGCTGGTTCAATTTTCGGTCAGGGCACATGCCTGGGTTGCAGGCTCAATCCCCAGTGTGGGGTGTGCAGAAGGCAGCCGATTGATATATTTCTCTCTCTCATCGATATTTCTCTCTCTCTATCCTTCTCCCTTCCTCTCTCTAAAAAGCAATAAAAATATATCCTATATAATAAAAGCCTAATATGCAAATCGACCAAACAGCGGAACGACGGGTGGAACTGGTTGCTATGATGTGCACTGACCACGAGGGGGCAGACACTCAAAGCAGGAGCTGCCCCCAGCCTCCAGGCCAGCCAAGGCAGATGCCAGCGGGGGGTGGGGGGGAGATGACAGTGATTGCCCCACAGAGGGTGGCAACCAGCAGCGGTAGTGTGGGGCAGGGCCAGCGAGCAGGAGGCGCCAGGCCGGTCAAGGCGGGGCCAGCGGGGGCCCCCCGGTTGCCCCACCAGTCGCCCCACAGATCAGCCCTGATCACTGGCCAGGCCTAGGGACCCTACCCATGCATGAATTTCGTGCACCGGGCCTCTAGTTTTAAATAAATAAATTTGCGAAAAACAATTTTAAAAATTATAGGACCTACACTACAAGGTAGGTTGTTGATAAGATTAAATGAAATAAAGTGATAAAATAAAGTAAGTCACATTTAGCAACCTAAAAACTAGAGGAGAACCCAAGAAAAGGTAATGCCATGGAAAGCAAGGGCTTGTTTTTCAAGGCAGAATCAGTGAAAAGAACTGGTCCAAAAAATACATTAGCAAATGCCAAGAGTCTGAAATGAAAAAGTACATAAGACAAAGTATATTAACCCACCCACTACAGTAATTGTGTTATATATTTGTTCCCTATCAGTTTCAACCACGAGGAAAAGGACTTTGTTTTGTTTTCTGAGTTTTTCCCAAAGCCGGGTCATAGTAGGTACCCAATAAATCTGAACAAAGCCTGAACTCTCTCATTTCGAACAGTAGATACATTTAGAATTTGGAAGAATTCTATCAAAAAGCATTCTGAAAGGCAATTTTCAATTCTTCATATCACCTTGATCTTAAGAAAGAAAGAAGTTGAATTGTTTTCATAAACACTCCTGGTGCAGTTCCATAACAATCACAGATGAGTACATTTAGAGTCACCTTCACAAAAGCATAGTTATTAATATTTATTAAATGCCAACTAAGCGCACTAGAAAATATTAACCAGAAACAAGAGGTTTTGGGGGTTTCTGATGGGAGGTGGAGCAGTGATTTTCCAGCGTCAGAAAATTTTAAGACTGCTACATAAATGCTACTATTCCAGAACCCACTTTTCAAGTTCCCAAATGTAGTTAGAAATTTTCTTTATATATTACACTTCCTTCAATACACAAGGATTCACTTGTCTTCTTTCAACATTACGTAAGTATTTTAAAGATTTTTGTCTATCATTGAAGAGGTTCACCTATAATCTGAGAGATGCCCAATTTACTTAGGACTAGTTAGACAAAAAACTAGTTAAACTCTTAATAGCCAGAGGGCTATAAAAGACAAACAAATGGATATTGGGATAACCAATGGCAAAGTTCCAAATTCACAGGAATTGAATCTTAGAATTAGAAAGAGCATTAAAAGGTAATCTGGTCCAGTGGACCGCAAATGTCAGACTTCAATGAACTTTTAACTGGTCTGTGATAAAATGAGGGCAATGTAGTAAGTTTTCATAAAACTAAATTTATTCCACTTAAGAACTATCCTTTATTCTGAGATGATGTCCTTCTTTGAATTGGGAAGGGGTACTAAAATGTCCTTTCTTTTACAAAAAGATGGTAGTTGATCATTAGTTTATCAATAATTTCTTTGCTTGGCAAAACAAAAACAAAAAACTCAGCAATTCTATGTTGGACTTCAATTTTACAATCTAGTGCTTAAATCCCTTAGAACTCAGTCAACAAGATGTTTGCCAGCCTATGCTTGAACACCTCCAAAGTTCAAGAGTGTCCAGTGATGTGGAATCGACTGAAAAAAGGTATGGTTGCATCTGAAGCTTGTTTGCTTAGTTTTGAAAAGGAAAAGCAAAAAAACAAGGTCTGTAGAGAGAAAGTCAGCTTGTGAAAGAAGAGCCAGCAGGAAAACAAAGGCCAAGAAAACTGTTCAGTGAGGGGAGGTCAAAGGATGAACTGTGTCCTATACCCACTACCTAGTCTTCCCTTAACCATTAGGAAAATCCTCTCAAAAATAACTCTGAAAGTTAAAACATATAAAACATTCCTGAGGTCAGGGCTTATCCTTTTACATTTCCTTTTGTACATCTCAGTTGATGGCCTGAAACGCCTTTACTAATTTCCACCTAACTTAGTTGCACACCTTTCAGATTCTGAGGCACATGTCCCATGGTCATACTATCACCCAGAACTCAAAACGCAACAGCACCTAAATACTCTGTGTACCCAAGGATGCAAAAACACAATAAGCAGAGATATTAAAGCCCAATAACAATCCATATGAAAATCAAAAGGGATGAGGAGTGGAAAAAAAGAGAAGAAATCAAAACCTAATTTCAACAAGCCCATGGTGAAGGAACAAGAGAACCTGGGGCACAGTCGCCTCCATTCCTCCAAGACAATATGCCAACAGGCAAGAAGAGAGCAAGGTGGGATTTGAAAGCAATGTAAAACTGACTGTTAAGAGAGAAGTATGAGCAAAAGTACCACACACTGCCAGACAGAGAGACGGGCACTCTAATATTGGCAGAATGAATGAAATAATAGACAGACACTCGCACCAAGAGGATCTGAGTCCCTGGTTCCTACGACATCATCCAAAGCACTTGAAGCCCGCGTCAAACATCTTTCTTTGCCTTAAAACCCAGGCTACCAATCTAACCTTATGAAAGGCTGAGCCCTCCCAATAACTTTCACCGGCCTCTGTCCTAGTCTAGCTCTAGCCCAGTGAGGCCCAACGAAACTGCCTCCCAAAGACACTGCCTGCATTTCTCAAATCCAGCGCCCATGATTCAGAACAGAAGGAAAAAACAAGTTAGTGGGAGTGGAAGCAAACAGGCCAAGGGGCGGGAAGGAAGACTATTTCTGATTTACAGAAAGGTAAACAACACTCTTAGGGACTCTGGAATGGGAATTAATCCTAGTTAGACCAAGAGAAAATAAAACCTATTTGTATGTATTATCAAATGAACAGAAACAATGCAAAAGTCTCACCAACTCTGGCCACCCATGATGTAAAGAAGTTTTAACAATGCTTTCATCGCTGTGGGCATTCCAGGTTTTCCATTACCTCTCAGCCTATCATTGTTAAGGCACTACTGACGGAGTCTCAATACCAAAGAATTGTGCAAGACACCAAAACTATGATTAGCTGATCCTTCCTAGATTCCATTTATCAACATTTGCATGCAAACATCTATTTCATTTTTTTTAAATTACAGTTTACATTCAGTATTGTTTTGTATTAGTTTCAAATGTACAGCATAGTGGTTAGACCATCATACACTTTACAAAGTATCCCCCCAACCCCCGGTTATTTTTTATTATTTATATTTAAATCATTGTTTATGTCTCTACGCCCTCCCTCCAGAGCCTGCTTTTCCACACGCATTCTTTTCAAAGAAAGGATGGGAGAGGGATAGAAACATCAATGATGAGGTTCATCCACAGGCTGCCTCCTCCATGCCCCCACTGGGTATGTGACCACCTGGTTCGTGGGTCAATAAACACTGAGCCACACTGGTAGGGCTTTCTCTTTCCTTTAGGTCCCTCTGCTCAAAAAGCAAAAAGGGATTGTAGAGAACTAATATAAAGGGGGCAGCTTTGCTACAGAAAACATCTACGTGGTTTATTGTACATACTATGTGTTGTCTATACACAAGTAGCAATTGCTGCCTTCAGTGCCTCTAAGCCTGGACGTAACTTGTGCTGGTGCTATGCTCACGCTGCTGATGTTAACAATCCACCATCATGTTTCCTAGGAATCAGGAGCTTTCCTGAACCTGCTAAGGGACAAAACCAGACCCCAAAGCCCTCAAAGCCACAGTGATCATGAAGCAACTGAGCCCTCATATCTATCAGCCCAGGAGGGTCAATTCAAGAGGCTTATCATCTGCTCCTTAGATCCCCACGACCTGTTCCACTCAAGCTAAAATCCACAAGGCACTTTTAAAAATTGTAATTCCAGAATCCTATTAGATTTCCTAAAAGGGTTCAGCATCAAAAAAAATTATTAAGCAGAAGCCTAATTAATATCCATATTTTGTCCGGAATGCTACCAAATAATCACAAGAGGCGGATGAGGCACAACTGCCATGGAATGAAGCTGGCAAAAATCGAGGTAAAAAAAAAACACGGTAAGACTCCATGAATAAACTCTCATGAAAAGGTAAGCCGTTCTTCAGAACGAGGTGTGTCTGCGGTTTGAAAAGTCAGATTCAAGGGGCTCTGGTTCCTTCAGAAAGGTTCAACAAAGGAAGGCACATCAAATGTGAAAATGTCAGAACTCGGAGATTTATAGTTCACTTTTTACCAAAAATGTTCTTTAAAAATCGTGTACTCAACAATGTAACATCTTCCATATCATTGTTCAGCTGTGATTATTCCTAAGAAGTAATTCTGTTGTAGGTGATCTTGAATGAATCTGGGTACCAAGAAGAAGAAAAAAAAAAAAGACACCTGTGCCTGGCAGGTCGCTACACCAGGGAGGTGTCCAGGGTACCAAGGAGACAGAGGATGCTCTGATTTCTGGATACAGTGTTCTGCAGTGCCAGGTAAGCGAGGTCACATGCCCTGAAACAGCCCAACGGCTCACTCCGCGCTGTCAATGCTCCCTCAATTAATTTTACTAGAAATTCGGAGAAGCAAGCCACCGAAGATCAATCCATTGAGACGCCGGGCGTAGGGTACTTCCCAGCACCCTTTGGCCAGCGGGCTCGCGAGCATCCTCACACCTCCATGCCCGAGGAAGGGGTCGGCCAGCTGGGCACCGGCAGCCCGTGCATCTCAGGGAGGTACCCACGGTGGGCATCTCAGGGAGGTACCCACGGTGGGCATCTCAGGGAGGTACCCACGGTGGGCATCTCAGGGAGGTACCCACGGTGGGCATCTCAGGGAGGTACCCACGGTGGGCATCTCAGGGAGGTACCCACGAGGGGCAGAGTCCCCAAACACAGCCCCAACCCCGAACCTCCCCTTCACTAGGGACCGGGGAGACCCTTCCCAGGAAACCCTGGGCAGCGTTTTAAGTCTCCGCCTGGCCAGGCTGAGTTTCCGTCCGCGTCCGCCTCGGGACTGCGGGAACCGCGCCTCGTCACGCCCCGCCAGCTCCCACCGCCCGCCGCCCCCGGCGTCGGCTCCCCGGCGGCTCCCGGCGCTCCCACGCCGGCGAGCACCCGGCGGCCGTCCCCGAGCAGCGCCCGCGATCGGCGACACGCGCCGCAGCGGCGCCCTCGCCGCAGCGGCACAGCCCGCCCGCCCGCCCGCTCACTCACGCGGGAGGCAGCGGCGGCGTCTCCATTGTGGCTCCTCTCGGGCTTCAGAACGCAGGCACCGACCGCCGCCGCCAGCACCATTCCAGCCGCGGACGCCGGCACTGCCCGCCCGCCGAGCCGCGTTCCATCCGCCCCGGGCGGGGAGCCGCTCGCCTCACCGGGCGCCACCACCTGCGGCGGCGGCCCCCGCGGCCATGGCCCGCTCGGCCGGGCGCGCTCCGTCTGACTGCGCGGCTCCCGCGCTCGCCCGAGTGCGGGGCGGCGGCGGCGGCGGCGGTGGGACGGGCGGGCGCGCGGGCTCGGCCACTTCCGGGTTCGGCCCCGCCGGCGCCGACGCCGTGACGGGACGGCGGTGCGGCCTCCCGCGGCGGCCGGGGACCCCTCCCTCGGCGCCTCCTCTTCCTCCGCCTCCTGCAGCTGCTGGGGCGGCGCGGGCCGGCGGGGCGGGACCGGGGCGGGGGCGCCTGCAGTGGGTTCTGAGGGTCACCGGGCGGGAAGCTAGGAAATGGGAGGTGGGGTGTTGTCTGTGCAGGAAAGGGGCGCCCGAAAGCACAGCACAATCGCGCTCGCTATCCGCTGATTGCTCGGCTTCACACGCTTGTTCACATGATTCTCCTCTGAGCCGAGCCTCTGCCCAGGGAGGTGGGAAGGCTAAGCATAACCAACCCAAAATCCTGTACAAATGGTGACACTGAGGCCAGAAGAAATGAATTTGCCTATCTCGTGTCCCAGGCCTCCTTCCTCAGTATAGGGTCCACTCGGGTGAAGTGAGCACCTCCTCAGCGAGGTTTCCATACCGGGGATACCAGGTCTGCGAGTGTGTAAAGCTGGCCCTCTAGGCCGATCAGAGAGACAAGAAACGACGCCTGCTATGAAGAGTGAAGAGATGGGATGCTATGTTAGGAGTGCTCAGGGAAGGCCTCTCAAAAGATGCCATTTAAACAGAGATGACATAAAATGAACCTTGAGTGATGCAGAGACACTCGGGGCATAGGGAAGAGCAATGCAGAGACTCCTAGGCAAAATCTTGCCTGGCCTGTTGAGAAAAAAAAGGAGAACAGTGTAGCAGGTGGATCTTCAAGTACGCCCGCTGGACAGCAATAGTATCTGGGAACTTGTTAGAAATACGAGTTCCCCAAGCCCACCTCAGATCTGCTGGATGGGAAGCTCTGGGGGTGGGGCCCAGCGGTCTGCGCTGTAACCAGCCTTCCAGGTGATGCTGATGGCAGCGAAGGTTGGAAAGTCTGGAGTAGCTGAAGCCCAGTGAGGACAGAAGAAGGTGGGCGGAGATGGTGTGGGAGGAGCGGTGAAAGATTACATAGGCTTTATAGGACCACCGTAAAGGATTTGGCTTTCATTGAGAAAAGAAGCAACTAGGACGTGGTGAGCAACTTGATCTGATGATTAAAAGGATGGCTTTGCTGCAATTTGTTTTAAACTATTCTACAAAAAAAGTCGGGGGGGGGGGAATAGAAAAAAGAGAAGATAGGCAAAATGTCAATTTTGGATGCTGTGTGATGGGTGCATGGAGGTGATCACCATTTATGAGTGTTTCAAAAGGTGCATAAGTTTTATGTGTTTTTTTAATATATTTTATTGATTTTTTACAGAGAGGAAGAGAGAGGGATAGAGAGTTAGAAACATCAATCAGCTGCCTCCTGCACACCCCCTACTGGGGATGTGCCCGCAACCAAGGTACATGCCCTTGACCGGAATCGAACCTGGGACCCTTGAGTCCGCAGGCCGATGCTCTATCCACTGAGCCAAACCGGTCTCGGCGGTTTTTTTTTTTTTTTTTTTATGACTGCTTGCTATATGAGCAACATATGTAGGGAAGCAAGAAAGCAAGCAAGGAGATTAGCCTGGTGGGATGAAAAATAAGCATGACCTGGAATTAAGTCAGAGTGATGGAGAGGAGTGGTCAGATTCTGATTCTATTTAAAAGATAAAGTACACAAGAATTGCTGATAGATTAGCTATAAGAGAAAGAGCAGAGTCAAAGATGATCCCAAGGGTTTGGTCTGGGCTCTTGGGAGAGTGGAGTTGACATTTACTGAGACTGGGAAGATGGAGAAGAAACAGATTTGGGGGGTGGGGGGCGATGGGAAGGGAGTATTTGTACACTGATTTAGACATGGTAAATTTGAGATGCCTATTACACATCCATGTGAAGATAGGTATAGACAGATATGTATCTGCGGTGGACTGAAATGTGTAGGTTGTCAACATATAGGTGGTATTTAAAGTCAGGGACTGGTTGAGATCAACTAGATAATGTATCCGGAGAAAAGAAGAGAACCAAGGAGTGAGCCCGGGGCACTCCAACATTAGGATGAAAAGATGAGGATTCAGCAAAGCAGACAGAGAAGGAGCAGCCAGAGGAGGATCAGAAGTGTCTTGGGGGCCTAGGCTTACATTTAATCAGGCATCTCAACTGAGCAATTTGAAAATGTTAATTAATCTACACTGAGCTTTTGTTGTTTTCTGAAAAGACAGTGAGGAAACCTCTGGCTTTGAGACATGAGCAGGCCTGCCTAAGATTCCTAGCAATTTATGAGGCCAAAGTTTCCATTTTCATCTTTGTGTGGGCCAAGTAAGTCCACAAAACTGGCGCTTGGCCACATGCAGCCTCAGCACTTCATCCTGTCTCACCATCCACAACAAAAATGCTTGTCAGGATGAACAGAAATCATCTGTGGGGGGGAACTTTTCATACGTCTTCTTTTGTGTGTCAGCTCACCATTTTCTCAAGTAAAGAACGCAGATGATTAGGAATAGATACACTAAGGTATTTAATATAAGGCACCCAAGGCCACCAAAAATGTCTTACTTTTATTTCCTTTGGCATGAGAACTGATTGGACAGATACAGGTGTTTGACCTCTCGATGCTCAGGTTATTAACTCCACCTACCTACTAATTATTCTTTAGATGAGTTCTTCCCTCCCCATTGAGGAATGAGATCTTAGAAAAGTCCATCTATTTCTATAAAGTGAAATAGAATAATTCCTTAGGTAAATTAGTAACCATGACCTAAAGCTAATGTAAGTAGCCAGGATATCAGTTGTGAAAAATGGGGGAATAAATGGTGATGGAAGGAGACTTGACTTGGGGTGGTGAGCACACAATTCAATATACAGATGATGTATTATAAAATTGTACCCCTGGAGCCTATACAATTTTACTAACCAATGTCACCCCAATAAATTGAACAACAATAAAAAGAAGATGGGACCACACAGAGGGACAAGTCCATGACAGTAGCTGATGGCAAAAATTACTTAGACTGAGTTGAGATCAGATGCTGTAACAGAAATGCATGATATGACATGGCAGGCACAAACATATCACATGGCAAGAATCCCGGAACTGAGAATTGCTTCTGTAAAGAAAAGACTTAAATGTCATCAAAGAATATAAAAGATCCCATTTTTTGTAATTCCTTACAGTATAAAGATAGCAAGTATAAAAAGCATCACTCATTCAAAAATAGGGTATTAAAGAAGATGGAGCCTGGCTGGCATGGCGCAGTGGTTGAGCGTCTGCCTATGAACCAGGTGGTCACAGTTTGATTCCTGATCAGTGCACATGCCCAGGTTGCAGGCTTGATTCCACTGGGGGGTTGTGCAGAAGGCAGCCAACCAATGATTCTCATCATTGATGTTTCTCTCTCTCTCTCTCTCTCTCTCTCCCTCTCCCCTCCTCTCTGAAGTCAATAAAAATGTATTTTTATAAAAAGAAGATAGATGCCTTCAAAAAGTCTTCTTTCCTAAAGAGTTAATCTGAAATGAATTACTTGAGTTGTTTTTCTAATTTTAAATTGAGGTTTTTGCTTTTATTCTTTTTATTTGGAAGCAGTTTAGTGTGCATAAAATATTATGAAGTATTTCAAAATAGTCTTGTGAGACTGTGCTATTTAGCAAATGGATGTGTCGATACACTAAGGTATTTAATATAAGCTTTGTGGTGTTATATGGGGTGATGTGAATCTTCTGCTCCCAATGAATAGAAAATCTTTAATTGTAGGAGTCCTTCATTTATATGAATTCAGTTTACAAATACTTGCTTCCTTTTATTAGTACTTTTTAAATGTTTGCTTCCTTGTATTTATTATCTTTAACCCTTTGCACTCGCTTGCTTTTTTCTCGATTCCTTTATTCTGATGCTAACTGTGTCGAGTCACACTCGACATCCGAGTGCAAAAGGTTAAGATACCTTCCTTACTTCCAGGGCAGCACACCTGCCCATCGTCCTGTATCGGAGGTTCCTGGAGAAATGAAAGCAAGTTGTTTGCTGCAAAGTTTAATTGGAAATCTGTCGGAAGTACTGGTACAGGAAGCATCCAAAAATAGACTTCACACTAACATATATCAGGTAAGCAGTTTCTCTGTGCTTTTTTAAGAAAAGGAAATTTACTTAATCTACTTTTACGTATATATAGTTATATGATATCTATTTATGTAGTCTGGTGATGTAATACTTCATTACAGAATTATCTAGGACTAAACATCTTTCTACACAGTCAGCAATGCTGGGGTGTGGGGAGAAAAAGCAAGTACAAGTCTTGACAAATAATGGGAGCCTAATTAGGTTGTTGCCATGCACATACACACAAACTTCTACACACAGCTTCAGTTTGTCCATCACAGCTGTTAATAGCATGGACTCTAAACAAAATTATGAAATGTTTGCTTTTTGGCGTTGTCACCTTCCCCAGTCTTTCCCCTTGTTTCTTTCTGGCATCAATTTATCTATCACCTCTAACCTTCACCATCTGCAAGTCTTCAGTGTTCTCCATTCATCTTTTCAACCAAACTTAGAAATTATCTACTGTCAGTTAACAAAATGATCAGTGGCTTACATATTAATATAATGGGGTAACTTCCCTTGGGGTTATTTATACCCTATCCATGATTATCCCTCCTCCTAGAATGTATTCCAATGCTTTGTATATTATTTTAATTACAACATTTTTGATGATAAAGTGTGACATTGAAATGTCTTTTTTATTAATAGAAGTATGACCATACTTCTAATGAAGAAGAATGATTTACTGTAATAAAGGACAATGCTGAGAGAGGAGATGAAAAATATTCTTCTTAAACTCTAGACCTTTTGAGACTAAACCTCTGGGGGTTTGTATTATTTGTTCAAATTGTTTCCACAGTAATCTGAAAAGATAAGTCTTGAATGTCCACATAAATCCTAAAATTTGAGCTCAGCCCAAGTCTTGGAATTATTTTTACAAGTAAGGATCCTTTGCAAAGAAATCCCTTCTAGTTCTTAATCTGGTTCTAGTTAGCTTCTGGAAGCAAAGAAGCATGTTTAATGTAGGTATAAGTAGATAGTCAATTCCTCAGCCATCCATATTTCTTCATTTTCCTTGTTAAGATCTTGGTAATAATCCAACCCCAAAAATAGAATTGAATTCAGGCTGCATATGTATGAGAAGTATTCTTCATTGAACTAAAATTGAACCCAAACTGCCATTTTGAAGTCTTTGTTAAAAGCCAACTAAAATTAAATCATGAGAAAAATATTCCTAGTCACATTTTCTGAGGCAAACTGATTCAAGCCAATCTTAATTGTGTACTTAGGTATTATATCAACTTTTTTTTCTGTGCCAGATATGGGAAATACTAATCCTCTATTTTAAGTTGCAATGACCCCTGGCACCCTCTACATTCCCTAAACTCCTTTTGTGGTTTATTTTTCCCCAAAGCACTTATCACAGTTTGACAAACTATATGTTTTACTTCTGTATTTCATTTATTGTCTATCTTATCCCTTGGAATGTAAGCTTCATGAAGGCATCAATTTTAGTATGTTTGATTACTGCCATATCCCCAGGCCTTAGAAAAGTACTGGCACATATTATGCATGCAACAAATATTATTGAATGAACCAGCTGGCACAATTCATATACACCAGCTAAAACATTTACCTCCAGAAGCATACATTATAACTCAAATTCATGCATTTTAACAGCTATATTACATCTATATATTAATTTTACCCTTATTTTATTTTTGGAAGCATAAAATCAGTGCTCCCCAGAAATAAGGAAGGTATAGAGAAGGTTTCTTTGATTTTAGTCAATCAGCCAACACAAGAATGACATCTTTGGTGAATACATTATAATAGATGAGGAATTGTATAGGGGTAGAAATAATGAAAAGCTTAGGGCAAAGATTCTTTAACTTCAGACACAAGAAATAAATCCAAGAAATTAAATCAAATTAATTAAATAAAAACACCAGACAACAAAGTCTTCACAAATAATGTAAATACTTACTTGAGCACTTGGGAAAGAGAAAGACTCATAGTGGAAAAAGAGGGCATGTTCAGTGGACAGTAAAAGAAGATTTAAATAAATGATTCCAAGATGGGGTAATAAGAAATAAAGCCTAGCTGTAAATGTTAAGATCAGATTCTAGAAATCCTTGAATGGATTGTAGGCTTTATATGAAATAAGTAGACAAGTATGGGAGTATGTCTGTGTGTGTGTGTGTGTGTGTGTGTGTGTGTGTGTGTCCATGTGCATGCACGCATGCATTTGGCTAGGTAGTGGAGTAAACAAACTCTGCTCTTAAGATATTTAATCTAGCATTGATGTGCAAAATTAATGACAGATGGGAGAGACTGGAAACAGGAAGATTAGTTGGGAAACTACTACAAAAGTTCATGTGTGAGATGATAAAACTTGAAGTAGGGTACAGTTGACCCTTGAACAATGCATGGGTTAGGGGCACCAACTTCCAGCACAGTCAAAATCCGTGTATAACTTTTGACTCCTCCAAAACTGGACTAGTAGCCTATTGTTGACCTCACCAATAACATAAATAGTTGATTAACACATATTTCGTATGTTATATTATTATATACTGTATTCTTACAATAAAGTAAGCTAGAGAAAAGAAAATGTTGTTTAGAAAATCATAAAGAAAAAAACCACATTTGCAGTACTGTATGAATTTATTGAAAAAGATCCACATATAGGTGGACCCGCTCAGTTAAAACCCTTGCTGTTTAAGGGCCAACTATAGTGTGCTATAAATGAAAAAGGGAAGGCCAAATGGCGAAGACAGAATAAACATGACTTGATGACTAGTTGGATGTGGGGACAAGAAAGATGAGGTAGTCAAATATCCCAAAGTTTTGAAACTGAGAGTATGGTGATAGAATTGATAAAAAGAAGAAAATCACATGGGATAGATGATGATGTGTCTGTTTTTAGGCTTGCAGAGTTTGCAGTAATAGCAAGATACATGTGTAAAATGTCCAGCAGAAAGTTGTAAATAAGCCAGGACAAGGACAAAGATAGAATCACTCATGAAGTCATTGACCCCTGAAGAAACCGGTACTGCAGCTTTCTGTGGCAAGCTGCTTTGTTACAAGACACAAACTCTCCTGTGTGATTTCCACATTTCTCTTTGCATAGGTTGGCATCCCAGTGTTGCTTTCTTAATTTTAAGTTTTAAAATTAGGCAAATAATGCACGATTATATTGTTACAGTAAAATTTCAAACCATCAAGTGAAAGGACCCATTGACCTCCCGCTAACCCCGTCCTGAGAGATAACACATGTTTTATGTGTTTCTTTTCAAACATTTGTCTATGCAGTTACATGCATGTGTGGTGTATATATAGAAATGCATGGGTGTGTATTCGTTTGTTTTACATAAGTGAAATCATGCTGTCTGGTGCCATCAGCCCATTAGCAGCTGCTAAGGAAGTCTTGCTGCCAATTTGCTGTAGCTGCGGGGAACCCAGGCAGGGAGAGCTCAGCTGCCAGTTGCCAATACCTCCAGGATTCTAACCGAAACTAATTTCAGGAAAGGTTTTGAACACCAGAAGTCTGGCTGATGCAATCGATTAAATACGACCCTGCAAGGTAGATACTCCCATGCACCTTAGTACCACAGACCATTTTTCTCTCCCCTCTCACCAAACTACACACACACTTTTGGAAGTCTTCTTTTTATTCTAATCCTTAGGGAGCAAGATTCAAAGTCACTACTTCTCTAGTAAAAACTGGTTATTTAGAAATGGATTTACTAGTACATGACCAGAAATCCTTAGTATTGCTAAATTCTCTTTTTCTGTTTTCTCATATCTTTTGTTTCAACCTGTACTTTTTCCTCTCCATTACATTTCATTTCAGTTACCTTGTCCAAGAAGAAGGCTTTCCTTTGAAAATTCAGGGGATGAGGGAGATCTTGAAGAGCTGGGTTGTGGTGAATATCTGTTCATTGTATGTAGGTCAAAAGCTGTTGAAATTATTATTTTTGTGTGTTTTACTTCCTGGTTAAACTTTCCTGAAACCATAGTAATTACATGCCTGCTTATAATTATTTACTTTAAAGCATATTTAAATATTACAGCAACATGCATTTTATTTAGCACAATCTATTTTTAAAGCTCTAACTGTGGGAAGATTATGTTCATAATTACAGTTGATTTGAATGTGCAGTATTTTTGGATCAGTGAAGTACCATACTTTGGGGGGGTGGAAGAAAAACAATGTATTTTTAAATGAACTAAAGTTGGTTTTCTTAATGTTCAGTGTCTAGAATAATTTTAAAACTCATTGGTTCTATTTTATAACATAATCTGTGAACAAAAATATCCTTATACAATGGAATCTCACTGAAGTGGTTTTCAAAATCCATGTCATGTGGCCATCACTAACTACTTTGGTAACTGTGGTGATTCAATCATCTTTGAGACATATTTCTTTTATCCTGATTTCCAGCCCATACAATTTTTACAAGGAAGTGGAGATGTATTTCAAAGAACCAGCAGAAAATTATTTATGTTTCATCAATGACTAGTTATAATTATGTTATTAGCAAAGTATGGCTGAAACCACTTTGAAAATTTATGAGGTCCACTCACTCGATTTCATATAGGAGTATAACTGATTCTAAAGGCACTCAGGGAATATTTCAGAACTTTCTCCAGTAACTCATCCCACACTTTTACAGTTCTTTTCAAGATTCAGCACCTAGCACGGTGTTGGCTTTGGAGAAAGATTAAAAAAAAAAAAAAAAAAAAGAACATGCCTGGAAGAAGCTTGCCTACCATGAGGAAATGAGATATATGTGCAATCCTAACTTTATAGGGGAATATGATACATGCATGAAAAGATCATTTTAGATAGGTCATCCCAGAAACACTTTCTGGAGAAGGTATAATTTGATCTGGGCTTTAAAAGACATATAAGATTTAGATTAGTAGAGAAGAAAAGGGAGAAGGTTCCTCATATCAGGAAGGAAAAAAGTAAATGGTGGGCCTGGCAGAATTTATAGGTCTGCCTTAATTGGAGTTGAAAAGTAGTAGGTGAGGTTGGACAGGTAAGTCAAGATGTTTTCCCAGGGGATTCCCTATGCCTAGATGAGATTGGTTTAATATTAATTAACCAGCTAGAAGACACTGAGGCTTTTTAACAAGGAAATAAAATATGCAAGCATTACTTTAGTGACATTTACCTGACTGAAATGGATGGACCAAGACGACAGTTAGAAGAATTTAGAAGGGAGAGCATTGATTAAGGAGACATTACATATGCATCAAAAGTGTTATGAAATAGTCCCGGTTAGGTGGCTTGATGGCTCAGTTGGTTGGTTTTATTCCTGGTCAGAGCACATAGCCAAGTTGCAGGTTCCATCCCCAGTTGGGGTGGGAGGCAACCAATCAATGTTTCTCTTTCTCTCCCTTCCTCTCTCTAAAAATCAATTTTAAAAAATCATTTAAGGAAGTACTCATAGATGCACACAATGGGTCAGCTACCAGAACATTTAATGCAATATATTTCTATAACAATAAATTGAAATTTTAAGTTGACCAACAAATGACTGGCCAAATATTATTATAATACCACTGTGTAATGGATTATTATGGAACATTAAAATTGACACATTATAAAACTACTTAATGTCATAAAAAGAAGACATACTATTGAAAGCAAAAGGGAAGTTACAAAATACTGTGTATAGTATGATCCTATGCATGTAAAAGGGGGAAAAAAGTGTGTATGTGCATCTGTCTATGTGTAACTGCTAAGTTGAAGATATATGACACATTTTAATTGCCTAGAAAATGCAATTTTTGTCCTTTTAAATAAACATGTATTCATTGGTGTTATCTGCTTCTACCCTAAGATTAAGTGTGGAGTCCTTCGGCCAATTATAGTCCTAAAAAGCCACAATTCAGTCTTAAGTAATAGTAAAATTTCAAACTTAACTTTGTTTAATTTTTCTTCCCTCCCCAATCTTTGACTACTTCAGTCTGAAATCTTGTAGTGGGGAAAGTTGGGGTGGGGTGAGATCCCGCTGCAGTACTCCTTAGACTTAGGATGGCTCATCAGGAAATTTGAATTCTAGAACCACCTCTATACCCAGACTCATAAATTAGTCACTCCAATTTTTCAGTACCTCATGTGAAAAATAGAACTAATAATACTTGGCCTACATGCATCTTTAATTTATTATGAACATCAAAGTATATCATAGAAGCAGAATTATTTTTTGCAGAGTTAACAAGTGTTTTATTAGTGTATTATTAAATACAACCCACTAGACCAGGAACCCCCAAACCAAATGCCTACAGGAGGCCAGGAAAGTAACTTCATTGACGAATCAAGCCAGCTGTAAGATGATAAATAGCAACTGGCATCTGACCTGAATGTTGGGGTGGGAAAGGTGGTGAACTGAGAGGAATTGCTTATGCCCAGGAAGAGGGAACAGCTACTCCTCAGATCTGAGCTGCTTGTGCCACTTAGAAATTCAGGCCATGTTGCTGGATCCTCTGATACTTCAAGGGAAGCCTAAAATTCTGATTTTTATGTGAAATCTTCTGATTTTCCACTGTTGATAATTGATCTAAATACCGTATACCACATAGACCAACAATGTGTGAGTTAAACTAATCTATATATAAAAGCCTAAGGGACCAAACAACCATTTGACCAGTCACTATGACATGTACTGACCACCTGGGGTCAGACGCTCATTGCAGGAGCTGCCCCCTGGTGGTCAGTGCACTCCCACAGTGGGAGCGCTGCTCAGCTGACTGACGGGCACCAGACATAGGGTTCATGGGCTCATGGCTTGAGCACAGTTTTGGTGGCACGAGCCTCTCCCGCCTGCTCTGTAGATTTTGGACTTGTTTGGCTAGGCCCCATAGTTGCATAAGCTAGTTCTGTTACCAAACTAAAGGGGTTTGTTTGGCCTCAAGCATCAAGGCCAATCAAACACGAATAGTTAGTTTACAGTAAAGTAAAGGTTTATTTTTAAGGAAATGCACCAAACCCAGAAGCACGGATGAGCTGTTACTTTAAGGGTAGGGAGTAGTTGATCACTGCATCTGCTCATGACATCAGTCATAGCGACACTTGGTCTGGTTTCACAAGGGTGTGGTCATTGGAGTCGTGCAACTTTTCTGAGTCTGGAGCAAAACAGGACTGAGGCCTAGATGTTATCTCTAGTTTGACTAGGTCAGCAGACCCAAGGCTGTGTTCCTAAGATTATTTGATGCTGACCAGAAACTCATTGTGCTCAGGGCTTAATGATTAAGGGAGTGGACCTGTAAGGGAGAGGAAAGTAGGTGAGTCAGGATGTTCCTACTCTGGACAAGGCCAGTTTGAATCAAAAGGAAAGAAGGAGGAAAGGTCGGATTAAAGAAAAGAATTTTCTGTGTGGTTACAGTTCCTTGCTATATGTATATCTATACATATACCTATGTCTATATATCTACAGTGGAACCTCAGTTCTCAAACTTAATTCGTTATGGAAGGCTGTTCAAGAAATGATTTGTTGAAAAACTGAATCATTTTTTCCCATTAGAAATAATGTAAGTTGGATTAATCTGTTACAGGCCCCCAAATTGTTCCCTGTTTTAACTTTTCTTATATACAGTACATGTCTGATGTACTATTTAATCTATCAATAAACACTTCTTTTCTTAAATTTATCAAACCATCTCCTACTGGCCTTGAATGAATTTTTCATGGCTCCAAAATGCTATCACCGGCTAACTGCTCTTCCTTTATCCAAGCAACAACAGTTTTTCACATCTGTAGCAACATTAGCACTCTTTATGTTTTAAAATTGTGCTAATCATCGATTTTGCCAGCAACAAAAACATTCTCCCCTTTGTTTGTTGCCTGAGAGATGCTTTTTGTTATGCTGAGGTATCAGCATGAAAGGGTTGTCAGGTCAAAAACTGAAGTTTTGGTCAACCATGGATACATTTTTTTCTGTGAACAACTTGTTCAAGAATGGAACTGTTGGAGACAGATGTTCGAGAAATAAGGTTTGACTGTATCTCTATCTCTATCTCTATCTCTATCTCTATCTCTATCTCTATCTCTATCTCTATTCCTAACCCTACCTATACCTATACCTATACCTATACCTATACCTATACCTATACCTATACCTATACCTATACCTATATCTATACAAGGGAAGGCCAAGATTTGGACCCAACTTGGCTCCAGAGACTGTTTTTAACCATTAAGCCCTATGTGAGGAAAGCCATGTGAGTGAGACCAGAGGGCTGAGAGATGGGCCTTGAACGCTGTTAAAGTCCTGTCCTCCAGGTCAGTTCAGATGGCAGCAGTAGGTAGAGGCAGCTGTGGATGGAGGACTTGTGGGTTCGTACTCCTGGAAAAAGAAGACAGAAAAGCTTTAACCAAGAAATGGAGTCAGAAGATATGAACAAAGCCTGCTTTGCCTGGAGTCTAGACTTCAAAGAGAGCTTCAAGAGTAGCTTAATGCCCAGTGTGGCCCAGGTAACAATGAAAAATGTGGTCAAGGATGTCACATCGGCTTGCTGTGTTTTCCAAATCCTTACATTGGATTGTGGTGTTTCTACGTCACTGAACTCATAAGCATCTTTGGGGCTTCTCACTGAGATTGATAGATTAAATGTGATAACCTGGTAGTTTACATACTGAATCCTTTCTACCATTTTTTGTTTTTGTTTATATTGTTACAAAATTTACCAGGTGACCGAAAAATACACAGGAGTACTCGGAGATACAGGAAAAACCCATTTATTTCCAGATGTACTAGTATTGTGACTCAGGGGAGCCTGTTTCCAAATCCTGAGCGAGCCAATATGGAGGAAGTTTTCTCTTTATACCCTTTGGTTTCTTTGTCCCCCAATATGGATCAGACTTCCGGACCTTTTGCGGGCTTTGCAAAAAGCCCTGTGTGTTGGGATGGGGGGTGTGAGACAACACCTAAAGGCCTGGCCTGGTGCCAGCACTGATAACCCCCTCTGGGGATTGTGTATTGTTCATGGTTTATGGCATCTGTAAAATGTGAGTATTTAGGTAAATAGGTCTTGCAAGACCAGATAATTAAGGAAGGGGCTGTGACTTGATTAAAGGCTAACAAGAATATGCATTAGGGATACTGATTAACTAGGTACAGAGTCAGGCTGCTAGCCCCCACCCCCCCACCACCACCAAAGAAAATGTCTTATTTTCCACATCATTATCCCAAAGGAAAAAATACAGATAATACTGGATTCGTTTTATTAACAGAAAGCTTCTAGATTCCCTGTAAAGATTCTCTAATCAAATAAATTTGTACTATCAAACTTCCCTTTTTTTGGAAATCTTTTAAAATTTTTATCCAACAATGTTTTTAAAAAACAGTTTTTATTATTATTATTATAAATTGATGTTATAAAATAACACTTGGGAGGAGGAACCAAGATGGCGGCATAGGTAAACATCTGAACTTGCTGCCTCACACAACCACATCAAAACTACAACTATGCTGAAACCAGTTTGGCTCAGTGGATAGAGCGTCGGCCTGCGGACTGAAGGGTCCCGGGTTCGATTCCGGTCAAGGGCATGTACCTTGGTTGCGGGCACATCCCCAGTGGGGGGTGTGCAGGAGGCAGCTGATCAATGTTTCTCTGTCATCGATGTTTCTGGCTCTCTATCCCTCTCTCTTCCTCTCTGTGAAAAATCAATAAAATATATTAAAAAAAAAAAAAAAACTACAACTAAAAGACAAAACAGATATCATCCAGAACCATGGGAAGGCTGGCTGAGTGGAAGTTATACAACTTGAAGGAAAGAGAAAAGCTCACTGAGACTGAGAGGAGGTGCGGAGGTGCGGAGGTGCGGAGGTGCGGAGGTACAGAGGTGAGCATGGAAACGGGCTGGCAACTGGGTACGCTGTTGTCTTTTTCTTTCTTTCTTCCTTTCTTCCTTCCTTTCTTTCTTTCTTTCTTTCTTTCTTTCTTTCTTTTTTTCTAAATATATTTTATTGATGTTTTTTTTTTTACATAGAGGAAGGGAGAGGGATAGAGAGCTAGAAACATCGATGAGAGAGAAACATTGATCAGCTGCCTCCTGCATACCCCCTACTGGGGATGTGCCTGCAACCAAGGTACATGCCCTTGACTGGAATCAAACCCGGGACCCTTCAGTCTGCAGGCCGACGCTCTATCCACTGAGCCAAACCGGTCAGGGCTGCTGTTGTCTTTTTCAATTGTGAGGGAGATACAAGCTCCCGACTACTCTGAACTCCAGTTCTGGGCAAGACTCTAGGGACCCAGACTCATACAGGGAGAAACTGGACTGTCTGGCATCGGGCCAGAACACGAGGGTGGCTTTCTCTCAGAGGTGCTTGCAGTGATCATTGTTCCTGCATGGTGCTGCGGGACACAGAGACCCAGAGACCTCTTCAGGGCAGGGCGGATGGGCAGCCATTGCTGTTTGCTCCATCCTGGTGATTCCCTGAGACCCCGCCCCACCCAATTTACAACCCCACCCAAGCTGTGCACAGAGGCTTTTGCATATGAATGGCCTGGCCTTTTGCAATCTAAAACCTAACAAACTGCAGCTTGGTCAGAGAGCCCCAGAGCTTACAAAAAAAGGCCCAAGGCTCGACAGCAGCTTGCATTGCTTCACATCTGGGCTTCATCTGGGCACCTCCAAACCCCAAACAAAGAAGAGGAATCTGCAGATCTCTCTATAGCTCCTGCTGGGTGGCCTCAGGCAATGGCTGACTTTGCACCTCCTTGGAGATCCAAGAGCCAGTGAACCCAGTGAGCAGAGTGAGACCACCCAGATTACAACTCTTCACATCCATAATAGACACATTCAGGGGGCAGATTCCGTGAGTGCCAAAGCCCCACTGAAGCAAGTCTTGCCCCATAAGGGTGTCTCCAGCACAGAAGTTCTCCCATCATAGACACAACTGGTCCTCACAGCCAATTGGCCTGGAGGTCAATTCCTCCCAGTGATACCAATAGCAATCAAGGCTTAATTACAACAAGACTGTGCACACAGCTCACAAAGGGGTGCACCAAGAGTATTCACCTCAGGTTATTAGGGAGGTTGAGCCACTGGGCCCTATAGGACACCTAGCACACAAAGCCACTCTATCAACACAGGGAAGCAGCCAAAATGCAGAGACAAAGAAATAGATCACAAATGAAAGAAATGGAGGAAAGCAAACTACTGAATATAGAGTTCAAAACCACGGTTATAAGGTTACTCAAGAATCTTCTAGAAACCTCTGAGAAATTTAGACCCTCAAGGATATGAAAAAGGACCAACTAGAAATTAAGCATACACTGACTGAAATAAAGAATAATTTACAGAGATCCAACAGCAGACTAGAGCAGTGGTCGGCAAACTCATTAGTCAACAGAGCCAAATATCAACAGTACAACGATTGAAATTTCTTTTGAGAGCCAAAGTTTTTAAACTTAAACTTCTTCTAACGCCACTTCTTCAAAATAGACTCGCCCAGGCTGTGGTATTTTGTGGAAGAGCTACACTCAAGGGGCCAAAGAGCTGCATGTGGCTCGTGAGCCGCGGTTTGCTGACCACTGGACTAGAGGATCCCAAGAATCAAGTCAAAGATTTGAAATATGAAGAAGCAAGAAATACCCAATTGGAAAAGAAAAAAGAATCCAAAAATATGAAGATTGTGTAAGGAGCCTCTGGGACAACTTCAAGTGTACCAAAATCCGAATTATGGGGGTGTCAGAAGAAGAGAGATAGTAAGATATTAAAAACCTATTTGAAGAAATAATGACTGAAAACTTTCCCTACCTGGTGAAAGAAATAGACTTACAAGTCCAGGAAGCGCACAGAACCCCAAACAAAAGGAATCCAAAGAGGACCACACCAAGACACATCATAATTAAAATGCCAAGGGCAAAAGATAAAGAGAGAATCTTAAAAGCAGCAAGAGAAAAACAGTTACCTACAAGGGAGCACCCATACGATTGTCAGCTGATTTCTCAACAGAAGCTATGCAGGCCAGACGGGAGTGGCAAGAAATATTCAAAGTGATGAATAGCAAGAACATACAACCAAGATTACTCTACCTGGCAAAGCTATCATTCAGAATTAAAGGGCAGATAAAGAGCTTCACAGACAAGAAAAAGCTAAAGGAGTTCATCACTGCCAAACCAGTATTATATGAAATGCTGAAGGGTATTCTTTAATAAGAGGAAGAAGAAAAAGATAAAGATAAAAATTATGAACAACAAAGTGACAACAAATGCATATCTATCAACAAGTGAATCTAAAAATCAAGTGAATAAAAAAATCTGACAAACAGAATAAACTGATGAATACAATAGAATCAGTGGCATAGAAAGGAGTGGACTGACAATTCTCAGGGGGTAAGGGGTGTGGGGGCTGTGGGAATAGACTGGACAAAAATCGTACACCTATGGACGAGGATAGTGGAGGCGGGGTAAGGACAGAAAGAAGGGTGGGAACCGGGTGGAGGGGAGCTATGCGGTGGGAAAAAAGAGGAACAACTGTAATAATCTGGACACTAAAGATTTATTTTAAAAAGTAACACTTGGAACAATAACAACAAAAAGAAATGGAGTCAGAGTCACAGACTGGGAAAATACAAGCCCTGAACCAAACTGCAGAAAGCAGGGGGAGGCCTAAACAGACAGATGTCAGCCTCTGGAATTCAACATTGAAGGTCAGGAAAATGGAGTGAAAACAGAGTGTGACACACATTGCTGCGGACAAACTAGAAGTGAATTTCGCATCTTTGAGGTGAGGTACACCTAAAAAAAGGATATCTAGTTTTATAGCAATTTCTCTGGAATCATTGTCATCTTAGCAGAAGTAAAATTCAGTTTTACTCCTTTTTTGTGAGGGTGCGGGTGTGTGTCAAAACCGGGAATAGTGAATGTGCCGAAATAACAGTGAGCAGCTTTGAGCAGCCTCTGAGTATATTTATAGATATCAAGCACACGAAACACGCCCACGTCATACACCCTCTCCCCAGGAATCCAGGATGTATGAAGGAGAATACAGGGTGTACATTTGGCAGTCTGTACCACACATGGGGTGTGCTAGGCATAATAACTTAATAATTTTTGTAGTACCTGACCAACACTTTATCAAAGCTGTCAAATGAATGATTGGAAGGCTCGTAGACAGAATTGTTTTGAATGTAAGATCTTTTTTTTTTTCCAACGCTGGCACTGACATAACCTGTCTGAATCTCTTGCGGTCAAGACATATGCATTTGTGACCTCAGGTGAATGAATCAATAACAGGATGGCAAAGGGTTGGAACTCTTCCTTGTTATTCCATACAGTTCTCTACCATTATTTTTAATAATAAACTCTATTGTTTTTATAATTGTGGAAACTTTCTTTAAAAAAAAATAATAACCAGCTCTCCAGACAGAGCTGTCTGGCTCTGTTCCTGTGAAACACAGGGAGGACTACAGAGGGAACAGACGGGCAGGTACGTCGGTCAGAGGAGCACTCGCCCAGTGCCATGTGCCCTGAAGATTTGGGAGTGAAATTGTTAAACTCTAGGACCAAATTCCAACCAATACAGGCATACCTTAATTGCACATCACAGACATTGGGTGTTTTTCAAATTGCAAGACCCTCCACCAGCAGAAAAGATTACAACACATAATTTGGAACTGACCTCACAGTATCTCCGAGGTATGCCTGTAATAGTCTCTTGGCAAGCCCTAACCGGTTTGGCTCAGTGGATAGAGCGTCGGCCTGCGGGCTGAAAGGTCCCAGGTTCGATTCCGGTCAGGGGCATGTACCTTGGTTGCGGGCACATCCCCAGTGGGGGGTGTGCAGGAGGCAGCTGATCAGTGTTTCTCTCTCATCGATGTTTCTAATTCTCTATCCCTCTCCCTTCCTCTCTGTAAAAAATCAATAAAATATATTTAAAAACACACAAATCTTTAAAAAAAAATAGTCTCTTGGCATGAAAAACAGCGGACCTAGTGGCCTTTTGATTTGTCATCTTTAGAGGCAATGGAGACATATATCGTTTGCCAGAAAAGTCATCCCTTTTTTACTCAGTAAAAAAAAAAAGGGGGGGGGGGCGGGAGAAATTGTGGTGAGAACCAGGCTTAGAACAGATAGTACGAAAGATTGAGGAAACCTGCTTTTCTGTCACCAATTTGGTGAAGTGCAAAGAACAGAAAAAATTGGCAGAGAGAACATAGGTACATGCTTGCCTTTTCTAGACCAAGTAAGTCTCCAGGTTTTTAACACTACAAACACTGAGCACCTACTCTGTGCCGCTGAGCACTACAGGGAGTGTGTGGTAAAGAAAACACAGCTTCTGCCCTTAAGGAGTTCATAACTTGACCAGCGCCCTTGCTTTCCAGGGCTTCGTAGCAACTAAAACCCACTCTCCCTATGTCTTGCAATTGGGCTCACTTATTTGTTTTATTTTGTCTTGGTCTCTTGCTGTTTCTACCACACGTTTCTCTGGATATTTGATGAGTGGTAGGCCTTATATTTTGCTTCAAGTCTCTCAGATCTGATTTCCCAGGAGAAGAAAAGACAGATTAACAATGTTATCTGTTGGGATCTTTTCAGTGACTCACAACTCAGGGTTTCTGAATTCACAAGAGCTCACTGACAGGAGAAAACATCTCTTTCTCTGAGCTGTTAATTCCTCCTTTAGGTATAAACCATCTTTCTTCTTTTTTTTTTTAACATAATTTCATAATGAGTTCTCTTTCAACATAATGAAAGAATAACTCCATTCTTACTTGCCTTTAATTTATCAGCTACTTCCGCACATCTGGCTACTTCGGCTCTGTGACACCCAGCAGCATCACACTAACAGGTTTCAGTGCATCTGTAACTATTTGACTGTCACTCAAAGAGGAAACAGAAAAGCTGAAGTCACCTGGCTTCTGGTCTACCACAGGTCCCCAGAATGCCTTTCTTTTTTTGAATCATAGTGTGAAGCTAATAGAAGGCTCTGCGATGGGGACCTTAAATAATCTAGTGCCTGCATACATAGGAACAGGAAGAAATAAAAAAAGAAGAACTTATGAAGGTCATTTATTGAAAAGAAGAAAGAAGGGATGATGCCAAGACACATTGCTTTTTTTTTTCCTGTTCTTTTCCTCCTAGTGAGAGAACTCTATTGTAGAACATCCTTCCCAGCCTGCACACATGTCAGGGTGAGCCTCTCTCTCTTCAAGCTCAAGCCCAGAACAGGGAAATAATAGCAAGTGAAGGGGAGCAGAAAATGTCATCCCCAAATATGCCACTTTGGTATATTGATTAATTTGAATTAAAGCCTCTTGAGAAACAGCTAGTGCAGGAAGAACACTTTGACCCTTCTTTATCCCTCGGAAAGCAGGAGTGTAGAGGCATCCTCATCACCAGAGATAGGGAACTCAGGGTGGAGAAGGCTGTATAAACAAACTTACTTCCCCAATAACTTACTACCCCAAGCCCAAAATTCTTTGTCTTGTCAGGTCTTCAAAAATCGATTGCTTATTTGTCTAAAAAGTATTAAAAGCTTCCTGCTTTGATCACTTCTTTAAGTCTCATAGTTTTATGGGCTCTTGTATGTTCAAAATTAAATTTGTTTTTCTCCTATTAATCTAACTTATGTTAATTTATTTATTAGATCAGCCATGATTATGCTGCAAATAAACCACACCACAGTTTACTGGCTTATGACATTTCTTTTCAGGCATTGCTATGTAGGTAGCTATGTCCCAGCTATATGGATCCCACAGGTTTAGTCTCACAGCTTTCTGGGGTAGTTGCCTCATCTTGGACTTTGCTGAGCATTCTACTTCACCCTCCATCCCTAGTAGGCTCCAGTTTGTTCTCATTATTGCTTTCAAAGAATGCTTTGGATCCTTACCTTTGTCTATGCCATCTCCCAACACCTTGCCTATGTGGAAAAGGGTAAAGGTAAATATCAATTAGCCAAATTAACCTAACACCCAGAATCCTGTTTCTGGTTGAATTGAATGTTCTAGAAATAGCTAAAATAAAACCATAAGGAACTGTGGTTTGGACTGCCTTCTACAAGGTCCACATGACACAATTACCATTCTTGTGTGATAAAATTAATGATGAGGATTCCAGTAATACCTCACTAAATAAGCCTAATATTTAAGAAGACGGGTAAGTTCTAGCATGGCAAGATCACAAACTTTGTACTTTCTCTAAAGAAAGTGTTTACTGGAAGAAGACATAAAGGGGGATAAATGGTGAAAAAAATAAATTTTAAAAAATTAAAAACAAAGTATTTACTAAATAAATTGTTATTGGAAAAAAATCGAGAGGAAACTATTAACCTTTCTCAGGAAGTCCTTTCAAGCACTCTTGAAATTCTGTGACAGCATTTATTTGCATGTGGATAATGAACAAATTTAAAATGTTTATTTATTTGTTAAAAACAGATCCAAAAGAAGCTGTCCTTGGAAGTTTGGTGGGAATTAGCCCATATTCGAAGAGATCTTTAAAATACAAACTTGTAGACGTGAAAAAGAACTTTATATGGTGAAGAGCTGGGAGGGGCAGGTATGGTTGGGAAAGTAAAGAAGGGAAGATTTGGTAGTAAGAAAGAAACCAAACCAAACCAAACCAATTGGGGGGAAAGGAGGACATTGGTAATACTTTCAACAATTACTGGTAAGATAAATATTTTTAAAAGAAAAAGAATTTTATAAATCAGACTTTAATTCACTTGAGTTTTTCAGATAACTATAGTTTTCAATATGTTAAGCACCTTTACTCACCTACTGATAATTTTAAACAAAACACTTTAGGAGGGATAACAAATGATATTTAGCCCAGATAAGTCAGCCCAGACAAACCTCACCGCATAGTGACCAAATTGTACCACACTGTTGGGATCCATATAGCTGGGATATAGCTACCTACATAGCAATGCCTGAAAAGAAAGGTCATGAGAAAATATGACCTTTATCCTGTATCCTTCCAGGAGTGGTTCTGCTTGTATGTTGAAATGTTTTCCTCCATGGGTATAGGTGGAATGGGCCCTTTTGTTCTTCAGAGAGTGTAGTTCTCTAACCGTTCAATGTAATTATTGTGAGTGGTCAGAGTATGAAAACGTTTGTGCCTGCCATGCTACTTGCCTCCAAATAATATATGTTAGTTTGTTTTTAATTTCTTTATTGATATGTTTTTTATTATTATTTGTATTTCCAGCAATAGGCTTGTTACCTTAAAATGTTAAATCTTCGTGCATTGTAGTAAACAGCCTTTTTATTTATTTCTATACCTTCAATTTAATGATGATTTATTGTTAGCGATTCTGAGTTTCTTCAAACTTAAAAATTAAGTAAATTTTTCTTAATTTTCTCTTCCAGAGCTCTGAAACTCTTGATTTGTTTGGTTTGGTTTGGTTTCTTTCTTACTATCAAATCTTCCCCTCTTGCCGAAACCGGTTTGGCTCAGTGGATAGAGCGTCGGCCTGCGGACTCAAGGGTCCCAGGTTCGAATCTGGTCAAGGGCATGTACCTTGGTTGCGGGCACATCTCCAGTAGGGGGTGTGCAAGAGGCAGCTGATCGATGTTTCTAACTCTCTATCCCTCTCTCTTCCTCTCTGTAAAAAAAAAAAAAAAAAAAAAAATCTTCCCCTCTTTACTTTCCCAACTACCTTTAGACCCAATCAAAAACCTTAAACTTTTGGAATTGCCACTTGGCAAGAGTTATATTTATCTGTTTCAGTGCTGAAACACAATGCCAAATATTTCAACTTAACACGGCCTTTAATCAAACGAGTCAAGTCACAGATTAAGCCTTCCAAATTCACAGCTTGCTCATGAACTAGACAAGTATGGGATGGGGGCGGAAACTGGAACACTAAGGGTACTGCATGCTCCTCCCTGTCCCTCTGTCACCTCTTACCAAGAAAATTTTCTTAAGCTCCCAGCTAAATGATCAGCTTTATTTTTTTTAACTTCCTTCCTTTACAGCAATTTTCAGTATTTATTAGTGCTTCTCAATCTATTTTATAGTAGTCACCTACTTTTTTTTATCTTCTATGATCTTACCTTATAATAGAGAAACATGCAAATTGACCGCACCTCCGCTATGCCCCCGATTGGGCCAGCGGAGGCTGAGGGCGGGACTCCGGGTGGCCTGTCAACCGTTGATAAAATTAAGATGGCGGTGCCCAGTGGCCGCGCCCATGCCGCTGCTCCCCGGGGTGCCTGGGGCGATCGGCACCCCGGGGGGGCGTGGCCGGGCCCATGCCGCTGCTCCCCGGGGTGCCTGGGGCGATCATGCCGCCACTCCCCGGGGTGCCTGGGGCGATCGGCACCCCGGGGGGCGTGGCCGGGCCCATGCCGCCGCTCCCCGGGGTGCCTGGGGCGATCGGCACCCCGGGGGGCGTGGCCGGGCCCATGGAGCCACTCCCCGGGGTGCCTGGGGCGATCGGCACCCCGGGGGGCGTGGCCGGGCCCATGCCGCCGCTCCCCGGGGTGCCTGGGGCGATCGGCACCCCGGGGGGCGTGGCCGGGCCCATGCCGCCGCTCCCCGGGGTGCCTGGGGCGATCGCCACCCCGGGGGGCGTGGCCGGGCCCATGGAGCCACTCCCCGGGGTGCCTGGGGCGATCGGCACACCGGGGGGCGTGGCCGGGCCCATGCCGCCACTCCCCGGAGTGCCTGGGGCGATCATGCCGCCACTCCCCGGGGTGCCTGGGGCGATCATGCCGCCACTCCCCGGGGTGCCTGGGGCGATCGGCACCCCGGGGGGCGTGGCCGGGCCCATGCCGCCGCTCCCCGGGGTGCCTGGGGCGATCGGCACCCCGGGGGGGGGGCGTGGCCGGGCCCATGCCGCCGCTCCCCGGGGTGCCTGGGGCGATTGGCACCCCGGGGGGGGCGTGGCCGGGCCCATGCCGCCGCTCCCCGGGGTGCCTGGAGCGATCGGCACCCCGGGGGGCGTGGCCGGGCCCATGCCGCCGCTCCCCGGGGTGCCTGGGGCGATCGGCACGGGGGGGGGGGGGGGGGGGGGCGTGACCGGGCTGGGAGGTGCTGGGGACCCCATGCTACCATCCCCTCCCAGAAGCAGCCCCCGGTGTCAGGCTGGGAGGTGTCTGTCCCCCACACCGCCATCCCCTCCCAGAGGCAGCCCGGGGTGTCCAGCTGGGAGGCGCCCGTGAACCCACACCGCCAACCCCTCCCAGAGGCAGCCCGGGGTGTCCGGCTGGGAGGCATCCGCGACCCCACACTGCCAATCGCTCCCAGAGGCCGCACGGGGTGTCTGTATGGCAGGCGCCCGAGCTCCCACGCCGCCAACCCCTCCCAGAGGCAGCCCGGGGTGTCTGGATGGGAGGCATCCGCGACCCCACGCCGCCAACCCCTCCCAGAGGCAGCCCGGGGTGTCCGGCTGGGAGGCGTCCATGACCCCACACCGCCAACGCCTCCCAGAGGCAGCCCGGGGTGTCTGGATAGGAGGCTCCCAGGACCCCACACTGCCATCCCCTCCCAGAGGCAGCCCGGGGTGTCCAGCTGGGAGGCGCCCGTGAACCCACACCGCCAATCCCTCCCAGAGGCAGCCCGGGGTGTCTGGATAGGAGGCGCCCAGGACCCCACACTGCCATCCCCTCCCAGAGGCAGCCCGGGGTGTCTGGCTGGGAGGCCCCCGTGACCCCACGCCGCCAACCCCTCCCAGAGGCAGCCCGGGGTGTCTGGATGGGAGGCATCCGCGCCCCCACGCCGCCATCCCCTCCCAGAGGCAGCCCGGGGTGTCTGGATAGGAGGCGCCCAGGACCCCACGCCGCCAACCCCTCCCAGAGGCAGCCCGGGGTGTCTGGATAGGAGGCGCCCAGGACCCCACACTGCCATCCCCTCCCAGAGGCAGCCCGGGGTGTCTGGCTGGGAGGCCCCCGTGACCCCACGCCGCCAACCCCTCCCAGAGGCAGCCCGGGGTGTCCGGCTGGGAGGCATCCGCGACCCCACACTGCCAACCGCTCCCAGAGGCCGCACGGGGTGTCTGTATGGCAGGCGCCCGAGCTCCCACGCCGCCATCCCCTCCCAGAGGCAGCCCGGGGTGTCTGGATGGCAGGCATCCGCGCCCCCACGCCACCATCCCCTCCCAGAGGCAGCCCGGGGTGTCCGGCTGGGATGCACCCGCGACCCCACGCCGCCAACCCCTCCCAGAGGCAGCCCGGGGTGTCTGGATTGGAGGTGCCCGCGACCCCACACTGCCATCCCCTCCCAGAGGCAGCCCGGGGTGTCTGGATAGGAGGCGCCCAGGACCCCAAGCCGCCATCCCCTCCCAGAGGCAGCCCGGGGTGTCTGGATAGGAGGCGCCCAGGACCCCACGCCGCCAACCCCTCCCAGAGGCAGCCCGGGGTGTCTGGATTGGAGGTGCCCGCGACCCCACGCCGCCAACCCCTCCCAGAGGCAGCCCGGGGTGTCTGGCTGGGAGGCCCCCGTGACCCCACGCCGCCATCCCCTCCCAGAGGCAGCCCGGGGTGTCCGGCTGGGAGGCCCCCGTGACCCCACGCCGCCAACCCCTCCCAGAGGCCGCACGGGGTGTCCGGCTGGGAGGCGCCCGAGCTCCCACGCCGCCAACCGCTCCCAGAGGCAGCCCGGGGTGTCTGGATGGGAGGCGCCCTCAACCCCACGCTGCCATCCCCTCCCAGAGGCAGCCTGGGGTGTCTGGATGGGAGGCACCCTCAACCCCACGCTGCCATCCCCTCCCAGAGGCAGCCCTAGGTGTCTGGCTGGGAGGCACCCGCGCCCCCAGGGAGCGAGTCAAGTACTGATGATTCTACCAAAGGTAAAGTTTAGAGAAAGAGAGGATAGAAAAGGAATAGAAGGAGAAAAGTAAGAAAGGACAAAAGATGAAACATCAAGAAAAAGAAAGAGAAGAAAAAAAGGAAGAAACAACCACAGGATATCACCTTTCCAAGTCTCATGAAATTCCTGTTTAAGGAGTTTATTTTATGACTCTTTTAGTTTGGGTTTACATTTTTACTGTTTTGTCAAGACCACAGCAGGTACACTGTCCAATATGTTTTTTTTAAATAAATTTTATTGATTTCTTTACAGAGAGGAAGGGAAAAGGATAGAGGCTAGAAACATCTATGAGAGAGAAACATCGATCAGCTGCCTCCTGCAGTATGTGCCCCCAACCAAGGTACATGCCCTTGACTGGAATCGAACCTGGGACCCTGAGTCTGCAGGCCAACACTCCATCCACTGAGCCAAACCAGTTAGAGCTGTCCAATATGTTAAAGAAAAAACCCTATCTAATAAAGAGAGAATATGCAGGGGAGGGCATTTGGGGGTGACCGGGCTGTCAGGGGAGACCAGTTGGAGATGATCTGGCTGGCAGGGGAGCAGTTAGGCGTCGATCAGGCTGGCAGGGGAGTGGTTAGGGCAGTGATGGCGAACCTATGACACACGTGTCAGCACTGACACGCGTAGCCATTTCTGATGACACGCGGCAGCATGCCGAGGATGAAACATTTGCTGCTCCTGAGGATGAAACATTTGCGACTAGAGTCTTGGAGTTAGTTTTTTCCTCAAAGTGACACACTACCCGAGTTATGCTCAGCTTTTTGGCGAAGTTTGACACACCAAGCTCAAAAGGTTGCCCATCACTGGGTTAGGGGGTGATCAGGCTGGCAGGCAGAAGTGGTTAAGGGCAATCAGGCAGGCAGGCGAGCAGTTGGGAGCCAGCAGTCCCAGATTGTGAAAGGGATGTCTGACTGCCTCTTTAGGCCCGATCCCTGTCGGGCCTAAAGAGGCAGTCAGACATCCCCCGAGGGGTCCCAGATTGGAGACTGTGCAGGTTGGGCTGAGGGACACCCTCCCCCAGTGCACGAATTTCGTGCACCGGGCCTCTAGTTTTATTATAAAAATCAGTGTTTCCCCCTAGATATAAAAATCATAATACTGAATTATTTTCATACACACACACACACACACACACACACACACACACACACACATATATATGTGATGAGAGAGAACCATTGATCAGTTGCTCCCTGCATGCCCCACACTGGGGATAGAGCTCCCATCCTGGGCATGTGCCCTGACATTCCATGACCTCCTGGTTCATAGGTCAACACTCAACCACTGAGCCATGCCAGCCGGGCCTGTATTCTTTTCCTCTCATATACACCTGGAGATTGTCATCCGTCCCTGAGTGAGGGATGGTGGACACAGGTTGGCTCTTTACTCTCCCACATGGCCCTCTTTGAGAATCATTGGTCCAACTTTGGAGTTTGTTGGTAAATCTGCTAAAATTAAAAAAATTCTAAAGAGAAAGTCATTATTGTTGTAAGTATTCCAAATTGCATTACTCTAAGAGTTAGGGCTACAAATAGTGACTTTATTGGTGCCTGAAAAAAATGTCCAGGTTCCTATGAGGGTCTACAGTTGGTACTAGAATTCTGCAGTATCACTTTAGGTTCTGCAAGTAATCAAAATGAGCAGCCCACGATGATCCTTGTATTTTGAATTGTGCTAAACAGAATTTTGAAAGCTATTTCACTAGTTTTCTATTTTCAATTCTTTTTCCAAAATATGTGGACCTGCATTTCAGCTTTTATACTATATTTGCTTATGCACATCACTTAAAAAAATAGATTCAGAAATTAGGGATTGACGAATGGATAAGGTTGGATAACATTGGAACTATATGGTAAGCTTATCTTCTGTTAGCACTTTTCTGACCTTGGGAACTTTTTTTTTTTTTTTAATTTTTATAAGGGTTTTTTTTAAGCCAATCTGGTGACATATGCCAGGGAACAAGATAGCAAATGCCCCTGACCTTGGGAACTTTGGTGTTTGTAAAGCTAAAGGTTTTTGTGTTGTTTTTTTAAACTTTCTTGGCAAGACACTGAGGTAGAATTCATCTATGAATGTGAATCATCTACTTAATAAAAGAGTAACTTGCTAATTGACCATACCTTTGCGACATCCACCAGCCAATCAGGCGTGAGTATGCAAATTAACTCAACAAAGATGGTGGGTTAATTTGCATACATGGGCGCTGAGTGGCTGGGGTGGTGTGGAGCACCTGTGTCATCACCATGGTGATGACGCAGGCATTCTGCACCACCCCAGCCGCTCCAGGACTCTGGGCAGCGTGGGAAGGTGGAAAGGTGGCTCCGGGGCGGAGTGAAGGCAGTGCCAGCAGCTAGGAGAAGGAAGGCCCATTCTTGCATGAATCTTCATGCATTGAGCCTCTAGTTGAAAATATTAGCAGTTCAAGAGTGGTTAGGGAATTTTGCTGTACTGGGCTTATTTTTCCACTGTTTTCATCCATGGTGGTTAAATCCGGTGCCATTGCACTTCTTGTGAGGCCAAGGCTGAGAATGCGAAGTGGAGAGACGGGCTCCACATTGAGGGGAATCCAGGGGCACGCTGATGGGACCCTGGCTGAGACCTCTAAGGTGAGAGACACTACATAGACTTTTAATTCAACAAACATTTTTTTTGCAAGACGCTTTGAAACAATACGAGAATTAAGAAGGAAATAAACTCACAAGAATTATTACAGCATTTCCAAGCAAGATTGCTTTCTTTTCCCCCTTCTGTTTACTTTGTCCAGATTCCAGCCAAAAAGATTCAGCTTAAGGCATTACATTCTTGGAGATGTTGGAAAAAGATTCCCGGGTCTTGGAAGAGGACTTGGAATATGCAGGGGAGGTAGTATATCTTTCTGTCTTAAATATAGAAAAAAACTGAAGGGTGATTTTCTTAGAAAACATTTGTCTGATTTATCTGATCAAAAAGCCAAAGCTTTATGTAATGTGATAAATCTATGTGACATTTTATAAAAATGGATAATCAAAAGACAGAATTGATCAACAAAGATGACAGCAATAAAGAAACAAAAAGTGACAATACTGGAAATGAAATTGGATGTGATTGGATTTGAAAATTGTGATAGCAAAGCAAAGATGAGATAAGGGCTAGGCCTACATGAAGCTACAGTACGAACCATATTTTAAAAGCCTAACGATATAAAAAATAAGGTAAATTGGCTTCAATATCTTTTAGTTTGTTACAGAAAGCCATCTATGATTGAAATAGAGTATTTACTTCTACTTTAGGTTGAGGACTGTAATCAACAAACACCATTCAGTTTCACTAGCATTCAGGCCAAAGTATTGAAGTGCTGCATGGAAGGAAATGGTAATTACAAGGAGACAAAAAGAATATTTTACTGCCAGTAACGGCTGGTTTCATCATTTCAGATTCTGCATGAATTCATTAACCTTAAAATAGCTGGTGAAACTGCAAGCTCAGGTAAGGATGCTACTGTAAAATTTGTACCCAGTTTCCAATAATGACAGGCAGTCTTGGCTTACTATTGTGCCAAAAAAAAACAAAAAACCCCGAACAAACAAAAAACAACCCTGCAGGATTTGGAATAAATGGAGTTATAGAAGATGTGAATGGTCATGGGAAGTTGGCACTGCCTCCATTCAAGAAGTAGTTCTGGAAATGCAACCAGAGGAACTTAGTGAAGTCAAACATAGTTATAAATAAGGAAAGTGGTTGTGTCATAAAAGATGAATGCATCTCAGAGGAGGTGATGCAGATGAAAAACTTCATGTCAAAGGAACTATCAGATTTTTCCGCCATTGAAAGCCCAAAAGATAAAATTTCGGAAGCTGATCCAAATTTAGAAAGGAGTATGTCATTTTGCCAATAAAAACTAATTTTTTTAAAAAAAAGAAAATATTAGTTTACACATGCTTTTCATCTGTGGAACTATATTTTTGCTTTTAGTTATTTATGTGTAATAAGCATCTCTGTAGTATTTATTTCCCTTTTTCTTAATATTAAGAAAAAGGGAAATAATTTATTAATATCTTATTGATCCTACTGCCCCTGTGGAGTAAGGCAATGCTCTCTCTCTCTCTCTCTCTCTCTCTCTCTCTCTCTTCCTTCCTCCCTCCCTCTCAACTGGACTAACCAAATCTTCTAGAAATAAAGAAGTTTGTCCAAAGTAAACAGTGTAACAGTGCTGCAACTGCAAACAGAATTCAAGACAGCAGGATCTAAAATTTCTCAATCAAGTTGTAGTAGAATATAAAGTTTGACTCATTATAGTATACTAGAGGCCCGATGCACAAAATTCGTGCAAGGGACTCGGTCCTTGCAGCCCCAGCCAGCCCTCACAGCCTGGCTTGGTCCAGAAGGTCATCAGGAAGGACATCTGGAAGGTTGTTCGGCTGTTTGGTCTAATTAGCATATTAGTTCTTTATTATATAGGATAGTGTTTAAGACAAATTTTGTTTAAGACAAAATTTTCTTCAGTGTATGCCTGTTGCCATCATTAAATGAAAAAAAAACTCCTTAATAAGTATATTTGAAAATATATAAGAAATATAAAGCATGCATTTATTGCTTCCAATATTAGGGATCTTGCCTAATAGGTGCTGGTGTTCAGAAATCTTCAGGTCAGGGAGTGGAAGATTAAATCTATTTCTAAACCTATTCCATTCCCTCTGGAACATAATACCCTCTTGAAATATATTTGATAGTTCAATTACTAATGCTTGTTTCTTTGCCAGAAATACTTTTCTGGCAATGGTGTGAAATATTTGGCTTTGCTGTGATACTATTTTTTGGCCTCTGACTGCAAATGTTTAAGTTTCCATTAAGCAAGTCAGTGGTGCTTTACAATGATGCTTTTCCTGGCCTTGTGATATATCATTTTTCTATATTTTACCATGGAATATGTCAAACCCAAGAGATTTAAGTTTCTGAATAATGAATGTAACTTTTAAGTATAAATATAATATTTTGTTGGAATGTTTTAAAGAGATGCCTGAACGCTATGTGAACTATTTGAGGCCATATTGTTGGGCATGGAGTTATCCAACTCTATGAACCACGTTGTTTCTAGTGTACTAAATACCTCCTAATATTTCCTCTTTTTTTTACATTTTTCTTAGGACTGAGGGTGTTTTAGAAGAGAAATGTCTTTGACACATTGTCAGATTGCTAATACATGTATTGCCATGCTAAAAGGAGCTGCATTTAGGGTCAATATTTTAAAACAAGATTAGGACTGAGGGTGTTTTAGAAGAGAAATGTCTTTGACACATTGTCAGATTGATAATACATGTATTGCCATGCTAAAAGGAGCTGCATTTAGGGTCAATATTTTAAAACAAGATTAGGACTGAGGGTGTTTTAGAAGAGAAATGTCTTTGACACATTGTCAGATTGATAATACATGTATTGCCATGCTAAAAGGAGCTGCATTTAGGGTCAATATTTTAAAACAAGATTACACTCTTTAAAACGATATATACTCATAATGAACAAAATTCTCATGTGATGGAAAAGTACAAAAAAAAAAAAGAAAATATTCCTAAAATCCTATTGCAGAGAAAACATCTGACAGTGTGGTGAGCATCTTCCAGACATTTCTCTATGCACATGTACACATTTGTAGACAAATGCAATTTTACATAAATGAAATCACACTGTACATGCTATTCTGAAACATGCTATTTACAGTCAATTATTTTTCCCAGACACCTTTCCATTCCCATCAATATAGAGCTACGTGTTTTACAGGCTACAGTATATTCCATTGAATCCATGCTCTATAATCTACTTATCTAGGCTGTTTCTGAATTTTTTTATTATAAACAAAGCCACAGTGAGCATCCTTCAATTATATCTGTTCTCACATTCATTTATTTCTTTTGGATAAATCCCTATATGTGGGGTTTGGGGTCATTTTATGCATATTGCCAAACTATGCTCTAGAAATATTGTACCAATTTACATTCCCACAAATAGGACATGAACGTATTTGTTTCCTGAAACCATCTCCAACTCTGAATTTTATTAATCTTTTTAATATTGCCAAGTGGACCATAAAATGATCTTTCTTTCTTTCTTTCTTTCTTTCTTTCTTTTTTTTTTTTTGCCAGTCTTTGATTTCTAACAAGATTAAACTTCATTGCTTATTGGTTTTTTGAATTTATTCTTTTTGTAAATTTTCTGTTTATATTCTTTTGCAATCTTTCATTTGTTTTCATATATATATATATATTTACAAATATTAGCCCTTTATTATGCATCCTGTTGCAAAACACTTTCCCAATTTCTCATCTGTCTTGCTCTCTACTTTATAGTGTGAGTTGTGAGTTCATTTTTTTTTTTTTTTTTTTGGTTTGGTTGTTTGCAACACAAAAGTTTAAAAAGTCAAAGTTATAAATCTTATTCTTTTGGGTTCCTGAATTTTTGTGGCATAGTTTAGAAAGGCTTGCCCTAACTGGTTTGGCTCAGTGGATAGAGCGTCGGCCTGCGGACTGAAGGGTCCCAGGTTTGATTCTGGTCAAAGACATGTACCTTGGTTTCGGGCACATCCCCAGTAGGGGGTGTGCAGGAGGCAGCTGATCAATGTTTCTCTCTCATTGATGTTTCTAACTCGCTATCCCTCTCCCTTCCTCTCTGTAAAAAATCAATAAAATATATTTTAAAAAAATAAAAATAAAAAGGCCTGCCATATCCCAAAGGAAAAATAATTATCTATTCTTTTTTTCTAATACTTCCAACTTTTCATCTATCACACTCATATCTGCTATCCATCTAGAAGGTATTTACATATAAGGATTTGAAATCTTGATCTGTTTGTTGTTGTTTTTTAAGTTTATTTTTTGTTAATTCTCACCTGAGGATACTTTTTTTCATTGATTTTTAGAGAGAGTGGAAGAGAGGGGGAGAGGCAGAGAGAGAAACATGGATGTGAGAGAGACACATCGATTAGTTGCCTTGAACCTGCAACAGAGGTTCGTGCCCTTGACAGGAATTGAACCTGGACTCTTTAGTCCACGGGCCGATGCTCTATGCACTGAGCCAAACTGGCTAGGGCTGATCTATTTTGTTTTTTTTCCAGATGACTGACCTGTTGTCCCAAACCCTTGCAGTATGATCTCTTTTTAAAACCACTTACTTGAAGTGCTATCTTTATTATATAAGTTAATATGCATGAATATTTCCAGCATAGTAATTAAAGCATTGTATTTAGAGTCAGACCTCAATAAAGGCTGACCATTTTCTTTATATAGCCTTGCTTGTTCAAGTTTTCTTTTTTTTTTAAATTCTTTTATTTTATTTATTTATTTTTTATTGAGGTATTATATGTGCTTGTTCAAGTTTTCTTAGGTAATTTACACTTTTGCTGCCATTGAAATTGATGTATTGCCTGTCAGTATATTTTATAACTAGACATTTTCTGTATATAAACCAGCTATTAATTTTGTAATATAGTTTTAAATCACCTGCAAAAATGATACTTTTGTTTCCTCCATTTCAGCTCTTATTTGATTCCTTGACTTAAATATATTAGCAGCACCTCTATTTTACTCTGGACTTTAATGATTTAAAGAAATATTCATCTTATTCTACTTTACTAAGTGTTTTCATTGAAAATGGATGTTAAATTTTATTAAAGGCATTTTTTACATAAATCAAAATGGTCATAGCTTCTCTCCTTTGATTTATTAATATGGTGAATTATATTATTAGTTTGTTTAAACCTATAAGCTACATTTGCATTTCTGGAATAAATCCCACTTGGTCATGGAGTAGCAGTCTTTTAATGTACTTTGGATTCTATTTAAGATATACAGGATTATTTCTGCATTTATAGTTTGATTGTAAACAATCTTAACAGTGCTACCATTTTGTAGTCCTACTTCAGGTAGTAATTTCCAAGTAAATTAATTTATGATATTATCTATATATATTTAAAAGGCTAAGTGACCGTCTCACCATCCGACCATCCAACTGGCTGGTACCTATGATGTGCACTGACCACCAGGGGGCAGATGCTCAACGCAGGAGCTGCGGTGATTTGGCAGTAGTGGTTCTGGAGTGATGCACCCTGAAACCAGAGAGGAGGGAGCCCGATTCCTCCCGCGGCTGGGTGATTCCACCTTCCCTTCATCACAAGGGAAATTAGTCAAGGACTCTGAAAGTGTTTTTACTCTTAATATGGTATATAGGGAAATATTTGAATAAGTTTAATCAATTTATCAGTCATTGCTTTTATCAATGTTGTTTTTATATAATGTCTTTGTTGTTGTTATATCATGTTGTTATTGTTAATTTATTAACCGATTTATATATTATTTTCATATACATTTTACTAATTTTCTTTCATCTTTGACACTTCTATTATAGAGAAAGGGCGAATAGGGATATTAAAATATTTCTTCTAATTAATTTTCTTTCAATGTGCATGAATCCATGCACCAGGTCACTAGTATGTTATAGAATGAAAATACTGTCACATGTGAATTCACCTCTAGAGTGTGAAATAGTCTGTATGAATTTGCTTAACCAGTAGTTTAATTACATTAAAATTTAAAACCATAAATATATACCCACGATAATTGAAACACATGGCCACACAGATGTCCATAGCATTATTCATAATAGACAAAAACTGGAAACAACTCAAATGTTTACCATTTAGTAACTAGATGAACAAAATGTGTTATATCCATACAATGGAATATTATTCAGAAATAAAAATAAATGAAGTACTGATGCATGCTACAACATAAATAGCATTATGCTAAATGTAAGAAGGCACTCACAGAAGACCACATATTGTATGATTCCATTTATATGAAATATACAGAATAGGCAAATCTAGAGATAGAAAATAGATTAGTAGTTACCAGGGACTAGAGCAAGTGAGGGGCGAGAAGTGCCTACTAATGGGTACAAGGTCTCTTTAGGATGATGAAAGTGTTCTGAAATTAGATAGTGGAGAAGGTTGCACAACTCTGTGATTGTGCTGAATTACATTGATTTGTAAGCCCTAAATGGTTTCATTTCATTATGTGTATTGTATCGCAATTAAATTATTTTTTTAAGAAAAACAGAATTATGTAAGGGAAAACTATTGAAGCCAAAGATAGGAAGCAATTATTTACTCCTTTGCCCCCGCTTTCCAAAGATTAGCCTAGATATTTTGAAAACCCTTGTTAAAAACTTGCCTTGCTGTAAGAGGAACAAAGAACACCCTAAATCTCCTGACCAATGCAGAATTAGAATTTATAATGTACCCATCCACCAACCATAAACCTGTACTAGTTTAATTTTAGATAGTTTCATTTTCCTGACCTATTACCTTTTGCTAACAAAGGGCTTTACATTTTAGAAGGTATATTTTAAACACATTTGCACAAATCCAGCCAACTTTCTGTGTCTCTCTGCTCTTACTACCAGGGCAGTGACAAATCTGCTGGGAGCGGGTTGGCAGGTGGACAGGTGGGTGGGAAGCACCTTCCAATACTCTTCTTGGAAAAGCTACAGTCCTGTTCTCAGACCCCAGGACCATCCTGAGGCACCTGATTCCCACTGCAGTCCCTGAAAGACCACATCAACTCATGTGAGTCACCAGTCAAGACCCATGTTGCTGTCGAAAGGGTCATGTTGCTTCCAGCGATCAGGTCAGACAGCCTCTGGTTTAGGGATCTTTTAGGAAAATGTAAACAAGTGTGTGTTTAATACTTAATTCCCAATCCAGTAGGGTGTGTTAATGAACATGACTAATTTGGAAATCATAGTACTATAGGGTACAGTACCACTGATTTCAATTCTCACACAGGAAAATTCTACCACTGTGTTTGCCCTCACCTGTAATCACTGTAGATGCAGCCATATATCACTGAGAAACTTGGATTTTATTTCTGAAATACCATTTTAAAGAGTTTTATTATTTAATAGTTGTTAGAGTTGGGTATCTTTGAGAAACAAATAACACATGGAAAATGTTTGCTTTTTATTAACAGTATATTACTATACCACTAATGTTTCTATTATTAGTGGTAGTAGTAGCAGAATAAAATTATGTAGGGATAGACATGTCCTTGTCTAATACACTTGGAATCTATTAGTTAAACTTAAACCAAAAAAGAGAGATAGACCCAACTGGTGTGACTCAGTGGTTGAGTGTCCACCTATGAACCAGGAGGTCATGGTTCGATTCCCCGGCAGGGCACATGCCGGGGTTGCGGGCTCGATCCCCAGCAGAGGGTGTGCAGGAAGCAGTCAATCAATTATTCTCTCTCATCATTGATGTTTTTTAACTCTCTTCCTCTCCCTTCCTCTCTGAAATCAATAAAAATATATGTATTTTTAAAAAGAGGAATAAGATTCCTGAGTATCAGTCTAATAAAGGGTTGCTAGAGTATTTATTTTAACAAATACCCCAAAGGGAGAAAATGTTATAAAATGTCTCTTCAAGGGTTGTGTCAGTATTCACTCTTAGTGGGCAAAAATTTTAAGGTATTTTTCATATAGTGGCAGTTCCTCAAAAACTAAACTTAGAATAACCATAGTTACCCAGCAATTCCACTCCTAGGTAGATACCCAAAAGAATTTAATATAGGAACCCAAAAATATAATTGTATGCAAATGTTCATAATAGTATTACTGACAATAGACAAAAGGAATAAACCACCCAAATCTCCATGTAAATAAATAAACAAAATGTGGTATATACATACAATGGGATAGTATTCATCTGGAACAAGGGGTGAAATTTTGATATATGCTACAACATGAATGGAACTTGAAAATACTATGCTGAGTGAAATAAGCCAGACACAAAAGCACAGCTATTTTATAATTTAACTTTTATAAGGTTCCTAGAATAGGCAAAATCAGTGACAGTAAATTTGAGGTTACCAGGGACTGGGGGCAGATGGGCATGAGGGGTTATTGTTTGGAATGATGAAAAGTCTGAAAATGAATTGTGGAACATTGTAAATGTACTTAATACCATTGAATTGTACACTTAAAATTGTTAAAATGGTAATATATATTCCATCCTCTGGCTATCACAGTGTGAAAGCTCAAACAAGAATGAAAGATGCCTTCTTCTTTACCTCAGCTGGGAACGAGAACATCAGGTGACTCAAAATTTTGAGGCTCTGCGCATGACTGCAAAGGGCCAGCAGGCACCACCGATAGTGACTTTGGGGGTTACAAATTTTAGTGAATAGGCGAATTGACAAATTTGGAATCTGAGAATAATGAGGATGGGCGTGCATATAAAACTATTTTTAAGCTTGGCAGGTTTGGGAAGTTTTCTCCCAAAGATATGTGTACAGATTTGGGGTAAAGTGCTCAGTCTCATTCTGGCTTTACTTGGACAGACTTCTTCAGCACGCGTGGAAAACATATCAGAACATTTTTACACTCCTTCATGCACATAAGAATCACCCGGAGAGCTTGTTAAAATGCAGATCCTGGGCCTCACCCAGGATTGAGCCTAAGAACCTTCATTTAAAAAAACAGGCTCAGTGGTTTCATTTTGAAAAGAAAATACATAGAAATTCTAAGACTGGGCCGAAACCGGTTTGGCTCAGTGGATAGAGCGTCGGCCTGAGGACTGGAAGGTCCCAGGTTCGATTCCGGTCAAGGGCATGTACCTTGGTTGCGGGCACATCCCCAGTAGGGGGTGTGCAGGAGGCAGCTGGTCAATGTTTCTCTCTCATCGACGTTTCGAGCTCTCTATCCCTCTCCCTTCCTCGCTGTAAAAATCAATAAAATATATATATTAAAAAAAAAAGAAATTCTAAGACTGGGTCTGCTTATTGGTGATGCACTGCAGCCACAGACCACCAGTAACACATCTGTAAGTCAAACAAATGTGGGTTTAGGCTGGACTCACTGCAGCCATGGAGACCACACACCATGTAGAAACTATGGGACATCTCATTAAAAAAGAGTTAGAAGGGCCATAGCTGGTTTGGCTCAATGGATAGAGGGTCGGCCTGTGGATTAAAGCATCCTGGTTCAATTCCCAACTCAGGGCACATGCCCCAGTTTCAGGATCCATCCCCAGTAGGGGGCGTGCAGGAGGCAGCTGATCAATGATTCTCTCTCATCATTGATGTTTCTATTTCTTCCTCTCTATTCCTCTCTGAAATAAATAAAAAAAATATTTTTAAAAAAAGAGTTAGAAGGAACTTTCTATGGGCATTTGGTTTGTGTTAGACATTTTTAGGGAGGGTTCTAAAAAACAGGTATTTGCCATGGATCGGGTGCTGTTGGGAAGTAAGAGCAATTCTATGATGAGGAATCTTAATTATTTTTATCTAGAAGACTGGAGGAATGAAGTGGGGCTAAGGCTGCAATTGGTAAAGAACCAGAAGTTACTCTGCTAGGAAATCATTTGATTATTTTTACGATTTCACAGTGACCTTGTTTTTTGTTGAGCTCGGATGCAGTTGCAAAGTGGTCTTGTTTTTGTTTCACTTAACCACGAGCACAAGGTGACCTTATGAAATATTGGTGCTCTAAGAGGTTGTTTACTAATATACTCAACAGGAGAACATTGTGGCCTAGCTATAAGTACCATCAACTCTAAGGCCCAGTTGGCAGTACTAGGCCAGCTATGAAGGTTTTTGTTTTTTTCTTTCCCACTCTTGAACATCGGATGTCTGATCTGTTTGCCATGGTCCTGTCACACCCACACCCACCCACCCACCACCCACACCTGATTCCCATTTTTGCCAATGTTTTACCAAATTCAAGTTCAGCACTGCGGACAGTGGGAGGAAAGGCCCTTGCTCACCATTTTGTTCACAAGCAGCTTGTGTACTATATGCATAAAATGTCCCCTACTCGGGTGGATACCAGCTCCTGTATTTCCTACTAATACTTAACTGCAATAGAGAAAATGCTCCCCAAACACCCACAATAAACATAAGGTGATACTTTAAGTTCCTATCTCAAGGGAAGAAATTTTGTCTTTTATGTAGTTCTTGGCATATCATAAATGTTAAATAGATATGAAATGGGGTATGATGGTGATGTGGGGGAGAAAAGAAAAAGGAAGCAGTGGTATTAAAGGAGTCAGAGGTGTTTAATCTAATTTTGGATCCTCATTAAGAAAACCAAAACATATAGTTTAGACTTTTTAGTCTAAACTTACAGTTTAGAGGGAGAGATAGATGGAAACAATGATGAGAGAGAATCATCATTGGCTGCCTCATGCACGCCCCTGCTGGGGATTGGGCCTGCAACCCGGGCATGTGCCCTGACCGGGAATCAAACCATGACAGAGCTCACCCACTTAGCCACACGGGCTGGGCTGGATGATCACTTTTTTTATAATGTCTGGGGTGGACACCTGAAACTAACATACTATTGTATGTCAACTGTAAATGAAAAATTATTTTTAAAAATCAATAAAATATTTGTCATCATATATCTGAGCAACATTCCCCATTACCCTATCAAAAATATTAATACAATCTTTTGAATTATTTCCATAAATCAAGTCTATGATAGTTCATAAAAACAAACTGAGGGTTTTAGTGCCTGAAGAAGAATATCTACTTTTTTTCTTTTTTTAAACCAAGCTCTGGCCAGTTTTATTAAAGAAAAAACTTTGCATGATTTACTTTACACCAGTCTATTCTGGCATGCTTCTAATGAAATCAGAATCACCTGGATCAATGATAATCAGTGTGCATACTCTGTAGTATTTCCCACACGCTGTGCCCAATTCAATCTCTTTACCACTGTAGTGATGGACACCGGTCTTGGCCAACCCGACATAGTACTCTGTTTCAGATTTCCTCAAGACTGGACATTGTTGGTGAGGATGACCAGGTTCACTTTGTCTGATCATCTTCAGAGTCTGCTTGTACCCTAGCACTTACTTTCCACTTTTCATAACAAGTTGGAGCCTAGAGTTGATCAACTCCCATGACTTTTTTGTCTTTTTTGCTGCCACCATCTCCCTGCCTTAAGTGGGAGACAGCCCCCAACCAAGAGCAGCCACCAAGATGGCTGGGGAGGGAGAAAGGAAGGAGTTCCCACAATAAGAAGATCTACTTTTACCAAAAAGAAAAAAGTAAAGAATTGGGATGAAACTAGCCCAGGGGAAAAAGAGAAATCACATTACCTTGGCAAAAGAAGTAGCTCTGGATCATCTATTTATAGCAGTTGTTCAAATTCTAGGTGATCATAGTTCTTCTCTGAAACAATACTCTCTTTTATAAGGAGAAAAAAAAAATCCAAATGTAGAATAACTCATTACTTCTTTACTGTTCTTACCACTTAATTTCTGTATATGTTGTCTAGAAATAGAAAATATCTGGAAAGAAAAATATAACCATTAGAGAATATTCTAATTTTTTTAAGGCTAGATTTATTTCAATCTTGATAGTCACATTGAAGCACATGATTACTCTACAAATGATCCAAGTAAAATATGTGTTTTAAGATCTTTACTGAACTGTTGACATTATATACCAGTTTAATAAAAGTTTTATTTTCTTACTATTTTTAAATACATTTTTTATTGATTTCAGAGAGGAAGGGAGAGGAGAGAGAGATAGAAACATCAGTAATGAGAGAGAATCATTGATTGGCTGCCTCTTGCACACCCCATACTGGAGATTGAGCCCACAACCCAGGCATATGCCCTGACCAGGAATCAAACCGTGACCTCTTGGTTCATAGGTCAAAGCTCAACCACTAAACCATACCAGCCGGGCCAGTAAAACAGTTTTATAAAAGGAAACCCATATGAAGTAGACCAATAGTGGGCAACTATAAGTGTATTTTACTTTTGTATCTCCGTAAGTGGAAGATTGGAAACATATTCCATTTACCTTTACTCCCGTTTTAGAGATAGATGTACAGGAAAAGTAAGAAATTTAGTCACCAAACTTACATTTTTAAATATATTTTTATTGATTTCAGAGAGGAAGAGAGAGGGGGAGAGAGAGAGAGAGACACATCAGTGATCACAGATCAACTGCCTCCTGCATGCTCCCTCTCCTATACTGGGGACCAAGCACACAACTGGGGCTTGTGCCCTGACTGAGAATCCAACCATGACCTCCTGGTTCATAGGTCACACCAGCTGGGCCAAAATTACATTTTAAGAGAAACAAGTTTGAAGGGAGTCTGGAAGTGAATATGCACAGAGCTACCTGGTCTGGGGTACACAGAAGTAGGGTTTGTGGATACATTGGAAAACATGGTTCTGTCTGGCTTCTGCCCAGTTTCCCAACAATACTTGGGCCTGGTCCCTGTCCCTCTGAGCCTTCAAGGAACTAAGCCTCTTTCATACAACCAACTAGAGTTCAGGGACTCTGTTGTTAAAATATGCATGAGCAAGTTATTTTCCTGGCTTTAAAGCCACGTGGGTTGTTTATGTTGTAATTAAAAATGGCAAGCTTTCCCTGCCAATAGCGCTCTCATAAACATGGTGAACGTTCCTAAAACCCACCGAACTTTCTGTAAGAAGTGTGGCAAGCATCAACCCCACAAAGCAACACAGGACAAAAAGGGAAAGGATCCTCTGTATGCCCAGGGAAAGCGGTGTTATGGCAGGAAGCAGAGTGGCTATGGTGGGCAGACTAAGCCAATCCACCCCCCTCCCCCCCCCAAAAAAAGGCTAAAACTACCAAGAAGATTGTGCTGAGTCTCGAATGCATTGAGCCCAACTGCAGACCTAAGAGAAAGCTGGCTATTAAGAGGTGGAAGCATTTTGAACTGGGAGGAGATAAGAAGAGAAAGGGTCAAGTGATCCAGTTCTAAACTTCATATTTTGTTTTATTAAATGACAATAAAATCTTGATATGTTCACTTTAAAAAATGGCAAAATCTCTGTTGGGTTTACTTGGTGAACAATAATCAAGAATAATACAAAAGGAAAAATATCTTAGTTGGGAGGAGAAGAATGAAAAGAAGCTTCAATTTCATGAATGTGTTGTTGGAATTTATACATAGACAATTTATATATGTTCATGAAATGAAGCCAGATTTCCTTCAAGACGTACATCTGCAACATTTTTTGAGAGCAGACATGTTCTGAAATAGTACAATCACGAGAGTGGCATTTAGGTGTGTTCTCTTTCAGGGTTAACACACTGCAATTTTACTCAGTCTGTTCATGTGTTTAATTGCCTTCTGTTATTATTTTTTATGCAAGAAATCCAGCCAGAGTCCAGTGAATTGGAGCAATTATGTTTGGCTGGCATTCCTTCAAGGGAGAACAGATCCTACAAATTGCAATGAAGCCTACTCTTCACTGTGCTTTCAATAATCTGCCTCAGCCTGGCTGGCGTGACTCAGTGATTGAGCGTTGCCCTGGTCAGGGCACATGCCAGGTCGCGGGCTCGATCCCCAGTGGGGGCTGTGCAGGAGGCAGCCAATCAATGATTCTCTCTCATCATTGAAGTTTCTATCTCTCTCTCCCTCTCCCTTACTCTCTGAAATAAATAAAGTGAGTTTAAAAATAATAAGAATAATAATCAGCCTCAGACCACACGTACAAGCAGAATGGAGGGCTTAGGACATTGTTCAGATAAACCAAAACCCCCAAAATAACTTTGAGGGGAAAATATTTTTTTCTAAAATACAATATGGTTACTAATTTACACTGATTGGTTTTAAGTGTGCATTTTATTCACCAGTTGTTCGTAAGTAATTGCTCAGCACTTAGGTATTTAATATTCATGTGATAATTTGTGGGTGACACTCGTTATGAAAATGAAAACAATTGGTAGAACTACGTGAAGAGACTGAATCAAATTGATCTCAGTCTTAATATTTGTAGGATCATTGTAATGATAATTGGGTAACAGGGCCACTAATTCCATGAGACTACTAAATAGTATGGAAATATCAATATACAGCAGCCAGGCTTATAAAACAAACATTTTTGTGTTTCTGATTTTATTAAGTTCACATATTCAAAACTAGATACTCTCTTTTCTGTCTTTCTGCAGTTTTGAACTCTGATAGCTACACAGTAATGCTGGCTTTCCTTCCACCTCTCCATACCAGTTCCCCCCGGGGTTGGCCCAATAGGCTACCCAGATCAGCTCCCCGGGGGCTCCAGGAAAGCAGTTCTAGGTGGACTCAGAAAACGCACAGTGCATCTAATGGGTCAGAGTTCCTTCTCTACAGTGATGCTGGCTTTTTTTTTTCCTCACTATTTTTTTCTCAATATTTAAGTATGTTGATTTCTAAAACATTACTTATATTAATGCTTATACTGTATGTTTTACTGTCAGTTTTACCCCACAATTTAAGTCCTCACTCTATCATCAATTCCTAAATTTACTTATTTGACTTAATTGTTAAATTTTGTCTCCTTAAGAAAACGGATCTATTTTGGATTTACATTATATTTAACTTTTCCCCCCTCCTTATCTTTTATTTAGATTTACGTTCCTGTTCTGTCAGTTTGACTGGGCTAAGAGATACTCAGATAGCTAATAAAAGATTATTTCTGGACGTGTTTGGAAGAGATTGGCATCTGTATTGGGAGACTGAGTTAAGCAGATCACCCTTACCAATAAGAATGGGCATCATCCAATCCATTGAGGATCCAAATAAGACAAAAAGGTGGAGGAAGGATGAATGTGGTCTCTGTTTGAGCTGGGACATTTATCTTCTGCCCTCAGGCATCAGCGCTCCTGGTTCTTGGGCTTTTGGACTCAGGCTGGGACTTACACAATCATCCTCCCACATTCTCAGGCCTTCAGTCTTGGACTGAATTAAACCACCAGCTTTCCTGGTTCTCTGGCTTGCAGATGGCAGATCGTTATTGAGGTTCTTGGCCTCAATAACCATGTAAGCCAGTTCCTAATTTATATATATAATCTATTGGTCCGGTTTCTCTGGAGAACCCTAATACAGATACCCATAAAACTGTAACAGTGCTGGTTCCCTTTGAAAAGAAATTGGGAATGAGAATTGGGTGAATAGGAACTCTAATATATTGCTCTATAAACTTCTGTATTGTTTGGACCATTTGCAATGAGAATTTATTTGTGTATTATAAAAAGAAAGAGAGAGAGAGAGCGAGAAACAGCATGGAACTGCAGTGAAACCAGCAAAATTTTGACAGATGGTCTGTCAGAACTACCAGGAAAAAAATTTTAAGCGTTGGGAAAATAACAGAGAAGAAAATGTCAGGGAAATATCCTCAGTTAATTAACACTAAGAAAGAAAAGGACAGGAGAGGTAGAAAAATAATCTAAATAATTAGAATCTAAAACTAAAGCAGAAGATCTGAGGGATCTTGAAGAGCTGCTCACCATGACCACAACCCATTGCATCTGTGATTTATGAAGATCTTTTTGTCAAGTGAGAACATCATGAGTCTTTCTTACAGCTCTATTTCAGAAAAGCTGGAAGGCATCGTTTCATTTCAACACCCAAGAGGAAATGACCATGAGCCAAGAAAGATTTAAATATCCTCAGAGACAAGAGTTTTGCTTGCCAACTTTTAAGGAGCCAACATTACTTGTCATGATGAACCAAGATGCTAAGCAGAGAACAGATTCTCAAGTAAAAGGCAGGGACCAAGCAGAGTGACATCTGCAAATCAGATGTTTTATTCAAGAGGCATTGTGTGTGTGTGTGTGTGTGTGTGTGTGTGTGTGTGTGTGTGTGTCTTTAAAATATTTAAATTAGAAAATTATTTCAGCCCTAGTTGGGTAGCTCAGTTGATTAGAGCATTGTCCCAATACATCAAGGTTGGGAGTTCAATCTCCAGTCAGGACACATACAAGAAGCAACCAATGAATGCATAAATAAGTGGAACAATTACTTCTCTCTCCCCCTCCCACTCTTGCTTAAAATAAATAAATACATACATACACAAATCTTATCTAATAAAAGAGTAATATGCAAACTGACCATCCCTCAAACACACAAGATGTCCGCCCCCATGTAGTCAAAGATGGCTACCCCCATGTGTACACAAGATGGCTGGCAGGGGAGGGCAGTTGGGAGGGACCAGGCTGGCAGGGGAGGGCAGTTGAGCAGACCAGCAGGGGAAGGCAGTTAGGGGAGACCAGGCCTGCAGGGGAGGGCAGTTAGGGGCAATTGGGCCAGCAGGGGAGCAGTTAGACATCAATCAGGCTGGCAGGGGAGTGGTTAAGGGGTGATCAGGCTGGCAGGCAGAAGCCGTTAGGGGCAATCGGGCAGGCAGGCAGGTGAGCAGTTGGGAGCCAGCAGTCCCAGATTGTGAGAGGGTGCAGGCTGGGCTGAGGGACACACATACCCCCATGCATGAATTTCGTGCACCAGGCCTCTAGTAAATAAATAAATAGAAAATTAGTTGATAGATGTTTCTTCTGTCAAAATCAGATCACATGGAGGGGAGATTGCAGCAGCTTTCTGGATATGTAACTGTCCATGTCACTGAGCTCCCTTATTATCGCACATTGCCGAGCAGTTTATAAAACACCTTCTTGTGCATTATCTTAGGGGTTTCACAATAAGAAGTCTAGGGCTAGTAATGTTGGTTTTATAAGTGGGTAGGCAGCTCAAAGGAGTGGCTTCAACAAGGTCACCTCTGTGAATGGCACAGCTGGGATGCAAATCCATGACTGCTGACTCCAATTTCTGCCCTCACCCCCAACACACACACACACACACACACACACACACACACACACACACACACACAATGGCTCAGGCAGAGGTGGCTAATGTAGTTGATCTTTCCTTGAGCAATGCTTGGGTATTAGTACAGGAGAAAGAAAGCAGGTAGTTTTGGATGAAGTAGAGGAACTGGGATAGAAAGTAATCCTATCTAATAAAGAGGCAATATGCAAATTGACCATCACTCCAACACAAGATGGCCGTCCCCATGTGGTCAAAGATGGCCACCCCCATGTGGACACAAGATGGACACCACAAGATGGCCAGCAGGGGAGGGCAGTTGTGGACAATCAGGCCAGCAGGGGAGGGCAGTTGGGAGGGACCAGGCCTGCAGGGGAGGGCAGTTAAGGGTGACCAGGCCAGCAGGGAGGGTAGTTAGGGGCAATCAGGATGGCAGGGGAGCAGTTAGGTGTTGATCAGGCTGGCAAGGGAGGAAAGTTAGGGGTGACTGGGCCAGCAGGAGAGGGCAGTTAGGGGCAATTGGGCCGGCAGGGGAGCAGTTAGGCGTCAAGTAGGCTGCAAGGGAGTGGTTAGGGGCAATCAGGCACGCAGGCAGGCAAGTGGTTGGGAGCCAGCAGTCCTGGATTGCGAGAGGGATGTCTGACAGCCCATTTAGTGGTCCCAGATTGGAGAGCATGCAGGCTGGGCTGAGGGACACCCCGCTCCATGCACGAATTTCATGCACCGGGCCTCTAGTCTATCTAATACTAGAAGAATATGCAAATTGTCCAGGACGCTGTCACAGTAACAGTAACAACCAGCAGGCTGCTTGGGGCAACAAGGCTGGCAAGGGGTTTAGTGAGGGACGACCAAATGACTCAACAGCAGGCTGTGTGGGGCGACCAGGCTGGCAGGAGGGTTAGTGAGGGACGACCAAACGACTGAACAGCAGGCTGTGTGGGGCGACCAGGCTGGCAGGGGGGAGCAGTTGGTGGCAACCAGGCCAGCAGGGGGGCAGTTAGGGGTGATCAGGCTGGCAGGGGGGGGGGGGAGCAGTTAGGGGCGATCAGGCAGGCAGGCAGGTGAGCAGTTAGGAGCCAGTGGTCCCGGATTGTGAGATCCCCAGGATTGGTCCTATACCGGCAGTTGGACATCCCCCTGAGGAGCCCTGGATTGGAGAGGGTGCAGGCTGGGCTGAGGGGACCCCCCCCATGCATGAATTTTGTGCACCAGGCTTTTAGTATAAAATAAGCTTGGTAAAGCATGTAAAGAAGGGAGAAAATGAGCAGTCTTGATTTAGCTGGAGGGTTTTTAACTGTTATGATTAAGCATACCAAATGCCACTGTAGAACTCTGAAAGGGAAAAGCCATGATGAAAACAGTGCTTAAGGGAAATTATTTGAAGAATTTAACATAAAAGAAAACAGAAATATATTGTATTAAAAACAATGAGAGTGGGGCTGTATAGCAAAAGATTATAAAAATCAGAAATATCAAGCACAGGAAGATTCTCAAGGCCCTGGAAAGAAAAAAACATTCAGACTATGAGGGAAGAATGAAGAATGAGTCAAAAGATATACACCAAGCTTTTATATCAAGTACACACACCAGAATGACAATGATGCTAGTAACCACTGGAAACATTGAGAGTGTAGATAAAGATAGCCCAGCCAATTATTGATAAGCTTCAAGTCTCCATAATCAAGGAAACTCTTATAAGGAATTGGTGGTATAAATCTGAAAAGCCCCTTATTTATATCTGAAAGCCAATTATTTAGTTAGGTGATCATGACAATCAGGAGAATAGGGAATTGCCCAGACATAAGGAACACTGGAGAGGTTCACCCAGTAGTAGCCAAAAAAGAGAACTCCAGCCAGGCAGATAGTGAAGGTTTCAGCAAACAGAGCATCAGCCAAAGTAGGCGTGGTGGTTGCATAGGCCCAAGCCGGTCTGGCTCAGTGGATAGAGTGTTAGTGCCCAGACTGAAGGGTTGAGGGTTTGATTCTGGTCAAGGGCATGTACCTCAGTTGCATGCAGGCTCAATCCCTAGGCCCCCTCCCACCCTCTCTCAAAATCAATGGAAAAATATCCCCAGGTAAGGATTCACACACACACACACACACACACACACAGTTGCCTAGTATTCTCTTGTGTGGCTAAGCCTTAATTTACTTAGCCATTTAATCATTTTATACTTGATATTTTGATTTTTTCCCTTTGATCTTTGTTTATTGAAACAATGTCATAATGAACATACTTGTATATATATGTGTCTGTGTGTGTGTGTGTGTGTGTGTGTGTGTGTGTGTGTTCTGGGGATAAGTTTCTTATTAAAAAAAACTTGGAAAAAACAAACAAAATACTTAATACAGACAGCCTAATTTGCCTTTTAAAAGTTTGTGCCAATTTTCACCCCATCTGCAGAGCCTGGCAGTGCCCATTTCAACACATCTGCATCAACAATGAATAATAATCATTTTATTAACTGTATTGCCAAATTGCTGACCAAACCAAGGGTTTTTGCTGTATTTTTTATTAATGAGGTTGCACACTTATAAATTTCTTACTGGCCATTTGTTTTTCATAGAGTTTTCAAATACCCTTTTTAAGACAAACTATGACAATCACAGAAGCCTATTTTCAAGTTCTATTACTAAAACCTCAGAAATAATATATTTTGCAAAATCTGTTTTCTATTTCCTTTCAAACCTGTAGCTGGGTAATAGGAGCATTTGGCTTTAACTCCCAATAGCTCTTCACTATTTAATTGATGGGATGGAAAACTCTCATGGACATCTGAGACTAAGTAACAGAGCCTTTGTTATCTTCTCCTGAATGCTGTTTTCTAGGCAGTCTTCATTGCAGTTCATTGAAAGGCTAAGTTGAATGGACTCTATATTGTCTATTTTACTACTACATATGATTAGGAGCCACCGCTTTCTTCATGAAATAGGACATTGGACATTGAAAGTATTGACTATAATTCATTTTCAAACAAGGCAGTGGGTATATTTATTTTCCCAAGGCTAGTGGGAGGAAGAGTAGGGAATTGTAGGAATTTCAAACAGAAATCATCCTACTTAGAGACCACAAAAATTGCTAGTGACAACCTCTTTGATTGCCCAAATTTCTCTTCTTCTGTGAGCTCTTTTCCCAGCTTCTAACCCCTGAAGTTTACCTAAATTATCACCAACAGATTGGTTCTGCAGTGGACAACTGTCCAAAACTGGGCCATTCCCAGTCCTTGGGAATTGGAAAACTCTCTCACCAGGTGGCTGGACCTGTAGGCTAATAAAAATTTGAGATGTTTTGGAAGCCAGGTTTTCTGCAATGTGAAAACAGAGAAAGCTGGTCAGCACATAAAGATGGCAAATGAGAAATTGTACAAACTATTTCCTTGGTTCATTAGGATGCTACAGGCTCTAGTTCCAGTCCACTGCCTTGTGTCCCTGTTATATCTTTATAACACACTAGAGGCTCAGTGCACGAATTCATGTACCAGTGGGGTCCCTCAGCCTGGCCTGAGGAGATTTGGCTGAAACTGGCTCTCCAACATCCCCCGAGGGGTCCTGGATACCGAGAGGGCGGTTCTCAGGTGACGCACCCTGGAATCAGACTCCCTCCTCTCTGGTTCCAGGTGCATCACCTGAGAACTGCACCTGCCAAGTCACCGCAGTTCGGCAGTTGCTACATTGAGCACCTGCCCCCTGGTGTTCAGTGCACGTCATAGTTACCGGTTGGCCGGTCAAACGGTTGGCCAGATATAGATTTTCTCTTTCTCTCTCTCTCTCTCTCTCTCCCTCGCTATCCCTTTTCCCCTATCTTTATCTCCATCTCTCTTCTTAGTTCAACTAGGGTTGGTTTCTACTGCTTGCAGACAAGAGAATTCTAAATAATATAACCCAAATTTCCTTTTCTACCACCCTAACTGAAAATACAGAACATGCTAATTACTTTAAACTGGTGAAGAAAAGATATGTTTTCCCCCTTCTGCCCTTATCCCATCTGCTTGCTTTTGTTTAGTAGAGCAAAATACTTGTAACTTATTAGCACAGTGTTCTTATAAATGTAATCAGTTTAATTGTGAATTTGATCAATTCAATTAGTAGATATAATCAATTTTATTGTAGGAAAGTATTATTGTGTGATTGCCTTGAATATTTCTCTTATTCAAAAGAATTCTAAATCTTCTAAAGGGCATCCCAACTAATTATTTTTCTAGGCACAGTCTTATGAGGAAAAGGAGGCATATTCTCTAAGGCATACTCTTTTTAAAAAATATATTTTTTTATTGATTTCAGAGAGGGAGAGAGAGACAGAAACACCAATGATGAAAGAGAATCATTGATCGGCTGCCTCTCACACACCCCACACTGGGGACCAAGCCCACAACCCAGGCATGTGCCCCGACCAGGAATCGAACTATGACCTCCTAGCTTATAGGTCAATGCTCAACCATTGTGCCACCCTGGCCAGGTTCTGAGATATAATGTTGAAAAATTTTCCTATTTAAAAATATTTTCCCGTTTAGGATGATGAAAACATTCTGTAAAAATTTGATAGGGGTGATAGTTGTACAACCTTATAAATATATATATTTAAAACCACTGAATTATACACTTTATTTTTTTAAATTAAAACTTTGTTGTTGGAAGTATTTCATATGTTCTCCTTATTCCCCCATTGACTCCCTTTTAGCCTGCCAACCACCCCCTCACACCAGACCTTTACCACCCTATTGTCTGTGTCCATGGATTATGCATATATGCATGTAAGTTCTTTGGTTGATCTCTTCCACCCACCCACCCTCCTCTGCCTTCCCTCTGAGATTCCACAGTCTGTTCTATGTTTCTATGTCTCTGGATCTATATTATTCATCTGTTTATTTTGTTCATTAGATTCCACATATGAGTGAGATCATGTGAATTATACACTTTAAATAGTGAACTTAATGATATGTGAATTAAATTTCAATTAAAAAAAGCAACAACAACAAAACTAGTCACAGTGAGTAATACATGTTTAATTTAGAACATAATGTAATAAAATTAAATTTCTTGATACAATACAGGAAAAAACATCTCTCCCCAACTACTATGCCAAAATTCCTCTAATTCCATTATTAGAGAAATTGGTCCTTTAATTATGGCATTGTCACTTCTGGACAACCTTAGTAATAAGAAAATACATATTACAGGGGTATATTAGGAAACCAGTATTGGCCATTCACTACATAGTGAACTTAGGCATTGAGTAGCAGGCACTTATCAGGACCTGGTGGAGATATAATATGGTGTAAAAGAATAAGTTATTTTCAGCATGGACAGTTGATGCGGAAGGAATTGTGGTGAGGAGGTGGGCAATGTTCAAATAATGGACTACGTGATGCTAGATTCTGAGCAACTAGAAGCCAGCATTAGTATTTGGGGTCATGATAGAGTAATGGGGTATCAGATTGAGGAGTAGGTAGAAGGAAGGGGAGGAAAGAGTGGTGTAAAAAAGGACAGAAGTTCTCAGAAGGGCATACAAAAATACTTAAGCCACACTTCACCTCCCTTATAACTGGCCTGGAATGGATCTAGCCTGTTACCCACCTTCCCAGAATTCGGCACTTTCCATGGAAATTGATGTCAAAGAAAAATCTTAGAACAAAACTAAATTATTAATGGCCCCTGAAACAAAATGGACTTTTTATCTCTCTGGCAACACCCTGGTTCTCTTTTGCTTGTTAACAGCTGATCACACAGCTTACATTTCCCTTGGTTCTCCAAGTGGTACAGGGACTTTTTGAATTCTTGCCATATTACGGAAGGACAGGATGGAGTTTCCTAAATGAGGTGTGATGGGTAAGTCTTAGTTACACATGCAGCCCAGCACTGGAAAACACAATAAAAAATAATTTAAAAATATATATATTTTATTGATTTCTCACAGAGAGGAAGGGGGAGGGATAGAGAGCTAGAAACATCGATGAGAGAGAAACACCGACCAGCTGCCTCCCGCACACCCCTCATTGGGGACATGCCCACAACCAAGGCACACGCCCCTGACTGGAATCGAACCCGGGACCTTCCAGTCCGCAGGCCGATGCTCCATCCACTGAGCCAAACCGGTCAGGGCTAAAAAATAATTTTTAAAAAATAGTTTTTATGGGGGGGGGTGTGGTAATGGGAGAATAAGGACACATATGTAATAACTTAATCAATAAAGAAATTTTTAAAAAAAGAAAAAATAGTTTTTATTAATCTTTTAAAATTAACTAAAGTTCCCATTCAAGACTAAAGTGAGTTTGGAGTTAGAGGATTAAGTAATGACTTGTGCATAGAGAGTTTAGGTAACATGTTACTTTCTCATCAAAATGTTTTGGGATGAACTTTTCCTAGTTTTTATCTTTGCTCATGTAAATAACTGCCTGTGTCATGATAGGTAAATGGAATTAGCTACTGCTTGAGATAAATTATATTCCATGAATGAAGTGGTTAGATACTGAAAATTGTTATAATAATAACAGCTAAAATTTACTAAGTACTTACTGTGCACCAAGGTTTGCTCCAAGCATTTTACACATTCTAACTCATTCAAAGACTTATCACAACCCTGTGAGATAGGACTATTAGTATCTCCATTTACAAAATGAGAAAACTAAGGTTCCAAATTTAAAGTAAAATTCAAGGAAGCAAATAGGTTTGTTTAGTTATCCCTAGAAATTCTCCTTTCAATGTTACTAGTAAAATTTGGAGGTTCTGGGTTTTGTCCCATCATATCAATTCTAAGGCATGTTACCTTAAATGCCTTGTCCAAATGCCCAAGGACCATCATGATTCTGCATGAATTCTGTGGGTATAGATTTAGAGACTCCCAAACTAAAATAAACTCTGATACTTTGCTCTTGTGACATAAATGCCATGGAAGGGGCTTCTGACTTTATTCAGAGTGAGGTGGCAAATCATTTGAACAGAGAGGAGTATCATGACTTTATTTTTGCTTTTCACAGATCACTCTAGTTAATGTGTAGAAAATAGACTGGGATGAGGACAAGGATTGAAACAGAGAAACCAATTAGAAAGCCATTGAACAGTCCAGGTGAGAAGAAATAATGGTCTAGATTAGGAAGGTGGTAGAGGATGTAATGGGAAATAGATATTTTAAAATATGCCCGGCCAGTGTTGTTCAATGGTTGAGCATAGACCTATGAACCAGAAGGTCATGTTTGATTCCTGATCAGGGCACGTGCCCAGGTTGCCGGATCCATTCCTAATAGGGGGTGTGCATGGGGCAGCCACCAATGATTCTCTCTCATCATTGATGTTTCTATCTCTCCCTTTCTCTTTCTCTCTGAGGTCAATAAAAATATATATATTTTATACATATATATATATATATATATATATATATATATATATATATATATATATATATATTTCACAACTAGAACCATTAGGTTTTGCTGATGGCTTTATTGTGGGTTATCAGCCAAGTTTCTTGGCCTTTGGGACTGGTTGAAAGGTAGTTTTTTTATTCAATAATATGGAGAAATCCATGAAGAGAAAGGCAGGAAATCAAGTTCTTTCTGTGGATATTTTAAGTTTGACATGCCCTTTATACATTAAGTGGAAATATGAAGTAGACATTTAAATATATGAGTCAGTAATTTTCAGGAAAAGCAACTTGGTTTTTTCTTCCTCCTCCCACCATGTTCTCAGGCAAAGATTTAACTCATATTGAACTACAAATTATGGTGGCCATTTTATATATCCTCCCACTAGAAACAGATTAACTTCAATAAAGGACAAAATGTTATGCCATTTTCTGGTGGCAAAAATTTCAGACATTCACATTACTCCAATGTAGAGTGAATAAAAAGGGCATCTAAGTGCTGCTTGGGTCATACCTCATACTTAAGTATTTATAGTGCTTTATAGTCAGTCCTCATGATAATCTCAACGTTCAAGAAGTAGACACGCTGCCCTAGCCATTTTGACTCAGTGAATAGAGCATCAGACTGTGGACTGAAGGGTCCCAGGTTCTATTCCGGTCAAAGACATATGCCTGGGTTGGGGATCGATCCCCAGTAGCGGGCGTGCAGGAGGCAGTGGATCAATGATTCTCTCTCATCATTGATGTTTCTATCTTTCTTTGCCTCTCTCTTCCTCTCTGAAATCAATAAAAATATATTTAAAAAAAAGAAGTAGACATCCTTATAGAAATGTCAACGAATACCTTGACATTTACCAGTTTGCGAAGAAATTTCTTGGATTAAATATGTTCTCAGATTAAACAGATAGTTGGTAAAACTCATGCTTAAAATAAACTCACTTCCTTTTGTTCATTGAATGACATTAGTTATTCAGCATGGATGAAGGAGAGAGGTAGTTATTATTTTCACAGGCTGAAACTTTATCAGGAAATATATAAAGACACAAAAATCACAGCACCATATCAGAATGTGTGGGGAAAATACAGTAAATAAAAAGTGTTTTTACGTCAGATTTCTTTACAATGTAAAATGCCACAAGTTTTCTTTGTAAACTTAAAGTTAAATTTCTGTAATTAGGCTTATAACTAGAAAAAAAAAGGGAACTTTCTCCAAAATGTTCCAACAGAAAACTGCTAGAAACACTCTCTTTTTAAAAGTGATTCCTTTTTTAAAAAAATGTTTTTATTGATTTTTTTTTTAGAAAAAAAGGAGAGGGAGCCCTAGCTGGTTTGGCTCAGTGGATAGAGTGTTGGTCTATGGATTAAAGGGTCCTGGGTTCGATTATGGTCAAGGGCACAGGCCCAGGTTGCGGTCTTGATCCCCAGTAGGGGGCATGCAGGAGGCAGCAGATCAATGATTCTCTCTCATCATTAATGTTTCTATCTCTCTCTCACTCTCTCTGAAATCAATAAAAAACATATTTTTTTAAAAAAAAAAAGGAGAGGGAGAGAGACTGAAACATTGGTCAGTTGCCTCCAATGGGAAACTGAACCTGCAGTCCGGGTACGTCCTCTGAGAGTCGACCGGCGGCCCTTTGGTGCACAGGACGATGCTCAGCCAACTGAGTCACACTGGCCAGGGCTAAAACAACTCTTACTTTATTTTTATGTCATTGTTTATTATTCCCAAATGTCCTTCAAAACAAAAACCCTTATTATGTCTTGCACTAAATTTAGTGTCGTGTTTAACATATCTAAGACAATACTTTACAAAATATCCCACACTATATTTATCTAGTTGACTTCTACAACAACCTTTTGGAACAAGTGTTATTAATATCCCCATTTGCAAATGAGAAAATTTAAGGCTCAAAAAAGTTGAACAATATACTTAAAATTATATAATCAATTGATGGTTTTAAACTAGTCTAGTTCTTCAGATTCCATATCATGTTGCTTCTCTGCGTTTTTCCTCCTCTCAACCCACAACACCCACTCAAATTTGACCTATTTTTCTCTGGCTTGAAACGTTAACTTTTCTATAAATAGAAGCTTTTTCAAGAACATACTGCCCTACAACTGTGAGAATGGCTATCATCAACAAATCAACAAATGACAAGTGCTGGTGAGGATGAGGAGAAAAAGGAACCCTCATGCACTGCTGGTGGGAATGCGGACTGGTGTGGCCACTGTGGAGAACAGTATGGAGTTTCCTCAAAAAACTAAAAATGGAACTCCCATTTGACCCAGTGATCCCACTTCTAGGAATATATCCCAAGAAACTAGAAACACCAATCAGAAAGGATATATGCACGCCTATGTTCATAGCAGCACAATTCACCATAGCTAAGATTTGGAAACAGCCTAAGTGCCCATCAGCAAATGAGTGGATTAAAAAACTGCTACATCAACACAATGGAATACTATGCTGTGTTAAAAAAAAAAAAAAAAAAAGAAGAAGGAGAAAAAGAAGAAGAAGAAGGAATTCTTACCATAAGCAACAGCTTGGCTGAACTGGAGATCATTATGCTAAGTCAGTGGTCGGCAAACTCATTAGTCAACAGAGCCAAATATCAACAGTACAACGATTGAAATTTCTTTTGAGAGCCAAATTTTTTAAACTTAAACTTCTTCTAACACCACTTCTTCAAAATAGACTCACCCAGGCCATGGTATTTTGTGGGAGAGCCACACTCAAGGGGCCAAAGAGCCGCATGTGGCTCAAGAGCCACGGTTTGCCGACCACTGTGCTAAGTGAAATAAGCCAGTCAGAGAAAGATAAATATCACACGATCTCACTCATTTATGGAATATAATGAACAACATAAACTGATGAACAAAGACAGACCCAGAGACATAGAAGCATCGATCAGACCGTCAAACCTCAGAGGGAATGTAGGGGAGGGTGGAGGTAGGGGGAGAGATCAACCAAAGGACTTGTACGCATGCATATAAGCCTAACCAATGGGCACAGACAACAGGGGGGTGAGGGCATGAGTGTGTGTGTGGGGGGGAGCAATGGGAGGATAAGGACACATATTTAGTACCTTCATCAATAAAGAAAAATTTTTAAAAAAAGAACATACTGCCCTCACCAATATATTTATCCTTGACAAGGGTGAAAGGACAACAAAATGCTCTCTGGCAGAGAAAAGGGAAGAACTTGTCTGTATGTCATGTGTCCCTCTTTCTCCCTTATTTTCTTCTGCTACCTACAAATCTTATCCGGTTCTCTGTTTTGAGCATATTTTCATTTATCTCATTGAACATAGTTATTATAACTGCTTTAAAGTCTTTTTAATTCCAACGTCTGGGTCATCTCAGGGTTAACCTCTGTTGATGGTCTTTCCCTTGAGAATAGCTCTATTTTCCTGTTTTGTTTTGGGTTTTTTTGTTTGTTTGTTTTGGTTTGTCCTGGACATTGTGGATGTTACATTGTAGAAACTCTGGATTCTATTATATCTCTCTGAAGAATGTTGGCAGTTTTGTTTTAGTGCACAGTCAACTTGATTAAACTCAGTGCACACTTTATCTCTCCTGTGGTGGGTGGCAGCTCAAATCTCAGTTCTTTAGTTTTATCGTTAGCTTCACTGCTTGCAGTCTGACACCATGCATACATACATAGTTCACGAATCAGCTAGCATCTTGGACAAGCTTTACACACTAGATTTTTTGCTCCCGTCTCTATCTTTCCTCTCTGGGATTCCTTTGTCATGTTCTGGCTGCCCCTACTTGTAACCAAGCTTGTTCTTCAGATCAGAAAGATAGCTAGCTTGCTATTGGAGTTTTAGCTTCTCTGTGCCCTGCTGTGACTATGGTCTGCACTCAGGAAAAGCTGAAAATAATTAGGAAAGCCACCTTGTCATAGTCCCTTCTTCAAAGTTTGAGCTCTTCTCCAGAAACTTACTGCTTTTGTCCAGTCTTCTTGGCCCTCAGGTAGTTGTCTCCCCGCCACCCCCCGCGTCCCCAAGTTTATAATTGTTATCTGCAGGAGGCTGATCTGTTAGCCATACCTGAGATATAACTGGGTGGTTCTTCTCCATGCATGTTGGATGCTGCCATCTGGAGGCTTGAATGAGACTGAAAATACAAAATAGCTTCACTCCTATGCCTCATACTATTCCTCTCATCCCTCCTCCTCCTTCCATATCTCTCCTTCTAACTTGATCATATTTATCCCACTCCCCACCTTCCATTAGTATCTTATTTTTACACAAGTTGGACTGAGTTCAATTTGACCACCATTTGTTGCATGCTCAATTCTGGGCTGTGTGTGATGGATTACATCTTAGAATGTCTGAGGTTTAGTTGGGGAGGATAACCCATAACCTGGAAACTTCTGAAGCAAAATAGAACATTTGCAATACCTATCTATACTAATAAAAGGGTAATATGCTAATTAGACTGGGAGACCAGACATCTTCCTACTGTCTGACTTCCTTCAGGACAAAGTCACAGTGGTGGTGGCCGAGGCAGAGGCATTTAGGGCAATCAGGCCAGCAGGGGAGGGCAGTTGGAGGCCATGAGGCCAGCAGGGGAGGGCAGTTGGGGGCCAGGAGGCTGGCAGGGGAGCAGTTAGGTGGTGGTCAAGCTGGTAGGCAGGCAAATGGTTAGGAGCCAGCGGTCCCGGATTGTGAAAGGGATGTCCCAGATTGGAGAGGGTGCAGGCTGAGAGACACCCCGCCCTCCATGCATGAATTTCATGCACCAGGCCTCCAGTATTCTATATAAACATTGCTTCTGATTGATTTCATCACTCTTATTTAGTTAATGGAGCTAAGTACTTGAAATAGTCACCAAAATTGTTAAGGATGTCTGCAATACCTATCAAATACCCACAAATTCTTAAGGCATCCAGACGTAGCATGAAACAATGGCAGAGAATAAAATATCCTATCCTGATCAGTGTGGCTCAGTTCAGTGTCAAGCTATGAACCAGGAGGTCAGGTTCGACTCCAATCAGGGTACATGCCTGGTTGCAGGCTTGATCCCCAGTGTGGGGTATGCAGTAGGCAGCAAATCAATGATTCCCTCTCATCATTGATGTTTCTCTCTCCCTCCATCTCCATTCCTTATTGAAATCAATAAAAATATATATTTTTTAAAAACAGGAGCTGAAACTCCCCAATGTCCTAGTTTTAAAAAATGTATCCTAATAATCATCAGTCAGCTTCTCTTGTAGGAAACAACTTTTGTTCTCTTTTTAAACTTCTCCTTCTTGATAAACTTAAGACAACCTGATGCAGAGATCCAAAAGTAATGATTCCTCTATCCTCATTACACTGCTATGTTAGCATGTAAAGCTCATTTACTCTTTCCCTAGAGAAAAAAACAACAACAATGAACCTCCCTAAGATTTACAGAGTCCATTTAAATACGATACCTGCTTGAGAATTAGAAGAATGAACTGGAACTCAAAATCTGCAGTGAAACAGTTTTATATGCTTTGCACTTAGTTTAAAATCCTCAATCATCTAAGAATTCTATAAAGGTCACACGGGAGAAAATAGTTTTTAAAAAAGAATGAATGGGCAACATTGATTTCTAGACAACCTCGAAACCTTACTCAAGTTTCCTAATCTTGCAATTTTAAAATAATTTCAGAAAATTGAAAATATTCTCTCCCATCAGAAACATCTTCATTTCCCTTTGTTGTTGTTTTGTGTGTGCGCACATGAGAATCATGAGTCTGGTGTCACATATACTTGAGTTTATACCTTGGTGTGCTGGGTGACTTTGGTCAAGTTATCTGGCTTATCTGAGCCTTGGTTTTCTTTTCTGTAAAATGAGCATACTGTCACTTACCTCAGAAGATTATGTGATTTAATGAAATAAGTTTACTGTCCATACAGTGGGCACTTAATAAATATTAATCTCCTTTTCCCGCTCTCCTCCTTGAGAAGGAGAAACTAAAGACTCAATGTCTCTTCTCAAACTCACAGTGAAAGAATTTAGGTTGTTATCTGGCTTCACATTCCTGCCACCTGCACAGAGGTGTATTCAGGTAAATAGCGAAAGCTTAATGGAGTACTCAAGAGTCTGACCTCAGCAAGGACAATGATAATTGTGATGATGATGATAGCTGAGGCACACATTTTAAGGTTTCACATTTTAAAATTCTGTCTTTAGATATTCAGATATGTCAACCTCCTAGCATAATTCCTGAGCTATTCAAATCATAGCCCACTTACTTAGTATCCAGGTCACTAAAAGGAGACAAATATCTATCTTTAATGCTTAGCCAGAAACACTAAATATTTGTCCTTTTTGATGAGAAAGATGTATCGATACCTGAGTCCAAAGTCTCCATCTTACTGATAGAGGAACAGCACTGCTCAGTGGGCTACATAAGAACTGCACCTCCAAATGCAAGTGTGGTTTGGGGGAACTTAAAACCAATTGTTTAGCTTTTATGAAACAAGTCAGTTCCTTAAAGCTTTGGGATAGCCTGCAGTCCCAAAAGCATTGGGATGGGCACTCCATCTCGCCCAAAACTCATTGCTTGCTCCTAGGGAACAGCAGCCAGTGTGGTGTAGGGGGTGTGGACGTGAAATAGGAAGAGGTGATGAGGTAGAGATTTCCTAGGGACATTTCTGAGTTTGTTTGGAAAAAATGCTTTCATAAGCATCTTGGGAAGGAGAGTGAGATATCAGGGCCTGCTCAAGCAACAAAAGATGTAAGCTGAATGGATATGCATGAAGGAAGGAGAAGTTTTTCATTGTTGTTGTTTTATCCTAAGAAGGAGGGGGAAAAGCAGAGGAGAGGAAAAGGGCTGAGTCAGTAGGGCAACAGAAAGCCTACACTCCCCTCCAAACCTCAGAAAATCCAACAGAATTCACAAACACTTGGTATAAATGGGCTTTTTGTAGAACTCAGTGAAGGGAGAAAGACAAAGAGATCCCAACCAACATCTGAGTTTCTGCTGAAAGCCTCATCTCCATTGCTGACCCTCTCTTCTTCTGGAGGGGTGGGTGACAATAACAAGTGACAAATCTCTTTTTTAAAAAACACACACATATTTTTATTGATTACAGAGAAGAAAGGAAAGGCAGAGAGATAGAAACACCAACGATGACAGAGAATTATTCATTGGCTGCCGCCCGCATGCTCCCTACTGGGGATCAGGCCCAAAACCTGGGCATATGCCCTTGACGGGAATTGAACCCAGGACCTTGCAGTCCACAGGCCGATGCTCTATCCACTGAGCCAAACCGGCTAGGGCACAAGTGGCAAATCTCTTCATCAGTCTCTTTGACTAGCCCCTAGCTTCTCAGTCTTTTTGCCTCTCTGTTAGACAACTATGCTACTGACTAAAAAGCAGGCCCTCAAAGTCTAGACATCTGACTGTCCAAAGGCATAGGAGCAACATTGTGAGTTAGGTGTGGGGATCATCATTCCGTCTTTGGGAGAAATGGAGTATCATTATGTGATTTTCCAAAACAACACTCTGAATTTAACATTGGTGCCATCTGAATTTCTGCCAAGGCAAAACATCTAATCAGGGTGATTGAGCAAAGTGCCTTTCGCCTGCTATGATAATGCTGAACATAATCAAAAAGCAGTTATTAAGTACTTAATTACATGCAGTGCTGTGCTGGATGCTGCATGCCCATGGAGAGAACTCTGTGTACCTGGCCCCTCCTCGATAGCTGACTACAATGGAGAGAAGGGGGGCGGGGAGGGTACCCACCAGGAAGGAAGCTAAAATTTCACAATTTTATGAGTTCCTCATGTGTGCCAAGTCCCCTGTAGGGATTCGACGTGTGCTTTAATACTTACGGTCACCTTAGGAGGTATCATTTTATAGGTAAGAATAATGCGGCTCAGCCCTAGCCCATTTGGCTCTGTGGATAGAGCGTCAGCCTGCAGACTGACGTTGCAAGCTTGATCCCTGGCCCTGGTCAGTGTACCTGGGGGAGGCAACCAATCAATGTGTCTCTATCAGCTGTTGGTCTCTCCCTCTCCCTTCCACTCTCTCTAAAAATCAATGGAAAAATATCCTCGGGTGAGGATTAACAAAATAAATACATAAAGGAATCTTATTTTTTAAAAAAAGAAAAAGAATAGTAAGGCTCAGAGGGGTAAGTTGTAGAACTGGAATGTTTGAGCTGAGTTTTCTGACTCCCAGGCTCTTTCCCCTGCACCACCTTGCCTCTGGGAAAAGGTGCTCCAAATAAAAGAACTACGTAACAATAAGATGGCTACCATTTGGGGATGGGAGGCAGCGATAAAATAAGTCGGGTAACTTGGGGTCAAAGAAAGAATGTCTTGTAGACATTCTGAAAAAGACTTTTAAATTCTTACCCTACGTTTTTATGTAAAACACTTTGTTTATTGCCCTAACCGGTTTGGCTCAGTGGATAGAGTGTCGGCCTGCGGACTGAAAGGTCCCAGGTTCGATTCCGGTCAAGGGCATGTACCTTGGTTGCGGGCACATCCCCAGTGGGAGGTGTGCAGGAGGCAGCTGATCGATGTTTCTCTCTCATCAACGTTTCTAGCTCTCTATCCCTCTCCCTTCCTCTCTGTAAAAAATCAATAAAACAAAAACAAAAAACAAAAAAACACCACTTTGCTTATTAGCTTAGGCTTGAAGTGCGCCATAAAGCAGAGGCCTGAGGAGCAGTTGCCCCTTTCTCCCCCACTTCTTTCCTCATTTGGAGATGCTGCTGAGATGCCCTTGGCCTTTAAAGCTTGTACTTCAGACAATGAATCTGCCCCAGACCCAGGGGCATTCTGGGAGTAAAGCTGCAAGTTTATGGCAGGATCCACAGCAAACCTACCCAACGAGAAATCTGCTCAAATGAAATGCCCGCTGCTGTTAGCGGCCTGGCAGTGTGCTGAGGACCCAGCTGAGGGTCCTGTCCCCAGGTAGCCATTTGCTCAGTGCCTGGGAGAGGTCTGCCTCTCACTGCCAGCCGGTAATGTTTGTGTGCCTGGTGCCTCCCCCGCCCTGCCTCAGGCACCTTACGTTACTTATCTCCCTGTGCCCCCTACCAGCCCTGTTGGTGTTTCACCTACATCTTGATCTAATTAATACAAAGCACGTGTGACTGCCTAGTCCAGTGCCCCTCAGCTCCCATACCTCTCTCCTCAACCTTTACAAGGGCTGCATTTCTGTCATCTCTCCTCTTCCTTCCCATCTGTCTCCTTCCACCATATCCTTCTTCCTCGGTTCATCTCACCTCCCACCTTCCATTAGTATTTTATTTTTATACCTTTCCTCTCATTTCTCTTTGACTGGGTTCGATTCAATGACCATTTGCTGCGTGTGCACTTCTGGGCTGTGTGTGATGGATTACACCCTAGTGAGTGTCTGAAGTTTAGTCGGGGGAATAAGGAATAACCATGAAACTCTTATTGATGACAGGAAATAATTAGTATTGGGAGTCAATTAGAAAAATGGTGTGAACCAGAATCTAAATAGGTGAGGAAGGCTTTTGTCTCCTTATAACCTTCTAAACTCTGAATACTTGGATTAACCTTTGCTAATTTATCACTTACTAAAGGATAAAGGTCAATTGAATGTGAATTATATGAGAAAAAGAAATCTTTTTTTAAATATTCAGGGTTGTTACAGCCTAGGCCAAGTAGCTTAATTGGTTAGAGTGTCGTCCCACTATGCTAAAGTTGCAGTTTGATCCCCGGGCAGGTCACCTACAAAAATCACCCAATGAATGCATAAGTAAGTGGAACAACAAATCGTTGTTTTTCTCTCGCTTCCTAAAAATTAATAAATAAAAGACTAAAAATTATCTTTAAAAAGTAACGAATGGTAAAAATTTCAGAGTGTGAAAAAATTTTAACAGGAAAGAAAACATTATTCTACATTCTTAGTCCTACTCAGTAGAGATAACTATGAATGATTCTGGTATATTCTTGCAGAAAATTTTCATAATTGTACAAAAACAAATATGTAACAGGTATTTTCACACAAATGGAAACATGTATATATATATTTGCAAATTGAATTGTTCTTACCTGGCTATCATTCTGCAGTATATATAAATCCATGCATATGGATTTACCCCTAGGCTTTTAATGTCAACTTCCATTGATACAATATTTTATTTAACTAGTCCCCCATTGACAAATATTTAGGTTATTACTGTTTTTAATAAAGAGGAAGTTTTAGAAATAATGTTGCAACAATATCTTTCTCACTTTTTTTTAGTACAACTGCAGAAAAAAATCTACAGTCAAAAGATAAATAAGTATTTAAAACCTGGGTAAATGTTTATTAGGTAGGTTTGGCAAATTGTCCTCAAAATGTTGCAGTAATTCACACTGCTTCTAATAATGCATGAATGTTTCCCACACTCTCATTAATACTTTTGTCTTCAGCAATCTGATAGGTAAAATGGCATCTTTTGTTGTTTTATTTTGCATTTTTAAGATTGTGAGATTAAACATGTGTTTCTTATTCTGTTTGCCTTTTTATTTCTGTGAACTACTTGCTTTTATCATTTGCTCTTTAAAAATGTTTTTAAACATTGATTTGAAGTACTCTTTGCATAATAAAAAATTACCTCTTTATCATGCAAGTTAGAGTTAGGATCATGCTATGATTCACAATTACATAATAAGCAGTTTTGTGTGTATTCCAAACTTTTTTAAAAATTCTGTTTTTCCAGGAATGCTCAGGGCCTACTCAAGAAGGCAAATAATCCTCTCCACTAATAATTACAGGGTAAAACAAGATGGTTGTTAGAGTATTAAATTTGACAGTAAAATAGTAGTCAAGTTTTCAGACTAATTTAAATTGGCCAATCAAAATAAGCAAATACTCTAGAAAAATCAATTGTACTGGACAAAAAAGCTGTTACTAAAGTGTTAACTAAAATTTTTATTGGTAGTTCATCTCATGGTAAAATTGCGTAACATATAATGAACCTAAAGCAGTCACATTTTAGTGCAAAAAAGTAAAATTTAAAAGCTATCAAGATTACAGCATAAAATTTCCAAAAGCCTCCCAATATTTAAACCAAAAAAGGGGGGATAGTAGAAGAATATCATGTAAGGAAAAATATTCTGCAAATAAATTACATCTAGAAAATTTTTACTTTAGAAAATTAACTTTCATTTGTAATGCTAACAGCAAGTCACCCAGGTAAAACATACATGGTGTCAAAACAAGCCAAAGGAAAATCATTTGGGCAAAAAAATGAAAAAGGATCGCAAGTCAAATTTATAGAAAATATTCCTTTATTAACTTTTGGTCGAGAATATGTTTGTATATTTTCAGAAAACAACTCCGAGACATGTGGATTCCTGCAACAGAGAGGAATTGACAGGAGTGCTCCAGCCATGAAGTCAGAAGAGAAACAGTCCATGGAAGACGCTGATGATGCCTTGCCATACTAGCAGTCAGCAGATATGCGTCACTGCAGATTGCCCAGGACCAAACCAGAGAGGGTCGGACCTGCAATACCACCATTTGTCCACCCTCCAGAACTGAAATATCATTGCTGTTATGAACACATAAACAACTGTTAGACATAGAAACCGGGACTCAAAAGAACTGTTGGCCCAGAAAGAAACTCACTATAGACTGATTCATTTGCCTCTCAGCATAACTATTATTGCTTGTCTCATTTTCGGTTCCTATAAGTGTATTCCTAGTATCACATGAGCTCACTCATCTAGAGGAAAAGATGAACAACATAGACTGAAGAACAAGAACAGCATTGATCAGACTGTCAGACCTCAGAGGGGAGGGTGGGGACAAGAGAGATAGATCAACCAAAGGACTTGTGTGCTTGCATATGAGCCTAACCAGTGATCACGAACAACAGGGGGAGGGGGGCATGCATGTGGGGGGGTTTGGGAAGGGAACGGGGGGAGGGGGTTGATGACAAATATGTGATACCTTAATCAATAAAGTAATTTAAAAAAATTCTGTTTTTATTGTGATAAGATATTTATAACATATTTTCCATGTTGACTATTTTTTTAAATCCTCACCCAAGGATATATTTATTGATTTTAGAGAGAGAGGAAGGGGGAAAGGGAGAGAGAGAGGGGGAGAGAACATGGATAGGTTGCCTCCCATACACACTGGGACTGGGAATTGAACCACATCCTATTTGGTGTATGGGACAATACTCCAACCAACTGAGTCACCCAGCAAGAGCCACCAAGTATAAGATTCAGTGGCATTAATTGCATTTATAATACTGTGCAATAATCACCACTATTTATTTCCTCCAATTTTCATTACCTCAAACAGAAATCTTATTTTTTTAAACAGAAATCTTTACCATTCAACAATAATCTCTCACTTCCATCTTTCCCAGCCCTAGGTAACCTCTATCTACTTCCCATCTCTAAGAACTTGTCTATTCTAGATATTTCATATAAGTGGAATTACATAATATTTCTCCTTTTGTATCTGGTTTATTTCATTTAGCATAATAATTTCAAGGTTTATCTGTGTTGTAGCAAGTATCAGAACTTCGTTCCTTTTTATGACTGGATAGTATATTACATTTTTAAAAATCTATTTGTCTATTGATGGACATGAATTGTTTCCACCTTTTGGACCTTGTAAACAAGTCTGTAATGGACATTGGCAATACAAGTGTCTGCTTTCAATTCCTTTGAATATATACCTAGGATTGGAATTGCTGGGTCTTATGGTAATTCTATGTTTAGCTTTTTGAAGAATTGCCAAACTCTTTATTAGTGGATTCTTTAAGGTATTCTTTATATGTAACATCATGCCTTTTTTTGAATGATCTTACTTCTTTCTTTCCAATTTGATGATAAGCAGTTTTGTGTGTATTCCAAACTTTTTAAGCCTAGACGGTGTTGCTCAGTGGTTGAGCTTTGACCCATGAATCAAGAGATCACAGTTCGATTCCCAGTCTGGGCACATGCCGGTTTCCAGCTCTCATTGGTGGGCTGCCTCCTGCATGCCCCCTCCTGGGGAAGGACTCCATCCTCCTGCCAACTATCACTGAGCCAAACTGCAGGGCACACTTTTTTCTTTAGTTCCTCTGGGTTCGGGGTCATGCATGAATAGTCTTTACTGTAAAACTATGATTTTTTTTCTAGAACCTCTGTCGATTCATTTTTATGTTTAAATCTCTGAACTACAGTATTAGAAATTTACTTTGGCTTAAGGAATGTGGGAGTGATCCAGCTTTATTTTCTTCCAAATGACTAGCTATTTTCCCCAATATCACTCACTAAATAATCCATCAACTGGGGAATACTTATTTAAAAGAATATACAGCTCAAGTTGACAAAGGGTAAAACTGTTTACTCCTAGAAGTGTTACACAAGGAAAGACTCAGACTCTCCTGACACAGCGTCAAGTCTGCTCATTCAGAACTGAATCAGAGCCAGAAGAGGGAGCTACTGATGGGCAAAGCCTGTGAGACTGACCTCTAATTTGGTTTCTTTACTCATGCCCAGTGGAGACATCTGTGAATATGGTCATAGGGATTAGAATCTTGATTCTGTTCGCGCCCCTCTACTGGTGTTTGAGCTCAAAATGGGAACTCTAAAATTCTGCTACATGTTCTAATTACGCATGGAGCTATGCCTGCAAACAAAAACTAAGAATGAAAAGAGTAAACGTGTGAAAAAGAAGCAAGGAGCGGCCGAAAACATTTAAATTCTTGGACTTGTAATACATCCTTTAACGCCCAAGTCTCTGGCCAACAGCGGACCTGAGCAGAGGAGGGAATCCCTAGGAACCGAGGTCACGCGGCAGCTGCGGCCCCCGGGTCCGGTCTTCGGGGCGGGACACGCCCCTCCCCCTGCCTCGACCAATCGGGAGTGAGGAGGCGGGGCCCCGGGAGGACCGGAGGCGGGGCAGGCGCCCGAGCGGGTGTGTCTGGAGTGGGGGCGGGCAGGTCCCTGAAGGTGGCAATTTCCCGGGCCCACTGCGCCTGTGAACAGGTGGAGGGGCCGGGCAGGCCCGGGCTTCGGCCTCAAGCGTCGGGAAATGGCTGCGGGGGGCAGGCTGGAAGATGTGAGTGCACGAAGGTGGCGGGCGGCTGGCCCCGGAACCCCCTTCTTCCTGTACTGGGCGCGCTGGGCGGAGACTGCGCGGGGAAGCCACCCTCACCCCTTGCGTCCCCGGCGGGAGGCGGTGCTTCCTGCGCGGGGCTGGCCGGGGGCGCGGGGTGATAGAAGGCGTCCAGGTGGGGTGGGGTCGGCGACCGGCCGGCCACGGCCTTATTGTCCCGGGTCTCCGCCGGGTGGTGGCTGCGCGGGTTCCGGGTCCCCGGCGGGTGCCCAGCCCACGTGCCTGGCGCATCTGTGATCCCGGAACTGAGAGCTTCACCTGACGCGCGCCTGGCCTGACAGCCGTGGCTCCGGGCGGGTCCTGGGCGCACGGCCGCTGGGCCCCGCTCTATCCCCTGGGGCGCCTGGGGCGAATCTCCCCTCCTTGCGGGCCCCTCCCTTGTCTCTGAAGGGCGGTGGTGTGGACCTGGAGCGGCCGCTACCGGCAGGCCAGCCGCCCGCGTCCCACGGGCAGACCTGTCGCTATCAGCAACAGAAAACCGACTTTGGGGAAAAACAATGGGATGTTTTGAATTTAGGCAGGTATAGTAGGAATGAAAGGACTAATGAGTCTCCTTTAGATGGATCCAAACCAGATTACTAAAAAAAAAAAAAAAAAAAAAAAATTCCCTATTTTACAGTGTACGGAGTGATAGCATAATTGCAAAAAATATTTTCTGAAGTATATAAAAACATTTTTAGGGGAAACATATTTATGCCCAGAATTAACTGAGTTACCCTATGGGCACAGAATAAAATTACTGACTTTCAAAAATGCAAAGTTGACAGTTACATTAAAGCATTAATTTAGATTAGTAAATTAATAGAAATATTACTGCAATCCTATCACTGAATGAGGTCCATCAGGCAAGACATATGAAACACAGTTCCAGCCCTACAAGAGGTAAGATTCTTTGGTAAATAGTGACCATAGTTGTATTATCTTGACTAAATAATGACCAAACGGTTTCTAGTAAGACTAAAAATTCCTCCTTTTCCCCCAGCGGAGATAATGGAACACTAACTGTAAAACCTGGAAGTAGATTTGAGACTCATATATTTAAAGAAAAAATTGATTTTTTCCCTAAATTTTTAAGGATGGGATGTATGAACTGACAGTGTGTGAAAATAAAAAGAATAAGTAAAATGAGAGACTTAGAAAAATGCATGCAGTAAATGCTTCTTAGCTGATGCTAAGCTACCAGGGTTCTGGATCTGTAGCTTTTAGCTTTAGAATGAGTACAATCCTAGAAATCTGTTTCACCAACAATTACATAGCTAGATCACTTTCAATCTGAGCAAGTTGCCTGCTTTGGTATTTTTGTGGATATGAATTCTACTATTCAGTAAAATGTTAAAAATTATCAGCCATGTCATAGGCTCAGACACTTCAATGACTTAAAAGAGGGGAAGGCTTTTTTTTAGTTAAGGTTAATTGATTGCAAACAGTGAAACCAACTCTGGCTAACTTAGGGAAAGTTGGGACTTCTCTGAAATAGGGTAGATGAACACCCGGGCCTCTGAAAGGACCCATATGGTGTGGGCAAAAAAAGAGATATCTTCTCCAGGGAGGAATGTAGTTATCAATAGTGAAAATGAAATTATTTGTATTCAGGAGGCATCTTCCCTCCACCTTTCACTTGCAGATGTGAATTAGAGAATGTTGGGGTGCTATTTGTATGGTTTTACTATATTTCCTGTTAGATCCATTGGACAGTGTATTTGATACAGGCATCATGTATTTATTGAACATCAAATGAGAGATAGAGTGAATACACTGTAGTGGACTCCTTCAATGTAGCCAGGGAAAATAATATAAGGCAGCATAAGAAATATTCCAACTAAATATTAAGGGTAGTATGTTTTAAAGTAGAAAGAAAACACTGGTCTGGACAAGTTTTATAGAGAACGTAAGTTTTGTTTGGCTGGGATTTTGAAAGATGAGTTGGATTCTGAAAAGAGAAAAGTGTGTATGTATTTGTGGGCATTCCAGAAAGCTCATTCAGGCTAGAGGAGAAGGAGCATGAAATGGAAGATGAATAGAGTACAATAGTTCCTCAGTTAGCATTGATGAGATGTCTTAGGAATTTAACTCTGGTTGATATCAATTAGCCTATGGTAAAATTGGTTTCATTATATTTCATTTTACTTAAAGTTACAAAACTTATCGACGATGTTAGGTGAGGTCTTACTGTAGATTCTTGTTTTACAGTTAAGGTCTCAATTCTGGCTTTAGTTTAAGCTCCCAGGCCCCATCTTTTCAAGAAGTTGGGGTATAGTTTATTCATTCCACACACGCTTTAAGCTATATATCTAGTGCTAAAGTTACAAAGAACATAATACAGTACAGAGTTCTGTCCTTATGAAACACACCTATTCCAACAACTTCAATGTCTTGTGCTCAGTATCATCTATATTATAAAAGGCCAGTGGCCGGAATGCTGGAACGCTGGAACAACCTAATGACCAGTCACTAGGAGGTGCATGGAGCACCTCTCCGCCCCTCCCCCCGGCCCGAGAGCCACTCACAGCAGCAGGGCGGGGCTCGTGGCTCTCTTGGCAGGTGGGACACGAGCCACTAGTGGCAGAGAGCTAAGAGCGGAGGAGGGCTACTAGCGGCAGAGGGTGGGGTGCAGGGTGCGAGCTACGCTACAAGCGGCAAGCAGCTGAAGCAAGCAGCAGCAAGCTACTCATGTATGGAGTGTGGGTCCCGCCGGCGCCACCAGTCTGGGCCTCGTGTGACTTCAAGCAGGGCCTCTAGTCTATATATATATATATATATATATATAAAAATCCAGCGACTGAAATGCCATAACGACCAGTCACTATGATGCCCACTGCAGCCAGCGAACCTCCCGATCAAGGGGCGGGGCCGGCCAGCCAGCCAACCTCCTGCAGCCCCTCCCCGTGGCCGGCCAACCACCCATGGCCCCTACCCCAGGCCGCTGGTCCCTGATTGGCCCCCCGACCCTATTCGGCTGGCCCCACCCACAATCAGCCTGCACCAACCCGATTGGCCCGTAGTCCCTCCCCCCAGCCAGCTCCGCCCCCCCACCCCAACTAGGGGCATAGCCCTCTGGCCAATCGCCCTCAGCCCCTTCCCCCAGCCATCCCGTTCCTGATTGGCTGATCAGGGTGGACCAGCTGGCCAACCTCCCGCTGTCTCCTCCTCCCGACAGACCCGGCCCCAATCTGCCCTGATTTGGGCTGGGCCAGCTGGACCCCTCCTGTGCACAAATTCATGCACTGGGCCTCTAGTAAGCTATAAAAGAGAGGTGTATAAGTCCATTGAAACTGATCCAGAAATGACATTCTCATACTAGAAATAACAGACATTAAAAATTATAACTGTTTTCTTTGTGTTGTAAAGGTTTTAAAGACACATCTTACCTTATAATAGACAAATATGCAAATTGACCGCACCTTCGCTACGCCCAAGCCACGCCCACCAACCACGCCCACCAGGAAACCGTTGCAGGGATGTTGGGGTGTGGCGGAGCCCAAGGCCGGGAAACCCTCGGGCGGAGGCTTTCCCGGCCTTGGGCACCAGCGGGGAGCCTGCACGGATCGCTGGAAACCACTGGGGGTCGGCTCCTGCGATCCCTAGCAGGGATGCTGGGTGTGGCCGAGCCCAAGGCCACCGCCCGGGGCCAAGCCCCGACCCTGAAAGAAGGCAGAAGGCGGTGGCCACAGCCAAGGCCTGGGTCCCCAGTGCCGGCAGAAAACTGGTGCAGGCAGCCAGGTGAATGAAGGTCTATTGCACGAATCTTCGTACAAACGGGCTACTAGTGGAAGATATAAAATAGAACCATGTCAAACTTGTAGATATGGAAACTACAATGTCAGGTGTAAAGGGCAGTAGGAACAGTGTTGAGGCATCAGAGAAGACAGCATTTTTGCTGGGACAGGTATTTGAAAGGTGGCGGCACAGCAGCTGGCATCAGGAGGGAGGGAGGAAGGTGGTGAGAGGAAAATCCTGGAAAGTAACTTGGGGATGGATTGTAAAGCACATAGCCAGACAAAGTGTTTGGACTTTGTGGATAATGGGGAGGTACCCAAGGTTTGGGGGAGAGAAATGTGAATGTTTGTTTTGGAAGAACTCTGCAGTGAGAGAATTGCTAAGGTCTAGAGATTGGAAGGTATTAGCATAGGCCATGAAAAATGATGAGAGCCTTGACGGAGATAGTGAGAACAGAGGAAAGAACCGATTTGGGAGTTAAAATGGTAATGAATATTGTATTATATGGCAATGCATATTATATAATGAATATTATATGGTAATGAATATTACATGGTAATGAATATTATCAATGGAAAAGCAAGAATTAGAGATAATAGTAGCTACATGCATATAAGCATAACCAATAGAGATAATAGTAGCTAATATTTTTTGATTGCTTACTCTGTACCTATCAGTGTTCTAAGGACTTTTATGTGTAGTTACTTATTTAATCTTCCCAACAAAACTACGAAGCAGGTGCTATAATTATTCTCCTTTTAGAGATCAGGAAACTGAAGCACAGAGGGATGAAGTAGCTTGTCCTTAGCGAGGAAGCAGTAGAACTTACATTTGAACCCAGGTAGTTTGTCTTGGGAGCCTGCCCTTAACCACAGCACTTACTGTTGATGGTCCCTACAGCTCTTGATAATCTCTTCTGATTATGATGATACCATAACTGAGTGAGGGAACACTGCCAGGACAGTTTGGAACGTTCATTCATTCATCATGTATTCCCTGAGTGCCGACCACAGGTACTAGCATTACAAAGACATAGGAAGTGGGTCTCATAAAGTCTATTGGGAAAGACATAATAGTAAGAAGACCATCACAGGATAGTATGCTAGAGGAGGTCAGCACCAAATGTTTGGGAAGACTGGGCGGGGTGGCATGATCCAGATGCTTGGCTGCCCAGGAAGGCTACCCATGGGAATTGTCCCAACTGAGCCTGGAAGGCTACATGGACATTAGCTAAGGAAAGAGCTGTGGAAACTAGAACATCTGCTGACCGAGAAAGAGCCAGAGGCAAAGGAGTCTTGAAAAGAATAGAAGTAATCAGAATTGTACCATGAGTTTTGGCAAACAAAACAGGAAACTATCTAGGCATTGAACTTTAAAAATTGCCGACCAGTGGCGTGGCTGGGTGGCCCAGTTGGTTGGAGTGTGGTCTCATACACCAAAATGTTGTGGGTTCAATTCTCAGCCAGGACACATACTGAGATTGTGGGTTTGATCCCCAGTGGTCCTGGAGAGTTTGAGAGGCAACCATTTGTTTCTTACATTGATGTTTTTCTCTCTCTCTTTCCCTCTTTAAAACTAGTGGAAAGATATCTTGGGTGAGGATTTTAAAAATTGTGGAGCAGCATTGAATGCCTAAGATTGGAAATCAAAGCCCCACATTACTGAATTATCTATCTAATCCTAGTGACCAACATACCATCCTCTACCCCTTCCAAAGTAGAAAGCCCTTATCTTCTGTCTCCTAATTCTATTCTCCAGCTTCCCTTTTGCAAATTAAGACATGAAAACCTAAATTTGTTGCATTATCTGTGCTATTCATTTGCTAATTTATTACCCCCCTATAGTATCCTGTGCACTATATTCTATTGCATGTTGTTTAGTCCTGCATGCCTTTACCCTGGCCTCCCCAATGAAAATGTAATCTCCTTTTGACTGTGTCTTAAGTTTATATAACAATTTTCCCTAAGAATCTTTTTTTAAAAATAAATTTTGAGAAAAACCAAGATGGCGGCATAGGTTAAACACCTAACCTACAGCCGGGCACAACAATATCAAAAACACAACTAAAAGTCAAAACGGACATCATCCAGAACCACAGGAAAGCTGGCTGACTGAAATGCGCACAATTAGAAGGAAAAAGAAAACCACAAGGAAAATCAGAGAAGCCGTAAAAGCTTGAGGTATGGAGACACGGGCGGAGACACGAGCCCGCGCACGTGCGGGGAAGCCGGAGCCGGAGAGGAAGGGGCGGCTGGCCGCCTGGCTGGCGTTCTCTGGCGGGAAGGAGATAAAAGCGCCAGATTGTGCTGAACCCCAGCTCCGACTGCACTGAACCCCAGTGCCCGGCAAAACCCTGGGAAGCCAGGCTCATGCTGGGGGAGTCTGGGCTGTGGGACAGAGACACAGAGGAGCTGCGCCGGAGCCGCGCACGGGAATGTGCGCAGAGGAGGGTCTGTTGCCTGTGCCGCTGGATTGCCCTAGCGGGAAGGAGACAAAAGCTCCGGACTGTGCTGAACCCCCAGTTCCAACTGCACTGAACCCCAGTTCCGGGAAAGACCCGGGGAAGCCATGCTCATACTGGGGAAAGCTGGGCTGTAAGGCAGAGATGCAGAGAGGCGGCGAAGAGCAGAGCACCGGAGGCGCACACAGGATTGTGCGCGGAGGATGGGCTGTTGACTGTGCCGCTGAGTCGCCCTGGAGGGAAGGAGACAAAAGCGCCAGACTGAGGTGAGCCCCAATTCTGACTACACGGAAACCCAGTTCCGGGAGAGAATCTGGGAATCCAGATTCATTGGGGGAGAAACTAGACTGTTTGGCAGCGCGCGAAACTCCAGGGCGCTTTTCTCTCAGAGGTGTTTGCTGGGAGTACAGAGGGACACTGAGACACAGGAACCTCATAGGGCGGGGCTGACGGGAAGCCAAGGCGGTAGGCTCCGCCCTGTAACTCCGCCCCATCCAAGCTGAACACAGAGGCTTTTACAATTTTGCAAGTCTAGTTGAATGGGGCTGTCTCCCGGCATAGACACAGCTGATCCTCACAGCCAATTGGACTGGAGGTCACATCCTCCCAGTGTACCAACAGCAATCAAGGCTTAACAACACCAAGACTTTGCACTCAGCCCACAAAGGGGGGTATCAAGAGCGACCACCTAGGGAGATTGGGGAAGCTGAGCGATAGGGAGGCAGCCAAAAGGGGAAGACACTGAAACAGGTCACGAATATAAGGGATGCTATAATTCCTGCTGAGGGGCCACAGGCAGTAGCTGACCTACACTCCATTGGAGACCCAGAAACGAAGGCATCTAGTGGTCGGTGTGAGATGACATCAGATTTCGACCACTCCCATAAGGGACACATTCAAGAGGCAGACGCAGTGAGCGCCGAAGCCTTGCTGCACCAAGACCCGGCACATAGGCGTGTCTCCCGCACAGCAACTCTTCCTTTATAGATACAGAGGGTCCGCACGGCCAATAGGCCTGGAGGACAATTCCTCCCAGTGACACCAACAACAATCAAGACTTAACTATACAAACAAGGACCAAGATGGAGGCATAGGGCAGAAGCCTGATTGCTGCCTACCACAACGGTTTTGAGACTACAACGGGAGAGCGGAGCGGACACCATCCAGAACCACAGGAGGGCTAACTGAGCGGATGCTATACAACTAGAATAAAAGAGAGGGGTACGCGGGATGAAGCTGATGCCGGTGACCCAAAGACCACACTTTAAAAACTACGGCTCAGGCGACACAATGGCGGCCTGGAACGTGCTCGGCGCAGTTCCCCCAGCGGTCTCCGGCTGAGGGGAAGGCTTCACTCGCTGCCGAGCACGGACAGACGAGCCCCTGGGAGACATGGGGCGGGAGACTACGCGCTTGCTGACCTCCGAGTCCTTCAAGAATCTCAACGCCCCGGAAGCGGCCAGGTGCGCACGCTCGGCGACAGGCCACCGCTGCAGACCCAAGGGCCGACGCAGCCACCCCGGACCAGCCCGCCGCCGCGCACCGGGCACACCGGAGCTTTGCCGAGCCCGCCGCCCAACGAGTTCTGCGGTGGCTGCCCTGGAACTCTGAGAAAATGGCCGAAGGAATTGCTGAGAGGGAATTGACCAACAGGAATTGGGATCAAGAAGACGAAACTCCGCTGGGTCCCGGATCCGGGTGAAGCCGCGTGCCCCTGGGTCCGGGTGAGGCTGGGAACTGGGTCAGGGTGAGGCTGGGCCCCGGGTCCGGGTGAGGCCACGTGCCCCTGGATCCGGGCGAGGCCATGCGCCCCTGGATCCGGGTGAGCCTGGGTCCCGGGTCCGGGCGAGGCCGCGGGCCCCTGGATCCGGGTGAGCCTGGGCCCCGGGTCCGGGCGAGGCCGAGGGCCCCTGGATCCGGGTGAGCCTGGGCCCCGGGTCCGGGCGAGGCCGCGGGCCCCTGGATCCGGGTGAGCCTGGGCCCCGGGTCCGGGCGAGGCCGCGGGCCCCTGGATCCGGGTGAGCCTGGGCCCCGGGTCCGGGCGAGGCCGCGGGCCCCTGGCTCCGGGTGAGCTTGGGTCCCGGGTCCGGGTGAGCCTGGCCCCGGGTCCGGGTGAGGCCGCGGGCCCCTGGATCCGGGTGAGCCTGGGCCCCGGGTCCGGGTGAGGCCGCGGGCCCCTGGATCCGGGTGAGCCTGGGCCCCGGGTCCGGGTGAGGCCGCGGGCCCCTGGATCCGGGTGAGCCTGGGCCCCGGGTCCGGGTGAGGCCGCGGGCCCCTGGATCCGGGTGAGCCTGGCCATGGTCCGGGTGAGGCCGCGGGCCCCTGGCTCCGGGTGAGCTTGGGTCCCGGGTCCAGGTGAGGCCGTGGGCCCCTGGATCCGGGTGAGCCTGGCCCCGGGTCCGGGTGAGGCCGCGGGCCCCTGGCTCCGGGTGAGCTTGGGTCCCGGGTCCGGGTGACGCCGTGGGCCCCTGGCTCCGGGTGAGCTTGGGTCCCGGGTCCGGGTAAGCCTGGCCCCGGGTCCGGGTGAGGCCGCGGGCCCCTGGATCCGGGTGAGCCTGGGCCCCGGGTCCGGGTGAGGCCGCGGGCCCCTGGATCCGGGTGAGCCTGGCCCCGGGTCCGGGTGAGGCCGTGGGCCCCTGGATCCGGGTGAGCCTGGGTCCCGGGTCCGGGTGAGGCCGCGGGCCCCTGGATCCGGGTGAGCCTGGGTCCCGGGTCCGGGTGAGGCCGCGGGCCCCTGGATCCGGGTGAGCCTGGGTCCCGGGTCCGGGTGAGGCCGCGGGCCCCTGGATCCGGGTGAGCCTGGCCCCGGGTCCGGGTGAGGCCGCGGGCCCCTGGCTCCGGGTGAGCTTGGGTCCCGGGTCCGGGTGAGGCCGTGGGCCCCTGGCTCCGGGTGAGCTTGGGTCCCGGGTCCGGGTGAGCCTGGCCCCGGGTCCGGGTGAGGCCGTGGGCCCCTGGATCCGGGTGAGCCTGGCCCCGGGTCCGGGTGAGGCCGTGGGCCCCTGGATCCGGGTGAGCCTGGCCCCGGGTCCGGGTGAAGCCGCAGGCCCCTGGATCCGTGTGAGCCTGGCCCCGGGTCCGGGTGAGGCCGCGGGCCCCTGGATCCGGGTGAGCCTGGGTCCCGGGTCCGGGTGAGGCCGCGGGCCCCTGGATCCGGGTGAGCCTGGGTCCCGGGTCCGGGTGAGGCCGCGGGCCCCTGGATCCGGGTGAGCCAAGGTCCCGGGTCCGGGTGAGGCCGTGGGCCCCTGGATCCGGGTGAGCCTGGCCCCGGGTCCGGGTGAGGCCGCGGGCCCCTGGCTCCGGGTGAGCTTGGGTCCCGGGTCCGGGTGAGGCCGTGGGCCCCTGGCTCCGGGTGAGCTTGGGTCCCGGGTCCGGGTGAGCCTGGCCCCGGGTCCGGGTGAGGCCGTGGGCCCCTGTATCCGGGTGAGCCTGGCCCCGGGTCCGGGTGAGGCCGTGGGCCCCTGTATCCGGGTGAGCCTGGGTCCCGGGTCCGGGTGAGGCCGTGGGCCCCTGGATCCGGGTGAGCCTGGCCCCGGGTCCGGGTGAGGCCGCGGGCCCCTGGATCCGTGTGAGCCTGGCCCCGGGTCCGGGTGAGGCCGCGGGCCCCTGGATCCGGGTGAGCCTGGGTCCCGGGTCCGGGTGAGGCCGCGGGCCCCTGGATCCGGGTGAGCCTGGGTCCCGGGTCCGGGTGAGGCCGCGGGCCCCTGGATCCGGGTGAGCCTGGGTCCCGGGTCCGGGTGAGGCCGTGGGCCCCTGGATCCGGGTGAGCCTGGGTCCCGGGTCCGGGTGAGGCCGCGGGCCCCTGGATCCGGGTGGGCCTGGCCCCAGGTCCGGGTGAGGCCGTGGGCCCCTGGATCCGGGTGAGCCTGGGTCCCGGGTCCGGGTGGGGCCGCGGGCCCCTGGATCCGGGTGGGCCTGGCCCCGGGTCCGGGTGGGGCCGTGGGCCCCTGGATCCGGGTGGGCCTGGCCCCGGGTCCGGGTGAGACCGTGGGCCCCTGGACCCGGGTGAGCCTGGGTCCCGGGTCCGGGTGAGGCCGTGGGCCCCTGGATCCGGGTGAGCCTGGGTCCCGGGTCCGGGTGAGGCCGCGGGCCCCTGGATCCGGGTGGGCCTGGCCCCGGGTCCGGGTGGGGCTGCGGGCCCCTGGATCCGGGTGGGCCTGGTCCCGGGTCCGGGTGAGGCCGCGGGCCCCTGGATCCGGGTGAGCCTGGCCCCGGGTCCGGGTGTGGCCGCGCGCCCCTGGATCCGGGTTGGCCTGGCCCCGGGTCCGGGGGGGGCCGCGGGCCCCTGGATCCGGGTGAGCCTGGCCCCGGGTCCGGGTGAGGCCGTGGGCCCCTGGATCCGGGTGAGCCTGGCCCCGGGTCCGGGTGAGGCCATGGGTCCCTGGATCCGGGTGAGCCTGGCCCCGGGTCCGGGTGAGGCCGTGGGCCCCTGGATCCGGGTGAGCCTGGCCCCGGGTCCGGGTGAGGCCGTGGGCCCCTGGATCCGGGTGAATCAGTGCCCCTGGGTCCGGCCGAGACCAAACCAGAGGGAGTCGGACCGGCATTACCACCATTTGTCCACCATCCAGAGCTGAGGGGTCAGTGCCGACATGTTCTCATAGGGAACTGGTGGACATTGATATTGGGTCTCAAAAGAACTGTTGGTCCAGAAAGAAACTCACTACAGACTGATTCATTTGCCTGTCAGCATAACTATTATTGCTCGTCGCACATTCAATTCTTATAAGTATATCTCTAGTGACACATGATTTCGCTCATCTAGGGGAAATGATGAACAACATAGACTGATGAACAAGAACAGAACCAGAAACAAGGAGGCATCGATGGGACTATCGGGCCTCAGAGGGAGGATAGGGGAGGGTGGGGGGAGGGGGGAGAGATCAACCAAAGGTCTTGTGTGCATGCATATGAGCCTAACCAATGCTTAAGTTCAACAGAGGGTTGGGGCATCCAAGGGGAGGGGTGTGGGATGGGAATGGGGGGATGAGGACAAATATGTGACACCTTAATCAATAAAGAAATTAAAAAATAAAAAATAAAAAATAAATAAATTTTTATTGATTTCGGAGAGGGAGAGATAGAAACATCAATAATGAGAAAGAATAAACGATCGGCTGCCTCCTACATGCCCCCCATTGGGGATTGAGCCTGCAACCTGGGCATGTATCCTGATGGAATTGAACTGTGACCTCCTGGTTCATCGATCAGTGCTCAACCACTGGACCACACTGGCTAAGAATCTGACATTGAGAGATTGTTGTATGCATCAGAGACTGGACAGTACTGTTCTGTCAAGACGATACTGTTAAACATGATTAAGTAGGTTTTTAAAGTAGCAGCTGAACTTTTGCCAACTACTTCAGTGACATTGCAAGTGGTTGTCCTCATTGAGAATCTGACATCTACAAACTGAAGTCTCTCAGGGTGCTCTGTTTCTGTTAGCACTCTAAAATATTTCTATTATAACTGAAAGTTTGTTTTAAGACCTCTGAATAAAGCCTTCACCTCGAAGTACTGAGGGCTTGAAGAAAATTATTTGCTTTAGTCTCATTATGTATTACCTTGTTTGAAGATAAATGAATTAAGACATCCTCTACCTGTTTTAATGATTGTTGTTTTTACCAATTTGTATACAGAAGTTACAGAGGCTTATGTATATTCAAAATTGGCTTTAGGTAGGGAGTATGTTTTTTCCCCTCTAACTTGTATAATGCTTTTTAAAGTTTTATAATTCAGTAAATTTGTCTTAGAAACATAGTAATCCACACAGTGGTAATTATAGCTTGCTTTCTCTTTCCTACACCCCAGGGTTCCTTGGATCCATCCCAAAGTGTTGAAGATGACCCCCTTTTGGACACCCAGCATCTTTCACATTATCCCTTACATGCTCATTTTAGACCCAGATTCCATCCTCTTCCTACGGTCATTATAGCACATCTTCTCCTGCTAATACATGTAAGTTCGCCGCGAGAAAGCGATCCATCTAGAGGTGATGTTTTTTTTGTTTTGTTTTGTTTTTTCCTAATTTATCTGTATTGTTGAAAGTATTACAAATGTCCCCTTTTTTCTCCTCATGCCTTCACTGCACTATTGTCTGTGTCCATGGGTTATATGTATATGCATATAAGTTCTTTGGTTAGTCTCTTCCTGCCCCCCTCCCCCTCAACCCCCTGAAATTTTTCATTCTGTTGCATGATTCAAGTGTCTCTGGATCTATTTTGTTTGGCAGCTTATTTTATGCATTAGATTCCGTAAGTGAGATCATGTGATCCTTGTCTTTCTCTGACTGGTTTATTTTGCTTAGTATAATACTCTCCACATCCCTCCATGCTGTCTCAAAGGGTAAAAGATCCTTCTTCTTTTTTTAAGATCTGGAAACAGCCCAAGTGCCTGTCAATAGATTAGTGCAATGGTAGTCAACAGAGTGACAAACTGCGTCTCACGAGCCACGTGTGGCTCATGAGCCGAAGTTTGCCGACCACTGGATTAGTGGATTAAAAAGATGTGATACAGCCCTAGTTTGTTTGGCTCTATAATAGCTATAGTATCGGCCTGTGGACTGAAGGGTCCCAGGTTCGATTTCAGTCAAGAGCACATGCCCAGGTTGCAGGCTTGATCCCCAATGGGGTATGTGCAGGAGGCAGCAGATCAGTGATTCTCTCTCATCATTGATATTTCTCTCTCCCTCTCTGAAATATATATATATATATATATATATATATATATATATATATATATTAAAAAAGCATAGGCCTGCGGGACTTGAAGGGTCCTTGGTTTGATTCTGGTCAGGTGCACATGCCTGGGTTTCGAGCTCGATCCCCAGTGGGGGCATGCAGTAGGCAGCCGATCAATTATTCTCTCTCATCATTGATGTTTGTATCTCTCTCCCTCTCCCTTCCTCTCTGAAATCAATAAAAAAATATTTTTTAAAAGTTTGTAAAAATGCAGTTTTTTTTAAACTTATTTTTAAAAATCGGATATCAGAAACATAAACTTAGAGGCAGTGAAGGGATTGAGCAGAAAAGAAAATAAAGGAGAGAAATCATGGACTTGGACAACAGTGCAGTAATTGCAGTGGTGGAGGAGCATAGAGGGGCTAAAAGTTGCTGGAAAAATCAAATTAAATTTAAAAACAAAATGTCATAAGCATAAAGAGTATGTGGTGGGATGGTGATAATGTTTCTGAAATCTAAATATTGAATATTAAACCTACTGTTTTCCTTTCCACCAGGTTGTGTTTGTTATTTTAGCATTTTTAACAGGTGTGCTTTGTTCTTACCCTAATCCAAATGAGGACAAGTGCCCAGGAAACTACACCAACCCACTGAAAGTTCAAACAGTCATAATCCTTGGAAAAGTTATTTTGTGGATTCTGCATTTCCTTCTTGAGCGCTACATTCAGTATCACCACAGCAAAGCAAGAAACCGAGGCTATCACATGATCTACCGATCGACAAGGCATCTTAAAAGACTTGCATTAATGATACACTCCACTGGTAAGCCCAATTGTATCTCTCAGCTTGTCTTTGGCTTCATTGAGTAGCAAAAATTACAACAAAAAGAAAATCTGGTCCTAGCTGGTTTGGCTCAATGGATAGAGCGTCGGCCTGCGGACTGAGGGGTCCCAAGTTCAATTCCGGCCAAGGGCACATGCCTGGGTTGCGGACTCGATCCCCAGTGGGGTGTGTGCAGGAGGCAGCCAATCAATGATTCTCTCTCATCATTGATGTTTCTATCTCTCTCCCTCTCCCTTCCTCTCTAAAATCAATAAAATATATTAAAAAAATAAATGAGTAATCGTTAACATTAGATAATAAAACATTTAAGAAAAAAAGAAAATCTGAAGACTTGATTTTATAATCAAATACAGCAGGTCCTTGAATAATGTCATTTCATTCAAAATCATTTTGTTAAAATGTTGATGGGATGCCATAGGAACTTAACTCTTATTTATATCAATAGCCTATGGTCAATTGGTTTCTTTATACGTGTTTTACTTAATGTCACAGAAACCTATTCACAAAGTTAAGTCAGGACTTACTGTAGATTCTCCTTTTTGTGAGACTGATATGTGTTGTGGCCACTAAATTTTGGATCACCTAAATGTCTTGAAGCTTTTCTTATAATATATACTAGCTTCATTTTCCTTTGAAATCTGTGTTGGTTATTATAGGGGAGGGAATATCATTTTTCCTCTACTTTTCAGTTAGTTGTCTGAGACCCCCACTGTAATAAAAGACAGATTAACAGGAGAAAAACAAACAAGTTTAATAACATATATGCCTCCTATATATAGATACTCAGGATACTGTAACACCCCAAAATGGCCCAAGCCACTACCTTAAATACCATCTCCAACTAAAGACAAAAGAAGATGCTGGGGTGGGAGGCAGTTATGGGAGGTTACAGGAAAAGCAAAGAAAACAAGAATAAAGTTGTTAAGCAGATTTAAGTAGATGCCTTCTCCATTGATAAGAATTTCTTGAGATTTAGAATCATCCTTCTCTTCCTGGTACAGAGAGGGAGACAGTCTTACAAATGGATAATTTCTCTGTTTTCAGAGCTTTTTCCCTGTGTCTGCTGTTCCTAAAAAATAATCCTTAAAGTAATCCTTATGTCAAAGAGTTACATTTTCAGGTGGCATTTTCTGCTCTCCTTCATTATGAGCATGATATCCATGTATTGCTGTGTCCATGTATTTGTATCTCCTTATTCATCTCAAGGAGATAGAAATGCTGCTGTGATTTGATACCTGTAAGATAAGAAGAGGGAATTGCTTTATTTTAAATGAAACTCGGTACTTTCCTTGTAGTAAGAGAGAAACTGTTACATAATAAGATGCATTATCCAAAATGAAAAAAGAAAAGCAAATTATGAAGGCAATATCAGCATTTGGAATAATGAGTGCCTGCTTTTCTTTACTGTTGTGGACATTGCAAAGGCTTAATGGAATTAAACTGAGCTTCTTTAGGTAGGTAGTTTTGCCTTAATGTTATTATAAAGCTTCTATCATGTTAAAATACCCTATTTGATTGTGAGTCCAGAATAAATCTTTAAACCAGATTAGAAATGAATACTTTTTTTGCCAGAAAAAAAACAGCATTACAGAATTTAATTTTTATTTTTATTCTGTGCTAGTGCATTTACTTAAGGGCAAACTGCAAACTGCAAGTTCATCCACTCGGTGACATTTTTAGTGAAGATGAGGGCCTGCTAGCAGAGAAAGCAGCCTTTTATAGAGATGGCTGAACTGTGCTCATCCAGAAGGGGACGACATTTACTGCTTGCTCCCTGAGGAAGAACTAGATTTTATGTTCGACTTTTGATGTGTAGTGCTCTCTCCTGGCCAGAAGGTGTCACTATCACCTTTGGGTGGAGGGGGCGGTCAAAAAACTTTTAAAAGTGTTTTTATTGATTTTAGAGAGGGAGGAAGGGAGGAGAGAGAAGAGAGAGAGAGAGAGAGAGAGAGAGAGAGAGAGAGAGAGAGAGAGAGAGAGAGAGAGAGGAAGGGAGGGAGAGAGGGAGGGAGAGGGAGAGAGAGAGGGAGAGGGAGAAAGAGAGAAAGAGAAATATCCGTCTGTTGCCTCTTGAAGGCACCCCAACAGAGGACTGAACCCAAAACCTGGGCATGTACCTACTGGGAATCAAACCTGCCACTTTTGATGCATGGGACCATGCTCAAAACAACTGACCCGCACTGGCCTGGGCAAAAATCTATTTTTTTAATTACTGAAAGACCTTATATGCTCTATAACCAAAATAATGTTCCATCATAAGAGATTTTCTGGAAATAGTTATTTTGAGTCCACCAAAATGACTTTCAAATTATTGTTTAAAATGTGACCCTTAATCATAATGTTTCTAAATAATTGGACCCTTAGTTTAATTGCAGATGGCATCACTTTTATGTTGTTCATATAAGAATTCAGAATATCAAAAAACCATTTCTTAGTTTTTAAGTAAGTTCAGGTATTCACCTTGTTTCTGTTTTTCTTTAAGCATCTTTTTCTTACTTGAAGAAAAAGAGGTAAATCATAGAAGATACAGAAGCTCCAGCTAATCAGAAGAGTATAACCATTTTTAAGATCAGATGTGATAGTATTGTTGGATATATTTTTTAAAATCTTTATTGTTGAAAGGATTACATATGTCCTCTTTTTTCCCCTATTAACTCCTAGGCGCTCCCCCACCCCCAACTCCAGGCCTTCACCACCCTATTATCTGTGTGCATGGTTTATGCATATATGCATACAATTTCTTTGGTTGATCTCTTATCACCCACCCGCCCACCTCTGAGTATTGCTGGATATTGATTAGCTTCATCCTGATACCTTTTGTTATTCTCTAGAGAAGAAAATGTATTTATTTTACGGAGATGGGAGAAGGGGCTTTTCTTCTAAATAAGTTGAAAATATTTATCTAATTTATCTGTCCTCATTCCTTAGATCCAAATACATTTTAATGTCCAGCCTGTGTGGCTCAATGGTCGAGCATCAGCCCATGAACCAAGGGGTCACTGATTTGATTCCTGGTCAGGCCACATGCCTGAATTGCTGGTTTGATCCCCAGTAGTGGGTATGCAGGAGGAAGCTGATAAAAGATGTTTATCTCTCATCGATGTTTCTTTCTATCTATCTATCTATCTATCTATCTATCTATCTATCCCTCTCACTTTCTCTCTCTAAAAATGAATAAAAACATTTTAAAATACATTTTAAACTCAGGGTTGTATGACAAGTATTATTTCCCCAAATTTAAATAGGAGGAGTCCAGGGTCAGAGTAAATTAATGGCTTTAGTTCATAAAAAGAACTAATAGAGTCCAGCTGGGTGGATCAGGGATTGAGTGTCAACCTATGAACCAGGAGGTCACAGTTCAATTTCTGGTCAGGGCACATGCCTGGGTTTCGGGCTCGATCCTCCATGGAAGGCATGCATCAAGCAGCCAATCAATGATTTTCTCTCATCACTGATATTTCTATCTCTCTCTCTTTCTCCCTTCCTCTCTAAAATCCATAAAAATTTATTTTAAAAACTAATATAAAAGAAATATATCAAAAGAAACTATTAAAAATGAAAAAAAAAAGACAGCCAGGCCGGCGTGGCTCAGTGGTTGAGCATTGACCTATGAACTAGAAGGTCACAGTTCGATTCCCAGTTTTAGGGCTTGATCCCCAGTGTGGGGCATGCAGGAGGCAGCTGCTCAATGATTTTCTTTCATCATTGATGTTTCTGTCCTTCTCTCCCTCTCCCTCCCTCTCTAAAATTAATAATAATAAAAATATTTTTTTAAAAATGAAAAACAACAATATCACTGTGAGAAATATAGTTATCCCCATTTTTCAGATGGGAAAGTCAAGGAGCAGAGGAAGTCAGGCATTTCTCCAAGGTTAACAGTATGTCCGGATTTTCATCCAAGTGTCTGGAGCATCGCAATGCTCCTAAAGGCAGTGTAGGTCTGCCATGAGCATAGGTGGTGGCCAGAATGGATACTAGGTTCCTCAAGTACCCATGAACCCGGAAGAACTGGGATAATGCAAATTTCTAAAAACCACAATGCACAAAGGATGACCCAAAGGAATGTCATTGTTAATAATCCTGTGAAGCAAAAAACCATTTCTTAGTTTTTAAGAAAGTTCAGTTTCTTATATATTGGTATTAGGAGACATCATTAATTCTTTGATGTTTTGTTTACCTTTATTCCCCCCTCAAAAGATGAGCAGATTTTTGGTTTTTATCCTCCAACTTCCTTCACTTCTCTGTATAAATGGGGTGTGGGTGTGGGCATGGCCTTGGGGTGTCACCTGGGCTCTGGCTAATACTGTGGTTATTTCCTCCTCCAGGCAACACTGCTCTCCTCCTCACACTGTGCATACAGCATTCCTTCCCAGAGCCCAGCAGGTTGTATCTTGACCTCATTCTGGCCATCCTGGCTCTGGAACTGATCTGTTCCCTGACATGTCTGCTCATCTACACAGGTGAGATCTACAGCTAGGCTGTTCTTACAAAGACCGGCTTGAAGCCCCTGTCATTTGAGAACAAGGAAGTTGTTCTCAAAGCTTTTCTATGTAGCTGAGAACCTGTTGAGCACCCTTATCTCTCAATGCTGACATTCAGACTTCTCTAATTTCAAATCCACAGGAAGATACCAGTGAGCCTCGTTTTTAGTTGTGTGTCATCCACAAGTTTCTGTCAATTAAAGTGAAGCCTTTCTAGTATAAAACAAAAAATTCCCAGAAGACCACCAATGTTTGATTCCTCAAAGGCAGCTGACATGTAAATCTTGCATTTACAATTAAAAGAAACAAACTACAAAATAAGTACATAAATAATGCATGCAAAATTGCTTAAGGCCAACGTTGCTTTGGGATAAATCATTTAAGAACTTTCTGTCACTTCTCTTTTAAAGCTCTCAGTTTATTGATAACCTTTGTAGGCTTTTTGTCTCACTCTATATGACTATTGCCTTGAATGTCTGACAATGAAACACACACAATAGAGCACTTGTTAACTTAACACTAGATATTTGAACCCTGGGCTAGTGCTCACTGAGTTATTTATAAAAGAAATATTTTTAGTTCAAGCTGATATGCAGTGAGTTTTTCTGGGTGGGCTAGTGGTATCCAAGCCCCTACTCTACTAAAAGTGTAGTCTTAACTACCTCCTTTCAGACAGGAGATGGAAAATTTAGGACACTGAAATATTACCTTGTAAAATAGCTTTTTTTGTTGTTGTTGTTGTTCCTAAAGCTATCTTGTTCTGTGTTAAAGCTAATCATCTCAATGTAACTTTTACTAGTATATACTTAATTAAAAAATACACACTCTCACACACATCCTCACTCAATCTTTCCCCTTCTTAGGATCCTAAGTATTTGTTCTGGATCTTTCCTCCCACCCCCCTCCCCCACCCCCCAAAAAACAAAAAAGCACCTTCTCCAGTCTTTCGGGTTTCCTTCAAGGCTGAACTCAAGCCCTACCTTCTTCCTCCTCTCTGAACCTCCCCTCACCTGCACATCACTCCTGCTGAGTAAGGGGCTGCTTTCCAGGGGTGTCCTAGCCCCTGTGCAAGCTCTGCTTTATGGTCCTTTTTATCCTGTTCTGGAATGTATATTTGTATTTTTCTCTGGTTTGGTAGCTCTTATTATAGGATAGTGTCCACAGTAGAGGCTTCAGAGCCCTGCTTCCCAGATTAGAGCCCTGGCTATTTGTCCAGCTTTCTTGGACTGCACTTGACTTGACTGTAGAAAATAAGGAGTAATAAAAGCACCCACCTAAGGGGGAGGTTCTGAGAACTGAATGAGTTCCAGTAAAATAGTTCCCCTGTGCCTTCTGTGCTTTTAGTCCACAAAGAAATAATCCCGGTTATTATAATCAATAATAGCAATGATCACTGTGTTCCCCATGCTTAGTACAGGCTTGGTACATGATAAACTTTCAAATGTTTGAATACATCAAAAAAACGAACCTATTGCTTCTCTTTGTGAAGCATTTTTATGATATTACCTGTTTTGAAAGTAGCCAATTCATGTAATTTGAATAAATGGAAATAGAAATATTTTTTATAATTAGGTAACCTGACAATAATGACTTTATTATTTTAGTGAAGGTTCGAAAATTTAATAAAGCCAAACCACAGCCTGATATACTTGAAGAAGAAAAAGTCCATGCTTACCCTAGCAATATTACTTCAGAGACTGGATTCAGGTAAGCTTTGGGTGGGGAATAAAAGTTGAAAGAGAAATAATTTCCTCCCTCCCACCCCCCACCCCACCAAAATCTAGAAACCATTCTACTTGGAGATTATGACTCTACATCTATGCCTTTAGAATTAGGTTTGTGGTTTTGTTGTTGTTGTTAATCCTCACCCAAGGATATTTTTTTTTCATTGATTTTTAGGGAGAGTGGAAGGAAGGGAGGGAGGGAGGAAGAGGGAGAGAGAGAGAAACATCAATGTGAGAGAGACCCATGGATTGGGTGCCTTCCGAATGTGCCCTGACCCAGGCCAGGGATGGAACCTGCAACCCAGGTACACAACCCTTTGCTGTGTGGATTGAAGCTCTATTCACTGAGCAATATGGGCCAGAGCTAGAATTAGGTTTGATGCTACTTCCTTTCAGCTGTGGTGAAGCCCAGTTAAATGAAAGAATCTCATTTGGGGATATTGCCCTGGCTTACAATATCTACGAAAAGGTAACAAATGCAATATGCTGTACTTTCACCAGTTTTCAACTGGTTGGGACCCATTTGCAAAGAGACCAATGAGTATTGGTGAATATGTGTAACCCATTAATATTTTGATTCTTTGTAGGACTATTTCAAGTTTAGAAGAAATTATTGAAAAGCAAGGAGACATAATAGTATACCTGAAGAGACACAATGCACTGTTGAGTAAGCGGTTGTTGGCTTTCACTTCCTCGGACCTAGGCTCTCATTCAAATCGAACGTGAGAATTCAAGGTCAAGACAGCAATTGCAGAAGGATCCAGGCTAATACAAGACTGACCACCTGACAAACTGTCATAGAAAATTGCAGCTTTTGCAGAGTGACATTTTAGCACTCTTGTAGGGTACCTGAATTTGGTTCTCACCTGTGTGGCTGTATAATATGTAGAGCTTGTGGATTATGTGATGGTGATTTGTCAAGCCTTGATATCTCAGAATGTCTGTCTTACACATTTTGAAATTATTTAACTGCCTGGTTTATCCTAGGACCAAAGGTAGAGTTTAAACATCTCCTGCACCAACACTTCTTCCACATGACATAATCCTATTGATAATTTGGCTACTTATAGAATTAGGCTGGCATGCTAATGTATTTAAAACAGGGATTTGATCAAATGAGTTCTTCCCACTTTTAAACTGATGAGGGAAGACATTTCTTGTGTTAATGATTCCTCCAATGGCGCCTTCTCATATAGTTTATATGCTTGTGTAGTATTGGATGGCAGCTTGGCCCTTGTAGCATTTATAAAGAAGTTTCTCACTGTAGGATCAAATTCTCACTAGGTGATTTACTATGCAAACTCCTACAGTTTTCCATTGTCCAGAAATAAGATATTAAGATTACTTGGATCAGTGTTAGACTAACCAGTTGTCTGTTAACTCTATAACACCTTCTACTGGCAACACTTTGAACTTTCTCGCTATTTTTGCCCTCTTCAGGAAGTTGCCATGCATTTCAGTATTGACTATATACCTTCACTGGATCAGTATGTTCAGTGATAGCAAAGGGATCTTCTGTGGTTTTATCTAAAAAGAAAGGACACCTCTTTTAGTCTTGGATCACACTTAAAAATAAAATGCCCTATCAACTTCTATACTGATATTAAACTTATGTAATTCTCCAGATAAATTGAGGTATTCTTAGCCTGGCTGGCATAGTTCAATGGTTGAGCGTCAACCTATGAACCAGGAGGTCACGGTTCAATTCCGGGTCAGGGCATGCTCAGGTTGTGGGCTTGATCCCGTGTGGGGGGTGTAGGAGGCAACTGACCAATGATTCTTTTTCTCCTTTTCCCTTAAATCAAAAATATTTTTTAAAAATAATGTGAACCATTTTAATGAATAAATGGCATTACTTCAGCAGTTTTCCTACTGTGCCCTTTATCAGTGTGCCCTTGGAGCCTTAACGTGCTGCCTTAGGAAGACTTAATTGAAAGCTTAGCATGACGGGGAGGGGATATCTGTGATAATGTCTGCTAATTTTTATTTACTCCTAATTTTGGGGGCGTATTTAGTGGAATAATACTTGGTGGGAAAACGCTTAACCTAGACACAAGTATCTGACAGGGGATGTAGTCATGATGTCACACACAGTTACTTATGAAGGGCTAACACCCGTTTCTTTTAGATGCGGCCATTATGGGGGCATTCTAAGCGTTTTCTACTCAGCTAAAAGTGATGGTACTAAAAAGCCAAATTTTATTGTGAAAATCCAGGGTGTCTCCAAGTTTTCTGTCCTCCCCTTCCTATCCCCCCCCCTTTTTAAAATATATTTTTGATTTCAGAGAGAAAGGGAGATAGTTCAATGATGAGAAGAAATCATTGATCAGCTGCCTCCTGGGGATTGAGCCTGAAACCTGGGCATGTGCCCTTAACCGGAATCGAACCAGGGACCCTTCAGTCGGCAGGCCAAAGCTCTATCCACTGAGCCAAACCAGCTAGGGCTTGTCCTTCCTTTTTAGTATGTCTCAAACCATTGCCTTCTCTGAAAAATCTGTCTCTGTGTCTGAAAGTCTGTAAACTGCTGCCAGCTGATTTCTTTTTCAAAAGGAAAACACTGATGGTAGAGGGATTCTTATTTTTAAATTCAATTTGGATCTAGTCCGTTTCTAATGTTTGTGGGATGAACTTAGGTTTACAGAGAAAAAGTAGTAGTTACCGTTAGGATGCTCAGATTCTAATGTGTCAGCTAGGTGACCAGCAACACTTTTTAAACACAATAATGAACACTACAAACAATAAAAGAAAATGAAACTAAGCACCAGAACTAGCAAAACAGAAAAACCACAAAACAATTTAAATGTTAAGCATGCTATTCAGCAGGCAAATACTGTGCTAGCACCATCTATACAAAAACTACTAAGACCCTGGTTTGTAGCTTACAGAGGACCAGGATTTCTGCCCTCTGGGCTCAGTGAAATAAGGCAGAGAGCCCAAAAGTACCATAGGAGTCCAGGTCAGAGAATACCCTGGAGGGGAAGGGGGATTTAGGAACCCCAGACCAATTCAAGAGTAAAGAAGCTAAGTAGCCAAAACCGGTTTGGCTCAGTGGATAGAGCATCGAACTGAAAGGTCCCAGTTTCGATTCCGGTCAAGGGCATGTACCTTGGTTGCGGGCTCATCCCCAGTGGGAGGTGTGCAGGAGGCAGCTGATCAATGTTTCTCTCTCATCGATGTTTCTAACTTTCTATCCCTCTCTTCCTCTCTGTGAAAAATCTATATATATATATGCTAAGTAAACAGCTATAGAAGATCCCAAGCACTGGGTAGAGCTTGAACCAAGAGTGCGTTGGGACCTGGACAATCCTCAGTTCTTCTACTGTGCTGTTGAAACAAAATGAAAGTCTCTTCCCGACTTAGGTGTTTAACAGGACCACCTTTGTTTACCAAACATTTCTTCCTTTCACCTTGCAGTGAAGGGGGATTAGATTTACTCTCATATTAATATGATATAATATGATACCTACTATTGTATTAATTCACACACACCTTCCATTTAAAAAAATTTTATTAAACTGGTCCAGTCACTTAAAAAGTTTTCATTCAGTCTGTTCCTGTAGAGATCCTAAGAGGTTTTGAGTCAGGACCTACATAGAAATAAGGTCTAAGAGGTCGATTAAAAGTGTCAGTGAAAGTATAGATGTGCGATTTGTCAGTCATGTTATAAAATGAGATCTCCCCCATCTCATAGTCCAGGAAAATGCCAATGCATGTGGGATTCACTTCAGACAAGAGAGGGATGGTGCCAGCTCCCGGGGCATCATAGACATTCCCCTCCCTCCTTATCTGCCAGCATCCCTGACAGGCCGACGGGCTCGTCCTCAACCTGGTGGACAGAAAATCTTTGCAAACCCCTATCTCCCATTTGGGTTTGTCTCCCACTTCTACCTCCCAGAAATGCCTGCCAGAATTAAAGTATGGAAGCCCCAGGACAACTGTGTTGACTGTAAATCTTTTTGGAAAAATAGGAACGTCTTGCATTCTCTTTGTATATTGCACACATTTTTTATCCTCAGAGACAATCAGGTTAGGGTGTGCCGTTTCAGGGTCTAGACTGATATCAACTCTAAATGTCCTTATAATTTTCTTTAAAGCAGAATACTGTAAAGGAAAACTGCAGCCTTCCGTCCGTAACTGGGCTGGAAACGTTGTTGGGAAGGTCACCTCAGAGTTCTTGTAGAAACTTTTCATTTGTAACAGCAATTCCACATCTGTCAGCACCGTGTACTCTGCTACCTGACTTAGCAGGCCTTGGAACGTGGAATTGTACTTTGAAAATTCGGTTATATTAGCGCTGAGTTCCTTTTCAACAGCCTTTTCTTCATCAGCTAATCTTGAAAGAACTGCTTCTCGCTCCCGTTCTAAAAACTGCCTCAAGCGCTCAAATTCAGAGAGTAATTCTAGCCTTTGGGTCTCCACCTTCTCTCTCAGTTCTAAGGGTTTTTTGCTTTGGATGCTTATTGATTTCTGAAGGTCTGCCACCTGCTTCTTCAGGACCTCAGTGTAACTGCTGAGCCTTTGCCTGTGATGAGAGGCAGCCTCCTCCATGGGCCTCACCTGGTGGCCCTGGTGGGACTGAGTGCACAGGGGACACAACAGCTCTAGGTCCTCCTCACAGAAGAGGGTCAGGGCCTGGTTGTGCTGCTCACACAAGCCCCTCTCTTTCTGCCTCTTCTTCTTGCCCCTGATGGACTGGAGAATCTTGGCCATGTCAACCATCTTTCCCAGCTGGGTGTTGCTCCTCAAGCACCTCTCTTGGCATGGGTGACGGCACACAGGGCAAGGGAACCTGTCCTGTAGTTCAGCCCAGGACTGCTGGATGCAGGAGCGACAGAAGTTGTGCCCACATTCGATGGTGACAGGGTCTTGCAGGCCATCCAGACAGACGGGACAGTTGATTTCTGCCGGGAGTTTTGCCAGAGCAGCGTCAATCGCCATTGGGCCCTGAAAGAAGGACGGGACTGAGGTGGGTTTCTTCAAGAGGTTGGGCTCTGCAGCGAGAAGTGGATGCACTGGAAATCTCAGTCCTCACTTTGCTGGTGGCCCGTGAGTCCTGTGAGTCCCCTGACCTTTTATTCCAGCTGCCAAGAGAAGCCCTTCCCCCAGCCTGCAGCCAGTCACAGCTCAGCTGGACACCGCTCCTCCAGATTTGGAAGCTCAGAGAACGTGCAGCCAACTAAGCAGCTTTCTTGGTCAGAAGAGCAGTCCTTACCTGAAATCATTAGTTGCTGTGTGTGAGAAGATATTTCTTCCTTAAATCCCTGGGTTTATCTCAAGTGGCCCCACCCACTACCACACTCCAGTCAAACACAGATTTCTCTCTCCTAACCCCAATCTTCCCTTCTCATGCTTTTATCATTAAGCCCATCTATTTCCACCCACTGGGCACCGCCATCCATGAATCCCATCTACTTTCCATTCACCCACCTGGGCTACGGGAAGGGCTCTAGGACAGATGGGAGTAACGCACCCAAATTACACCGCAGCCTTGGCCACCTATCCTAGTAACGTGGGAGAATTTATTTGACATCCTGAAGGGGTTCAGAACATGTGACCTCAGAATATGCCATTTTGGATGGGGGTTATTTTGAGCTGATGGCAATCAAAACCCAATAAACTCAGGAAAAGCCCAGAGCTCTTCCTTCACTGCCACCCTCAAAGTATCAAATTCTGCATTTATGGGATAATCGGCAATTATACAGGAAATTTACATCAGAAAAGGGGCCTTTGTAGCTGGAAGAGAACTATTACCAGAGTTACCCTTTTCACCTGAGACTCACCTTTAACTGGACCACCTTTGCTTACCAAACATTTCTTCCTCTCACCTCCCAGCGAATTGCCTCCCACAACCCCAGAAGCTCCAGACCCCTAGCCTTTCCTCACCTCCAGATGGTATAGAAGTCTCACTTCTCTGACCACCAGTCAAGTCTCCAATCTTTGTGAAAATCCTGCATATAAAAAATCTTAATTAAAAATTTTTGTCTCTTGTTAACCTGTGTTAAACTGACCTCAGTGGAGCCAGAGTCAGGTCACCAGGGTGGAAAAGCCCAGGTGCCTAGCAAGGAACAAGCAATTGTAGGATGGGACCCTTCCCCCAGGGTGACTTTTCCTCACCCAGCATATCCACACAGTTTTGACCCCTGGCCTTTCCTCCCCATGAATAACATAACATCTATTCCTCAGTATTATTTCAGCTCCAGGCCCAGATAAGCAATAAAATCAGCCTCAGGACCAGCTGCATTGCATTGAATAATGACCTCTAGCCCTGGTGCCTGCCAATCAATCAGTGGAGATCACAACCCTGAAAGGAAACAACGGGAAAACTGCTGAATATTCTATTGAGCTCTTCCCCTGGACCTCCCCTAAAACCTCCATCTCTTTTCCTTGGGGGTGGGGCAGTTATGGTGGGTACCAAGCAAAGTAGACTGAATAAGGGAAAGATTGTTAGGTAGATTTCAATGGGTGGCTTCTCCATTGATAAAACAGTTTCTAGAGCTTCAGAGCCATGCTCTTCCTGATATGAAACACCCTTACAAATGGAGATTTCCCTTATAAATGTAAATCTCCCTCACAAAAGGACAACCTCACCATTTCCAGATATTCTGCAGCATCAGCAGCCTTTTAAAAACCATCAGCCCCACATATTTTAGGGTGGCGTATTCTGTTCTCCTTCAACCGCTGTGTGTGCCAAAAAGCCTCATTTGTGAAATGTGATCCAGGGAGGAACTAACATTTAAAACATGCAAATTGCCCTAGCCGGTTTTGCCCAGTGCTTAAGATGCCATAGAGTGTTGGCCTGTGGACTGAAGGGTCCCAGGTTCGATTCTGGTCAAGGGCACATGCCTGAGTTGCAGGCTCGATCCCAAGTAGGGGTATGTAGGAGACAGCCAATCAATGATTCTCTCTCATTGATGTTTCCATCTCTCTCCCCCTCTCCCTTCCTCTCTAAAATCAATCAAAATTTATTAAAAACAAACAAACATGCAAATTGAGTATAAACACAACCGGGAAAAACATTTTCAGTATTTACTAGTAAAATATCATCTCTAAAGAATACCTACAAGACAAGAAAGTAAAAAACAAATAAACACAAAAACAACAAACATGTAGAAATAGGAGCAACAGTTATGGAAAAATGTAGGACCTTAGCCTATATCAGTGGTTGGCAAACTGTGGCTCTCGAGCCGCAGTTTGCTGCTCTGTTGACTAATGAGTTTGCCGACCACTGTCCTATATAATAAAAACCTAATATGCAAATTGACCCATCGTCAATTTTCTTTCTCTTCTCTCTCTCTCTCTCTCTCTCTCTCTCTCTCTCTCTCTCTCTCTCTCTCTCTCTCCTTCTCTCTACAGGTCACTATGATGCACACTGACCACCAGGGTGCAGACACTCAACACAGGAGCTGCCCCTGGTGGTCAGTGTGCTCCCACAGGGGGAGTGCCACTCAGCCAGAAGCTGTGGCGTGGCAGGAACCTCTGCCGCCTCCGGGGTCCCAGACTGCAAGAGGACACAGGCTGGGCTGAAGGACCCTCTCCCCACAGTGCACAGATGTCATGTACCGGGCATCTAGTTAATATAAAAATTACATGCCTGCCCTGTTTATTATGCTTATTGTATTGAAAAGATTGAACAAATTGATAGTATCCAGTGTTGGCTTTGGGAGGTAGCTATTCCAGTGCTGTAGACAGCTGGAGTAGAAACCTTTAAGAAAGCCACGTTGAACTATCCATCAACAATTGAAAAATCTTTGCTTTTCCCTTATAATTCCCCTAATTCTAAAAAACCTGTTAATCGTCCATGGACACAGACAATGTGGCAGTGAGGGCCTGAGGTAGGGGGCCGGGGCAGGCTGGAGGGGGCCAGTGAGGATCAAAGGGGGACATATATACTAATTTCAACAATAAAGAATTATTTAAAAATAAGAATTTAAAAAAAGATTGTTAAGCATTAAAAAACAGACCCAAACCCTGGACAGTGTGGCTCAGTTGGAGCACCATCCCATTCACTAAAAGGTGGCAGATTCAATTCCAGGTCAGGGTACATACCCAGGTTTCGGGTTAGATTCCTGGTCCCAGGGTCAGGTGGTGAGCAGGAAGCAACTGACTGGTCTCTCTCAGTCTCTCTCAGTCTCTCTCTCTCTCTCTCTCTCTCTCTCTCTCTCTCTCTCTCTCTCTCTCTCTCTCCCTTTCTCTCTAAAACTAATAAAAATAAAAATCCCAAAGAAATTACTTATGCTAAGCCCCATGCCATCAAACTAAAACTTAATTCAGCTTTCCTAGAAATTGAATCTTAAACCCATCAATCAGGAATCACCTGATCAGCACTACACTAGTTAGGTCAGCTGCCTGATGAGCCCTGCTATCCCCAAAGGCAGGCGTCCTCAAATACAGCCACGGGCCACATGCAGGTGTTTTTGCCATTTTGTTTTTTTACTTCAAAATAAGATATGTGCAGTGTGCATAGGAATTTGTTCATAGTTTTTTTTAAACTATAGTCCGGCCCTCCAATGGTCTGAGGGACAGTGAACTGGCCCCCTGTTTAAAAAGTTTGAGGACCCCTGCCCAAAGTAAGTAAACTTGCAACAACTAACCCTTTTTTCTGGCTCCCTTCTGCCTATAAAAGCATTTTATTTTGTAGTTCCTCAGAGCTTCTTTCTAGCTGCAAGATTAAATTCTGCCTATTGAGCCATTAAACAAAGCTAGTAAGATCTTTTAAAATTTACTTAATTTGTGTTGAATATTGTTCTTTAACACACATACAATTTAATCAAAATAATCAAAAATATGTACAAAAAAGAAGAGTAAAATAGATATATACAAAGATGTTCTCTTCAGCACAGGTTTAAACTTCATAAAAGCAGAAACATTGGAAATACCAAATGTCGGTATTGGCTGAATAAACCACATTACAAACGTGTAAAACACATTCTGTTCAAGAGACTGCAAGTTGATTTTAAAGAAAGATGATAGTGCCAAATGTACTGATCTAGAAGGAGGCACACTAAACGGTGTAGATTGAAGAAAGCGGGTTAACTTCCCACTCCATTGCAGTCCCAGGTGTTGTCTCAGACCACCGGCCGCAATAACTGTATTCAGAATTTTGTATTTTAGACCATGAATATGCTACGTAGATCATGTACTTTGTAAACATCCACAGAATGATCTGGGGAAACACTTCCTAATTAAACTCAATATAATTATGATAGAATGCACCTGTGTTCAAACCAAATGGGATAATTAAAGACAATCATGTCAGGTGATGTTTTGCCAAATATGTTTTGCACCAAATTTATCAAAAATGTGTTTTACAGCCCTAGTCGGTTTGGCTCAGTGGATTGAGCCTCCGTCTGCAGACCAAAGGGTCCCAGGTTCGATCTGGTGGCACGTACCTTAGTTTCAGGCTCCTCCCAACTCAGACGCTAGTCAGGGCGCTTGCAGTTGGCAACCAATCAGATGTGTTTCTCTCCGATATTTCTTTGTCCTTCCCTCTCTCTCTCTAAAAAAAAAAAAAAAAGGAAAAATATTCTTGGGTGAGGATTAAAAACAAAAAACCCCACAAACTTTAAAAACAAACTTGTTTTACAGCAGTTTGGGTTCCAGCCTGTGGGCTCTGTAGGATGACCCTGTGACCTGGGACTAGTGTCCACCAGGCCTCTGTTTACATAGGTACAGGCTAGAATGTGCCCCGGTTCCCCCAGATCCTTCCCAAGCTCACAAGGCTCAGGGTCTATCTCTTATCTGGCACCAAACCCACTCTAGGCGAGCTTCAGCCAGGTTTCTTCACTTTCTCCAGGCTGACCTAACTCTGGCTCCAAAGATATTTTTTGAGCGGGGAGTGATTGGAAATTCTTTATTTCAATTGTCCTTAAACATTTCTCTACACACAGTACAAAGTAGGTGTAACTCCCATTTACTGATGCAACCCTGTTCTCTCCAGGCAGCTTGCAAGTACTACCCCCCATTTTTTTGTCGGCCCCACAGAAGGCTTTATTCATTCCCGGGAGCCGGTATTTACACGGGGTTTTCTTAATTGAGATACAATTGATCCCAGGGCATTTGAATAACAGCAAAGCTTACCAGTTATCAGACTCCTTCCTTAGCTCCTACTCTTCCTTCAGAGTTCACTCACCCCATCCCCAACATCCAATTTCAAGGTTCAGTATCACACTTTCTATAAAACTTAATCATTGTAGTGATTTTCTTTGAGGTCCAGATCTGTCTTCCCCACTAACCACAGAAACACCAAGAAAGTATCCTTCTTCCTTATAACATCCAGCTCAGGGCCTGGCACCTAATAGGAAGTTGTGTATCTGTTGATTGGATTCCTGGTGCTCCCTTATGAGTTCTGTGGCTAAACGACTGAACCTCTCTGAGCCTTAGTCAGCCCTCTATAAGAAGGTTGACTTTTTGGTTAAGGAAGATCAAAGCCACACAGGGCCTGAGGATCAGAGATATGGGCCCCATAGCTCTCATCCCTCCACTCCCCCAGTACACAAACCTCCCCTCACTGACACATTCACACTTGGCCACAGACCAGCACCTCGGCTTAATCACACACAGATATTGTTCCCCCTTAGGACAGGGTGGGACCTGGGTATCTGTCCTAAAGGGGAACAAATATTTAACAAATATTGCAGGCGATTCTGGACAAGACTCTTTGAGGGACCAGGAACCATAATACACGGGATGTGTTCTGAAATAATCGGAACCTCAGTTTGGATTCCCCGGCGAGGCACGATCTCTCCAGGGAACCAAGTACCTGCACAGGAGGTCAAGCCCCTTACCACACTCCAGCCTCCTGCACCCACATCCTCCCATCTCCCCACTTACCTGGAGCAGGGGGGCTCTGGGACAGATCCTCTCTCAGTGAAAGAAGCCACAGACACTAAATTTGAGTACAGCTGGGAGGGTGTGGCTTTGAAGACTCCACCCAGCAAAGACACAGCTGCTCCAGGAAATGGGAGGAGCTGGGGGAGGGGAAGGGGAGAAAGGATGCGGGTTTCTCCTGTGATTATAGTCAGTGTCCTTGGCCTTGATCTAAGAACTTTGGATCTTCTTCCTCATAACTATGTAGCACTGTTTCTTTTATCATTCATATTTTTTTTAATTAAGTAAGGAACAGAGAAGTTGAGAAAGTAAAAAAGAAATGTCAACCCAGAACCTGCTAGCCAGGTTACTGTAGAATGACCTTCTTTTTTTTTTTTTTTCCTTTATTGATTAATGTATTACATATGTGTCTTTATCCCCAACCTTTCTCCTCCACCCCCCAAAAGAAAGACCTTATGACAGAAATTAGCACCGAGGGTGCCCAATGAAACAAGCTGTGGTTCACAGATGCCAACTGATTTTATAAGGAAATTCAAGACATAAATGATGTTCTTTTTATCTGATACATATAGGAACAGAATTCTAAAGTGATGAAGTTGTTATACTAATAATGACTCTGGGAGGTTCATTATCTTATCTCTACTTGGTATATAACCTTTAAGATGTTCTTACCTTTATTGTTGAGATTATTACAGATGGCCCCCCTCCCACTTTTCCCCCTTGCCTCCCACAAACCAGTTCCCACTCTGCCCCAGGCCTTCACCCTAATGTCTGTGCTCTTGCACAGTTTTAATAACACTGTAACAGGACAACCGAGGGGCCCAGGCTGCCTGTCACTACTTCAGTCAATTAAGCAGACACAGGGATGAATCATATATGAGTGTTAATTCCAATAATGCCGGCAGCAAGGAAGAGCAGGTCAGCCACAAAAATCGGCTCTGCCTCTCCCCATAAGCCAGCAGCATTATATTGGGTAGAAGGACAAAGATTATGTGGGAAAGTAGGAATTACAGGTATGGGAAAGTAGGCAGCTGATAATCATTCCAGGTTAAAAGTCATTCGGGCTGGAGGGGGGTTGCAGGGGGAGGAAGCTTCCAGGTGCCCCAGGGCCCATTTACCTGTTATAGGAGCTGGGAGCTGTAAAGAGCAGCTGCCTCCAGGACTAGATTGTTTCAGCCAAGAGGTTGTAAATCTTTCCATAATGATAGGCAGTTCTTGGGACAGGAGGATGGACAGCATTCCAAGGTTAGCTCCCATGTCCCAGGGCGTACAACTCTCAGAAAGGTTAGAGTGTGCTCTCTCTAATCAGAACAGAACCATCGTGGTTAACAGAGCATGGTTAATATCTCTTATAATTGTAGCTGGTCCCCAATAGTCTATTTCTGCCCCTAACAACACAATTTAAAAAGATTTAACGGTGGGAGAAAGAAAAGGTTTTGTAGCTGAAAACATTTTTGTGTGCATGTGAATCTAGGTGATGTCTAGTGGAATCCTGTAGGCAATAATACTGGCTATCCCCTGGAGAGAGACATTCCCTTATTATACTGGACAGCAAACGAACCTGCCCTGTTTTGTATGGAGACACCATCTCCATCTTCCAAGGCTGTTCCCACAAAATATTGTTCCTTGCAAATATTGTCTGGAGCACTCAGTTCCTTGCTTCCCCAAACAGCAGAAACTTGAGAGACACAAAACTCTCTCTCCATAATTGTTTTCTCCCACCTCTGGAATGTGTAAGGTAGCTATGAAACAGGTAAATGCATACGTATGGGAAATAGGCAAATGTTCACAAACTTATTGCAGCAGTGAAAGTACAATTTATACACTTTATACGCTTCATACACAATTTATACCTGGAAAACTTGACAGCTAACCTGCACATCTCATAGTTCCCACATCTCTATTGCTATAGAAACAAAATTTAAAAAATGGAAAACAAAATAAGAAAAACATTGTTCATGTATGTCAAATCAAATAAGCATTAACTAATGTTCTTTATCGGTACTAAATTCACTCATAGTTGTACAAAATTCTACCTACTGCCTGTAAATCACAAGAAGAAAATGAACCAAAGTGACAGTTCATCCTTCCTAATCTCTTAAAGCACAGACAGTAAGAGGTTTGGGGTCACATCCGATATAGAAGTAAGGCTTTAGCACTTCAGAAAATGTATCCCTGAAGGAATGGATGTGAGACATGTCATTCAAACTGTAAAAGGAAACCTGCCCCAACTCATAGTCCAGATAGATGCCAATCCCTCTGGGCATTTCCTTCAGCACAAGGGGGACAGGAACAGACCCGCGTACCACATAGTCACCATCCTGCAGCTGAATCGTCCAACATCTGTTCTCCTGTCTTAGCAGGGGCTGCTTTCTCTCCTTGGAAAGGGAGTCTCTACAGACCCCCACGGCCCACTCAGGCTTGTCATCCACCTGGACCTCCCAGTAATGTCGGCCACAGTCAAACCCTTCAGTACCCAGGACAACTGGGTCGACCAAAAATCGCTTTGTACTCCGACGAACTCTTTGCTTTTCCCTCACAAATGTCACAGACTTTTTATCCTCAGACACAAGCAGATTAGGATGTGCGGTTTCAGGATCCAGGGTAACTTCTTCTCTAAATCTCTGTATAATGTTCTGTAGGGCCGAACACAGTGGAGGAAGACTGAATTCATCTCTCTTATACTCAAAGCGATAGACACCTGGGGGTTTTAGTTTTACACAATGTTGGAGGACACCTTTGATATTCATCATCATGTTCACATCTGACATCACACTCTTCTCTGTCACCTCCTTTAGTTGAACTTTAAGTTTGGAAATGTGGTCTGAAAATGCAGCTTTGTTTGCTCTGAGATTCTGTAGAATGTGCTTCTCTTCTGCAGCTAGCCTTGAGAGAGCTGCCTCTTGCTCATTCTCTACAGTTTTTATCACATTGTCAAATTCAGAGGTTAACTTTGCTCTTCGTTTTCCCACCTGTTCTCTCAGTTCTGATAGTCTCCGTTCTTGGGTGTCTAGTAGTTTCTGAGTGTCTGCCATCTGCTTCTTCAGGGGCCCAATGTAACTGCTGAGCCTTTGCCTGTGATGAGAGGCAGCCTCCTCCATGGGCCTCACCTGGTGGCCCTGGTGGTCAGGGGGATGAGTGCACAGGGGACACAACAGCTTTAGGTCCTCCTCACAGAAGAGGGTCAGGGCCTGGTTGTGCTGCTCACACAAGCGCCTCTCTTCCTGTTGCTTCATCTTGTCCTGGGTGATCTGGAGGAGCTTGGCCATGTCTACCATCCTTCCCAGCTGGGTGTTGCTCCACATGTGCACCTCTTGGCATGGGTGACGGCACACAGCACATGGGAAACTGCCCTGCAGACCAGCCCAGGACTGCTGGATGCAGGAGCGACAGAAGTTGTGCCCACATTCGATGGTGACAGGGTCTCTCAGGTTATCCAGGCAGATGGGACAGTTGATTTCTGTCTGGAGTTTTGCCACAGCTCCTTCACCTGCCATTGTGCCCTGAGTGAAGGATGGGACTGAGGCGTGTTTCTTCAGGAGGTTGAGCTCTGTGAAACCTCTCCACTGAGAAGCAGATGCACCTTCAGATCTCACTGGCCTTCCTGTGTAAATTCTCTCTATCAATTAAGGGCAGCCCTTGGTGTCCTGTGAGGTCCTTAGCTGCAGAGGAAGGTGCCCAGAGGAGCTCCCCTGTCCACCTGCAGCCAATCAAAGTAGTTGGAGGACTACTGTCCTTGGCAGCTCAGAGGTATGAATCCAAGTTCAGCAAATGTCTTGGTCAGAAAGAAATCATGACTCAGGTACCGATTGGTTCCTGGGGATGAGAAAACACAGTTTCATGAAAAAAAAAAAAAAAAAAACACAAAAGGAAAGAAATGAAGGAAAAACTGCTTACTATTTGTCTTGTGCCTCTGCCCTGTTAACTGCCACCTTTGAGGGAACCATTGATTTCTTTTACCCAGCCCTACAGGTAGACTGCACCCACATTCATCACTGTGGGTCTGCATGGAACTGCAAATGTTGTGAGAATGTTTCTTACTAGATTCTTTGTCTGTGGGCTAAGTTTCAGCTTTAGTCACCAATTATCTGGGGTGTTAGGGAAAGTGCTTAACATCCTTAACATTAAGAGATTCAGGTTAACAAATATAAAAATCCCAACCTCCATCACTTCCAGTTTTTAAAAAACCTCAGCAATGGACTTGGCACTTTTTGTCTTAAAATACAGTAATTTCTGCCCTGGCCAGTGTGCGCCACTCTTTACAGTGTTGACCCGTGTACCCAAGTGTCTTGGGTTTTCCGTTCAAGAGCATGTACCTAGTGCAGGTCCATCCCCAGCTTCAATGGGGCGAGCTCAGGAGGCAACCAATAGACTTGTCTTGCACAGCAATGCTTTTCTCTTTCTCCTCCACCCCACTCCCTCACTGCCTACCACTCTCTCTACAAAACCATCAATGGAAAAATATTCTCAGGTGAGGATTAATAAACAAACAACAGTTACTTTTGTTAACACGGAATTCATGATACAGTCAAACCTCATCTCCCATCCCAAACAATTCAGTTCTCTCAACCAAATTGTTCACAGAAAATGTTTCAGTTGTCGACCAAAACTTCAGTTTTCCACCTGACAGTTCTTTCATGCTGATACCTCGGCATGACAAAAAGTATCCCAGATAAAAACAAACAAACAAAAAACCACAAAGGAAAGACTGCTTTTGTTGGTTTCTAAATCAATAATTAGCACACTTTTAAAATATAATGTTACCATCAAGGGAGCTAAAGTTGCCCTAGTGGCTAAGGCCTAGCCAGTTTGGCTCAGTGTATAGAGCTTTGGCCTGAGGACCTAAGGGTCCCAGGTTCATTTCCCTTTATTTATTTTTATTTTTTTAAAAAGCGAACCTTTTAATAAAAACGGCTCATAAAAATCCTAGTAAATTTCAAAGAGCAAGATGTGTCTCAGTACATTTATAAAAGAACGTTTGGTCCTTTTACAAAAAGCTCCCTTCTCACGTAAATAATCTCTTATTTACAATCAGACAGAAACAAGGCCGCCAGCGGGAAGCCTATTGCACGTCACAGAGAAGCGCCCGTGTTTCCAGAGGTTCCCAGCTCCCAACTCTCCATTTCTTTTTAAAAGCCAGATTTACGTTTCTTGGGCGTCATAAATAAAAATGCAGCGTGTGTTTCGCTACTTAAAACGACAGCAAATACCTTTAAAACTATTTTTCTGCCTGAGGAAGTGGAGGGGGGACAGGAGGGTCCACGGGAACTGAACCAGCCTGGCAGCCACGTTCAGGGGAGGGTAGCCCTGAGCCCTGCCAGCCCGCATGGCCTGCAGCCCGCCGCCCACCCCCACAGCAGCCCCAGAGGGGACTGCACCTGGCCAGGAGCCAGTGTCAGAGAGAGAGCACCGGAGCTGGGAGGGAAGGAAGGTCGGATTGGAACCTGGATCAACCAGTAAACTGAGCTGAGGCACGTGCTGGGGGCAGAGGGGGCAGAGGGGACATCAGGCTCCGCCCCCCGACTGCACACCTGCACCTGCCCCGCCAGGCCCGGGACTGTCCCCTGGCCACCTGCAGGCCAGCTGTGCGCACACAGAAGCGCCCACCGCGGGGCAGGAGACTGCGCCCCGCCCGACCCCGGGCTGGTCAGCAGGTCCAGGGGCGGTAGGCACGGGGCCTTCGGGGCACATCAGGCGCTGGAAGCCGAAGCTGAGCGGGAAGCGCTGGGAGCCCGTGCTGGGCCCCAGCCCAAAGACGAGCCACAGTGAGCCATGGAGGCCAAGCCACAGGAGCAGCAGCACCAGGAGGAGCGTGCACCATTGCACGGGCATCCTCCCAGCGCGCTGGGCCCTCCGCTGCCGCCACCGCACCCATGCTCTCTTTTCCATTTAAAGGCGTGTACCTGGGTTGCAGGCTCCTCTGGGCCCGGGCCCTGGCCCTGGTCTGGGCACCTGCAGGAGCCAACCAATCAACATGTTTCTCTCACACCCATGTTTCTGTATTTCCCTCACTCTTCCATTCTCTCAAAATATCAATGGGAAATTATCATAGAAGATGGTACATAGAAGATGGTACACTGCCCCAGGTGGTGGCTGTGACAAGATGACCTCATGATCCCTTCTGACTTGAGTCAAATTCCAAAATTCCTTAGAAAGGTTTCCAACAAGTCTCCTTTCTATTGCTAAGGGTGTGAAGGTGCTCTCAAAACAATCACAGCCAATTGAAAAGGTAGAAAAACTGTTGCTGATTGGGTAAATGAAAAGCAGATAGCCAGACATAGCATTTCCTAAACAGTCCAGAAGACAGTTGAGCTTCTCCTTACAGTCAGCACTGATCCTAGTAGAGACCAAGAATAGGCTGGAATGACCTCCAACCTGGGTCACCTCAGCTGCCACACGTCAAGGAACACTAAAGACAGTATCATGAATTTTTTCAATTCATGCTGCAAAATCACACATTTAGAAGATCAAAATTCCCATTTCCTATAACCTCCCTGTAACCTTAGTTTCTGTGCAGCTGCCCTGGCTAAAGGTGTTTAATAACTAAAATACTGGTCAGGTCGCCGGGTTTCCTTTAGGGACTGAGCGTTTTTGGGATCAGCAGGAGGTGGTGAACCGAGCTCCTCTGGACGACACGTGCGGCCACTGGTCTCACAGGAACGAGCCATTCAGGACAGCAAGGCCAGTGAGATCTGAGGGTGCATCTGCGTCTCAGTGGAGAGGTCACCCAGAGCCCAGCCTCCTGCAGAAACCCACCTCAGTCCCGTCCTTCTTTCAGGGCCCAATGGCAGTTGACGCAGCTCTGGCAAGACTCCCAGCAGAAATCAACTGTCCCATCTGCCTGGATGGCCTGCGAGACCCTGTCACCATCGAATGTGGGCACAACTTCTGTCGCTCCTGCATCCAGCAGTCCTGGGCTGAACTACAGGACAGGTTCCCTTGCCCTGTGTGCCGTCACCCATGCCAAGAGAGGTGCTTGAGGAGCAACACCCAGCTGGGAAAGATGGTTGAAATGGCCAAGATTCTCCAGTCCACCAGGGGCAAGAAGAAGAGGCAGGAAGAGAGTCGTTTGTGTGAGCAGCACAACAAGGCCTTGACCCTCTTCTGTGAGGAGGACCTAGAGCTGTTGTGTCCCCTGTGCACTCAGTCCCCTGACCATCAGGGCCACCAAGTGAGGCCCATGGGGGAGGCTGCCTCTCATCACAGGCTAAGGCTCTATAGTTACATCAGTAAGCAGATGGTAGATGTTCAGAAATTAATAAGCATTCAAAACAAAAAACCCTTAGAGCTGAGAGAGAAGGTGCAAAAACAGGAACAGAAATTAGCCTCTGAATTTGAGCATCTGTCTCAATTTATGGAGCGCGAGCAAGAGGCAGTTCTCTCAAGGCTAGCTGAAGAAGAGAAAGACATTCAACAGAAACTCCTTGCAAACACAACTGCATTTTCAGACCATCTTTCCAACCTCAGAAGTGTAGAAAAGGAGGTGGCAGAGAAGAAGCATGTGACACCAGATGTGAAAATGCTGATGGATATCAAGGGTGTCCTCCACCGTTGTGATAACCTGAAACCCCCAGCTGTCTATTGGTTCCAGTTAAGGAGAGAAGAATGCAGTCTTCCTCCGCAGTGTTCGGCCCTGCAGAACATTATACAGAGATTTAGAGAAGTTACCCTGGATCCTGAAACCGCACATCCTAATCTGCTTGTGTCTGAGGATAAAAAGTCTGTGACATTTGTGAGGATAAAGCAAAGAGTTCATCGGAATCCAAAGCGATTTGTGGTTGACCCAGTTGTCCTGGGTACTGAAGGGTTTGACTGTGGCCGACATTACTGGGAGGTCCAGGTGGACGACAAGCCTGAGTGGGCCGTGGGGGTCTGTAGAGACTCCCTTTCCAAGGAGAGAAAGCAGCCCCTGCTAAGACAGGAGAACAGATGTTGGACGATTCAGCTGCAGGATGGTGACTATGTGGCACGCGGGTCTGCTCCTGTCCCCCTTGTGCTGAAGGAAATGCCCAGAGGGATTGGCATCTATCTGGACTATGAGTTGGGGCAGGTTTCCTTTTACAGTTTGAATGACATGTCTCACATCCATTCCTTCAGGGATACATTTTCTGAAGTGCTAAAGCCTTACTTCTATATCGGATGTGACCCCAAACCACTTACTGTCTGTGCTTTAAGAGATTAGGAAGGATGAACTGTCACTTTGGTTCATTTTTTCCCTGTAATTTATGGACAGTAGGTAGAATTTTGTACAACTATGAGTGAATCTAGCACTGATAAAGAACATTAGATAATGCTTATTTGACTTGACATACATGAACAATGTTTGTCTTACTTTATTTTCCATTTTTTACAAGTTTGTTTCAATAGCAATAAAGGTGTTGTGGGAACTAATAGATGGGGCGGGGGGGGGGGGGGAACTGTCAAGTATTTCCGGTATAAATTGTGTAATAGTGTATAAATAAAGTGTACAAATTGTACTTTCACTGCTGCAATAAGTTTGTGAACATTTGCCTATTTCCCATACCTATGCATTTACCTGTTTCATAGCTACCTTACACATTCCCGGTGGGAGAGAACACAACTGGAGAAAGCGTTTTCGGTCTCAAGTTTCTGCTGTTTTGGGAGCAAGGAACTGAGTGCTCCAGTGCCAGGGCTGACCAGCAGCCCCCAAACGACAGGACACAGTTTCACCGAGGGGGAGAGGGCTAAGGGATGACTTGACTGATAGCAGCCAGGCAGCCTCGATTGCCTGCCTTGTTAGGCTTTTATTGTAATTTTTATCTTTAGATACAATCAGTAGGGAGAGTAATCTTGGGAGGACACGTGTATATAAGGGCATCCAGGGATTAAGCATAAGGATTCCAGTAACACCCAGGGGTTTGCACATGCACAGACTTGTTTGGAAAGGTCAAGGAATAATTAGGTGCACTGACTTGGACACTCCCATAAGTCTCTCTTAAGTCAGAATTCTGGTCAACAGGGCAGGCAGCCTTCCACATACTTCCCTTTTATCAGAATGTCCTCCCTACAACTTTTCAACCCAGCCTCTTGTGCTCCCCAACACTACAGACAATATTTTAAAGGAAGAGCCTTGGAAGATAGAGACGGTGTCTCCATACAAAACAGGGCAGGTTCGTTTGCTGTCCAGTATAATAAGGGAATGTCTCCCTCCAGGGCATATCCAGTATTATTTCCTACAGGATTCCACTAGACATCACCTAGATTCACATGCACACAAAAATGTTTTCGGCTACAAAACTTTTTTTCCCCTCCCACTGTTGAACCTGTTTTTAATTGTGTTGTTAGGAGCAGAAATAGACTATTGGGGACCAGCTACAATGATAAGAGATATTAACCATTAACCACGATGGTTCTGTTCTGATTAGAGAAAGCACACTCTAACCTGCCTGAGAGTTGTAAGCCCTGGGACATGGGAGCTAACATTGGAATGCAGTCCATCCTCCTGTCCCAAGAACTGCCTAAAATTATGGAAAGATTTACAACCTCTTGGCTGAAACAATCTAGTCCTGGAGGCACCTGCTCTTTACAACTCCCAATGCCTATTGCCTGTCATTATTGGAATAAACACTCATATAGATTCATCCCTGTCTGCTTAACTGGCTGAAGTAGTGACAGGCAGCCTGGACCCCTCGGTTGTCAGGTTAAAGTGTTACTGAAACTGTGCAAGAGCACAGACAATAGGGTGAAGACCTGGGCCAGAGTGGGTACTGGGTAGTGGGGGGCAAAGGGGAAAAGTGGAGGGGACATCTGTAATAATCTCAACAATAAAGATAAGAACATCTTAAAGGTTATATGAAGTAGAGATAAGAGGATAATGAACCTCCCAGTCATTATTAGTGTAACAACTTCATCATTTGAGATTCTGTTCCTACATGTATCAGATAAAAAGAACATAGTTTATGTCTTGAATTTCCTTATAAAATCAATTGGTATCTATGAACCATGGTTTGTTTCATTTGGTTTGAGCACAGAAATAGTTCTACAAAGTTATAAGGAAGAAGTCCCAAATTCTTAGCTCAAGGCCAAGGACGCTTAGGATAATTACAAGAGAACCCCCCATTCTTTCTCCATAGTTCCTCCTCCCAGTACCTCCTATTTCCTAGGGGAGCTGAGTCTTTGCTGGGTGGAGTCCTCATAGCCACACCCTCCCACCTTTACTCCAGTTTAGATTGTGGCTTCTAGCTCTGAGAGGATTTGTCTAGGAGCCAGCCCCCGCCGCCTCCCCCACCCCCAGCTCCAGATAAATGGGGAGATGGGAGGATGTGGGTGCAGGAGGCTGGAGTGTGGTAAGAAGCTTGGCTTCCTGTGCAGGTACTTGGTGAAAGGTTCAGGGTTGAGGGCGGGGGGCGGGGTCACACAGAAGGGACTCAAGGCACCTGGGTGCAGGTGGTCTGACTGGAGAAAGAGTCAGCAGTGAATTGGGAGGGAGCAGGCTTTTTATGGGCTCAGGGCTTTGGCTTGACACATGTATCAGATCCATAGTTTTGCAAACTACAACTTTATTTCCGAACATTATTAACAATACACATACAGGCATACAAACAGAAGCATGCTCTCAAAGGTTGGAAATTTTACTTAATGCCAAAAACAAGTATGTGACCTTTAAAAGTCTTACAGGGATTGGAAAGGGTACGCTTATAGCCCTGGCTGGGTGGCTCAGTTTGTTGGAATTTGGTCTCTTACACCAAAAAGGTTGTGCACCACTGGGGTCCCTCGGCCTGGCCTGCCGGATCGGACTAAAGTTGGCTCTCCAACATCCCTCGAGAGGTCCTGGATGGCAAGAGGATGCAGACCAAGCCAAGGACCCCACCAATGCACCATCAGGGCTGGGGGGGGGGGGGGGGGGGAGGATATGGGAGGGCTCCAGGGCATGTCCAGCCCATCTTGTTCAGTCCCAATGGGCGGGACCCCAGCACCAAGCTAACCTAAAAGTTGGAGTATCTGCCTCCTGGTGGTTAGTGCATGTCATAGCGAGTGGTTGAGCAGCCTTAACATATCATTAGCATATTACATTTTGATTGGTTGAATGGACCACTGGACACTTAGTTAGGCTTTTATTATATAGGATTTCTGCTTGGTTGATTCCTGTGGTTAGTCTGGCTCAACCTTCCATGTCTGCCCCTGCCTATGTTCCACCTGCTTTGTTTTCCACTGGACCCCTGCCCTATTTGCCTGCATTTCAAGTTAACCCCCTGCGATACAGAACACAGGTAAGGATGGTCAGGCAGGAAAGGTATAAGGAGGTTGGGTGACCTCTCTCCAAGGTGAGAGAGCAATTTGCTTTTCAGTGTGTTCTACTTAACAAGTGATTTTTACTAAATTTATCTATATTGTTCTAATTTTTAAAATGCTTTCCAACAAATAACTCGAAATGATATTCACTGGAAAATTGCTACAATCCAGGTGTTAGTTTTGCTCACCTGTTTGGACACAGCCATTCCTGTGGAGGAGGTCCTCAAGTCACATGATCTCTATTGCCTGGGGGGTCAGTTCTCTCATAGTGGGGACTCTGAGGAGATCTGTGCATCCAGGCTTCTGGCTCCACGCCACACACCTACTGAGAGCTCGGAAAACATTTGCTAGATGGCCCTGTCTGGTTTGGCTCAGTGGATGGAGCATTGGCCTCGAACTGAAGGCTCCAGGGTTAGATTCTGCTCGTGGGTAGATTCCTTGGTTGCAGGCTTTGTCCTAGGCCCTGGTCAGGGCTTGTGAAGAAGGCATCCAATGCATGTGTCCCTCATACATCAATATTTATGTCTCTGTCTCCCCACCACCTTCCACTATCTCTGAAAAATCAATGGGGAAAAAAATTTTTGCTGGGTGCATAATTCAATGAGATGTCTAAATGGGCTTGATGGGATAAGACAGACCTGCGTTAGAAATGCAGATCTGACTGTTTCCAGCCTCCCGTGCGGATGATTTTGTCAGGAGCAATGGACAGAACATGTGAGAGTCTGCCGAGACTGGATTGGCTCAGTGGATAGAGCGTCGGCCTGCGGACTCAAGGGTCCCAGGTTCGATTCAGGTCAAGGGCATGTACCTTGGTTGCGGGCACGTCCCCAGTGGGGGGTGTGCAAGAGGCAGTTGATCAATGTTTCTCTCTCGTCGATGTTTCTAACTCTCCCTCCTCTTCCTCTCTGTAAAAAATCAATAAAATATATATATATATTTTTTAAAAAGAACATGTGAGAGTCTCTATCCCAACCAAACCCAAGTGTTTCCTACTAAGCCCCGAGGGAAGCCTGGATGGCTGCTGCCCCCAGCCTGCTTGGTAGAATATCAGTGCAATGAAGGTGTAACTGTCAGGTGGACCCTGTTCTTCCTGGGAGGCCTGGGCTGAAGAACAGAAGATGTGATCTGAGCATGATCTGAGCATGGAACCATGACATTTGAAACCTGGGAATTCCACACTTTTTACATCCTCACCTGAGGGCATGCTTAGAGAGAGGAAGGCAGAGAGAAAGAACACAGGAGAGAGAGAGAGAGAGAGAGAGAGAGAGAGAGAGAGAGAGAGAGAGAGAGAGGAAGAAGGTGTATGCATGACCAGGAATTGAACCCATAATTGGATGAAGCTTTAAGTAATGGAGTTACCTGGCAAGGGCAAAACATTTTCATAACAGAAATGGTTTATTAACTTAGTAATGTTTATGGCATTGACACCATAACCATCTCCCATTGAGCCCTGTGCCCAATTATATATTTTAAAATTTCTTTATTGATTAAGGTATTACATATGTGTCCTTATTTCCCCATTAATCCCCTCTAACCCACCCATTCATACCCTCACCCCCCTATTGTCTGTGTCCATTGGTTAGGGCCTAACCGTTAGGCTTATATGCATGCATACAAGTCCTTTGGTTGATCTCTCCCCCTTACCCCCACCCTCCCCTACCTTCCCTGAGGTTTGATGTTCTGATCGATGTTTCTCTGTCTCTGGATCTGTTTTTGTTCATCAGCTTATGTTGTTCATTATATTCCATAAATGAGTGAGACCATGTGATATTTATCTTTCTCTGACTGTCTTATTCCACTCAGCATAATGTTTTCCAGCTCCATCCATGTTGTTGCAAATGGTAAAAACTCCTTCTTTTTTACTGCAGCATAGTATTCCATTGTGTAGATGTACCACAGGTTTTTAATCCACTGGTCTACTGAAGGGCACTTAGGCTGTTTCCAAATCTTAGCTATGGTGAGTTGTGCTGCTATGAACATAGGGGTGCATATATCCTTTCTGACTGGTGTTTCTAGTTTCTTGGGATATATTTCTAGAAGTGGGATCACTGGGTCAAATGGGAGTTCCATTTTTAGTTTTTCGAGGAAACTCCATACTGTTCTCCACAGTGGCTGCACCAGTCTGCATTCCCACCAGCAGTGCATGAGGGTTCCTTTTTCTCCACATCCTCACCAGCACTTGTCATTTGTTGATTTGTTGATGATAGCCATTCTGACAGGTGTGACATGGTACCGCATTGTCGTTTTGATTTGCATCTCTCGGATGATTAGTGACTTTGAGCATGTTTTCTTATGTCTCTTGGCCTTCCTTCTGTCTTCTTTCGAAAAGTATCTATTTAGGTCCGTTGCCCATTTTTTTGATTGGGTTGCTTATCTTCCTTTTGTTAAGTTGTATGAGTTCCCTATAAACGTTGGAGGTTAAACCCTTAGCACTGATACCATTGGCAAATGTTCTCAAAGTGGGCTTTCCTGTTGTTTTGTTGATGGTATCCTTTGCTGTGCAGAAGCTTTTTATTTTGATGTAGTCCCATTTGTTTATTTTCTCTTTAGTTTCCATTGCCCTAGGAGCAATATCAGTGAAGAAATTGCTTTGGCATACGTCTGAGATTTTGCTACCTATAGACTTCTCTTCTATTTTTCTGGTTTGCGTCTTATGTTTAAGTCCTGTATCCATTTTGAATTTATTTTTGTGTATGGTATAAGTTGGTAGTCTAGTTTCATTTTTTTGCATGTATCTGTCCAATTTTCCCAACACCATCTATTGAAGAGACTCTCTTGTCTCCATTGTATGTTCATGCCTCCTTTGTCAAATATTAATTGAGCATACTGGTTTGGGTCGATTTCTGGGTTCTCTATTCTACTCCATTGATCTTTATGTCTGTTCTTGTGCCAGTACCAGACAGTTTTGAGAACAGTGGCTTTGTAATACAGCTTGATATCTGGTATCAAGATATCTTCTTTCTCAGAATTGCTGCAGCTTTCGGGGTCACAATTACATTTTTTTTTGAAGTTTTTATCTTATTTTTTATTTTTTTTATTAAGGTATTGTATGTGTACATATCTTAGAATTGTCCCCTCCACTGCACTCCCATACTTGCCCTCACCCCCCAGAGTTTTGCGTCCATTGGTTATGACAATTACATTTTAAGTGGTAGATTCAAACCCAAAAGATCTGGTTGAGGAGGTTTAGTTTTGCCCTGACCAGTATGGGTCAGTTGGTTAGAGTAATGGTCTCGTACACCAAAAGGTTCTTGGTTTGATCCCATGTCAGGATAAACACCTGTATTTCCAATTAGATCCTAGTCATGGTGTATATGGGAAACAACTAATCAGTGTTTCTCTAACATTGATGTTTGGTTTCTCTCTCTCTCTCTCTCTCTCTCTCTCTCTCTCTCTCTCTCTCTCTCTCTCTCTCTCTTTCTTACTAAAAGCAATAACCATGTCCTTGGTTGAGGTTTAGAAAATAAGAATAATATATGACTTACTATTATTTGTTTTTAATTCTCCATAGAATATTATTCCACTGATTTTTAGGGAGAGAGGGACAGAGAGAAACATTGATGTGAGAGAAAAACACATCAATTGGTTACCTCCTGCACAAGCCCTGACCAGGGACAGCCTAGGAGGAGCCTACAACCAAGGTATTTGCCATTGAGTAGAATCAAACCCAGGACCCATTGATCCACAGGTGGATGCTCTATTCCCTGAGCCAAAAAGGCTATGGCTATCTTATATTTTTAAAGTATATTTTTATTGATTTCAAAGAGGAAGGCAGTGAGAGAGAGATAGAAATACCAATGATGAGAGAATCATTGATCAGCTACTTCCTCTATGCCCCCTACTTGGATTGAGCCCAAGCATATGCCCTAACAGGAAATTGAGCCATGACTTCATGATATATAGGTCGACACTAAAGCACTGAGTCACGCCGAAACCGGTTTGGCTCAGTGGATAGAGCGTCCGCCTGCAGACTGAAAGGTCCCAGGTTCGATTCCGGTCAAGGGTATGTACATTGGTTGTGGGCACATCCCCGGTGGGGGGTGTGCAGGAGGCAGCTGGTTGATGTCGATGTTTCTAGCTCTCTATCCCTCTCCCTTCCTCTCTGTAAAAAATCAATAAAATATGTTTAAAAAGCACTGAGTCACACTGACTAGGCTGTACATGCCAACTTTTTAAAAGCAGTGCCTGGAACTTGGAAGAATTAAGTACATGATAGCTATTGCTACTACTTCAAGTGAGGATCACTTCTTTCATCTATAATATGGTAGAGACACTATACAATCGTATATGCAAAAAGCCGAATATGCAAATGAACCAGACTGCGGAACTATGGGTGGAAAGACCCATTGCTATGATGTGCAATGACCACCAGGGGGCAGACGCTCAACCCAGGTGCTGCCCCTAGTCCTTAGGCTTCAGGCCAGCCAAGGCGGGTGCCAGAGCCCCCCTCCTCTTCCCCCGCCCCCCCACCCCACCACACACACATCAACCTGCAGGTCACCTTGCAGAGGGAGGCAACTGGCAGCAGAGGCAGGAGGCAGGGCCAGCAAGCAAGTGGCACCAGGCCAGCCAAGGCAGATGCCAGCAGGGGCCCCCCAGATTGTCCCTGATCATGGTCAGGCCTAGGGACCCTACCCATGCATGAATTTCATGCATCTAGTGACTCTATAATAAAACACAGAAACCTGATTACTTTACCCTTTACATCATCTTCCAAAAAACAATTAGTCCCACATTACAAAATTTTTTGGACCAAGGAAAGTAAAGAATCTATTTGTTTCTTCCCTTCTCAAGAAAAGAACATTTTTCTTTTACCTCTCTACCAATGCTTTCAGAGTATTTCCAAATGTTACCTGAGATTTTGGTTTCCAACACTAGAATAGTTGTTATTTATATGTTTTTATTGATTTCAGAGAGGAAGGGAGAGAGATAGAAACATCAGTGATGAGGGAGAATCAGCCATTGGCTGCCTCCTGCACACACCACACTGGGGATTGAGCCTACAACCAGGGCATGTGCCCTAACCAGTTATTACCAGGACCTCCTGATTCCTAGGATGTGGCTCCAGCACTGAGCCATGCCTGGCCAGGCTTGGGACACCTCTCCTATGAGGTGTGTTCTCCCCAAGTGCAAGGGGTTCCCTCTGTGGGAGGAAGTTTGACAGACATGAGCCCAGCAATGACCACGGGCCAGCCCCAGGCCCAGAAAGGCAACACCAGGGCTGCCCTCAGGACCAGCTGCATTGAGTAATGACCCCCTGCCCAGGCGAGGACCCATCAATCAGTGGAGACGCTGACCTTGAAGGACATACCTAGCAAGCTGATGTACACTCTATTGAGATCTTCCCCTGGGACCTCCCCTAAAGTCTCCACCTTTAGATCCCTGGGCACCCAGGACCCAGCATACTCTCCCTTCTGGGAGCAGGCTCCTGCTTGCCCTTCCCTCTCCCCTCTGCATCCCAGAGATGGCTCACCTTGACTTTCTTCACTTCTAAGCACTTGAAACCCTATCTTTGTCTCTGCAAGTTGTTTCCTAAGCCCATTTTTTCTCTGAGGTACCTCTTCTTCCTCTGTGATTTTCTAAACAAATGTTATAGTTTGAAAAATAAAAAATTAACCAGGATCCTGGGACATTCTATGAAGGACTGTTATGGTCACCTCCCATAGGCAAGACTTAAGATTCAAAATTTGATTCTGGTATCAAGACTCCTAGTGGCACAAACACAGCAAGAGGGTATGTAATAGTTTATTACTCACTTCATGAGGCTTTATGTGGACAGGAGGGTGACGACAGGTCCAAAAATGGCTGGAGAGAAGGGAGAAAGGCAAGGAGCTTGGGGCTTTGAGGTTAGGGGGAGGCTCTGGAGGGCCAGTTCCTCTGCAGGCAGAGTCTGAGTTAGAACCAGCACCGACTCCTCAGCCCAGTGAAGAAGCACTGAGGCTGTCTGCATGGCTGGCCCAGGTGTGTGTGTGTGTGTGTGTGTGTGTGTGTGTGTGTGTGTGTGTGTGAAGTGCGGGGGGATTCGGGGAGTAGAGGGGGCAAATGGTGAAGCCAAATGTGTGAGGATTAAAAGTCATCAGCACAGCTCTTGATGGTGTGGCTCAGTTGGTTGGTGTGGCTCACCACATACACCAAAAGGTCACCAGTTTCACCCTTAGAGCACATAGCCAGGTTTTGAGATCGACCCCTAGTTGGGTTGATATGGCAGACAGCTAATGGATGATTTTATTCACATCCACATTTCTATTCCACCTCCATCACTCTCCATTTCTCTCTCTAAAAATCAATAAAAACATTTAAAAAAAAAAGACAGCAGATACATCAGAAATGTGCTTGTGCCTTTTATTAACACAGGAAGAGAGAAGAACCATGGAACAGATTACAGGCGGTTCATCATTCATCATTGACTATACATAAGTGATTTTGAAGAAGGTCCTAGGCAGAAATAGGACATAAGTTTTTCTGTAAAAGTTTCACTGAAAGTATACAAATGTGACCTATTTCTCAAATTATAAAATGAAACTTCTCCCAACTCATAGTCCAGAAAAATGCCTATCTGTTCCCAGTTGACTGAATGGCATGTGACAGATGCTGGAGTTTCCAGCAGCCATTTCTTGGGGATGGTGTGACACAAGAGCATTCCTGGGGAAAGAGTCCTTACACATACCTAAGGACCATGCCCCTGTGCCTCCTATTTCTACCTGCCAACAATGCCTGCCAGCATCAAATCCCTCAGAACTCAGGACAGCTGGGTAAGAAGTGTGTGCCTGGGGATCAAATCCTGCCTGCTAGAAAGATTCAGGGGACAGATTATAATGGGGAAGGGGCTGGGGTGAGCAATGCAAATACATGCTGGCCTGGGGGTCCTCAGACATCAGTTATTGTAATTAGTCATCAGGCCATGAGATGATGGTTTGACTCCTGGTGGATCAGCCTGACCATGTTTGAGGGTTCTGATTGTGCGATTCGCAGCTGACTCACCTCCCAATCCCTTCCCACGGGCCTTGAAAAGAAAACTTGAAGAGAAATTTAATTCCCTATTCATACCTAAGAAACTTAACTTCCTATTCACATAAGTATATGTGTTCTAAGATTTAAAATAATATGATTACTTTTCAGATTAATACAGCTGCTCTATCAGATTATAAATCCCTCCCCCTCCCCCCCGCCCCGCCATCAGTATAAGACTGCTTTTGGTTCAGTGACCAGAGAGACCAGGATATAAATTCCTAAAATGTCCTATTCTAAAAGATACCATTTATGTAGAACAATCATCTCCTTAAGTCACTTTCATTGGGATTCTCTCCCCGCCGCCCCCACCCCCCACCCCCAGGGTAATGAGGATTTTTTTCAATTGATGGAGTTAAACATATGTTGTTATATATGCGTTTTGATATGTTTGCTATTTTGTTGTATTGACAACAAGCTTCAAAACTTCATATGTCACATTTTTTAAGGTGTTACCATCATAGATATTTTTATGCTTAAAAATGTTGAATTTAGTGCCAAAAAAAAAAGAGCATTTGCGGGAAGGTATAATTCATTACTTTATTTTGAAGAAAAGTGCTGCTGAATACTTCGGGAAGCTTATGGTGAACATCCTCCAAAGTGGTGATTTCAGTGTGAAAGACAAAGAACGTCCAAGTCAACCGAAAAAGATTGAAAACCAACAATTACAAGCATTATTGGATGAAGATGCATGTCAAACTCAAGAATAACTTGTTGAAAGATTAAACGTTGCTCAGCAAACAATTTCTCATCATTTACAAGCAATGGGAAAGATTTTAAAGGAAGGAAAATGGGTGCCACATCAACTGAACTTAAGACAAATGGAAAACTGAAAAGTCATCAGTAAAATGTTGCTTCAACGGCATGAAAGAAAGTCCTTTTTTGCATCGAATTGGGACTGGCAATGAAAAGTGGATTTATTTTGAGAATCCCAATGCACGAAATCAAGGGTTGATAAAGGTCAACCATTAACATCGACTGCAAAGCCGAATCGATTCGGAAAGAAGACAATGCTCTTTGTTTGGTGGGATCAGGAAGCTGTGGTGTATTATGAGCTTCTAAAACCAGGTGAAATCATTAATACTGATTGCTACTGACAACAAATAATCAATTTGAACCACACTTTGCTTGGAAAAACGATCAGAATGGGCCAGAAGACATGGCAAACTAATTTTGCTTCATGATGATGCACAATCACACACTTCAAAACCAGTTAAAGACACGTTAAAAGATCTTGCCTGGGAAGTATTAACCCACCCGCTGTATTCACCAGACCTTGCTCTTTCAGATGACCACTTGTTCCGATTCATGGCACACACAGTTTCTGAGCAGCACTTCAAAACGTACAAAGAAGTGGAAAATTGGGTCTCTGAATGGTTTGCCTCAAAACAAGAAAAGTTCTATTGGGACGGTATTCACAAATTACCTGAAAGATGGGGGAAATTTGTAGCTATCGATGGACATTACTTTGAATAAAGCACTTTTGACGTTTCTATTAAAGTTATTGTGTGATTTTTTATTATAAAATCTGCATTATTAACTGGTACACCCAATATTTCTGTCTTCTAACGCTTACTATACACTGAAATAGGATTTACAATCCCAACAGTGAGACTTTTGCAAATAAAATGAAAAAGCCCTGGAAAACACATACATTTTCTGGAAAATGTCAGTAGAAAAATGAATGTGAAAGGTCCTTTGATGACAACTCAGAGGAGAATGAGGAACGTGTTATATGACACTGAAGAAAGGTGATTGTTATTGTAAAGGGCCAGAAAACAGCTCAGTTGTGTGGTACCATGGTGTGGAAGGCAGACTTTGTAAGTGATGAACTGCTGAGGAGAGTAATCCTCTGGGGCTGGAGGCCCCACCCTCTGGGTCCATATTATTCCTACTTTAAGAATTACAGTTCACATGCCATGTTTAACTGAAATCTAAACCCGTGATGTACTTGGGTTGTTTAAGTAACCATAGCAACTGAATTTGTGCCTGTTGAAACATTGTTACATGTGAATTGCCTTTGTGAGTTTGTGCTGCAAACATACCATAATGCCACCGTCTCTCACACATGCCACACCGTTCATTTAAGTACCTCCTAGGGCCCTGGCCAGTGTGGCTCAGGTGGCTGAGTGTTGTCCCATGGCCCAAAAGGTGGCCAGTTTAATTACCGGTCAGGACACAAGCTCAGGTTGCAGTTTCAGTCCCAGGTTGTAGCATGTATAGGAGTCAACCAATTGATGATTCTCTATCTCTCTCTCTCTCTCCCTCCCTCTCCTTTTCCCACACTCTAAAATCAATAAAAAACATTTTTTTAAATTGATTTTGCAGAGAGGAAGGGAAAGGGACAGAGAATTAGAAACATCGATGAGGGAGAAACATCGATCAGCTGCCTCCTGCACACCCCCTACTGGAGATATTCTGCAACCAAAGTACACATGCTCTTGACTGGAATTGAACCCTGGATAATTTAGTCTGCAGGCTGACACTCTATCCACTGAGCCAAACCCCTTAGGGCACAATAAAAACATTTTTTAACAAACAAGTGCTAAAGGAGCTAGGAGCTCTAGCTTGTTTGGCTCAGTGGATAGAGCATTGGCCTTCAGACTGAAGGGCCCCAGGTTCAATGAGGTCAAGGGCACATGCCTGGGTTTTGGGCTCTACCCCCACTGGGGAGCATGTAGGAGGCTGGTGATCCAATTCCCTCTCAACATTGATGTTTCTATCACTCTCTCCCTCTCCCTTCCTTTCTGAAATCAATAAAAAAGTAAATACTTTTTTAAAAGTAGCTCTGAGGCTACTGGTGAACAGAAGTCTCTCCCAATTATGTTTTCTATGCCATTGTATTTAGAAATTAGTCTCAATGATTCGTTTTCTACTTAATCACCAAAATTTCAAAATGATATAGAGCTTTACATTTCTACCAAATAAACAATGTTTTAAGACTTTTCAAAAATAAAAAAGGAAGGGAGAAAAGAAAAATATAATTTAAAAAAACCATTTCTCTTAAAAGAAATATCTTCTTTATAGGTGACATTATTGAACAACTGGTATAGGATTAATTCAAAATACTGTAAATGCCTATGGTAATATTTTTACCAGTTCTAATGAAAGACTTTCCATTCTAGCACTCATCATTAATGTACATTTCACTAATGTCTAATTGCATTCAGGAATTGTGGCAAACAGTAGCTTTTCACCTCCCAATACATGCATTCTTTTTCATCCCTTGCAGAGAAGTAGGGCCTTGCAATGGCTTTTAGAAAATGGAATAAGAGAAAGAAAGGCAAGTGTCTCTTTCTAGTGTTGGCCTTCAATGCTCAGGGTGGCCCTTCAGTGCTCCCTCTTTTCCTAGTTGTAGTGACCCAGTGCTGTGACAACACGACTGAGGGCGTTAGATCCCTGGGTGGGTAATGGAGCAGCGCTCTGCTGGCCTACATTGCACTTTACAAGAGTAAGCACCTGAGATACCACAGCATAGGAGGGCGACTCTGCTCAGTGCAGGGGTCCGTTGTATCTCAATGAAAACTCTGCTGAGAACCTTTAACAGTTATGGAGAGACAAATAGAGATATGCACAGTAAAACTTTATTTCCAAACATTGTAAACAATACCATACAGGCATCCATAGAGGAGCATGTGCTCAAAGCTTCACAATTTCATATAAGGTCAAAAATAAGTATGTGACCTTGGCAGGTCATACACTGATTGTAAAACATAGGTTTACAGGCCTGGCCCAGTGGCTCAGTTCCTTGGAATGTCTTGTCATACCAGAAAAAGTGGGCAGGTTTGATTCTCAGTCTGGGCACATAGGCCTCGGGTTCAATCCGTGCTCAGGGTGAGTACAGGAAGCAACTGATGGACGCTTCTCTCTCATATCGATGTTTTTCTCTCTCTCTCTCTCTCTCTCTCTCTCTCTCTCTCTCTCTGTTTCTCCCTCTCTCTATATCAATAAACATCATTAGGTGATAATTTTGTTTTATTTGAAATATATTTTTATTGATTTCAGACAGTAAGAGAGAGGGAGAGTTAGAAACATCAACGATGAGAGAGAATCCTTGATAGACTGCCTCCCACACACCCCACACTGTGGATTGACCCACAACCTGGGCATGTGCCCTGACTGGGAATCAAACTGAAGTGAGACCTTCTGATTTATAGACTGATGCTCATCCACTGAACCACTCTGTCTAGGCACAGTTGAGAATTTAAAAACAAAGGTAAGTTTAGCATGCAAAAGTTTATTCTCATATTATTTGTTATTAATTATTGTCCATATTTGTAACACTATCGTCAACCTGCTCTTGCTCAGCCCTATATATTAAATTGTTATAAAACATGAGACAAAAATATTATAAAACATGACACAAAAAGTAAGACATTTAGAATTCCCCAAAATATTACATGGAAAATACATAGAGTAAATAGAATGTGTTTCTTATGGAAACTTCTGACTTAGGTCGGTCAAATCTACAACACAGCCTCCCTAGAACTCAGAAGTGCAGTACAAACTTCAAGGACACCCTTGCCTGGGGAACCAGGGTGTGTTACTACCAAAAGCCAGAGGAGGAAGCCCTGGTGGGTTGCTTCATGTCTGAAAAATCCTGCTCCCGATGTCAATGGTGTTACCAGCTTTCATAGACAGGGTGGAAGGCACCCAAAACTGGTTTCTAATGTTCACACTGATGACTCACCACATATCAGAAGAGTATGACCAAGTGTATTACTCACATGATGACATTTTGGAGAAGGGGGATATCAGAATAGATCCCAGAAGGACTGGGAGCATAGGGGAAAGGGACTAGCTTGTGGAGTTCATGGTGGTTACTGGGTGCTGTTGGTGGGAACCTGCCCACACTGATGGAAACTTGCTTGATTGGAACTTCCCACCTGCACCCAAGGATGGAGCGCCTGGGCTTTCCCATCAGCTTTCCCAGGTAAAGGTCAGGGAGGAGAGAAGGGTGAGTCCTTTAAGCTTTCAACATTCACACATCAAAAGAGAAATCAGGATCTTGGTCCTAAGTATTCTTTTCAATAAGAAGGGAAAAAAATAAGCACATACAACATTTCCCCAAAATTGTTCATCACTCCACTCTGATGATACTGATTGTAAGAGATTCTGAAGAAGATGCAATGGAGAAATAAGGCATAATTTTCTCTGTAAAGGTATCACTGAATCCAATCAAGAATGACCTGTTATTCAAATTATAAAATGAAACCTCTCCCAACTCATAGTCCAGAAAAACACCTAACTTATGTTGTCCTGTACAGACAAGGCGGAATACTTCATTCTTCTGCTGATATTGCCAGCATGCATTGCTTGAGGATGGTGATATGAGAATATTTCTGGGGATAGATTTACACAAACTTAATAAACATTCACCTGTGCCTTCTATGTTTACCACCCAAAAATGCCTGCCAGCATTAAATCCCTCAGAACTCAGGACAGCTGGGTAAGAAGTAAGTGCGTGGGGATTAGGAAGACCATCTGGTGTCCTATAGGTCACACTTTTTCTATCACTTGAGATATTGAAACTTGAATGGGCTATTTGAGGATCCAGTGTCAAATCTACCTGAAACATGCGGATCATTTTATGCAGGCCCAAATAATGTGGGGCGGGGGAGATTGTAAGACTCCTCCTTTAATTCACATGAAAACACTGCTGGGGTCTCTAGGTTTCCATAGCTGTTGTGGATCCTTTCAATACCTGTGAGTAAATCCAGGTCTGACTGCAAACACTCGTCTTCTATTTCACTTAACAGATTGCTTAGCCTGAACATATGGTATGAAATTTGCCTTCCATTTTCAATTAGTTTTTCTTCAACATCCTTCTCTTCTATAAGTAGATTGTTATCAATTTCATCTCGCTCTATTTCCAAGAAACACTGAAGTTCTTCACATTCAAAGTCCAATTCCTCCCTCCATTTTTTCATCTTTCTCTTCACTTCCCAAGTATTTGCAACTTGTATTTTATATACAGTTTCAGCAACTTCAAGGTGATTAGTGAGGGCCCCAATGTGCCTTTTGAGCATCCTTCTGTGACTAGCTGCAGCTTCCTCAATGGGGATCGGGGGCCCATCCTGGTGGTCGGATGAGACCTTGCACTGGGCAAACAGCAGCTCCAGGTCCTTCTCACAGAACAGGGTCAGAGGCTCATGGTGCTTCTTACATAGGGGTAATTTCTTCTGGCTCCCTGAGGTGGGTATCTGCTGAACCATCTCAGTCATGTGACATAATTGGGTGTTCCTCTTCAAGCTCCTGTCAGGGCAGTGGTGGAGGCAGACAGGACAGGGAAAGGTGCCCTGTAGACCTTCCCAGCGCTGGTGGATGCAGGAGACACAGAAGTTGTGTCCACACTCAGTGGTCACTGGGTCTCTCAGGTGATCCAGGCAGATGGGGCAGCTGGTCTCTGCTTGGAGCTTGGCCAGGGAAGCTGCAAAGGCCATTGTGCAGTGAGGGTGTCTGTCCCAAGACAGTCTCTTCAGTCAGTGTGATCCTCCAGGAGGGAGGAAAAGTGAGAAGCTGAGTTCTTCTCTGGCCTCCCTTACTGTGGAAGGCACTAGGAGCTCCCAAGCAGAGTTCCAGTGGGCAGCCGCCGTCCAGTCTTCCTGTCACCTTCTTCTGTGTTTAATGTCAGGTTCCCCAAATGAAGATCAGCTGTGGACTCTGAAAAAAAACAAGCAACATCCAAGTCATAAGTGGTTTCTGTGGACAAAAAGATATCACCATTAAAAGTTCTATCAGCATTATCCCTTCCGTCCTTGTATGAACAGCATTCAGGTAGTCCAAATCAGTTACTATGACAATTTTTAAGGAGGAGTTATATAAATATAGTCTATTATTTTGAAACTTAAAAGGAATTAGTCAATCTAGGCAAATTCACCATTGCCCTCAACCATCACAAAAAAAGTGATCTTGTGCTGTGGGGAAGAGAGAAGGATTTGTAAACCCTGGAGCGAAGTCCTGCTACCAGATGCTGCTACTGTGTGGAGACCCCAGGTGAAGCAGCATGCACATGTGTGTCCAGGAGGCAAAACCCTCAACAGGGGACTAGGAGAATAAGAAGGAAGGAGGATACATTCAACTTCAAGTCATTGGCTGGACAGCAATGAAATTCACTTCAAAGTGAAAATGACAACACACCTCAAGAAACCCAAACAATCATGCTGTCTAAGATGGGAGTTGCAATGAACTCGCTCAGGATTCTCTTGGAGAGTCAGAGAATCGCTGATAATCATACTTCTAGAGAACTGGAAATGAAGGAAGAAGATGTGACTGAAGTTTATCAGGAACAACAGGGGGTCATCCAATGATTTAGATATAGATTTCTTTTCCCTCAATCTTTTCTTATTTTTTAAAAATATATTTCATTGATATTTTACAGAGAGGACGGGAGAATGATAGAGAGTTAGAAACATCGATGAGAGAGAAACATTGAATCAGCTGCCTCCTGCCCACTCCCCTCTGGGGATGTGCCAGCAACCAAAGTACATGCCCTTGACCAGAATCGAACCTGGGACCCTTCAGTGCCCAGGCAATCTTTTCTTATTTTTAAAAATAGTTCCTGTGTAATTGAGTGGTCAAATTGGAATTAATAAGTGAGCCTCCCCCACTGGTCTCTTTAAAACCTCTGGTAATTTGAATTCTAGTGCCCATTATTTATTTATTTTTTTGTTTTCATTGTGCTGAGTCATGGTGATCAAGCCTCAGTCTCCTTCATATTGCCCTCTCCTTTTGAAATATTATGTGTGTGCACAGGGAGACCACCCTTTTCAGGACTGTGCATTTTGAGGCTTGTGATAAATGAGGTGGACCAATGCAAGTGATCATAATACTTCTAATTGGCCCAGAAGTTCTAGCATGTGATTGCCTCACTCCTGGACTATGACTTTCAGTGAGAGGTGGGAGTTTTTCAATGATCTGATCGGTGGAAAAATGACCTTTCATCAGCTAAAAGCTATTTTTAAAATCTGAAGTTCTGACCAAAAGAATACCAGGTTGGAGTCAAGATGACAGATAAGGTGAGAGTATAGACAAAAACCAAAGATGGCTTCACTGAAGAGAAAGCATTTCAATAGTAAAGAAAAATCTTGCCAGAAGATCCCAGAAAAGCTTTAATTTTCATCAGCATTTAATAAAATTATTCATGCAGAAGTATGTGCAATAGAACAATGCTTTTTAAAATTTTATTTGTACATTTCATCCTGGCTTATGACTTTTATTTTTTATTTTTTAAAATATATTTTATTGATTTTTTTACAGAGAGGAAGAGAGAGGGATAGAGAATTAGAAACATCGATCAGCTGCCTCTTGCACACCCCCTACTGGGGATGTGCCCGCAACCAAGGTACATGCCCTTGACTGGAATCGAACCTGGGACCCTTGAGTTCGCAGGCCGATGCTCTATCCACTGAGCCAATTCGGCTTCGGCATGGCTTATGACTTTTAAATGGACATTGTACCAGCTTCATTAAAGTAAACAAAATATCTGAAAATAAAAAATAATCTTGTCCAGGTAGCTCAGTTGGCTGGAGCATGGTTCACATGTGTCAAGGTTTCAGGTTCAGTTCATGGCCACTGCCCATGCAATAATCAAGAAATGTATGCAAAAATAAATGGAACAAATCCACCCTACTCTTTCCCCACCCACATTCCTCTAATTCTGAAAGCCAGTTAATAAATAGAAAAAATGTATATTTTTTTTAATAAAAGAGTAACCTGTGTGGTCAGTTGGCGTGAGTGTTATCTCATGAACCACAAAGTCTCAGGTTCCATCTGAAGTTGGGTCATGTAAGAATGGCAACTAATCGGGTATCTCACATTGATGTTTCTCGGGCTCTCTCTCTCTCTCTCTCTTTAAAAAAAAAAAGAAATCATACAACTGTTGGAGGGACTATACCATTATTTGGAGAAAGTTTTTCCAGATTAGTGAATATAAATCTCTTCAGAGCTCCTCACCACCTATTTACAGGAAATATAAGGGACTGAGAAAACTCTGAAGAATAATCTAGTCAATTTAATATTTCAATTGTATTGCTCCACTATATAGCCAGGTAATGGCTGAAATACTACTTCTGGGTGTGACTGTGGGGAGATTTCTGAGGGAGATTAATATAAAAATCAGTGGATGAGCAAAGCAGATGACCCTACCCAATATCAGTGGGCATTATCCACTCTACTGTGGGCCTAAAGAGAGCAAGCACCTGGGAAACCTGAATTCACTCTGCTGGATTAAATAAGGTAGCACCTCCACTTCCTGTCTGGGAGCTCCTGATTCTCAGTCCTTCAGACCCATCTGCTCTCTAACTCTCAGGCCTTCCAACTATACTACTATCTTTCCTGGGTCTCCTGCCTGCAGACTGCATAGAGATAAACGGCATAGAGACCAAAGAAACAATACAAAAGATCAACAAAAACCAAGAGCTGGTTCTTTGAAAGGATAAACAAGATTAATGAACCTCTAGCCAGGCTCACCAAGAAGCAAAAAGAGAGGACCAAAATAAACAAAATCAGAAATGAAAGAGGTGAAATAACAACAAACCCCACGGAAATACAAAGGGTTGTTAAAAAAATAATAATACCACAAACAACTCTATTCCAACGAACTGGACAACCTGGAGGAAATGGACATATTCCTAGAAAAATATAACCTTCCAAAACTCAATCAGGAAGAATCTAAACAGCTCAACAGGCCAGTAACTATGGAAGAAATTGAAGCAGTCATCAAAAAGCTTCAGGCAGCCCTGACCGGTTTGGCTCAGTGGATAGAGCGTCGGCCTGCGGACTGAAGGGTCCCAGGTTCGATTCCGGTCAAGGGCATGTACCTTGGTTGCAGGCACATCCCCAGTAGGGGGCGTGCAGGAGGCAGCTGCTCAATGTTTCTCTCTCATTGATGTTTCTAACTCTTTATCCCTCTCCCTTCCTCTCTGTAAAAAAAAATCAATAAAATATATTAAAAAAAAAAAAGCTTCAGGCAAACAAAAGCCCGGGACCAGAAGGCTTCACAGGAGAGTTTTACCAAACATTCAAGGAAGAATTAAAACCTATCCTCCTCAGACTATTCCAAAAAATTCAAGAGGAAGGAACACTTCCAAGCTCCTTCTATGAAGCCAGCATCACCCTAATACCAAAACCAGATAAAGACAACACAATGAAAGAGAATTACAGGCCAATATCCTTCATGAACATAGATGTCAAAATCCTCAACAAAATTCTAGCAAATTGGCTCCAGCAGTACATCAGAAAGATCATACACCATAACCAAGTGGGATTTATCCCAGGAATGCAAGGATGGTACAATATCCACAAATTAATAAATGTGATAGATCACATAAACAAATTGAGAGATAAAAATCAGTCATATCAATAGATGCAGAAAAAGCATTTGACAAAATCCAACACCCTTTCCTGATAAAAACTCTCAACAAGGTGGGAATAGAAGGATCATACCTCAACATAATAAAAGCTATATATGATAAACCTACAGCTAACATCATACTCAATGGGCAAAAACTAAAACCATCTCCCCTAAGGATAGGAACAAGACAGGGATGCCCACTCTCACCACTCCTGTTTGACATAGTACTGGAAGTATTAGCCATTGCAATTAGACAAGAAGAAGAAATAAAAGGCATCCAAATTGGAAAAAAAGAAGTAAAGCTGTCCTTATTTGCAGATGATATGATATTGTACATAAAAAACCCAAAAGACTCCATCAAAAAACTAACAGACTTGATAAATGAATTCAACAATGTAGCAGGATACAAAATTAATGCCAAGAAATCTATGGCCTTTCTATATACCAATAGTGAACTTACAGAAAGAGAGACTAAAAAGCAATCCCATTTACCATTGCACCAAAAAATTAAGATATCTAGGAATAAACTTAACTAAGGAGGTAAAAGAACTATATGCGGAAAACTACAGAACACTGAAAAAAGAGATAGAGGAAGATATAAACAGATGGAAGAACATACCATGTTCATGGATTGATAGAATCAACATCATTACAATGTTCATACTACCCAAAGCAATCTATAGATTCAATGCACTCCCCATTAAAATATCAATGGCATATTTCACAGACCTAAAAAGAAATCTCCAAAAATTCATCTGGAATAAAAAAAGACCCCGAATAGTCACAGCAATCCTGACAAAGAAGAACAAAGTAAGAGAGATCTCAATACCAGATTTAAAGCTGTATTACAAAGCCGCTGTTCTCAAAACTGCCTGGTACTGGCACAAAAACAGACATATAGATCAATGGAATAGAATAGAGAACCCAGAAATCGACCCAAAACACTATGCTCAATTAATATTTGACAAAGGAGGCATGAACATACAATGGAGTCAAGACAGTCTCTTCAATAAATGGTGTTGGGAAAATTGGACAGATACATGCAAAAAAATGAAACTAGACTACCAACTTATACCATACACAAAAATAAACTCAAAATGGATACAGGACTTAAACATAAGACGGGAAACCATAAAAATACTAGAGGAATCCACAGGCAGCAAAATCTCAGACATATGCCGAAAGAACTTCTTCACTGATACTGATCCTAGGGCAATGGAAGCTAAAGATAAAATAAAGAAATGGGACTACATCAAAATAAAAAGCTTTTTTACAGCAAAAGAAACCATCAACAAAACAACAAGAAAGCCCACTGTATGGGAGAACATATTTGCAAATGTTATCACTGATAAAGGTTTAATCTCCAACATCTACAGGCAGCTTATACAACTTAATAAAAGGAAGATAAATGATCCAATAAAAAAAATGGGCAACAGACCTAAATAGAATCTTTTCGAAAGAAGACAGAAGGAAGGCCAAGAGACACATGAAAACATGCTCAAAGTCACTAATTATCGGAGAGATGCAAATCAAAACAACAATGCGGTACCATCTCACACCTGTCAGAATGGCTATCATCAACAAATCAACAAATGACAAGTGGTGAGGATGCGGAGAAAAAGGAACACTCGTGCACTGCTGGTGGGAATGCAGACTGGTGCAGCCACTGTGGAGAACAGTATGGAGTTTCCTCAAAAAACTGAAAATGGAACTCCCATTTGACCCAGTAATCCCACTCCTAAGAATATATCCTAAGAAACTAGAAGCTCCAATCAGAAAGGATATATGCACCCCTATGTCCATAGCAGCACAATTTACAATAGCTAAGATTTGGAAACAGCCTAGGTGGCCGTCAGCAGATGACTGGATCAGAAAACTGTGGCACATCTACACAATGGAATACTATGCTGCCATAAAAAAGAAGGAATTCTTATCATTTGCAGCAACTTGGATGGAATTGGAGAACATTATGCTAAATGAAATAAGCCAGTCAATGAAAGAAAAATACCACATGATCTCACTCATTTATGGATAATAAAGAACATTAAAAACAGATGAACAAAAAGATAGAGACAGTAAAGCATCAAACAGACTGTCAAATTACAGCGGGAAGCTTAGGGAGAGGTTGGGGAGATAAGAGATCAATTGAAAGACTTGTATGCATGCATATAAGCATAACCAATGGACACAAAACGCTGGGGGGTGAGGGCATGTATGGGAGTGGGGTGGGGGTGGGGCAATGGTAAGATATGTACACATATAATACCTTAATAAAAAAATGAAAAAAAAGAAAATAATTTTTAAAATTTTAATGTAGAAGTATATAAATAAAGAATCTTTTAGAAATATATAATGAAAATTTTACAAGTAAACTCATGGAGACTTCCTGCCCAGAAATGGCATAATGTTGGTTCGACTATAGGTAGAAGTTACAAAAAGGTTGGTCATAGAATATGCATTCTTCATACATGAGTTCATAAGATTTTCTCTTCTATTCTAAATACCTAGAATATTTTATAATTTACTTTTTAAAAAATTAACCATTTGAATTCCATTTCAGTTTCTCTGCTCTCTTCTAGCCAAGAATGTCTCTCCTACGTACTTCCTTGCTTCATCCATTGCTCTTCAAGTCAGAGCTCTCAGATTCACTTCATCTTTTTTCTCCCTCACAGTTGTTTCAAACTGGTCCCCTTTCTCCCCTCCAAACCCATAATCTGCTTCCCTGTTCCCACATCCCATCACCACCAAATTGAGATTGAGGAAAGAACAAGGCTGCCTTTAAAGTTCCATCTGCTTATAGGTTATGTGGTCTGGATTTCATGTCTGATCTCAGTCTGCCTGAATCATTGGGGGTGAGGTTTTTTGTCATCTACTAGAGGCCCAGTGCATGATTGAATCATGCACATGTAGGGTCCCCTACATGCTTTTGCTTTTCGCGGTGGAGCTGGGTGCCTGTCCGCTGGTGCCGGAGCAAACAGGCACCCAGCTCCCCCACTTTTGATGGTCCGCGGCCGCTGAGGGGTGCTACCCTGCTGTTGAGAGGCACAGGGGGCGGGACTCCCGCCCCCTGCACCTCTCAACGGCCGCTGAGGCGGGCTGCTGCGGACACCTGGCTACCCTGTCATTGAGAGGCGCAGCTGGGTGTCCGCGGCAGGCCCCCTCAGCAGCCACAGATCTGGCCTTTGAGAGGCACAGGGGGCGGGAGTCCCGCCCCCTGTGCCTCTCAACAGCAGTGTAGCCCCCCTCAGTGGAGCGGATCTGTGCCTCTCAATGGCCGGATAGGCCACCCCGAGTCCCGCCCCCCAGCCTCCCGCCGCCCAATCATGGGCGTAGCGGAGTGATGGTAATTTACAAGTTACTCTATTATTAGATAGGATTTCTCCAGAGACAGATGCAACCAGGAAAATAGCACTCCACTTCCCTTTCAGTTTGGTGTCAGCATACACATCAACTTAGGTAAACCCTTTGGAACCTCTGGTTTTATTTTTTATTTTATATTATATTTTTATTGATTTCATAAAGAAAAATATAAAAAGAGAGAGGGAGAAACCAAAATGGCAGCATAGGTAAGTACCTAAACTGCTGCCTCGCACAACAATTTCAAAACTACAACTAAAAGACAACAGAGATCATGCAGAACCACAGGAAAGCTGGCTGAATGGAAATTCTACAATAGAAGGAAAGAGAAAAGCTCACAGAAAATCAGAGGAACTGCAAAGGGCTGAGGTACCGAGTCATGCGCGCAGAGAGGAAGGGCAGCTGAATGCCTGGCTGGCTTTCTTTGCTGGGAGGGAGAAGGAAGCTCCCAACTGCACTGAACCCCAGTTCCAGGCGAAACCCTGTGGACCCAGGCTCATATAGGGGGAGTCTGGACTGTCAGGTAGAGAGAAAGGCACATGGAGACTTGAAGACTCGGGAGAGCTGCGGCGGGCAGGGGTGTGGAGGCGCATGAGCGAGTATGTGCAGAGAAGACTGACTGTTGAAGTTGCCCCTGGCTTTCCCTTGCGGGAGGGCGTCAGAAGCTCCAGACTGCACTGAACCCCAGTTCTGCCTGCACTGAACCCCAGCTCTGGGCGAGCCTCTGGGGACCCACGCTCTTACGGAGGGAATCTGGACTGTCAGGAGAGCTGCGAAAGGCAGAGATCTGAAGGCATGCGCAAAAGTGCGCGCAGAGAGGACTGACTGCTGAGTGTGCCGCCTCTAGCTGGAGGGAACCGGAAGCTCCCGACTGCTCTGAACTCCAGTTCAGGGGCACAGAAAGGGAGTGGACTGACAATTCTCGAGGGGGAAGGAGCTGTGGAGGTACGGGAAGAGACTGGACAAAAATCAAACACCTATGGATGAGGACAGTGGGGGAGGAGATAAGGGCGGAGGGTGAAGTGGGAACCAGGTGGAGGGGAGCTATGGGCGGGGGGGAAAGGAGAAACAATTGTAATAATCTGAACAATAAAGATTTATTAAATTAAAAAAAATAGAGAGGGAGAGAGAAAGATCAATGATGAGAGAGAATCATTTATTGGCTGCCTCCTTCAGGCCCAGCACTGGGGATGCAGTCCATAGCCCAGGACTGAAATTGACCCCGGGACCACTATTCACTGAGCCAAACAGACTAGGGCAGAATCTCTGGTTTTAAACAAAAATATTTGACAACAGTCACTGAGACATTCTAAAAGAGGATTGTCTCAGGCAATTTCAGAACAGTACTTCAGGGACCTTTGCATGCATATGCAGATAAATCATCTTTTAAGTCAGATTGGGATCCTGGTGTCTGTATTTTTAGCAAGCATTACGATGATGCAGGGCAGTGGTCGACAAACTCATTAGTCAACAGAGCCAAATATCAACAGTACAACGATTGAAATTTCTTTTGAGAGCCAAAATTTTTAAACTTAAACTTCTTCTAATTACATTTCTTGAAAATAGACTCACCCAGGCCATGGTACTTTGTGGAAGAGCCACACTCAAGGGGCCAAAGAGCCACATGTGGCTCGCGAGCCAAACCGGTTTTGGCTGGTATCTGTATTTTTAATAAGCATTTTGATGATGTAGGGCAAGGCTGAGGGACACCAGCAATAATGAAAGCATGTGTCTTAAAATAACCTGAATCCAATAGGTGATTAGCTTATGAGGCCCTGCTAGAGTAGCTACCCAGAAATCCAAGGGTGGAAAGCAATACCTCCATGGCTCTCAGTTTGGTCCCACCTCCTGCACCAGTATCATCCCAACTCCCAGCTTACCTGGAGCCTGCACCTTTGAGTGAGTCCCTGATGTGTGTCTCCAAGAAGAGTATCCGAAGGCAGACTCCTACCAGTTAAATGCTTAGTAATGTAACCCTGGCCTATATATACCATAAGAGAGTGAATCTCTTTAAGACCTGATCTACTAAGGCTCCTCCCTGGAGGTGGGACAGGTAATCCAGGGTGGGGATAGGAGGATATTCTGAAGTCTGGTTGATGGGATCTCCTCTTATTGCTGCAGGCTAGGGCAGACTAACCTTGTTAATATGCATAATCTGATTTGCACCTTTGTAATCCTCCCTTGAACTTCTCAACACTCATTTGGCTGAGGAGGGAACTGAAATGAAAGTAAAATCTTGCCCTAGCTCTTTTGGCTTAGTGGATCAAGCATCAGCCTGTGGACTGAAGGGTCCCAGGTCTGATTCAGGTCAAGGCTACATACCCAGGCTCAATCACCAGTGGGGGGCGTGCAGGAGGAAGCTGATCAATGATTCTCTTTCATCATTGATGTGTCTGTCTCCTTCTCCCATCCTCTCAGAAATCAATAAGAGTATATTTAAATAATAATAAACGTAAAATCTTTGCTTCCTTTCCAATGTGGGCCTGGCATAATGGCTCCCCCAAAGAAGAGTGGAGAGTAAAAGGACCTTTCTGCCATCAAGAAGGCAGTGGCCAGAGAATACACCATCAACATCACAAGCGCCTCTATGGGGTGGCTTTCAAGCAATACATAAAATATATCTGCATGTGGGTGTGAAAACAAAACAAAAATCTGTAGATATATTTTTTTGTAAAAAGCAAACTGTAGTGAGCAGTGATATTTTGCTTTACAGCAATGGTCATCATTTTGCGCTCAAAAAAATGCTTATAAATTATTTATTTGCTTTTGTTTATCCTCACCCAAGAATTTTTTCCATTGAACTTTAGGGAAAGTGTAAGAGAGAGGGAAAGGCAGAGATAAATATTGATGTGAGAGAAACAACAACTGGTTCCTCCTGCATGAGCCCAGGCAAGGGCCCATGTGGGGGAAGAGCCTGCAACCAAAGTATGTGGCCTTGATGAACTCAGACCCTTTGGTCCGCAGATCCACAGGCTATCCACTGAGCCAAACTGGCTCGAGCTCTTATAATTAATTTTTTAAAAGAGGAAATTGTAGAACACATCACATAGTAGTCTCACATTATATTATGAAACCATCTATACTAATAAAAGGGCAATATGCTAATTAGACTGGGAGACCTTCTGGATGTTCTTCTGGACAAAGCCATGGTGGCAGGGCCGAGGTAGAGGCAGTTAGAGACTAAGAGGGGAGGGCAGTTGTAGGTGATCAGGCTGGTGGGGGGGGGCGTGGCCGTTGGGGGTAAGCAGACCAGCAGGGGGACCTGTTGGGGGAGAGCAGACTTTCAGTGAGGGTCAATTGGAGGTGATCAGGACAGGGGCGGGGGCAGTTTGGAGTGAGCAGGCCAGCAGGGGGACAGTTGGGGAAGGAGGGCAGGGGCAAAAAGGCCAGCAGGGGGGGCAGTTAGGGGTGAACAGTCTGGCAGGGGAGACAGTTGGTGGCGAGCACACTATCACAGGGGGACATTTGGGGGTGATCAGGCTGGTGGGGGAGGCATTTGGGGGTGAGCAGGCCGGTGGTGGGGGACAGTTGGGGGCAAGCAGTCCAGCAGGCAGAGTGGTTAGGGACAATCAGGCAGGCAGGCAGGCAGGCAGGTGAGTGGTTAGGAGCCAGAAGTCTTGGATTGCATGAGGGATATCTGACTGCCAGTTTAGGCCTGATCCCTGTAAACTGGCAGTAGGACATCCTTCGAGGGGTCCCAAATTGGAGAGGGTGCAGGTCCGGCTGAGGAACACCCCCATTCCCTGTCCACAAATTTTGTGCACCGGGCCACTAGTTACAAATAAAATTAAAAAGCCCTGGAGAAGACATATATTTTCCAGAAACTGTCAGTAGAAAAATGAATGTGAAAGGTCCTTTGGTGACAACTCAGAGGAGAAGGAGGAACGTGTTATATGACACTGAAGAAAGGTGATTGTTATTGTAAAGGGCCAGAAAACATAGCTCAGTTGTGGGGTACCATGGTGTGGAAGGCAGACTTTGTAAGTGATGAACTGCTAAGGAGAGTAATCCTCTGGGGCTGAAGGCCCCACACTCTGGGTCCATTTTATTCCTACTTTAAGAATTACAGTTCACATGCCATGTTTGACTGAAATTTAAACCCGTGATGTACTTGGGTTGTTTAAGTAACCATAGCAACTGAATTTGTGCCTGTTGAAACATTGTTACATGTGAATTGCCTTTGTTAGTTTCTCCTATAAACATACCATAATGCCACCACTGTCTCTCACACATATCACAACATTCATTTAAGTACCTCATAGGGCCCTGGCCAGTGTGGCTCAGCTGAGAGTTGTCCCATGGCCAAGAAGGTGGCCAATTTAATTACCAGTCAGGACACATGCCCAGGTTGCAGCTTTCAATCCCAGGTTGTATAGAAAGCAACCAGGTGATGTTTCTCTCTCTCTCTCTCTCTCTCTCCCCGTGTTCTTTTCCCACACTCTGAAATCAATAAAAATATTTTTTTTACAAACAGGTCCTAAGAAGTACTTTTTAAAAGGATCTAGGAGCTTTAGCTGGTTTGGCTCAGTGGATAGAGCATCGGACTTCAAACTCATGGCCCACAATGAATATTTTTGCAGCCCAGCTAATATAATGATATGTAAGAAACGTTTTAATAAAAATTTTGTAACTTAATTTTTACAATAACCTGTTATACACAATCCTATCTAATAAAAGAGTAATGTGCAAATTAACCATCACTCCACTACACCCACAAGCCGTGCCCACCAGCCAATCAGTAGCGAGTATGCAAATTAACCCAACCAAGCTGTGGCCACAGAGAGAGCAGGAGGGAGGCTTGGGTTTCCCCGGCGATGGAGGAAGCCAAGCTTTCCGCACACCCTGGCTGGCCCAGGCCTCCGATTAAGGCTACAAAGTTTCAATTATAGAAAATACATAAATCCCAACAGAAATGGTGACAGCCATGGAGCTGGAGAAAGCAGGAGGCTAGGGTTGACCCTGGTGATGGAGGAAGCCAAGCTTCTGCAGCCCTGGCCGGCCCCTAACTGTTTCCTTGCTGGCCTGAACGCCCCAATTGCCCCACCCTGCTGGCCTGATCACTCCTAACAGCGCTTTCCTGCTGGCCTGATCACCCTTAACCACCTCTGCCTCCTCCCCCACAACAGTGGCTTTTTCCAGAAGAACATCTGGAAGACATCCAGTCTAATTAGCATTTTACCCTTTTAGTATAGATTTTTAAAAAGGTAGCTCTGAGGCTAATTGTCACCAAAAGTCTCTCCCAATTATGTTTTTAACCCCATTGTGTATAGACATTAGACTCAATGATTCATTTTCTAATGAGTCACCAGAATTTCAAAATGATAGAGCTTTACATTTCTACCAAATAAATAATGTTTTAAGACTTTCCTTAAAATAAATATCTTCTTTTTTTTTAATATCTTCTTTATAGGTGGCATTATTGAACAACTTTATAGGATTAAGTCAAACTACTGTAAATTCCTATGTAATTTTTTTTTACCAGTTCTAATGAAAGACTTTTCATTCTCATACTCATCAGTAATGTACATTTTACAAATGTCTAATTGGAATAAAAAATTATGGCAAACAGTACCTTGTCACCTCCCAATACATACATTTTTCTTCACCCCTTGCAGAGAAGTAGGGTCTTGCAATTGGTTTTAGAAAGTGGATTAAGAAAAAAGTGTGTGTCTCTTTATGGTGTTGGCCTTCAATATTCATGGTGGTCCTTCAGTGCTCCCTCTTTCTCTAGTTGTAATGACGCAGTGCTGTGACAACACATGACTGAGAGAGTTAGATCCATGGGTGGGTAATGGAGCAGCGCCCTGCTGGCCTACACTGCACTTTACAAGAGTAAGCACCTGAGATCACCACAGCATAGCAGGACTACTCTGGTCTGAGTAGTAGTCCCTTGTACCTCAATGAAAGCTCTGCTGAGCATATTTTCAAGATATGGAGATAGACAAACAGTACAGCAATATGCAAACTACAACTTTATTTCTAAACTAGAGACCTAGTGCACAAAATTCATGCACTGGGGGGGGGGGGGGGGGGCGGCAGTGTATGTGTTCCTCAGCCCAGCCTGCACTCTCTCTAATCTGGAACCACTCAAGAGATGTCTGACTGCCGTTTAGGCCCCATTCCCATGGGATCGGTCCTAAACAGGCAGTTGGACATCCCTCTCACAATCCAGGACTGCTGGCTCCCAACCACTCACCTGCCTGCCTGCCTGATTGCCCCTAACTGCTTCTGCCTATCAGCCTGAACACCCCTAACCACTGCCCTGCCAGCCTGATTGATGCCTAACTACTCCACTGCCAGCCTGTTTGCCCCTAATTGCCCTCCCCTGCTGGCCTGGTCACCCCTAACTACCCTCCCTGCCAGCCTGGTCAACCCTAACTGCCTTCCCTTGCCAGCCTGGTCACCCCTAATTGCCCTCCCCTGTAGGCCTGGTACTCACAAACTGCCCTCCCCTGCTGGCCAGATAGCACACAACTACCCTACCCTGCTGGCCATCTTCTGGTGGCCATCTTGTGCCCACATGGGGGCGGCCATCTTTTGTGTTGGAGTGACAGTCAATTTGCATATTACCATATTATAAGATAGGATACTTAAATAATACACATACAGGCATAAACACAGAAACATGTTCTCAAAGGCTGGAAATTTCACTTAATGCCAAAAACAAGTATGTGACCTTTGGAGGTCATACAGGGATTGACAAGGGCAGGTTTACAGCCCTGTCTGGGTGGCTCAGTTTGTTGGAATATGGTCTCCTACACCAAAAAGGTTTGAAGATTAGATTCCCATTCAGGGCACATATTTTTGATGTTCAATCTGGTCAGGGCAAGTACAGGAAGCTACTGATTGGTGCTTCTCTCTCTCTCTCTCTCTCTCTCTCTCTCTCTCTCTCTCCTTCCTCTCTCTATATATCAATAAAGATATGACCAGGTGAAGGTGTAAAAAGAAAGTATGCTGGCTGTAGCCTGGCCCACTTGCATCTACACCAGCCCTCTCTGCGTGTCCCGCAGCAGCATGGCCACCACCAAGCGCTTTCCCAGGCTCCTGCAACCGGAACAGTGGGGAGGGGCACCATTCCAGGTGCTGGGTAACAATGCGAAGCAGCCCTACTGGTTCCACACAGACCACAGGAGCCTGAAGACAGTTCACCCCGAGGCATGGCTGGTGGAAGCCATCTTTGGCCCCGTGGAGAGCACATTCTGCACGTCCAGTAATGCACTCCTTGCTGTGCATTACTCAGTGGGAAGGACCCTGAAGGCGAGGCTGAGACCTTGATATTGGGTCAGCCTTCTTCCCAAAAGGATGTGACCAAGATGAGCATGAACTTGGCTCACTAGCACCGCCAACTCTGGGCACAAGGCTTGTGGAAAAATGCTGCCCAGGAGGCTGAGCCCTGGAACTTCTGCCTTTCAGTCCAGGAGGCCAAGATCCAGTGGTCCCCCAACAAAGTCCGGGAGAAGGCGACCTTGTGGTCCCCTGACAGTGTCCAAGAGAAGGTGACCCAGCGGTCCCCAGACACAGTCTAGGAGGCGGCCACACCAGAGCTCCCCCAACGCTACCCAGAGCCCGGGTCCAAGGTTATGAAGGCATTTTGGGGTCCAGGAGCCCGAGCCAGGCAAGGGTCAAGTGAAAGCCCCTATCTGGAGCCCTATTCTAGGTCCTGCTTCTGCCGCAGAAGCTGGGGAAAGGGTGGTGTGGGTTGTTCGTTTCTCCTCCCCACCCCCATGTTAAATGTTTGCAAACACAAATCTAAAAAGTTCTAACAACCCTCACGGGTTTGGCTCAGTGGATAGAGCAGCGGCCTTCAGACTGAAGGGTCCCAGGTTCGATTCCAGTCAAGGGCATGTACCTTGGTTGCCGGCACATCCCCAGTAGGGGGTGTGTAGGAGGCAGCTGATCAATGTTTCTCTCATTGAAGTGTCTAACTCTCCATCCCTCTCCCTTCCTCTTTGTAAAAGAATCAATAAAATATATTAAAATAAAAAAATAAAAAGTTCTAACAAAAGAATTGAATTCTTTAATAAAGAATTGAATTACAAAAAATAAATTAAAAAAATAAAGTATGTTTGCAGTGGTTAATATGCAAAAGTTTACTTTTGTACTATTTGTTACTTATTACTGTATATATTTGTATCACTACTGTCAACCTGCTTTTGCTTAAAAAAATTGAATAAAACATAAGACAAAATAAGACAATTAGAATTCCCAAAAATTTATATGGAAAATATAAAAAGCAATAAAAAGTAAATAATATGTATTTCTTTTTAAAAACATATAAATTTTCTTGATTTCAGAAAGGAAGGGAGAAAGCTGTACAAACATCAATGATTAGAGAATCATCCATTGGCTGCCTCCTGCACGCTCCCTGCTGGAAATTGAGCCAGCAACCAGGGCATGTGCCCTTGACTCCTGGTTCATAGGTCAATGCTTAACCACTGAGCATCACTGGCTGGCCTAGAATATGTTTCTTACTGAAACTTCTGATTTAGGTCAGTTAATAGACAACACAGCCTCCATAGAACTAAGCTCCTGCAGAACAAAGCTGAAAGGACACCCTTGCCTAGGGAACTAGGGTGCGTTACAACCCAAAGCCAGAGGAGGAAGCCTGGTGGGGTGCTTCATATCTGGAAAATCCTGCTCACAATGTAATGGTGGTGACCAGCTTGCTTAGGCAGGGTGGAAGACACCCAAAATTGTTCAAATGTTCACACTGATGACTCACCACATACCAGGAGAGTATGAAAAAGTTTACCACTCACATGATGAGGTTTGGGGGATGGAGAGAAGGCTGGATATTACAGTAGGTCCCAGAATGACTGAGAGCACAGGTAAATGGGACTAGCTTGTGGTGTTCCTGGTGGTTACTGGGTGATGTTGGCAGAAGCTTGCTTGATTGACACTTTCCCCCTAGCCCCAAGGATGGAGCACCTGGACTTCCTCATCAGCTTTCCCAGGTGTAAGGTCAGGGAGGAGGGAAGGGTGCATCCTAAAAACTTTCAACATTCAAACATCAAAACTGGAATCAAGATCTTTATTATAAGTATTTCTTTCAATAACAAGAAATACTAAACATGAACAAATAACAAGAAAAACTAAACATGAACAAAATTTCTTTCAAAATTGTCATTACTAGACTCTGATGATACTGGTTGTAAGAGATTCTAAAGATGATGCAATGGAGAAATAAGGCATAAGTTTTCCTGTAAATGTAGCAGCGATTCCACACAAGAATGAGCCGTTATTCAAATTATAAAATGTCACCTCTCCCAACTCATAGTCCAGAAAAACACCAATCTGTCCGTGCCCTAAATGGAAAGGGCCAAAGGTATGAGTCCAGCAGCCATTGCATGGGGAAGGTGATTTGAGAGTATTTATGGGGAAAGATTCCTTACACACACCTAAGGACCATTCACCTGTGCCCCCTATGTTTACCTCCCCAAAATGCCTGCCAGCATCAAATCCCTCAGAACTCAGGACAGCTAGGTAAGAAGTAAGTGCATGGGGATTAGGAATCCAAAATGATGTCCTATATATCACACTTTTTCTATTTCTTAATAAAATGAGACTTGGGTGAGCCGTTTCAGGATCCAGTGTCAAATCTACCTGAAACATGCGGATCATTTTATGCAGGCCGAAATAATGTGGGGGAAGAAAGAAAATCTCCTTCTTTAATTCATATGAAAAGGTAGCTGGGGCCTCTATGTTTTCGTAGCTGTTGTGGATACTTTCAATATCTGTGAGTAAATCCAGGTCTGTCTGCAAACACTTCTCTTCTACTTCACTTAATAGATCGCTGAGCCTTAACATGTGCTCTGAAATTTGCCTTCCATTTTCAAGTAGTTCATCTTCAACATCAATCTCCTCTATAAGTAAATCGTTCTCAATTTCATCTCGCTCTATTTCCAAGAAACACTTAAGTTCTTTACATTCAAAGTCCACTTCCTTCCTCCATTTTTCCATTTTTCTCTTCACTTCACAAGTATTTGCAACTTGTCTTTTATGTACAGTTTTATGTACAGTAAGGTTATTAGTGAGGGCCCCAATGTGCCTTTTGAGCATCCTCCTGTGACTAGCTGCAGCTTCCTCAATGGGGATCAGGCGCTGATCCTGGCATTTGGAGGAGACCGTGCACTGGGCACACAGCAGCTCCAGGTCCTTCTCACAGAACAGGGTCAGAGGCTCATGGTGCTTCCCACACAGGGGTATTTCTTCCTGCAGTTTCCTCTGGCTCCCTGAGGTGGGGATCTGCTGAACAATCTCAGTCATGTAACATAATTGGGCGTTCCTCTTCAAGCTCCTGTCAGGGCAGTAGTGGAGGCAGACAGGACAGGGAAATGTGCCCTGTAGACCTTCCCAGCGCTGGTGGATGCAGGAGACACAGAAGTTGTGTCCACAGGCAATGGTCACTGGGTCTCTCAGGTGATCCAGGCAGATGGGGCAGCTGGCCTCTGCTTGGAGCTTGGCCAAGCAAGCTGCAAAGGCCATTGTGCAGTGAGGGTGTCTATCTGAAACGGCTTTCTTCAGTCCATGTGATCCTGCAGGAGTGAGGAATAGTGAGAAGATGAGGTCTGCTCAGGCCTCCCTCTCTAGGCACCAGGAGCCTCCAGGAAGAGTTCCAGTGGATAGCTGACGTCCAATCTTCCTATACCAGCAGCTTCTCCTGTATGTAATGTCAGGTTCCCCAAATGAAGATCAGATATGGACACTGACAAAAAAACCATTAACATGCAAGTCATAAGTGGTTTCTGTGGATAAAAAGATATCAGCATTTAAAAGTTCAATCAGCAGTAACCCTTCCTTCCCTATATGAACAATATGTCAGGTAGACCAAATCATTTATCATGACAACAAGAGGCCTGATGCGCAAAATTAGTACAAGAGTAGGCCTTCCTTCCCCTGGCTGCCAGCACCAGCTTCCCTCTAGCACCTGGGACCTAGGCTTCTCTTCTCTGGCTGCCAGCAGGCACCCGGTCCCTGGGCTGGCTTCCCTCTGGCCTCTCCTTTCTCAGGAAAAACTTCCAGAAGAAGTCCGGTCTAATTAGCATATCATCCTTTTATTCTTATAGATGTTTAAGGAGGAGTTAGAAGTAAAGTCTATTTTTCAATTTTAAAGGAATTAGATAATCTAGGCAAATTTATCATTAGCCTCAACCATCCCAACAAAGGAGATCTTGTGCTGTGGGGAAGAGAGAAGGATTTGTAAACCCAGGAGCAAGGTCCTGACTACGCTGCCTCTGTGCACCATGCACATGGGTGACCAGCAGGCAAAACCCTCAACAGGAGATCTGGGGAATAAGAGGAAGGAGGAACATTCAACTCAATGTCATTGGACAGGGCAGCAGTGAGATTCACTTCAAAGTGAAAATGACAAAACACCTCAAGAAACCCAAACAATCATGCTGTCTAAGATGGGAGTTCCAATGAACTCACTCAGGTTTCTCTTGGAGGGTCAGAGAATAGCTAATAATCACACTCCAAGAGAACTGGAAATGGAGGAGGAAGATGTGAGTGAAGTTTATCAGGAACAACAGGGGGTCATTTAATGGTTTAGATTTTCTTTTTCTTTTCTTTTCCCTCAATCCTTTCTTATTGTTAAAAATAGTTATTTTGTAATGTGGTGTTCCAGATGAAAAGCAAAAGTGACACTCCCTCCAGACTCTTTAAAACCTCTGGTAATTTGAATTCTACTGCCCAGTATTCATTATTGTTTGTTTTCATTGTGCTGAGTTAGGGTGATCAATCCTCAGCCTCCTTCACATTGCCCTCTCCTTTTGAAATATTACCTGTGCACAGGGAGGCCACTCTTTTCAGGACTGTGCATTTTGAAGCTTGTGATAAATGAGGTGGACCAATGCAAGTGATCATAATACTTCTAATTGGCCCAGAAGTCCTAGCATGTGATTGCCTCATCCTGACTATGGCTTTTAGAGGGAGGTGGGAGTTTTTCAATCAACTGAACTGTGCAATAATGACCTTTCATCATCTTGAAGCTACTCTTAACATCTGAAGGTCTGACCAAGAGAAGAGAATATCAGGTTGGAGTCAAGATGACAGATAAGGTGAAAGTAAAGACTAACACCAAAGATGGCTTCACTGAAGACAAAGCATTTCAATACTAAAGGAAAAGCTTGTCAGAAGATCCCAGAAAACTTTTAATTTTCATCAGCATTTAATAAAGTTATTCATGCAGATGTGTGTGCAACAGAACACTGCTCTTTTTTATTTTATTTGTACATTTTAGCCTGGGTTATGACTTTGTATATCAGCTTCATTAAAGTAAACAAAATGTTTTGGGGAAAAAAAGTGATCTTGGCCACGTAGCTCAGTTGGCTGGAGCATGATACAGATGTGTCAACGTTTCATGTTCAGTTCATGCCCAGTGCCCATGCAATAATCAATTTATGAATGCACAATCAAGTGAAACAAATTGATCTCTCCCTCTCTCTATTTCTCCCCCCTCCCATTCCATTACACTAAAAGCCAATTAATAAAAAGAAAAAATTATATATTTTACAAACAGCGGCCTATGTGGCTCAGTTGGTTGGGAGTGCTGTCCCATGCACCAGAAGGTCACGAGTTCCATCTGGGGTTGTGTCATGTAAGACAGCAAGTAATTCAGGTATCTCTCTCACATTGATGTTTTTCTGGCACTCTCTCTCTCTCTCCCTCTTCAAAAAAATCAAACAAACAAATATATATATACACACACACACTATAGTATCTAATAAAAAGATAATATGCAAATTAACCCTCACCCCATCCCAAAGATGGCGGCACACATAGCCACAAGATGGCAGCACCCAGTTCTCTCAGCCCCTCTGGAGTCCTGCATTCCTGGGAGGGTGGCCACTGAGAGCAGGCAGCGTGAGCAGCCTGGTGGGATGCTTGCTTCATCGCCTTGGTGATGAGACAAGCATTCTGTGCCCAGCTGCAGATAGTACTCTGGGAAGGCCAGGGGTGTGAAACACTTGGGAATTGGAGAGCCTCTGTCAGCAGGCACGGAGCAGCCAGGCCCAGAAGAGAGCTACTGGCCCACAGGTTCATGCTCGGGGCTACTAGTATATATATTAGTAGCTATCATACAACTGTTGGGGGGGTATACCATACCATTATTTGTGAGGAAGTTTTGCCAGATAAAATAATGTAAATCTCATCAGAGTTCCAAACCACCTATTTACAGACAATATATGGGATTGAGAAAACTCTGTTGAATCATTTGTCAATTTAACCAGTCAACTTGATTGGGCCACTGGATAGCCAGGTAGCAGCTGACACACTAATTCTGGGAGTGACTGTGACTGTGGAGATTTCTGGGAGAGATTAGTATTTGAATCTGTGGATGAGCAAAGCAGACAGCCCTCCACGTGTCAGTGGGCAACATCCACTCCACTGAGGACCTGAAGAGAACAAGCACCTGGGAAGGCTGAATTCACTCTCTGCTATACTCAATACACCAGCACATCCACCACCTGTCCTGGGTGCACCTGGTTCTCAGACCCACACTGGAATCTGTACCGTCTCTTCTGACTCAGGCCTTCAAGTACACCACAGTGTAGTTAACTAAAAGCCATAGAAGTCAGTTATTATGTATGTACTGTATACGTCTAATTTCATTTCACTTAGAAATATTTGATCAAAATTCCGTTGGAAGTTGTATATTTGAGGATTAAAAAAACCTTGCTGATAACTATGTTACATTGTGGTAATGAATGGCATTAGCACTGTGTAAATTGCCCTGGCTAGTTAGTTTAGTTAGTCCCAATATGCCAAGTTTTCAGATTAAATCCAAGATCAGAGCACTTACAAAAAGCAACCAATAAATGCATGACTGAATGGAACCACAAATCAATGTCTTTCTCATTCCTAATCTCTCTCTCTTTCTCTCTCTGCCTTGCCCCATCCTCTCACATTTTATAAGAAAATAAGTTAAAAAATGAAAATAATTTCTAAGAGTCTCTTTTAGAAATATATAATGAAAAGTTTACAAGTAAACTCATAGAGACTTCCTGCCCAGAAATGGCAAAATGTTGGTTCAATTATAGGGGGAAGTTGCAGAATGGTTAGTCACCCTGGCTGGCCCAGGCCTCCACTCAAGGATACAAAGTTTCAATTATGAATATGGGTTCTTCATAATGAGTTCATAAGATATTCTCTCCTATTCTGAATACCTAGAATACTCTATAATTTACTTTTTAAAAACCTAACCATTTGAATTCCATTTCTGTGTTTCTCTGCTCTCTTCTAGCAAAGAAGGTTTCTTTTACTCCCCTCCTTAGCTTCATCCATATCCCTTCATCTCAGAGCTCTCAGTTCCACTTCAACTCCTTTCTCCCCCACAGTTGTTTCAAACTGGTGCCCTTTCTCCCCTCCAAATCTATCATCTGCTTCCCTGTTCCCACATCCCATCCCCACCCAACAAATCTCCCATAAAGAGATTAAGAAAAGACCAAGGCTGGCATTAAAGTTCCATCTGCTTGTAGGTTATGTGGGCTGGATTTCAGGTTTGATCTCAGTCAGCCTGAGTCACTGGGGGTGGAATTTTTGATCATCTCTTCCTCCAGAGACAGATGCAACCAAGAAAATAGCTCTCAGCTTCCCTTTCAGTTTGGTGTCAGCATACACATCAACATAGGTAAACCTCTTGGAACCTCTGGTTTTATTTATTGTATATATATATATATATATATATATATATATATATATATATATATTTCTATCTCTCTCTCTTCTTCTCTTTTTCTCTTCGAAATCAACTGATTTCACAGAGAAGAAGAGAGAGAGATATAAACATCAATGATGAGAGAGAATCATTTATTAGCTGCCTCCTACAAGCCCAACACTGGGGATGGAGTCCCCAACCCGGGTATATGCCTTAGACCAGTGGTCACCAAACTCATTAGTCAACGGAGCTAGGTGGTGCCACCATCTTTGTCATGGAGTCACAGTTAATTTGCATTTTACCCTTTTATTAGTATAGATTATTAATATAGATAACTGATTTGGACTACATGACATGCTGTTCATACAGGGAGGGAAGGGATAATGCTGATAGAACTTTTAATGGTGATATCTTTTTGTCCACAGAAACCACTTATGATTTGCATGTTGCTTGTTTTTTTTACCAGATTATACAGCCGATCTTCACTTGGGGAGCCTGACATTAGATACAGGAGAAGGTGACAGGAAGTCTGGATGTCAACTGTCCACTGGAACTCTGTTTAGAAGTTCCTAGTTACTTTCACAGAGGAGGAGGCCTGAGCAACCTCAGCTTCTCACATTTCCTCACTCCTGCAGGATCACACGGACTGAAGAGAGTCTCTTCTGATAGACACCTCACTGCACAATGTCCTTTGCAGCTTCCCTGGCCAAGCTCCACGCAGAGGCCAGCTGTCCCATCTGCCTGGATCACCTGAGAGACCCAGTGACAATTGCCTGTGGACACAACTTCTGTTCCTCCTAAACCCACCAGCGCTGGGAAGGTCTACAAAGCACATTTCCCTGTCCTGTCTGCCTCCACCACTGCCCTGACAGAAGCTTGAAGAGGAACACCCAATTATGCTACATGACTGAGATTGTTCAGCAGATCCCCACCTCAGGGAGCCAGAGGAAACTGCAGGAAGAAATACCCCTGTGTGGGAAGCTCCATGAGCCTCTGACCCTCTTCTGTGAGAAGGACCTGGAGCTGCTGTGTGCCCAGTGCAGGGTCTCGTCCCACCACCAGGATCAGCCCCTGATCCCCATTGAGGAAGCTGCAGCTAGTCACAGGAGGATGCTCAAAAGGCACATTGGGGCCCTCACCAATAACCTTGAAAATGCTGAAATGGTATATACACACCAAGTTTTAAATACTTGGGAAGTGAAGGGATAGAGGGAAAAGTGGAGGAAGGAATTGTATTGTGAATGTAAACAATTTAAGTATTCCTTGGAAATAGAGCAAGATGAGATTGATATTGATCTGCTTATAAAACAGAATGATGCTGAAGAAAAACTAATTGAAAATGAAAGGCACATTTCAAACCACATGTTCAGGCTAAGCAATCTGTTAAGTGAAATAGAAGAGAAGTGTTCGCAGACAGACCTGGATTTACTTATAGGTATTGAAAGTATCCACAACAGGTATGAGAACTTAGAGCCTCCAGTATTCTTTGCATGTGAATTAAAGAAGGAGAGTTTCTTTCTCCTCCCACATCATTTGGGCCTGCATAAAATGATCTGCTTGTATCAGGTAGATTTGACACTGGATCCTGAAACTGCCCATCCAAGTCTCGTTATCTCAAGAGATAGAGAAAGTGAGGTCTCTAGGACATCATTTGATCTTCATCATTCCCAGGCACGCACTTCTTACCCAGCTGTCCTGAGTTGTGAGGGTTTTGATGCTGGCAGGCATTTTTGGCAGGTGGAAATAGGAGGCTCAGGGGCATGGTTCTTAGGTGTGCTTAAAGAACCTTTCCCCAAAAAAGAAAAAAAAGAATCTTTCCCCAGAAATACTCTCATATCACCTTCCTCAAGCAATGGATGCTGGACTCATACATTTAGCACTTCCCCTACTGTCCAAAAAAGTTTGGCGTTTTTATGGACTATGAGTTGGGAGAGGTTTCATTTTATAATTTGCAAAAGTGGTCATTCTTGTATGGAATCACTGGTATATTTACAGGAAAACTTATGCCTTATTTCTCCATTGCATCTTCTTCAGAATATCTTCTAATCAATATCATCAGAGTATAGTGATAAAAAAATTTGGAAGAAATTTTGTATGTGCTTATTTTCTTCCCTTGTTATATAAAGGAATACTTATAATAAAGATCCTGATTCCAGTTTTGAGGTTTGAATGTGGAAAGATTTTAGGATGCACCCTTCTCCTCCCTGACCTTAAACCTAGGAAAGTTTATGAGAAAGTCCAAGTGCTGATGAGAAAGTCGGGTGCAGAGGGGAAGTTTCATGCAAGCTTCCACCAATAACACCCACTAGCCATGAACACTGCTAGCTAGTCCCTTTTCCCTGGGCTCTCAGTCATTTGGGACCTACTCCAATATCCACCCTTCTGTCCCAAAACCTCATCCTGTGAGTAATAAACTTTTTTGTACTCTCCTGGTTTGTGGTGAGTCATCAGGGAACATCTGAAACCAATTTTGGATCGCTCTACCCTGACTGCAAGCTGAGCACGACCATTGACATTGTGAGCAGGATTGTCCAGATATGAAGTCCCCACAGGCTTCCTCCTCTGACGTTGGGTTGTAACACATCCTGGCTCCCTAGAGGGTGTCCTTGGAGTTTGCTCCACATTTGCTGAGTTCTAGGGAGGCTGTGTTGTAGTTTTAACTGATCTAAGAAGTTTTGGTAAGAAACACATTCTAGCCCAGCAGTGGTGTCTCAGTGGTTGAGCACAGACCTATGAACCAGGAATCACGGTTTGATTTCTGGTCAAGGCACATGCCCTGGTTGCTGGCTGAATTCCCAGTAGGGAGCATGCAGGAGGCAGCCAATGGATAATTTTCATGATTGATGTTTCTCTTTCCCTCTTTTCTGAAACCAATAAGTTTTATTTTATTTTTTTAAAGAAACACGTTATTTACTTTTTATTATTTTCCATATAATTTTCTTGGAATTCTAATTGTCTTTTATTTGTCTCATAAAATTTTCATGTACAGGGCTGAGCAAAAGCTGGTTGAGAGTAGTGATACAAACATGTACAGTAATGAATAACAAATAATATAAGAATAAACTTTTGCATATTACCCACTGTAAATACTGCATACTTCTGTTTTAAATCCTCACCTGATGATATGTTTGTTGATATAGAGAGAGAGGAAGAGGAAGAGAGAGAGAAAAAAACATCTATGTGAAAGAGAAGGACTAATCAGTACCTTCCTGTACTTGCCCTGTCTAGATTGAACCTGAAAACTATGTGCCCTGAATGGCATTCCAAATCTGCGACCTTTTTGGTGTAAGAGACCACATTCCAACAAACTGAGCCACCTGGCCAAGGCTATAAACCTGCCTTTGACAATCCCTGTATGACCTCCAAAGGTCACACAGTTGCTTTTTTTTTATATATATTTTTATTGATTTTTTACAGAGAGGGATAGAGAGTTAGAAACATCGATCAGATGCCTCCTGCACACCCCCCACTGGGGATGTGCCCGCAACCAAGGTACATGCCCTTGACCAGAATCGAACCCGGGACCTTTCAGTCCGCAGGCCAACACTCTATCCACTGAGCCAAACCGGTTTTGGCAGCACACAGTTGCTTTTGACCTTATGTGAAATTGCCCACCTTTGAGAGCATGCTTCTGTTTGTATGCCTGTATGTGTATTGTTTACAATGTTTGGAAATAAAGTTGTAGTTTGCATATCTTTGTACTGTTTGTCTATCTCCATATCTTGAAAAGATGCTCAGCAGGGCTTTTATTGAGGTATAAGGGACCACTGCCTTGATCAGAGTCGCCCTGCTATGCTGTGGTGATCTCAGGTGCTTATTCTTGTAAAGTGTAATGGAGGCCAGCAGGGCGCTGCTCCATTACCCACCAGGGATCTAACACCCTCAGTCATGTGTTGTCACAGCACGGGTCACTACAACTAGGGAAAGAGGGAGCACTGAAGGGCCACCGTGAGAACTGAAGGCCAACACTAGGAAGAGACACACTCTTTTCTCTTTTTCCATTTTCTAAAAGCCATTGCAAGGCCCTACTTCTCTGCAAGGGGTGAAGGAGAATGCATGTGTTGGGAGGTAAAAAGCTACTGTTTGCCACAATTCCTGAATCCAACTAGACATCAGTGAAATGTACCTTACTGGTGGGTGCTAGAATGAAAAGTTCTTAAAACTTGTAAATAGATTAACATGGGCATCTACAATAGTTTGACTTAATCCTATAGCAGATATTTCATTTAAGTAAAATAAGCCTTAAAACATTCGTTATTTGGTAGCAAGGTAAAGCTCTATTATTTTGAAATGTTGGTGATCCATTAGAAAACGAATCATTGAGACTAATGTCTAAATACAACGGGATGAATGGGGCCCTGGGAACAGGTGGAGAGGTCAAGCTGGCTGGGGCTTTGGTATCGAGGGTCCGGAAATGGTGGAGGGGGGCAGGCTGGAGGATCTGAGTGCTCAAAAGTGGAGGAGGGAGGAGAGTTGGGGGATGGCTGGTCCAGAATGCGTTGGGCAGAAACTGCGGAGGGGGGCGGGGGAGCCACCCTCCCCTATAGATGCCAGGGCAGGAGGCAGTGCTTCCTGAGCGAGGCTAGCCCAGTACGCTGGGATGTAAGAGGAGGCATCAGGGTGGGATGGGGTCCATGACAAGCTGGATTTGGCCTTATTTTCCCGGGTCACTTGGGGCTCGCAGGCTCCTGGTCCCAGGCAAGTGCCCAGCCCAGGAGCACATCTGCCCTGGGAACTGAGAACTTGCCCTGAAGTGCGCCTGGTCTGATAGCCCTGGCTTCTTGTGCATCCTGGGCACCATGCTGCTGGGCTCCACTCTATCCTGCAGGGGCGCATGAGGCAAATCTCCCCTCCTTGCGGGTCCTCTATCTTGGCTCTGAAGGGCTGTGGACCTGGCTCGGCTGCAATGGGCAGGCCAGCAGCCAGTGTCCCATGGACAGACCTGTGACCATCATCACCAGAAAACTGACTTTGGAAAAACAATGGGATGTTTTGAATTTAGGCAGGCATGTTAGGAATGAAAGGACTTTTGAGTCATCTTTCTTAGATGGATAAAAAGCAGAATACTAGAATACAGTGCCCTCTTTTACAGGGTACGGAGTGATAGCATCATTGCAAAATTTATATCTTAAGTATATTACATTTTTAGGGGAAACATATTTGTGTCTATAACTAACTGAATTCCCTTACTGGCACAAAATAAAATTAGTGACCTTGAAAAATGAAAAGTTGAGAGTTACATTAAAGCACTAATTTGGATTAATAAATTAATAGATATATTACTGGGCCCTTAGCAATGAATGAGGTCCATCAGGCAAGACATGAAACAGTTCCAGCCCTGCAAGTGCAGATGGCGGCGCCCAGTCCTCTCAGCCCTCTCGGAGTCCCCCAGTCCCAGGGGGGCGGCTGCTGAGAGCAGGCAGCATGAGCAGCTTGGCAGAATGCTTGCATTGTCACCGTGGCAACAAGGCAATCATTCTGCTTTGGCCGCAAATGGGCCTCTAGGCCACAAGAGCCTCTGGGCAGCAGGCGCAGAGCGGATAGGCCCTGCAGAGAGCTACTGGCGCACGGATTTGTGTGCAGAGCTACTAGTATATATATAAAAGGCTAATATACTAAGTGTCCCACCTATTGTCCGACTGGTCGCTATGACACACACTGACCATCAGGGGGGCAGACACTCAACGCAGGAGCTTCCAAGTTGCAGTGACTTGTCAGCGGTGGTTTTCCGATGATGCACCCCAAAACCAGAAAGTCCGGAGCCACGTGATTCCAACTTTGGCTGTGGGCTATGTTGTTGCTGGGACACTGTTAGCCCTGAATCTGGCTTATTGCACACTTGGATTTATGTTCCAAACCTGTATAACAGAAACTTTGCAGAGTGCCCTCTCACACATTGGGTCCCCTCAGGGGATGTCAGAGAGCCAGTTTCGGCCAATCCCCACAGGCCAGGCTGAGGGACCCCATCTGATCCCTGCAAGCCAGGCTGGGGGACCCCACCTGCTGGAGGGACTGTGCTCACTCTACAGACACTGGGGAGGGACCTTGATAGGCTGGCTGCAGGGCTTATCAGCCCGGCTAGTCCAGTCCCACCTTGCCAGCCACCTTCTAATAATTTCCTTTCGAAGTGCACGAATCCGTACACTGGGTCACTAATTTCTAAGAACAATAAAAATTCCTCTTTTTTTACCTGGAAGTAGATTTGAGACTCATATATTTAAAGAACACTTGATTTTTAAGGGTGGGATCCATGAACTGACCGTGTATGGAAATAAAATGAATATCTAAGTAAAATGAGAGACTTAGAAAAATGCATGCAATAAATGCTTCTTGGTTGATGCTAAGCTACTACAGAATTCTTCAAAATATACTACAGAGCTATGATAATCAAAACAGCATGGTACTGTCAGAGAAACAGACACACAGATCAATGGAACAGAACAGAGAGCCCAGCTATAAAACCACACATATATACACAGATAATTTTTGACAAAGGAGCCAGAAATGCACATTGGAGTAAAGATAGTCTCCTCAATAAGTGGTGCTGGGAAAGCCACATTTAAAGGAATGAAACTAGATTGTAGTTTGTCCCCATGTACAAAAAATTAATTCAGAATGGATCAAAAAAAGACATAGGAACCACAACTATAGGTCACATAAAAAAATATCGGTACAAAACTTATGGTCCTGGGTGGTAGAGAATATTTATGGACTTGACCTCAAAGGCAAGGGAGCTAAAGGAATGGGACTATATCAAACTGAAGAGTTTCTGCATAGCAAAAGAAACAGGTAGCCAACTAGATGGGAGGTGATATTTGCAAACAGTAGCTCTTGACAAAAGATTCATTTCCAAAATATATAAAGAACTAAAAAAACTCAATACCAAATAAATAAACAATCCAATCAAAAAGTGGGTAGAGGACCTGAAAATATACCTCTCCCAAGAAGACATACAAATAGCAAATAGATATATGAAAAAAATGTTCAACTTTACTGGCAATCAGGGAAATGCAAATTAAAACTACAATGAGATACCACCTTACACTAGTTAGAGTGGCCATTATCAACAAGACAAGCAAGAACGAGTGTTGGAGAGGTTGTGGGAAAAAGGGAACCCTCATTCACTGCTGGTGCAAATGTAGACTGGTACAACCACTATGAAAAGCAGTCTGATGATTCCTCAAAAAATAAAACAATAGAGCTACCATATGACCCAACAATCCCACTCCTGGGTATATACCAAAAAAAAAAAAAACCCTCAAAATCATTTATATACAAGGTATATGCACCCCTATATAAGTATTTCTCTCTCTTGGACTGCATACAGCATGGCTAGAGAGCAGACACAAGTCCTGAGTAGGGGCGATGGGGAATTGAGAAAATGAAAGAGACAGAGATAGAGACAGTAGGGAAAGCCGAGACCAGGTGGAACAGCTGGCCTCTGATGGAGAGACAGTGACCCAGAGCCAGTGCAGCACATTTATTTTATACAGTATGATTCTAGGAAGTTTTACTAGAGTTTAAGACAAAGTAAATTATGTGAAATCATGGTTAAAGATAAAGCTGCAATTCTTCTTTCTTGTGGCTTCTTTGTAATTGTCACTCTTGGCTAAGCCCGGATAATTGTGTCCATTCATTGTGCCTGGCTGAACTTAAATAATGAAACCCAGCCCCTGGCACCTGAGTTAAGGGTCAGGCTGACAACATACCTGCCTCTGGCATGGTATGTTTCCAGGACATGGCTCTGCCAATGCCACTGGACTCAGCTGAGCTTTTTAAAAATGCTGATGTGCCTTCCCAGGCACTCTCTACACCCCTATATTCATTGCAGCATTATTCATGGTGGCCAAGAGTTGGAAACAGCGAAAGTGCCCTACAACAGATGATTGGATAAAGAAGATGTGGTATATACACACAATAGAGTACTACACAGTCCTAAGAAACAATGAAATGGCGTTATCTACAATAACATGGATAGACCTTAAGAACATTATGTGAATTGAAATAAGTCAAACAGAGAAAGCTAAGAACTATATGATTTAACTCATATGCGGACTATAAAACTAAAACTTATGTACACAAACAGCAGCATAGTTGTTGCCAGAGGGAGGTAGATGGGGGAAGAAAGGGGTCCTATATGAGATGACAGGAGAAGATTTGTCTTTGGATGGTGGGCACATGGTTCTATAAAAAGATTTTGTAAATGAGTAATCCATACATGTAACCTATATGTTCATGTAGACTAATGTCATCCCAATGAAATGTTTAAAAATGGAGACAAAATAGTGAAACTGAAGAAATTATTTGTATTCAGGAGGCATCTTCCCTTCACCATTCACTTGCGGATGGTGAATTAGAGAATGATGGGGTGCTATTTGTATGGATTTACTATATTTCCTGTCAGATCCATTGGACAGTGTATTTGAAATAGACATCATGTATTTATTGAACATCAAATGAGAGACAGAGAGAAGAAACTGTATTGTAGGTCCCAACCCCTTCAATGTAGTCAGGGAACATAATACAAGGTAGCATAAGAAATATTCCAACTAAATATTAAGGGTAGTATGTTTCATAAAAATTTTAAAGTATCCGAAACCGGTTTGGCTCAGTGGATAGAGCGTCAGCCTGCGGACTGAAAGGTCCCAGGTTCGATTCCGGTCAAGGGCATGTACCTTGGTTGCGGGCACATCCACAGTAGGGGGTGTGCAAGAGGCAGCTGATCAATGTTTCTCTCTCATCGATGTTTCTAACTCTCTATCTCTCTTCCTTCCTCTCTGTAAAAAATCAATAAAATATATTTTTTTAAAAAGAAAGAAAACACTGGTCTAGACAAGATTTATAGAGAACATAAGTTTTGTTTGGTTGGGATCTTGAAAGATGAGTTGGATTCTGAAAAGATTAAAGAGTGTATTTGTGGGCATTCCAGAAATCCCATTCAGGCTAGAGGAAAAGGAGCATGAAATGAAAGTCATGGAAACAGCCATTACACTTCCATCAGCACCTTGCACTCTACCACCTGACTTAGCAGGCCTTTGAGTGTGGAATTGTGCTTTGAAAATGCGGTTATATTAGCGCTGAGTTTCTTTTCAATAGCCTTTTCTGCATCTGCTAATCTTGAAAGAACTGCTTCTTTACCTCATTCTAAAAACTGTCGCAGGTGATCAACTTCAGAGAGTAATTCCAGCCTTTGGGTCTCCACCTTCTCTCTCAGTTCTAAGGGTTTTTTGCTTTCAATACTTACTGATTTATAAATGTTTGCCACCTGCTTCCTCAGGGGCTCAATGTAATTGCTTAGCCCAGGCATCCTCAAACTACAGCCCGCGGGCCACATGTGGGTGTTTTTGCCGTTTTGTTTTCTTACTTCAAAATAAGATATGTGCAGTGTGCATAGGAATTTGTTCATAGTTTTTTTTAAACTATAGTCCGGCCCTCCAATGGTCTGAGGGACAGTGAACTGGCCCCCTGTTTAAAAAGTTTGAGGACCCCTGGATTAGCCTTTGCCTGTGATGAGAGGCAGCCTCCCCCTTGGACCTCACCTGATGGCCCTGGTGGTCAGGGGGCTGAGTGCACAGGGGACACAACAGCTCTAGGTCCTCCTCACAGAAGAGGGTCAGGGCCTGGTTGTGCTGCTCACACAAGCGCCTCTCTTCCTGCCTCTTCTTCTTGCCCCTGGTGGACTGGAGAATCTTGGCCATGTCAACCATCCTTCCCAGCTGGGTGTTGCTCCTCAAGCACCTCTCTTGGCATGGGTGACGGCACACAGAGCAAGGGAACCTGTGCTGCATATCAGCCCAGGACTGCTGGATGCAGGAGCGACAGAAGTTGTGCCCACATTCGATGGTGACAGGGTCTCGCAGGCCATCCAGGCAGATGGGACAGTTGATTTCTGCCGGGAGTCTTGCCAGAACTGCGTCAACTGCCATTGGGCCCTGAAGGAAGGACAGCACTGAGGTGGGTTTCTTCGGGAAGCTGAGCTCTGCAGTGAGAAGTGGATGCACTGGAAATCTCAGTCCTTACTTTGCTGGTGGCCCGTGAGTCCTGTGAGTCACCAGACCTTTTAATTCCAGCTGCCAAGAGAATTCCTTCCCCCAACCTGCAGCCAGTCACAGCTCAGCTGGACACCGCTCCTCCAGATTTAAAATCTCATAGAACATGAAGCCAACTAAGCAGCTTTCTTGGTCAGAAGAGCAGTCCTTACCTGAAATTATTAGTTGCTTTGTGAAAGAAGATATTCCTTCCTTAAATCCCTGGGTTTATTTCAAGTGGCTCCACCCTCTACCACACTCCAGTCAAACACAGATTTCTCTCTCCTGTAAGAAATAAGGTGAGCCCCCAAATTCTGGGGTCCTGGTAGAACACAAACATACTCGGGGGCCAGGCAGCAAGGCAAATATCTTTACGTCTAGGTAGAAGGGTACACACAGGTGGTCTGGAAGCACGTGCACACCGAGCAGGTATTCTGCTTGGATTTATAATCCCTGAAGCATGTGACCTCATGAGGTGGGGTGAGGGGAGATTATAATGGGCTACCCATTAAAGCCTTGTAGTCTAGGGCTATATATTTGCTACAAGCCTGTCTGTGACATCACCTGATTGATTCCCTCAATTGTTCTTGCCCATCAAAGGTCCTGAACTTTCCCGTTTCTATGTGTCCTCTCTGTGTTTCTGTGCTGAACTTCCTGTTTCAGTGTCAGTACACCTTATTGCTGTAGGCCCTCCTTTGGTTTTCCATGACTCCACTTTGGAGTCCAGAAACATTTTATTATTTCTGCTTGGTTGCTTCCTGTGGTTAGGCTACCTCAAAATGCCACATCTGCCCCACCTATGTTCCACCTGCCTTTGTTTCAAGTTAACCCTCTCAAATTCATACATCTGGAGTTCCCATCTCCTTCAGGGCAAGTTTTTGGATGTCTTTGAGTGACAGAGCAACCCATTCCATAGATGTGCTCCTGAATGTTCATAGTGTGTTCTCTGGTCACTACCTCATGGATGGCACAAAGGCACTTCTTTTCTTCACCGTTTTTTGCTAGAGCCATTATGCCAGGCCCAAGTTGGAAAGAAAGCAAAGACTTTATTTTTACTATTATTTTTTAAAAACATATTTTTATTGATTTCAGAGAGGAAGGAAGAGGGAGAGAGGCAGAAACATCAATGATGAGAGAGAATCATTGATTGGTAGACTTCTGCAAACCCCCACTGGGGATCAAGCCCACAACCCTGGTTTGTGCCCTTGACCAGAATCCAACCCGGGACCATTCACACGGCAGGCTGGTGCTCTATCCACTGAGCCAAATCAGGCAGGGCAAGATTTTACTTTTAATTTCAGTTTCTTCCTCAGCAAAGATGGGATTAAAGGGTGCTGAGAAATTCAAGGGATGATTACAAAGGAGCACATTAGATTATGCATATTAACAAGGTTATTATGCCCTAGCCTACAGGAATAAGAGGAGATCCAATCAACCAGGTTTCTGAAGATCCTCTTATCTCCACCCTTGCCCACAACTCCCACCTCTGGGGAGGAGCCTTACTGGGTGAGGTTTTAAAGAGATTCACCCTCCTAGTGATATATATAGGCCAGGATCACATTACTAAGCATTTATCTGGTAGAAGACTGGCTTCAGAGACTCTTCTTGGAGACACACTTCAGGTTCTCACTCAAAGGAGCAGGCTCCAGGTAAGCTGGGAGTCGGGATGATACTGGTGCAGGAGGTGGGACCAAACTGAGAGCCATGGAGGTATTGCTCCCCACCCTTGGCTTTCTGGGTGGCTACTCTAGCAGGGCCTTGACTTTACCTCATAAGCCAATCTTTACTTGGATTCAGGTTATTTTAGACACATGCTTTCATTATTGCTGGTGTCCCTTAGTTAGCCTTGCCCTACGTCATCAAAATGCTTGCTAAAAATACTGATACCTATGGGATTACGAATAGCTGCCTGTGCAAAGTGCCCTGAAGTGCTGGTCTGAAGCTATCCGTGGAAATTTTCTTCCAGAATGTCTCAGTGTCTGGTGTCAAATTCATTTGTTTAAAACCAGATGTTCCATAAGGTTTACCTTAATAGCTGTATATGCCGACACCAAACTGAGCTGGAAGCTGAATGTTATTTTCCTTGTTCCATGTGTCTCTGAATAAACAAGGAATCAAAAAACCCATCCCCCCGCATTAGCTGGTTCGGTCCAGTGATTAGAGTGTCAGTCTGTGGACTGAAGCGTCCCAGGTTTGATTCAGGCCAGGGACACATATCCAGGTTTTGGGCTTGATCCCTAGTAGGGGTAGTGTAAGAGGCAGCCAATCAATGATTCTCTCTCATCATTGATGTTTCTATCTCTCCCTCTCCCTTCCTCTTTGAAATCAATAATATATGTATTAGAAAAACCCATCCCCAATGACACAGGCAGTCTGAGATCAGACCTGAAATCCAGCCCACATTCCTACAAAGAGATAGAACTTTAATGCCAGCCTTGGTCTTTTCTCAATCTCAATTTATTTCAATGGAGATTTGTTGGGTGGGGATGGGATATGGGAACAGGGAAGCAGATGTTGGATTTGGAGTGAGGAAAGAGGACCAGATTGAAAAACTGAGGAAGAAAGGAGTTGAGGTGGATCAGTGAGCTCTGAGATGAAGGGAAATGGATGAAGCTTAAGGAAGGGAGTAGGAGAAACCTTCTTGGCTAGAAGAGAGCCTAGAAACACTTAAATAGAATTCAAATGGTACATTTTTTAAAAAGTAAATTACAGAATATTCTAGGTATCCAGAATAGGGGAGAAAATCTCATGAACTCATGTAACCTGTATTCTATAACTAACTTTTTGCAACTTCTACCTATAGTCCTACCAACCTTTTGCCATTTCTGTTCAGGAAATCTCTACAATTTTACTTGTAAACTTTTCACTATATATTTCCAAAAGAAACTATTTACATATTGCTATGTTAAAATTTTAAAATTATTTTCTTTAGAATAAGAGAGTGAGAGGATAGGGTAGGAGAAAGAGAGAGAGAGAGATTGCAAGTGAGAAAGAGACATTGGTTTGTGGTTCCATTCAGTCATGCATTCATTGGTTGCCTTCTAAGTACTCTGACCTTTGGTTTAACCTGAAACATTGGCATATTGGGACTATCTGAACTACCCTTCAGGACATTTTACATACCTCTAATGCCATTCATTATCTCACTGTAGCATAATTATCAATTAGGGTTTTTTTAATCCTCAAATATCTACTTCCAACTGAATTGTGATAAAATATTTTAAAATGAAATGAAATTTGATTTATACACATTAGTACAGCTTTTAAGTCTACTTTAATTCCCACATCCTTCTTCCATGTGTTTTTTTGTTTGTTTGTTTGTTTTTACTTTCTCTGTATATTTGTGTTGAAGCAATATAGTAAAATTTTGGGTAAAGTTTATTATACTATGGATTTTACTGATTGCTTAACTCCATGTATTATTAAATGTTTACCAGAGAAAGAACCAATAGTATGTATCTAGAAATATATTTTTTAAAAAGCATTGGCTCAAAAGTTATGGAGCCTGAGATGTCCCATGGTCTGCAGTCTGCAAGTAGGAGACCCAGGAAAGACGATGATGTAGTTGAAGTCCTGAGAGTCTGAGAGCAGATGGTACAGATTCCAGTGGGGGGATGAGGGGCTGAGAACCAGCAGCACCCAGGACAGGAGGTGGGTGTGCTAGCTTATTCAGAGAGTGAATTCAGTCTTGACCTGGTGTTTGTTTTCTTCAGGGCCAGAGTGGGTTTGCTGATGCTCACTCACATTGGGGAGGGCTATTTGCTTTGCTCATCCACAGATTCAAATACTAATCTCTCCCAAAAATCTCACAATCACACTCAGAACTAGTGTTTCACCTGCTACCGGGCTATCCAGTGGCCCAATCAAGTTGAAATTTTAAATTGACCAGAATATTCTTCAGAGTTTTCTCAATCTGGACCATACTCTAAACAACTAAGCTACCTGGCTAACATAACTTTTTTCACCCAAAAATATTTTTCTTACTTTAATGAAGCAGGTACAGTCAATGTCCATTTAAAACCCATATCCCAGGACACAAAGTACAAAAAAAATAAAAAAGAGCAGTGCTCTGCTGCACACATTTCTGCATGAATAACTTTATTAAATGCTAATGACAATTAAAGCTCTTCTGGGATCTTCTGACAAGATTTTTCTTTTCTCTTAAACTGCTTTCTCTTCAGTGAAGCCATTTTGGGTGTCAGTCTTTACTCTCACCTTATCTGTCATCGTGTCTCCAACCTGATATTCTTCTTTTGGTCCAGACCTTCAGAGTTTCAACGTAGCTTCAAGCTGAGGAAAGGTCATATTTCCACAGTTCAGTTGACTGAAAAATTCCGACCTCCCACTGAAAGTCATAGACTAGGCCCTAGCCCCAGTGAATAGAGTGTCAGCCTGTGGACTGAAGGGTCCCAGGTTTGATTCTGGTCAAGGGCACATGTCTGGGTTATGGGCTCAATCCCCACTAGAGGGTATGCAGGAGGCAACCAATCAATGATTATCTCTCATCATTGATGTTTCTCTCTCTCTCTCTCTCTCTCTCTCTCTCTCTCTCTCTCTCTCTCTCCCTTCCTCTCTGAAATGAATAAAAATATATTAAAAGAAAAAAAAAGTCATAGTGCAGGAGTGAAGCAATCACTTGCTAGAACTTCCAGGCCAATTAGAAGTATTATGATCACTTGCATTGGTCCACCTCATTTATCACAAACCTCAAAATGCACAGTCCTGAAAAGGGTGGCCTCCCTGTTCACAATTGTAATATTTCAAAGGGAGAAGGCAATATGAAGGAGGCTGAGGTTTGATCACCCAAACTCAGCACAATGAAAGCAATAATGAATACTGGGCAGTAGAATTCAAATTACCAGAGGTTTTAAAGAGTCTGGAGGGAGTGTCACTTTTGCATTTCATTTGGAACACCACATTACAAAAGAACTATTCTTAACAATAAGAAAGGATTGAGGGAAAAGAAAAGAAAAAGGAAATCTAAACCATTGAATGACCCCCTGTTGTTCCTGATAAACTTCACTCACATCTTCCTCCTCCATTCCCAGTTCTCTTGGAATGTGATTATCAGCCATTCTCTGACCCTCCAAGAGAAACCTGAGCGAGTTCATTGGAACTCCCATCTTAGACAGCATGATTCTTTGGGTTTCTTGAGGTGTTTTGTCATTTTCACTTTGAAGTGAATCTCACTGCTGTCCTGTCCAATGACTTTGAGTTGAATGTATCCTCCTTCCTCTTATTCCCCAAATCCCCTGTTGAGGGTTTTGCCTCATGGACACACATGTGCATGGTGCTTCACCTAGGGTCTCTGCAGAGAAGCGTCCTCTGGTAGCAGGACCTCGCTCCTGGGCTTATAAATCCTTCTCTTCCCCACAGCACAAGATGACATTTTTTTTGTGATGATTGAGGCCAACAGTAAATTTGCCTAGATTGTCTAATTCCTTTTAAGTTGCAAAACAGACTTTTCTTCTAACTCCTCTTTAAATATTGTCATAATAACTGATTTGGACTATCTGACATGCTGTTCATACAAGGAGGGAAGGGTTAATGCTGATTGAACTTTAAATGGTGATATCTTTTTGTCCACAGAAACCACTTATGACTTGCATGTTGCTTGCTTTTTTTACCAGAGTCCACAGCTGATCTTCACTCAGGGCAAACTGACATTAAACACAGCAGAAGGTGACAGGAAGACTGGATGTCATCTTTCCACTGGAACTTTTCTTGGAAGCTCCTAGTGCCTTCCACAGAGGGGGAGGCTTAAGCAGACCTCAACTTTTCACATTTCCTCACTCCTAGAGGATCACAAGGACTGAAGTGAGTCTCCTCTGATAGCCACCTTCACTGCACAATGGCCTTTGCAGCTTCCCTGGCCAAGCTCCAAGCAGAGGCCAGCTGCCCCATCTGCCTGGATCACCTGAGAGACCCAGTGACCACTGAGTGTGGGCACAACTTCTGTGTCTCCTGCATCCACCAGCGCTGGGAAGGTCTACAGGGCACCTTTCCCTGTCCTGTCTGCCTCCACCACTGCCCTGACAGGAGCTTGAAGAGGAACACCCAATTATGTTACATGACTGAGATTGTTCAGCAGATCCCCACCTCAGGGAGCCAGAGGAAACTGCAGGAAGAAATACCCCTGTGTGGGAAGCACCATGAGCCTCTGACCCTGTTCTGTGAGAAGGACCTGGAGCTGTTGTGTGCCCAGTGCAGGGTCTCATCCGACCACCAGGATCAGCCCCTGATCCCCATTGAGGAAGCTGCAGCTAGTCACAGGAGGATGCTCAAAAAGTTGGTGGCGGCCCTCACTAATGACCTTGAAAATGTTGAAAGGGTATATAAAATCCAATTTGCAAATACTCCGGAAGCAATGATAAAGATGAGAAGATGGAGGGAGAAATTGTACAATGAATGTAAAAAACTTAAATCTTTCTTGGAAATAGAACACCTTGAACTTGATAACGATCTACTTATAGAAGAGAATGATGTTGAAGAGAAACTAGTTGAAAATAGAAGGCAAATTTCATACCATATGTTCAGGCTAAGCACTCTGTTAATTGAAATAGAAGACAAGTGTTTGCAGACAGACCTGGCTTTACTCACGCGTATTGAAAGGATCCACAAGAGCTATGGAAACCTAGAGACGCCTGCAGTCTTTTCATATGAATTAAAGAAGGTGATTTTCACTCTCCCACCACATTTTTGGGGCCTGTATCAAATGACCCGCACATTTCAGGTAGAGTTGACACTGGATCCTGCAACTGCCCATCCAAGTCTTATTGTCTCAAGTGATAAAAAAAGTGTGACCTATAGGACACCAGGTGGTGGTCCCAATACCCAGACACATATTTATGCAGATGTCCTGAGTTCTGAGGGATTTGATGCTGGCAGGCATTTTTGGGTGGTAAACATAGGAGGTAGAGGATTATATTACTTAGGTGTGTGTAAAGCATCTTTCCCCAGAAACACTTTCATATCACCATCCCCAAGCAATGGATGCTGGCAACATCAGCTCTGGAATCCTAGTGGACAGCAGAATATTGGCATTTTTCTAGACTATGAGTTGGGAGAGGTTTCATTTTATAATTTGAATAAGGGGTCATACATGTATGGAATCACGGATACATTTACAGGGAAACTTATGCCTTATTTCTCTATTGCATTGTCTTCAGAATCTCTTACAATGAGCATCATCAGTGAAGTGAAAAGCAATTAGGAAGAAATTTTGTATGTGCTTATCTTCCCTTGTTATTGAAAGGAATCCTCTCTAATAAAAAAGTAATATGCAAATTGACTGTCACTCCAACACACAAGATGGCTGGAAGGGGAGGGCAGTTAGGTGTGACAAGGCTGGCAGAGGAGGGACATTGGGGGCGACTGGGCCTGCAGGGGAAAGCAAATAAGGGGGGGGGACCAGGGCTGCAGGGGAGGGCAGTTTGGGGTGACCAGGCCTGCACGGGAGGGCAGTTAGGGGCAATCAGGCTGGCAGGGGAGCAGTTAGGTATCAATCAGGCTGTCAGGGGAGAGCTTAGGGGGTGATCAGGCTGGCAGGCAGAAGCGGTTAGGGGCAATCAGGAAGGCAGGCAGGTGAGCAGTTGGGAGCCAGCAGTCCTGGATTGTGAGAGGGATGTCCGACTGCCCGTTTAAGCCCGATCCTATTGGTATTGGGCCTAAATGGGCAGTCGGACACCCCTTAATGGGTCCCAGATTGGAGAGAGTGCAGGCTGGGCTGAGGGACACCCCCCCCCCACTGGGTGCAAGAATTTAGTGCACTGAGCCTCTAGTATTAATTATAAAGATTTAAGTAGCCCAGGTGAAGATTGGCTATGCCCTTTGTTAATTAAGAAGGCTGACTTCCCAGGGCAATCTTGAAGGAAGGAATATGACAATTTTGCATTTGAATAGCTATAAGTTTGCTTTTCGACTTCATCCAGCAGGGGAAAAGATATAGATATAGATATAGATATAGATATAGATATAGATATACCAAGATAGATAGATAGATAGATAGATAGATAGATAGATAGTCATTTTAAAGTCAGGGGGGTAGGCCTTTGCCAGACCTGTTTTTCCAGCCTCAAACATGGTTTTCCAGAGCTGCTAAAAACTTAAAACTTTAGCCGAAGCCAGTTTGGTTCAGTGGATAGAGCATCGGCGTGTGGACTTGGGGGTCCCGGGTTTGATTACGGTCAAGGGTACGTACATTGGTTGTGGGCACATCCCCAGTGGGGGGTGTGCTGGAGGCAGCTGATCGATGTTTCTCTCTCATTGATGTTTCTAGCTCGTTATCCCTCTCCCTTCCTCTCTGTAAAAAATCAATAAAATATATTTTTAAAAAAACTTAAAACTTTAAAGTTTACTAAATCAAAAGATAAAAACTTATATCTAAATATTTTGAAATGACAAAATACTGAAATATTAATCTGAGTATGCCTCATATGAAATCTAGAGAAGAAAATTAAAGCTATTGATTATGTCTTGTATTTTTGAAATTTATTCTTAAAAATATAAAGGTGTTACTAATTAAGAAATTCTAAATATTTGACTTGCCTGCTTGAAAACTCCAAGGCTCATATTAAATTGGGAGAAAATGTAGTTGTAGTAACTAAATGCCTAAAGTATAGAAATTTATTTTTGAGAAAATAAAATCTTGTGTTTTCTCTGTAAAACTTAAGAATTCAAAATATATTGCTCTTTGGTCTAATTAAATAAGAAAGATTAATTCTGTGATCTCAACCAAATTTTTAATATAATAACCAGTTTAAATTTAATTGATATCTTAATATAATTATAAAAAGTATATAATATTTAAATCATATATATATATATATATATATGATGGTCTCTCCAAGTTAAATTTCAAGGCTATAACTGAAGGATAATTTTGGAACATTTCACAGGCTGTGAAATGTTTTCAATAAGGTTCTCTCTCAAAGTAAATATTTTTGAGTTAATCCAATTTAATATACTTGAGATTGCATGGAAAGCTCTATCAAATAAAAATTAATTACTCGCCGAAACCCGTTTGGCTCAGTGGATAGAGCGTGGGCCTGCGGACTGAAAGGTCCCAGGTTCGATTCTGGTCAAGGGCATGTACCTTGCTTGTGGGCACATCCCCAGTAGGGGGTGTGCAAGAAGCAGCTGATTGATGTTTCTCTCTCATCGATGTTTCTGACTCTATCCCTCTCTCTTCCTCTCTGTAAAAAATCAATAAAAAAATTAATAACTATATTTTACATACATATACTTTAAATGTTATGGAGATTTTGGCCTCTAAAGATGGCAAAATAAAGTAGTTTAAATATTTCTTAAAATCCAACAGCAGAATTTTAAGATGGAATTTTAATAACAAAAGCCACTAGCCACCTGCATTTTAAATAAACTGGGGGTAGAGGCAGCATTTGTGCCTTGTGAATCAGATGTATAAGTTTACTAAATTTGCTTGCTTTGCTTTTACAATAAAAATGCCTACTTTAATTACTTAATAAATTAGCTTATTAAAATATATTCAAAGCCTCATATAAATTAAGTTATATGAGAAGCCAATATTTTATAAGTAATTGAATCCAAGTAAAGTCTAAGAAAATTACTGAGACCTCCCATAGTCCCTCTGTATATACAAATAAGCCAAAGGGGATACTCTTTAAAAATAAAATTCTAAGCTTAATAAAAAGGAAACATTTTGAGGAGGAACCAAGATGGCGGCAAAATTAAACAACTAATCTGCTGCCTCGCACAACAATTTCAAAAATACAACTAAAAGACAAAACGTTTACCATCCAGAACCACAGGAAAGCTGGCTGAGTGGCAGATTTACAACTAAGGAGAGAAAGGAGCACAAACGCTGGAGAGCTGAGGTACGGAGGCGTGCAAATCGGGCTGGTGGCGGGCGACTGGGCGCACGGCTTTTTTTCAACCCGAAGGGAGACAAGCTCCCGATCACTCTGAACTTCAGTTTCTGGGGACACGCCGGGGACCCAGACACCTACGGGGAGAAGCAGGACTCTCAGCCATTGGGTCGGAAAGTGAGAGTGACTTTTGCAGAGGTGCGCCCAGCAATCATTGTTTTACTGCGCTGGAGCGCGGGACGCAGGGAGTTGGAAACGGGGAAAGGCAGAGACGGCTGACGGCAGCCATCACCGTTTGCCACGCCCTAGCCTAGTGACACCCTGAGACCCCGCCCAGCCCTGAGGCCCCGCCCTGCACATTCTACAAACCCGCCCAGGCTCCACACAGCGGCTTTTGCATATAAATGGCCTGTTCTATGGCAGCTTAACCAAATAAACTGCAGCTCCAGTCAGACTGCTCCAAAACCGCCCAAGCAAAGGAGGAGAAAACTAGTTCTTGCTGTAGCTCCTGCTGGGGGACACACAGTACACAAGGGTACACCAAGAGTGTCCACCTCAAGTAACTGGGAGGCTGACCCATTGAACCAATAGGACATCTAGTACACAAAGCTACCCTACCAACTCAGGGAAGCAGTGAAAATGAGGAGGCAAGGAAACAGATCACAAACCAAAGAAATGGAGGAGAACAAGCGACTGGACATAGAGTTCAAAACCACGGTTATAAGGTTTTTCAAGAATTTCATGGAAAAGGCCGATAAATTCAATGAGACCCTCGAGGATATGAAAAAGGACCAACTAGAAATTAAACATACACTGACTGAGATAGAAAATATTATACAGAGACCCAAAAGCAGACTAGAGGATCACAAGAATCAACTCAAAGATTTGGAATACAAAGAGGCCAAGGACACTCCTCCAGAGAAGCAAGAAGAGAAGAGAATTCAGAAAGTTGAAGATAGTGTAAGAAGCCTCTGGGACAACTTCAAGCGTACCAACATCAGAATTATGGGGGTACCAGAAGAAGGGAGAGAGCAAGATGCTGAAAACCTATTTGAAGAAATAATGAATGAAAACTTTCCCCACCTGATGAAAGAAATAGACTTACAAGTCCAGGCAGCACACAGAACCCCAAACAAAAGGAATCCAAAGAGGACCACACCAAGACACATCATAATTAAAATGCCAAGGGCAAAAGACAAAGAGAGAATCTTACAAGCAGCAAGAGAAAAACAGTTAGTTACCTACAAGGGAGCACCCATACGATTATCAGCTAATTTCTCAACAGAAACCATGCAGGCCAGACGGGAGTGGCAAGAAATATTCAAAGTGATCAACAGCAGGAACCTACAACCAAGACTACTCTACCCAGCAAAGTTATCATTCAGAATTGAAGGGCAGATAAAGAGCTTCACAGATAAGAAAAAGCTAAAGGAGTTCATCACCACCAAACCAGTATTATATGAAATGCTGAAAGGTATTCTTTAAAAAGAGGAAAAAGAAGAAAGATAAAAATTATGATCAACAAATATATATCTATCAACAAGTGAATCTAAAAGTCAAGTGAATTAAAAATCTGAGGAACAGAATAAACTGGTGAACTTAATAGAATCAGAGGCATAGAATGGGAGTGGATTGATAATTCTCAGGGGGAAAGGGGTGTTTGTGTGGGGAGTACGGGAAGAGACTGGACAAAAATCATACACCTATGGATAAGGACAGCAGGGGGGGAGGTAAGAGCAGAGGGGGGGTGGGAACTGGGTGGTGGGGAGATATGGGGGGAAAAAGGAGAAACAATTGTAATCTGAACAATAAAGATTAATTTAAAAAAAAAAAAGGAAACATTTTAAAATTTGAAATTTCTTCCACTAATATTTACAGGGTAAACTAAAGATTATTTGTTAAAATACTAAATCTGATCCTTACTAGTAGTCAACATGAACGTAAGGGAAGTCATTTAATGTGACTACATGGCCTGGCAATATTAGCCAGCATAAAAAAAGCAACCATGCCAAAACTGGTTTGGCTCAGTGGATAGAGCATCAGCCTGTGGACTGAAGGGTCCTGGATTCGATTCCGGGCAAGGTTGCGTACCTTGAGTACCTTGATTGCAGGCATCCCCAGTGGGGGGTGTGCAGGAGGCGGCTGATCGATGTTTCTAACTCTCTATCCCTCTCCCTTCCTCTCTGTAAAAAATCAATAAAAAAATATATATTAAAACAACCATGTTTGTTACATTTGTTGCTTGGTGTAAAAAAGAAAGATAAAAAGTTTTAAAGGAAATTCTCTAAGTGTGGCCTGAAAATTACTCTGGAAGAAAATAAAGAGAGGTTTATTTCAAATGTCTGGAAAACTATAATTAAAAGTATATATATTTGCGCGCCCCTGGGCCTGGGTGAGGCTGGGTCCCGGGTCTGGGTGAGGCCGTGCCCCTGGGTCCAGGTGAGGCTGGATCCAGGTCCGGGTGAGGCCGCGCCCCTGGGTCCAGGAGAGGCCGTGCGCCCCCGGGTCCATGTGAGGCTGCGCGCCCCCGGGTCGGGGCAAGGCCGCGCGCCCCTGGGTCCGGGTGAGGCTGGGTCCCAGGTCCGGGTGAGGCCGTGCGCCCCTGGATCCGGGTCCAGGTGAGGCCGCGCCCCTGGGTCCGGGAGAGGCCATGCGCCCCTGGGTCCGGGTGAGGCCACACACCCCTGGGTTCAGGTGTAGCTGAATCCCGGGTCCGGGTGAGGCCATGCCCCCTGGATCCGGGTGAGGCTGGGTCCTGGGTCCAGGTGAGGCCGTGCCCCTGGGTCCGGGTGAGGAAACATGGATCCCAGGACCGGGTGATGCCGTGCGCACCTGGGTCCGGGTGAGGCCACGTGCCCCAGGGCCCAGGTGATGCTGGGTCCCAGGTCCCAGTGAGGCCGCGCACCCCTGAGTCCGGGTGAAGCCGCGCCCCTGGGTCCGGATGAGACCAAACCAGAGGGAGTCGGACCTGCATTACCACCATTTGTCCACCATCCAGAGCTGAAAAGTCAGTGCCAACATGTACACATAAGGAACTGGTGGACATTGAAATTGGGTCTCAAAAGAATTGTTGGTCCAGAAAGAAACTTACTACAGACTGATTCATTTGCCTGTCAGCATAACTATTATTGCTCGTCTCACATTCAGTTCTTATAAGTATATTTCTAGTAACACATGATCTCACTCATCTAGGGGAAATGATGAACAACATAGACTGATGATCAAGAACAGACCCAGAAACAAGGAGGCATCAATCAGACTGTCAGGCCTCAGAGGGAGGATAGGGGGGAGAGATCAACCAAAGGACTTGTGTGCATGCATATGAGCCTAACCAATGGTTAAGGACAACAGAGGTGTGGGGTGTGGGATGGGAATGGGGGGATGAGGACAAATATGTGACACCTTAATTAATAAAGAAATTTTTTAAAAAAGTATATATATTTGGCCTCAAAAAGAAAATAAGTCATTAATATTTTTGCCTCCTAAATAAAGGTTATGTTAAGTTACTCAAAGACTAATAGTAGAAATTTAATTAATGGCATTTATTTTCCTGGCCAAGGACAAGTAGTTAAAAAATAAACCTTATTTCAGATTGATTTAAATTGACTAATTGATATAAATGAATATTCAAAAGGACTTTGTTGTACTGGGCAGGAAACTGTTCCTGAATCATTAACTAATTTTTTTTAACTGATGGTTCATCTCATAGTAAATTTGCTTAACATGCAATAGATCCAAAGCAGTCATATTTCTATGCAGAAAAATTAAAAGTTATCAATACTGCATTGTAAAATTTACAAAGGCCTCCTAATATTTAAATCAAAAGGGGGGGATAGTGAAAAATATTCTGTAAGAAAATTACATCAAGCCTTAATTGCTTTAAATTTTTTACTTTGAAAATTAATTTTCATTTGTAATGATGATAGCAAGACACCCATGAAAACACACATGATAGCAGAATAAGCCCAAAGAAAATCATTTGGGCAAAAATAAAAAAGATCCCAAGTCTAGTTTATAGAAAAGATTCCTTTATTAAACTTTGGTCAAGAATTTGTATATGTCCAGAAAACTTCACCAAGTCCCTGTGGATTCTAGCAATGAATCCCAGAGAGGATCTGACCAGATTGTTCCGGCCATAGAATAGCAGTGGCCCCCACAACAAGAGGAGAAACAGTCCAGAAATGGAAGATGGTGAAGATGCCTTGCCATGCTAGCAGTCAGCAGCTGTGTGTCACTGCAGGTTGCCCAGGACCAAACAGAGAAGGTTGGATCTGCATTGCCACCATTTGTCCACCATCCAGAACTATCATACCATTGCTAGCATGCACACATAAAGAACTGTTGGACATTGAAATTGGGACTCAAAGAACTGTTGGTCCAGAAAGAAACTTACTTCAGACTAATTCCTTTGTTGCCTGACAGCAATTTAAAGGGACTTGATAGAACTCTATCATTTCCATTGAATTTAAAAATCTCACATTCTTGTTAAGTTTATAAAATCAAAAAGGGTGAGATGCCAGAACCCAATTCCTGCATGTCAGCAGGGCTGAATCATCTGAAAATGGCTGAGGGCATTTCCTCAAACCTGAAAAGGATGCATAAATGATTGCTTGTTGCCAGACAGTTAAGGGCATCTTAATCTACATGTTATTGCCTCCTATAGGCCAAACACCTGAAGAGCTGAAGGCAATTCGTCCAATCTGACAATGGATTGTGTATACAAACCCTACTCTTTGATGTGTATATCTAGACCTTTCCTTAGGACAAATTGTGTTAATAAAAAGCAAAGGGTCCTGAGACAAGGAGAACTTGGTTTCTTTAGCCAAGATCCTCTGGCCCCCGCAAATACCTTTCAAAGTTATGTTTCATCTCTGGACTCTAATCATTTATGCACAGCCCCCTTTCCAGTTTCATGAACGCTTCTAGATGCCAGATCAAGAATACCAGCATTACTCTATTCTTTACATCATCTTCCAAAAAACAATTATTCCCACATTACAAATTTTTCTGTACCACCAGAAGTAAAGAATGTATTTGTTTGTCTCCTCCCTTCTCAAGAAGAAGCCATTTGTCTTTTACCTTTCTACAAATGCTCTCATATTATTTCAAAGTGTTATGTGAGATTTTGGATTCCAACACTGGGATAGTTTTTTTTTTATTTTTTATTTTATTTTTTTAAATTTCTTTATTGACTAAGGGTCACAGGAATAGTTTTTATTTATAGGTTTTATTGATTTCAGAGAGGAAGGGGGAGAAAGATAGAAACATCAATGATGAGAGAGAATCAGCTACACTGTTATCCTGAGCATGCCCACGGCTGTTGAAGTGGATGGCACCCAGATCTGGCTACACCACTCCCAGCTCCTGCACCAGGAAATGGCCTGGATCCTGGCAACCAGCGGCCTCACCCGTGAGATCCCTAGCCTGGGCTCCACGCAGGCCAGGAGGAGACTCGACACCTGCAGGAGGGGAACTGGACTTCAGTGAGGACAGTACTGATGGGGACTGTGGTACTAGGGGCCTTGGTAACTGTAAGAACATTCTTCTAGCCAGTGAGAAAGTCCAGGGCTAAGTAAGGCTAGATGTGCTAGGGGATGGGAGAGCAGGAACAGAGGAATGAAGTATGGTAGCAACCATACTTAGGTAAAAACTGCTGTTTGAATTTTAACCCTGCTATTCTGGCTTCTGTACACACTTGCTTGCTTGGACAATAGGATGGTTTGAAAGTTGGTACAGCCGATCCCCTTGGTTCACTACCCTCATATCCACCCTAAAGGGTCCCCTTATTATACTGCTTCTAATCCTCACTTTTGGACCCTGCATCTTAAATCGCCTAGTCACTTTCATCAGGGAGAGAATAAGTGCTGTACAGGTTCTAATGCTCAGGTAACAATACCAGTCCCTCCACCAAGGAGACAGCTTTGGAGAAGGGTATATAGAGACAGAAGTTCCATGATTAGAACTTACAAAAAAGCAAATGGGGGAATGATAGAACCCACAAACCCCCTTTTTCCAGTACTGGGAACAATGACCTTAAACTGTTCCAGGAAACAGCTCTGAGCAACAGGGGCTAACAATTAAGAAAAATAAGAGATAGGGTTATCAGATAAGAACAACTGATTAAGTCAGAAGGTCTATTGTAAAATTTACTGTAAACAAGCCCAGGTCCACCTTGAAATTCCCCGAATTACACAATACCCCACCCCAGGTTGTGGTTTTTGCCTTTATAAGCTTATAAGATTCTACATTCGGGGTTCAACTCCTCTGCTCCTGCATGAGTCACGAGTTGAGCCCCAGCATGCTGGAATAAAAGCCTCTTGCTGTTTGCATCAAGTGACGCCTCCTGCGGTTGATTGGGGTTGCCGCCGATTCCTGGGACAGAGTAAGGGTCTCCCTTTTGGGGGTCTTACAATTGCATGTTTTAAAGCTATTCACAAGAAAATAGGACCTCACTTAAAAATTAAATTTCTATAAGTACATACATTCATAAAAACAAATTCTCTACACATACATACTTCTATAACCATTATATTTCTATAATGATCTATAGCATTTTACTGGGAATTCAGCGGAGTCAGAAATCTAATGACTTGCTCATTTGAAGGCAAGAGCATAAACAATAAAATTAAAATAGATTTTATTGTAAATATTAAGGAAGGTGCCACAAAGTTTAACATATGATAAGGATTGTTTTATTCTGAAGCTGTGGAGAGTAGCAACTCAGAACAGGAACTCTGGGGTGTCCCTGTCTGGGTTGAAGCCCTACATCTGTTTAGCAGCTATGCAATCTTGGAAAACTATCGCATTTCTCTGCACCTATGTTACCTAATTTATAAAACAGGCATAAGAGGGTTATTATAAAATTAAATTAGTTAAGTAAAATTCTTACACTAACGTTTGAAATATAGTAGGTGATACAGAGAGGATCTTCCACATTAAACCTGCTTCTAACAAGAACCATTACTGGTGCACTGTTCTATTACTAACTTGCTTTGGCCTTCAGCAAGCGATTTAATGCCAGTTTTTTCATTTGCATAAAGGAAACAGATTGGACTTCATTTCTAACATTATAAATGTGTACTTCTAGGACCTTTTATTGGACTTCAATAGCACATAAGCTAGTTTAAATATTGTGTATGCCTGGCTAGTGTGGCTCAGTGGTTGAGCGTCGACCTATGTACCAGGAGGTCATAATTTGATTCCTGGTCAGGGCACATGCCTGGGTTTCGGGCTTGGTCCCCAGCTGGGGGCGGGTGTGTGTGTGTGTGTGTGTGTGTGTAAGAGACAGCTGATCAATGATGTTTCTCATTGATGTTTCTATCTCTCTAACCCTCTCCTTTCCTCTCTCCCTAAAAATCAATAAAAACATGTATTTTAAATAAATAAATATTGTATGTGATATGGACTTAACAGTCACAGTAATTGATTAATTGATCACAAACATTTTTAGTTCAGGTGCCAAATTTGAGGACTGCAGAAGTAACAACATAATAATATATAATAATAAATATTAATAAAATACCCCTTCCAGCTAGGTCAAGACGCTAACAGAGAACTGTATCCAACATTCTTATTAAATATCCCATGTGGGTGCTCACTGCAGAAAGGATGGAGTTGAAAATTGCTCTTGACTAGTTATCAGAAAAAAAGTCAAGCAAAGTAGAGCAATGCTAGTCAACTGGGCTGAGCATCCTGGGATAACACTAATTGGACTGGATTCTCTGGGAAAGAGAAATGATATTTTGCAGGATGTTACCAGGGAGTGAAATAAGGGTCAGGGTTGAAAGGATGAAATGCTGGGAAATTGATCAACAAGGTTTTCTGTACTTTGTCAACCATATGTCAATTAGCATGCTACCAACCTAGTGTTCTATTTGAAACATGGATGCTTTGGGCTTATATTTTTCTTTCTCATAACATGCAACAAAACCCCTGCATATACTAAGTGTTTTCATTTCATGTTTATTATGTGAGTTAATGAAACCTCTTAAATTTTCAGCCAAAGGAAATTTAAATAGAGCCAAAAATTAGGTTTTCAGAGAACTTAAGAATCTGTAAAGTTAAAGGCTAAATGTCTCATTTTTAAAATGAAGGATCTGGTAAAATAACCTGACCAAATCCATATGACTTAGTAACAGGAGCCAAACCTAAAAATTCAAGTTGCCTGACTCCTAAGATCATGCTATTTCCATTAGACCAAATTATCTTCACTTTTGATAATGAACAAAATCATCACAAGCTAAAATTCAAATACCAAATTTCTATTCTTTTAGTTTAATGTTAAACTCTAGACCATTCAAGCTTTGTAGTTGAAAAATGATTCAAAATTGCATGAATCTCAAAGTCTTAAATATGACCTTAAAGAATTCCTACACAAGGTTTACTAGCAGTTTTATGTCATATATAATTCATCCAGTAAACAATAATTATTGCCCAGCAGCCACTCACACTTATGAAAATTCCTGAGACTGTTTTTTATTTTAAAATAATAATAATAATAATAATAATAAGAAGAAGAAGAAGAAGAAGAAGCACATAAATAAGGTTAAAAGTAGGGGTAGAGAAGATGAACTTAAAATCTTTCACTTGTATTCTGGCCAGTGTGGCTCAGTGTTAGAGCATCAGCCCAAGAACTGAAGGGCACATACCTGGATTGCAGTACCTGGGTTGCAGGTTCAATCCCCAGCCCTGGTCAGGTACGCATACAGAGGCAACCAATCGATGTGTCTCTCTCACATCAATGTTCTCTCTCTCTCTCTCTCTCTCTCTCTCTCTCTCTCTCTCTCTCTCTCTCTCCTCTTTGGGTAAGGATTTTTTTTTTTTTAATCTTACCCTTGTGTGTGGTATTTTTTTTAGAGTGATATTACTAAGTGGGATCTCTCCTTTGTCAATTGAATAATTTTTACCTAATTTGGTCTTCATTAGAAAAATATGTAAAGATCACCAATATCGCTTTTAATCAATAACAAAAAAAGTCTTCTTGATGTCATTTGATTAATCACTTTAACCCAGAGTGAGAATCACCACAATGTACGGTGGTATCTAAATGCTCCACATATGTAGTGACTTCTATTATTTTTGTACTTCATATAAATGAGTGTCTACTACTCCCATGACCATGTTATTTTTTTCAAGTTTGCCAGGCATATGAGGGTTAGGAAGATATTCATACTCTCAAAAAGTGTGCGCCTTTTTTTGAGTTATGGTTTCTTGTGAAAATATATGTTTCGGCTCAGATATTAGCTTGATGCATCATTTATAATCAGTAATGTTTTTTCAATCAGCACATGTGCCCAACAAGATCCTGGGAAAGTTTTTGAGTGAGCGTTGTACTGAATAAATGCTTTACTACACTCAATATTCTAATTTTATACATTTGATATCTCCAACATGTCTAATTCACCATTTCCTCTAAGTAGGAAGAATGTTAATTTTGGTCACACATTTTCGAAACCAATAATTTTTTATTTACTATGATTCAATTTTCTTTCTTTATATATTTTATTGACTTTTTTTTACAGAGAGGAAGGGAGAAGGATAGAGAGTTAGAAACATTGATGAGAGAGAAACATCGATCGGCTGCCTCCTGCACACCCCCTACTGGGGATGTGCCTGCAACCAACGTACATGCCCTTGACCAGAATCAAACCTGGGACCTCTCAGTCCGCAGGCCGACACTCTATCCACTGAGCCAAACCGATTGGGGCTATGATTCAATTTTCTATAATTTTGGTTGTTAGTTTCCTCTTTGGTATCAATTTGGACCCAAGAATGGCAGTAGATAATTAAGGGAGCCCTAGGAGAACTAGAGCAGGGAATGAAAACTAAAAAGCATAGGATTGACCTAGACCTAGAAGAGGTTAAAACTGAAATCAAGGATCAAAAGAAAAATGACAATGAATGTACCAAAACCAAAGGGCAATAAATGTTTTGGTTTGAAATTCAGAAAGAGTCAGAAAGCAAAGAAATGAGAAGCCAGAAGGTAATAAGGCCTCAGGCAGATAATTGAGGTCCAAAGGCAGTTGATAGGAAGGTGTAGTCAACAACATCCAAGCAATCGGGAGTCAAATAGGAAATATTCTTGTGAAGATAAACTTTAAATTAATCCATAATCTGTCTCCACCAGATTAGTTTTAAGTGTTTCCACTAAATAATTCCACCACAAATAGATCTACTTTCTATACTAGGATACTTAGAGTGGAATTATACTAATTCATTTATTCTAGAATAAATTTATAATGAAGACATAGAAATGAAGAAAACATAAAATTTCCTACCTTCATGGTAGATAAATCACAGTTTATGAAACTTAGTTACATAACCAGCTTTTCAGACTTGAAAGGTAACCTAGTTTCTAACCTTACCTAGGTTATGTTTCATAAACCACTATCCTTATATTTGCTCTAGTTTTAATTCCTGAATTTATCTCTCTTTTTTTTTTTCACCTTTCTAGATACATATTTTTTACATATTCCTTCTCTTTATTCAATATTCACTTCTGGAGCCATCCTGGTTTTACGTTCTCACCCATTCATTTTTTTAATATTTCATGATTTCCATATTCAATTCACTTCATATGAATTTAATATTTCTAGGCCCTGGAGAAAACATCAAAATGAGAAAGGGAAAGTCTCTCCATTCAAGGAGTCCATATGTTCTCAAGAAACTGTCAGACCAGGATAAATGTATTATGGCCCACAAGGGAGGAATTAAGGGCTTCGGTGATGAAAAGGCTATGATAACAGAGCGAATTTTCCAGATCTCCGGAACAGAATAGAAATCACTTTCAGCCGAAACCAGTTTGGCTCAGTGGATAGAACGTTGGCCTGCGGACTGAAAGGTCCCAGGTTTGATTCCGGTCAAGGGCATGTACCTTGGTTGCAGGCACATCCCCAGTAGGGGTTGTGCAGGAGGCAACTGATCGATATTTCTAACTCTCTATCCCTCTCCCTTCCTCTCTGTAAAAAATCAATAAAATCAATAAAATATATATTAAAAAAAATAAAAAGAAAAAAAAATCACTTTCAGCCCTGGCTGGGTAGCCCAGTTGGTTAGAGCATTGTCTAGATACGTCAAGGTTTCGCGTTCAATCCCCAGTCAGGGCATATATAAGAATCAACTAATCAATGAATGTATAACTAAGTGGAACAGCAAATCAATTTTGATCTTTCCTTTCCTCTCTCTCTAAAGTCAATAAATAAAATTGTTTTGTTGTTTTTTGTTTTGTTTTTTAAAGAAATCACTTTCAGTTTGTAGGAATGAGAAAAAGCTTATAGAGGAAACCTAGTGAATTTATTTTAAAATTAAATTAGATAAAATTTAATAAATAAACATTAAATTCAAGAGTATGGCCTATTTCTGATTCCTCATTTTATCCTATACCTAGAACAGAGCCTGGAATATTGCAGTAATTTAAGTACCCAACAGATATCTGTTGAACTGATCTTAAATGACTGGATTAAATCCTAAATAACTAGTACGACGTCAATTAAGTAAAATTGGCCACAAACAGAGCAGATGTTTCCAAAGAAAAGAAACACACAGCATGAGCAAAAACAAGAAAAGAGAAAAATGTAAGCAGAGTTAGCTAATTTGAGTGGATTGAAGTTTTCACAGAAAGGCCCTCTTTGACAGTTTAATGATTTATTTTTATTATTTTTTAATTTTTTATGTGAGACACACCAGTGTCAATAGTGTGGTGAAATTTGGAGTACAAGAGCAAGGAGATGTATCCTGAGAAGGTAGTGAGGGAGCAGAACAATCTTGGTTTCAGTCATCTGAGTGAGTAGTGACTGAAAGAAAATGGGCAAAAGGAGAGAATTTTTAGATTGGGAAGAGCATGTTTGTAGGGAAGGAAAGATTAAGATGCAAGTGAGAAGGGGAAAAAAAAGATACAAGTGAGAAAGAAGACAAGGTGGATGGGGCAAGCTTTCTTTGGACAAATGAGGGCACAGGATCAAAGGAGTAAAAGGCACAGGACTGAATAAATACTGGCCTTATCTTGGCTTTGCTATTAGCTATTTCATTTAATTTGGAGCAAGTCACTTAATTCTCTGAGTTTGTTCTCTCATCTGTAAAATAGAGATGAAACTTACATCATAAGATTATGATATATAAATAAAATAACTTCTGTTAACACATGGCAAATACAGTATGCCAACATAAAATATATCTATATATTGCCCTAACCGGTTTGGCTCAGTGGATAGAGCGTCTGCCTGCGGACTGAAAGGTCCCAGGTTCGATTCAGGTGAAGGGCATGTACCTTGGTTGCGGGCACATCCCCAGAAGGAGGTGTGCAGGAGGCAGCTGATCGATGTTTCTCTCTCATCGTTGTTTCTAACTCTCTATCTCTTTCCCTTCCTCTCTGTAAAAAAATCAATAAAATATATTAAAAAATATATCTATATCTATATCTATAAAACCCTAATATGCAAATAGACCCAACGGCAGAGCAACTGAACAACCAGTCTCTACGATGTGCGCTGACCACCAGGGGGTGTGCACGAGCCTCTGGTGGCTACTGAAAATTCTTTGCTCCCGACACTGGAGCACCACTTGCACCTGCTGCCAGCGCCTGGCGCTGGCCCCAATCACTCAGCACTATCAGCAGGTGCAAGCAGCAGCTGCTGACCCTGGTCATCTCTGAGGGCTTCTCCACCTACCCCTGCTCCTAAGCGGCAATCGGGGCAGCAGCTGCTGCTTGAAACGGCTGAAGGTGTGGAGCGATTGGGGCTGGTGCCAGCAGTGGGTATGAGCAGGCTGGCGCCATTAGCGTGTGGGAGCGGAGACGGTGGGAACCATGGGGCCATGGCAGGAGGGACCAGGCAGGGCACAGAGGATGGGCTGAGACTCCCCCTCCCCGACCCCCCCATGCCCACCACAGCCTTGCGGCCCACAGTTCCTTTCAAAGTGCACGAATTCATGCACTAGGCCCCTAGTATTTTTTATAAAATTACATAGAGAATAATCTACTTATGGAATATATGCATCTGTACTGGTTTCCTAGGCCAATTATAACAAAGAACCACAAACCAGGTAAATTAAAATAACAGAAATATATTCTCTCACTATTCAGGAGGCCAGAAGTCCAAAATCAAAGTGTCAGAAGGTTTGATTCTTTCTTGGAGACTCAGAGGGAGAATATGTTCTTTGCTTCTCTCCTAACTCTGGTGGTTGCTGGCATTCCTTGTCCTGTAACAGCAAAACTCCAATCTCTAGCTCTGTTGTCACCTGGCATTCTCCCTGTATGTCCCTGTATGTCTCTGGGCCTCTTCTTTTGTTATAAGGACACCAGTCATATTAGATTTAGAGCCCAACCTACTCCAGTATGACTTCAATATTAATGAATTACATTTGTAAAGACCCTATTTCCAAATAAGGTGACATTCTGAAGTTCTAGGTTGGCATGAATTTGGAGAAGACACTGTTCAACCCAGTATAAGTATTTTCCTAACTTATTTTTATAACTAGAGGCCTGGTGCACCGGTGGGGTCCCTTGGCCTGGCTGGCGATCAGAGCCAATTGGGGCCATCTTGCCCAGTTCCAATCAGGGCTGATGGGGGCCGGCTGACTGGGGAGGGACCGTGGAAGGGCTCCAGGGCCTGTCCGGCCCTTCTCACCCAGTTCTTATCGGCCAGACCCCAGCAGCAAGCTAACCTACCAGTCTTCGAATCTGCCCCCTGGTGGTCAGTGTGCATCATAGAGACTGGTGAAATGGTTGAATGAATGGTCAAATGAACAGTCGGACACTTAGCATATTACACTTTTGTTATATAGGATAGCTTCAATAGGCCATTATTACAAGAACTAGAAATTTGACCTTAGACAGGAGGATAGGAAAATGGATGAAAGCTCAGGTCATGGAATTTGAATTCCATCTATTTCTCTTCCCAGTTGTGTCGCCTTGGTGGTTACACCCTCTTTAGTTGATAGTTTTCTCATTTGGTAAACAGGAAGTAATGTTTCAGAGTATTTTGAGGAATATTAAGTGATGTAACATAAGTGATGCATTTTGCATGGCACCTGGCCCAGAGGGACAGTGCATTACTCTCAAAGAGGCTGACCTTTACTGTAGGTGGGGTGGAAGTTAAGGCTTCTGTTCACATAAACAAAAATGATTTATCATTCTCATCTAGTTGCAGGCTAAACATCCTGTTTGCAGAACCACTTGCACCATTTTGACTTACCACTTTGCTAGCAAGATTCTGCCATGTCGGGTTGCTCAATACGAACATGAGTGATTTACCGCAATTATTGACTCACATTCCATAGAAATGCTGGGCCATTTGTTATTGTCCTTCAATGTTTAGTATTTCAGTTTGCCCCTCAATTTTTTTTTAATATTTTATTGATTTTTCACAGAGAGGAAGAGAGAGGGATAGAGAGTTAGAAACATTGATGAGAGAGAAACATCGATCAGCTGCCTCTTGCACACCCCCTACTGGGGATGTGCCCGCAACCAAGGTACATGCCCTTGACCAGAATCGAACCTGGGACCATTGAGTCCGCAGGCCAACGCTCTATCCACTGAGCCAAACCGGTTTCGGCTGCCCCTCAATTTTATAACACTTTGCTACTATACTCCAGTAATCAGCTGCTTAAACATCATCTTCCTTAAGTTGTTTTTTAAAAGAATAATTTTAAAATATATACATAAAATAACATATTAACTTTCATAATTTTAATCCATTATCTTGCTAAAGCTTTAGAACTCTTGTAAGTGGAAAAGCAGGTGTTTTACCTCATTTTTTTAATGAGAAAATTGATGTTCAAAGTGGTTACATGACAAATACAACACTTTGCTGCACCCTGTGGAGATGTCATATATCTTACACAGTATTTGCTTATATTGACCACATTTTAGTACATTGTTGATCTTCTGGTAATAAAATATAAACATTGTAATCTACGTATGCAGTCTGTGGTAGTCACTATTTTATCCACAGATAAACTAACCTTTGAATAGATTTAAAAGTTGGCTTCAAATTATATTGTCAAAATCTATACTGGTCTTCGTTGGTTTGCTTGATTTAACACTCAACCTTGTTAGTTTACTGTTTTCCATTGTGACTGTACAGAGAACCTGGCAAGGGAAGTAGTGATCTGAGGCACTGTTTGCCATTCATAAAACACTTTTATGAGTCCAAACTGTTATATTCAACTGTATGTAGTGATGCACAAATACAGCATGGTAATGTAGTACCCTTTAGCATTATGCTTTCAATCTCCAAACAGGCAACTATTCTTTGGATTTTAAGAATTTCTGAATGCTATTGCCTTTTATGAGGTGCATGCATAGCTAGTGTCAAGGTGTTGTGGGGTGGCAAAAACAGCACCAGGTATTAGACACATGGGATCAGACCGAGACCTGGGTTCAGCAACCTTGGTACTGGAGTTCTGGCTAGGAAAGAATTCAAAGCCAAGATTCAAACTCTAAGAGAACATTTATTTGGAAAATCACAGAGGAAGAAGAAGTAATTCCTAGAAGAAATGGGCTTAGGAAACAAGTTATAGAGGTAAGGAGCTTAGAGGTAAGGAAGGTAAAGGTGATATGCCTGTGGAGATAGGTTAGGGCGGGGGAAGAAAAAGGCATGGGTGTACTCCCAGAGGGAGAGTGCGCTGGGCCTCCCTCTGTCCTAAGTGTTTTTTGTTTTTTTGGTGGTCGTGGTGGGTTTTTTTGTTCATCTTCACCTGAGGATATTTTCCCATTGATTCTTAGAGAGAGTGGAAGGGAGGGAGGGAGGCGGGGAGGGCGGGGGGAGAGAAAGAGAGAGAGAGAGAGAGAGAGACGATATGAGAGAGACATCCATTGGTTGCCTCCTGTATTCCCGTATGCGCACGGGCCAGATTGAGCCTGTGATCAAGATGTGTGCCCTTGACAGGAATCTAACTCAAGAGCCTTCAGTACCCTGGTCGATGCCAAATCGGCTAGGGCTGTCTTAAGGGTTTTAAAGGTAGAGATTTTAGGGGAGATCCTAGGGCAGTGGTCAGCAAACTCATTAGTCAACAGAGAGGCAAACCGCGGCTCAAGAGCCACATGTGGCTCGCGAGCCGCAGTTTGCTGACCACTGTCCTGGGGGAAGATCTCAATAGAATATTCAGCAGCTTTCCAGGTGTGTCCTTTCAGGGTTGTGATTTATTGGTCAGCGCCTGGGCAGGGGCTCATTATTCAATTAGTCTGGTCCTAAGGTCAGCCCTGGGGAAGGGGGTGGGGGGGAGTCCTTGTCTGGTTTTGCCGCTTATCTGGGCTTGGAGCTGAAATACAACTGAGGCCTAGATGTTATCTCTATTGTAGAAAAGATCAGGGAGCCCAAACCGCATGACCAGTGATATACCAGGGGAGGAAAGGTCACCCTGGGGATGAGGTCCCACCTACAATTGTCCTTTGCTAGGCACCCAGGGATTTCCTCCCTGGTAACCTTCCGTACCTGGCCCATCATCCTTGCACTGCTCATGTCTGTCTAACTGCCGACCGCAAATATAAGAAACATCCAAATCTACAAGATTTTTTTATGAGTTTATTTGAGACAAACTGACAATTGCCAGGAAGCAGAATCTCAATGGATTGAGAAAATGCTCCAGGAAATGGCAGTTTTACCACATATTTTATACATCAGAATCAAAGGGGAAGACGGAAAGGGGGGGTTACATGAAATACATTAGTGATAGATAAGGGAGGGGAGAGAGGAGAGCTGGGCAATCTCTGGGATAGGGTAAAAAGGAAAAGGGTAGACACACGCTTCTTTTACATAGGTGGGTATAGAATAGTTAACAGTTAACATTATCAGGTATGTTATTGTAGATGCAAAAGAAAAAGAAAAGGCAACAGGCAGGGTCAGTTACAGTAAAGATTGACCTTTGTTAGGGAAAAATACCGGCCATGACAACTCACTGAGAGCTGCTTTGGTAAGGCCGCTCTGTAGGCCTCCCCTGAGCTTGTCGGGTTTAGGATGTGCCCCCTTTTTTATTCACATTAGGCAGGCAGGGAATTTTACAAACTGACTTGTAAGATCAAGATAAATCATACATTAATTTCAGAACTCAGTAAGCCCAGGGTTGTGTACCAACTACCTGAATCTAAAGAGGCAAAATGTAACAAATTGCTGATAGTTCATAAAAGCTGCATATGCTTTAGATTTGGTATTTTGGCTCTACATGTGTTTCAAAAGTGTACCTTCATGATTCTTTTGGTTTACTTTATAGTAAGTATAGTAACTTCAGTTCATAAAAGAGAAGGTAAAGTACTTTAAACAAAGAGATGTTAGTGCATGTGTGAGAAGACAGCACTGATGGTTTTTGTGCTTTCTGAATTTGTTGGGAGAGCTCTGATTTCTGTGACTGTGGTAGCCTGTTAGCCTGGTATTTCACCACATATAAAATTTTTAACAGAACACAGATTTCATGAGTTTGTGACTTGTCTACACTTCCTTTTTTAAAAATCCTGGACATATTGCAGATGAAAATGATCACTACTTTTTAAATTGCACTTTACAAAATGAAAATATAAATTCTTTTCAGATTTATTTCAGAACATTCTAAACCCCAGGAATGTTTATTGATATAAACCCACATAAATTAAGCAATTTAGAGATTTAAGATAAATAGGCACCACTTTGCCGTCGATTTGGTAATGAGAAAGCAATTCAGCACATTCTGCCACAAAGCATTTGGGAGTCTTAAGTTAGAGCTTCAGAATTCCTTCTGAAGAAGGACAAAAGAGAGACTTCCTGTCATTTCCATTGGTTTCTGCATGTGGGACCAATATGGGCAACACAAAGTTTAAACAGATGCAAGTGTTGAGGGGAGGAGGCAAAGCCATGCCTAGTTTTACATATTTCGCCAAATCCAGATTGAATTAAATCAGTCTCTCCTAAAAGCTTCCAGAGTAGACTTCCACTGAAGTTACAGCACACTTGAATGGTTTATTTCACCAATATTTGCTTATGGAAATGAAGGGGAGTGACAGAGGGGAAGGAGGAGGGGAGTGGAGGAGGGGTTTGGGGCCGGGGGAGGCTCTGACCGCAGCACAACACACCAGTAACCTTGTCTGATGTGATCATTAACCTTTCTGGAAAAGGCAGCTGGCAGTTCTCCGAGGTTTGTCATTAGAATGTGAGAAGAGCCACACAGATATTGCACAGACTGTTCAAAGAAGTTTGATTTACTTTGAGAGCTACTGCTCCATTTTAGTGTGGCAGAAAAATGAGACTTCAACAATTCTTTTTTGTATTTTTAATTTTTATGATGAGTCTTCTTATCAATGGACAGAGACCAGGTAAGACTTTGATATATTTGTAAGAGGAACTTGTTTTTATGCCTGTTGTTGTCCATGAGTCTCTGAGCGTGATTGTGGTTATGTTGAAAATCTCTTAGGCATGCTTGAGGTGTGTAGGACTTCAGAAGTATTCTTTCTATCTGGATATTTAAAAAATAGCTGGATATTAAAATTATGATAAATATTTTACCACTATTTTTCTAATTTAAAGACCCCTTAGCTATTGTAGATATGTTGTTCTTACAAGTAAAAAGGAACGGAAATGTTTGGTCTATTATAGATTTTTAGGTAAAATGCAAATCCAAAGCAGTTTATTAAAAGAGCACATTGGACACAGAGAAACCAAGATGGCGGCATAGGTTAAACACCTAACCTACAGCCGGGCACAACAATTTCAAAAACACAACTAAAAGTCAAAACAGACATCATCCAGAAGCACAGGAAAGCTGGCTGACTGAAATGCCCACAATTAGAAGGAAAGAGAAAACCACAAGGAAAATCAGAGAAGCCATAAAAGCTTGAGGTATGGAGACACGGGCGGAGACACGAGCCCGCGCGCGTGCGGGGAAGACGGAGCCGGAGAGGAAGGGGTGGCTGACGGCCTGGCTGGCGTTCTCTGGCGGGAAGGAGATAAAAGCGCCAGATTGTGCTGAACCCCAGCTCCGACTGCACTGAACCCCAGTTCCGGGCGAAACCCTGGGAAGCCGGGCTCAGGCTGGGGGAGTCTGGACTGTGGGGCGGAGACACAGAGGAGTCACGCCAGAGCCGCGCACGGGAATGTGCGCAGAGGAGGGACTGTTGCCTGTGCCGCTGGATTGCCCTGGCGGGAAGGAGACAAAAGCTCCGGACTGTGCTGAACCCCCAGTTCCAGCTGCACTGAACCCCAGTTCCGGGAGAGACCCGGGGAAGCCAGGGGCTCATGCTGGGGAAGGCTGGGCTGTGGGGCAGAGGTGCGGAGAGGCGGCGAAGAGCAGAGCACCGGAGGCGCGCACGGGATTGTGCGCAGAGGATGGGATGTTGACTGTGCCTCTGAGTCGCCCTGGAGGGAAGGAGACAAAAGCGCCAGACTGCGGTGAGCCCCAGTTCTGACTACACGGAAGCCCAGTTCCGGGCGAGAATCTGGGATTCATTGGAGGAGAGACTGGACTGTTTGGCAGCGCGCGAAGCTCCAGGGCGCTTTTCTCTCAGAGGTGTTTGCTGGGAGTACAGAGGGACACAGGAACCTCATAGGGCGGGGCTGACGGGAAGCCAAAGCGGTAGGCTCTGCCCTGTAACTCTGCCCCATCCAAGCTGAACACAGAGGCTTTTACAATTTTGCAAGTCTAGTTGAATGGGGCTGTCTCCCGGCATAGACACAGCTGATCCTCACAGCCAATTGGGCTGGAGGTCACATCCTCCCAGTGTACCAACAGCAATCAAGGCTTAACAACACCAAGACTTTGCACTCAGCCCACAAAGGGGGGTATCAAGAGCGACCACCTAGGGAGATTGGGGAAGCTGAGCGATAGGGAGGCAGCCAAAAGGGGAAGACACCGAAACAGGTCACGAATATAAGGGATGCTGTAATTCCTGCTGAGGGGCCACAGGCAGTAGCTGACCTACACTCCATTGGAGACCCAGAAACGAAGGCATCTAGTGGTCGGTGTGAGATGACACCAGATTTCAACCACTCCCATAAGGGACACATTCAAGAGGCAGATGCAGTGAGCGCCAAAGCCTTGCTGCACCAAGACCTGGCACATAAACGTGTCTCCCGCACAGCAACTCTTCCTTTATAGACACAGAGGGTCCGCACGGCCAATTGGCCTGGAGGACAATTCCTCCCAGTGACACCAACAACAATCAAGACTTAACTATACAAACAAGGACCAAGATGGAGGCATAGGGCAGAAGCCTGATTGCTGCCTACCACAACAATTTTGAGACTACGACGGGAGAGCAGAGCAGACACCATCCAGAACCACCGGAGGGCTGACTGAGCAGATGCTCTACAACTAGAATAAAAGAGAGGGGTACGCGGGATGAAGCTGATGCCGGTGACCCAAAGACCACACTTTAAAAACTACGGCTCAGGCGACACAATGGCGGCCTGGATCGTGCTCGGCGCAGTTCCCCCAGCGGTCTCCGGCTGAGGGGAAGGCTTCACTCGCTGCCGAGCACGGACAGACGAGCCCCTGGGAGACATGGGGTGGAAGACTATGCGCTTGCTGACCTCCGAGTACTTCAAGAATCTCAACGCCCCGGAAGCGGCCAGGTGCGCACGCTCGGCGACCGGCCACCGCTGCAGACCCAAGGGCCGACGCAGCCACCCCGGACCAGCCTGCCGCCACGCACCGGGCACACCGGGACCCCTCAGTCTGCAGACCGACGCTCTATCCACTGAGCCAAACCGGTTTCGGCCTGATTGAACTTTTAATGGTGATACCTTTTTGTCCACAGAAACCACTTATGACTTGCATGTTGCTTGCTTTTTTTTGGTTTTTTTTTTCAGAGTCCACAGCTGATCTTCATTTGGGGAACCTGACATTAAACACAGAAGAAGGTGACAGGGAGACTGGACGGCGGCTGCCCACTGGAACTCTGTTTGGGAGCTCCTAGTGCCTTCCACAGAAAGGGAGGCCAGAGAAGAACTCAGCTTCTCACTTTCCTCCCTCCTAGAGGATCACACTGACTGAAGAGTATCTCTTCTAATAGACACCTTCACTGCGCAATGGCCTTTGCAGCTTCCCTGGCCAAGCTCCAGGCAGAGGCCAGCTGCCCCATCTGCCTGGATCACCTGAGAGACCCAGTGACCACTGAGTGTGGGCACAACTTCTGTCCCTCCTGCATCCACCAGCGCTGGGAAGGTCTGCAGGGTACCTTTCCCTGTCCTGTCTGCCTCCACCACTGCCCTGACAGGAGCTTGAAGAGGAACGCCCAATTATGTTACATGACTGAGATTGTTCAGCAGAGCTCCACCTCAGGGAGCCAGAGGAAACTGCAGGAAGAAATACCCCTGTGTGGGAAGCACCATGAGCCTCTGACCCTGTTCTGTGAGAAGGACCTGGAGCTGCTGTGTGCCCAGTGCAAGGTATCCTCCAAACGCCAGGATCAGCGCCTGATCCCCATTGAGGAAGCTGCAGCTAGTCACAGGAGGATGCTCAAAAGGCACATTGGGGCCCTCACTAATCACCTTGAAGTTGCTGAAACTGTATATAAAAGACAAGTTGCAAATACTTGGGAAGTGAAGAGAAAGATGAAAAAAATGGATGGAGGAATTGGACTTTGAATGTGAAGAACTTAAGTTTTTCTTGGAAATAGAGTGAGATGAAATTGATAACAATCTACTTATAGAAGAGAAGGGTGTTGAAAAACAACTAATTGAAAATGGAAGACACATTTCAAACCATATGTTCAGGCTAAGCAATCTGTTAAGTGAAATAGAAGACAAGTGTTTGCAGTCAGACCTGGATTTACTCACAGGTATTGAAAGGATCCACAACAGCTATGGAAACCTAGAGACCCCAGCAGTGTTTTCATGTGAATTAAAGAAGGAGTCTTACAATCTCCCCCCAAATTATTTGGGCCTGCATAAAATGATCCGCATGTTTCAGGTAGATTTGACACTGGATCCTCAAATAGCCCATCCAAGTTTCAATATCTCAAGTGATAGAAAAAGTGTGACCTATAGGACATCAGATGGTCTTCCTAATCCCCACGCACTTACTTCTTACCCAGCTGTCCTGAGTTCTGAGGGATTTAATGCTGGCAGGCATTTTTGGGTGGTAAACATAAAAGGCATAGGTGAATGTTTATTAGGTTTCTGTAAAGAATCTATCCCCAGAAATACTCTCATATCACCATCCCCAAGCAATGCATGCTGGCAATATCAGCAGAAGAATGAAGTATTCCGCCTTGTCTGTACAGGACAACATAAGATAGGTGTTTTTCTGGACTATGAGTTGGGAGAGATTTCATTTTATAATTTGAATAACAGGTCATTCTTGATTGGATTCAGTGATATCTTTACAGAGAAATTTATGCCTTATTTCTCCATTGCATCTTCTTCAGAATCTCTTACAATCAGCATCATCAGAGTGGAGTGATGAACAATTTTGGGGAAATTTTGTATGTGCTTATTTTTTTCCCTTCTTATTGAAAAGAATACTTAGAACCAAGATCCTGATTTCTCTTTTGATGTTTGAATGTTGAAAGCTTAAAGGACTCACCCTTCTCTCCTCCCTGACCTTTACCTGGGAAAGCTGATGGGAAAGACCAGGTGTTCCATCCTTGGGTGCAGGTGGGAAGTTCCAATCAAGCAAGTTTCCATCAGTGTGGGCAGGCTCCCAACAACAGCACCCAGTAACCACCAAGAACCCCACAAGCTAGTCCCTTTCCCCTGTGCTCCCAGTCCTTCTGGGATCTATTCTGATATCCCCCTTCTCCAAAATGTCATCATGTGAGTAATACACTTGGTCATACTCTTCTGATATGTGGTGAGTCAACAGTGTGAACATTAGAAACCAGTTTTGGGTGCCTTCCACCTTGTCTATGAAAGCTGGTAACACCATTGACATTGTGAGCAGGATTTTTCAGACATGAAGCAACCCACCAGGGCTTCCTCATCTGGCTTTTGGTAGTAACACACCCTGGTTCCCTAGGCAAGGGTGTCCTTGAAGTTTGTACTGCACTTCTGAGTTCTAGGGAGGCTGTGTTGTAGATTTGACTGACCTAAGTCAGAAGTTTCCATAAGAAACACATTCTATTTACGCCATGTATTTTCCATGTAATATTTTGGGGAATTCTAAATGTCTTACTTTTTGTCTCATGTTTTATAATATTTTTGGACAATAATTAATAACAAATAATATGAGAATAAACTTTTGCATGCTAAACTTACCTTTGTTTTCAAATTCTCAACTGTGCCTAGACAGAGTGGTTCAGTGGATGAGCATCAGTCTATAAATCAGAAGGTCTCACTTCAGTTTGATTCCCAGTCAGGGCACATGCCCAGGTTGTGGGTCAATCCACAGTGTGGGGTGTGTGGGAGGCAGTCTATCAAGGATTCTCTCTCATCGTTGATGTTTCTAACTCTCCCTCTCTCTTACTGTCTGAAATCAATAAAAAATATATTTCAAATAAAACAAAATTATCACCTAATGATGTTTATTGATATAGAGAGAGGGAGAAGGAGAAACAGAGAGAGAAAGAAAGAGAGAGAGAAACATCGATATGAGAGAGAAGCATCCATCAGTTGCTTCCTGTACTCACCCTGAGCACAGATTGAACCCGAAGCCTATGTGCCTGGACTGAGAATCAAACCTGCCCACTTTTTCTGGTATGACAAGACATTCCAAGGAACTGAGCCACTGGGCCAGGCCTGTAAACCTATGTTTTACAATCAGTGTATGACCTGCCAAGGTCACATACTTATTTTTGACCTTATGTGAAATTGTGAAGCTTTGAGCACATGCTCCTGTATGGATGCCTGTATGGTATTGTTTACAATGTTTGGAAATAAAGTTTTACTGTGCATATCTCTATTTGTCTCTCCATAACTGTAAAAGTTTCTCAGCAGAGTTTTCATGGAGATACAACGGACCCCTGCACTGAACAGAGTCGCCCTCCTATGCTGTGGTATCTCAGGTGCTTACTCTTGAAAAGTGCAATGTAGGCCAGCAGAGCGCTGCTCCATTACCCACCCAGGGATCTAACGCCCTCAGTCACGTGTTGTCACAGCACGGGTCACTACAACTAGGAAAAGAGGGAGCACTGAAGGGCCACCCTGGGCATTGAAGGCCAACACCAGGAAGAGACACATGCCTTTCTTTCTCTTATTCCATTTTCTAAAAGCCATTGCAAGGCCCTACTTCTCTGCAAGGGGTGAAAAAGAATGCATGTATTGGGAGGTGAAAAGCTACCGTTTGCCACAATTCCTGAATGCAATTAGACATTAGTGAAATGTACATTAATGATGAGTGCTAGAATGGAAAGTCATTAGAACTGGTAAAAATATTACCATAGGCATTTACAGTATTTTGAATTAATCCTATACCAGTTGTTCAATAATGTCACCTATAAAGAAGCTATTTCTTTTAAGAGAAGTGGTTTTTTTAAATTATATTTTTCTTTTCTCCCTTCCTTTTTTTATTTTTTGAAAAGTCTTAAAACATTGTTTATTTGGTAGAAATGTAAAGCTCTATATCATTTTGAAATTTTGGTGATTAAGTAGAAAACGAATCATTGAGACTAATTTCTAAATACAATGGCATAGAAAACATAATTGGGAGAGACTTCTGTAGCCTCAGAGCTACTTTTTAAAAAGTATTTACTTTTTTATTGATTTCAGAAAGGAAGGGAGAGGGAGAGAGTGATAGAAACATCAATGTTGAGAGGGAATTGGATCAGCAGCCTCCTACATGCTCCCCAGTGGGGGTAGAGCCCAAAACCCAGGCATGTGCCCTTGACCTCATTGAACCTGGGGCCCTTCAATTCTGAAGGCCAATGCTCTATCCACTGAGCCAAACAAGCTAGAGCTCCTAGCTCCTTTTAAAAAATAGTTTTTAGGACTTGTTTGTTAAAAAATGTTTTTATTGTGCCCTAACGGGTTTGGCTCAGTGGATAGTGTCAGCCTGCAGACTAAATTATCCAGGGTTCAATTCCAGTCAAGAGCATGTGTACTTTGGTTGCAGAATATCCCCAGTAGGGGGTGTGCAGGAGGCAGCTGATCGATGTTTCTCCCTCATCCATGTTTCTAATTCTCTGTCCCTTTCCCTTCCTCTCTGCAAAATCAATTTAAAAAAATGTTTTTATTGATTTTAGAGTGTGGGAAAAGGAGAGGGAGGGAGAGAGAGAGAGAGAGAGAGAGAGAGAGAAACATCAATTGGTTGCCTCCTATACATGCTACAACCTGGGACTGAAACTGCAACCTGGGCTTGTGTCCTGACCGGTAATTAAACTGGCCACCTTTTGGGCCATGGGACAACACTCAGCCACCTGAGCCACACTGGCCAGGGCCCTAGGAGGTACTTAAATGAACGGTGTGGCATGTGTGAGAGACAGTGGTGGCATTATGGTATGTTTGCAGCACAAACTCACAAAGGCAATTCACAGGTAACAATGTTTCAACAGGCACAAATTCAGTTGCTATGGTTACTTAAACAACCCAAGTATATCACGGGTTTAGATTTCAGTTAAACATGGCATGTGAACTGTAATTCTTAAAGTAGGAATAATATGGACCCAGAGGGTGGGGCCTTCAGCCCCAGAGGATTACTCTCCTTAGCAGTTCATCACTTACAAAGTCTGCCTTCCACACCATGGTACCCCACAACTGAGCTATGTTTTCTGGCCCTTTACAACAACAATCACCTTTCTTCAGTGTCATGTAACTCGTTCCTCCTTCTCCTCTGAGTTGTCACCAAAGGACCTTTCACATTCATTTTTCTACTGACATTTTCCAGAAAATGTATGTGTTCTCCAGGGCTTTTTCATTTTATTTGCAAAAGTCTCACTGTTGGGCCCGACCTGGTTTGGCTCAGTGGATAGAGTGTCAGCCTGCGGACTGAAGGGTCTCGGGTTCGATTCCGGTCAAGGGCACATGCCTGGGTTGCAGGCTCGGTCCCTGGTGGGGGGCGGTGCGGGAGGCAGCTGATCGATGAGTCTCTCATCATTGATGTTTCTCTCTCTCTCTCTCTCTCTCTCTCTCTCTCTCCCTCTCTCTCTCTCTCCCTTCCTCTCTGAAATCAATAAAAATATTTAAAAAAAAAAAGTCTCACTGTTGGGATTGTACATCCTATTTCAGTGTGTAGTAAGGGTTAGAAGACAGAAATATTAGGTGTACCAGTTAATAATGCAGATTTTATAATAAAAAATCACACAATAACTTTAATAGAAACATCAAAAGTGCTTTATTCAAAGTAATGTCCATCGATAGCTACAAGTTTCCCCCATCTTTCAGGTAATTTGTGAATACCGTCCCAATAGAACTTTTCTTGTTTTGAGGCAAACCATTCAGAGACCCAATTTTCCACTTCTTTGTACGTTTTGAAGTGCTGCTCAGAAAGTGCGTGTGCCATGAATCTGAACAAGTGGTCATCTGAAAGAGCAAGGTCTGGTGAATACAGCAGGTGGGTTAATACTTCCCAGGCAAGATCTTTTAACTTGTCTTTAACTGGTTTTGAAGTGTGTAATTGTGCATCATCATGAAGCAAAATTAGTTTGCCATGTCTTCTGGCCCATTCTGATCGTTTTTCCAAGCAAAGTGTGGTTCAAATTGATTATTTGTTGTCAGTAGCAATCAGTATTAATGGTTTCACCTGGTTTTAGAAGCTCATAATACACCACACCTTCCTGATCCCACCAAACAAAGAGCATTGTCTTCTTTCCGAAGCGATTCGGCTTTGCAGTCGATGTTAATGGTTGACCTTTATCAACCCTTGATTTTGTGCGTTGGGATTCTCAAAATAAATCCACTTTTCATCGCCAGTCCCAATTCGATGCAAAAAAATACTTTCTTTCGTGCCGTTGAAGCAACATTTTACTAATGACTTTTCAGTTTTCCATTTGTCTTAGGTTCAGTTGATGTGGCACCCATTTTCCTTCCTTTAAAATCTTTCCCATTGCTTGTAAATGATGAGAAATTGTTTGCTGAGCAATGTTTAATCTTTCAACAAGTTATTCTTGAGTTTGACATGCATCTTCATCCAATAATGATTGTAATTGTTGGTTTTCAATCTTTTTCGGTTGACTTGGACGTTCTTTGTCTTTCACACTGAAATCAACACTTTGGAGCATGTTCACCATAAGCTTCCCGAAGTATTCAGCAGCACTTTTCTTCAAAATAAAGTAATGAATTATACCTTCCCACAAATGCTCTTTTTTTGGCACTAAATTCAACATTTTTAAGCATAAAAATATCTATGATGGTAACACCTTAAAAAATGTGACATATGAAGTTTTGAAGCTTGTTGTCAATACAACAAAATAGCATACATATCAAAACGCATATATAACAACATATGTTTAACTCCATCAATTGAAAAAAATCCTCATTACCCTGGGGGGGGGGGGGGCGGCGGGGAGAGAATCCCAATGAAAGTGACTTAAGGAGATGATTGTTCTACATTAATGGTATCTTTTAGAATAGGACATTTTAGGAATTTATATCCTGGTCTCTCTGGTCACTGAACCAAAAGCAGTCTTATACTGATGGCGGGGGGCGGGGGGGACTTATAATCTGATAGAGCAGCTGTATTAATCTGAAAAGTAATCATATTATTTTAAATCTTAGAACACATATACTTATGTGAATAGGAAGTTAAGTTTCTTAGGTATGAATAGGGAATTAAATTTCTCTTCAAGTTTTCTTTTCAAGGCCTGTGGGAAGGGATTGGGAGGTGAGTCAGCTGCGAATCGCACAATCAGAACCCTCAAACATGGTCAGGCTGATCCACCAGGAGTCAAGCCATCATCTCATGGCCTGATGACTAATTACAATAGCTGATGTCTGAGGACCCCCAGGCCAGCATGTATTTGCATTGCTCACCCCAGCCCCTTCCCCATTATAATCTGTCCCATGAATCTTTCTAGCAGGCAGGATTTGATCCCCAGGCACGCACTTCTTACCCAGCTGTCCTGAGTTCTGAGGGATCTGATGCTGGCAGGCATTGTTGGCAGGTAGAAATAGGAGGCACAGGGGCATGGTCCTTAGGTGTGTGTAAGGACTCTTTCCCCAGGAATGCTCTTGTGTCACACCACCCCCAAGAAATGGCTGCTGGAAACTCCAGCATCTGTCACATGCCATTCAGTCAACTGGGAACGGATAGGCATTTTTCTGGACTATGAGTTGGGAGAAGTTTCATTTTATAATTTGAGAAATAGGTCACATTTGTATACTTTCAGTGAAACTTTTACAGAAAAACTTATGCCCTATTTCTGCCTAGGACCTTCTTCAAAATCACTTGTAATATGTATAGTCAATGATGAATGATGAACCGCCTTGTAATCTGTTCCATGCGTTCTACTCTCTTCCTGTGTTAATAAAAGGCACAAGCACATTTCTGATGTATCTGATGTCTTTTTTTTTAATGTTTTTATTGATTTTTAGAGAGAGAAATGGAGAGTGATGGAGGTGGAATAGAAATGTGGATGTGAATAAAATCATCCATTAGCTGTCTGCCATATCAACCCAACTAGGGGTCGATCCCAAAATCTGGCTATGTGCTCTAAGGGTGAAACTGGTGACCTTTTGGTCTATGGGGTGAGACTCAACCAACTGAGCCACACCATCAAGAGCTGTGCTGATGACTTTTAATCCTCACACATTTGGCTTCACCATTTGCCCCCTCTACTCCCCGAATCCCCCCGCACTTCACACACACACACACACACACACACACACACACACACACACACACACACCTGGGCCAGCCATGCAGACAGCCTCAGTGCTTCTTCACTGGGCTGAGGAGTGGGTGCCGGTTCTAACTCAGACTCTGCCTGCAGAGGAACTGGCCCTCCAGAGCCTCCCCCTAACCTCAAAGCCCCAAGCTCATTGCCTTTCTCCCTTCTCTCCAGCCATTTTTGGACCTGTAGTCACCCTCCTGTCCACATAAAGCCTCATGAAGTGAGTAATAAACTATTACATACCCTCTTGCTGTGTTTGTGCCACTAAGAGTCTTGATACCAGAATCAAATTTTGAATCTTAAGTCTTGCCTATGGGAGGTGACCATAACAGTCCTTCATAGAATGTCCCAGGATCCTGGTTAATTTTTTATTTTTCAAACTATGACATTTGTTTAGAAAATCACAGAGGAAGAAGAGGTACCTCAGAGAAAAAATGGGCTTAGGAAACAACTTGCAGAGACAAAGATAGGGTTTCAAGTGCTTAGAAGTGAAGAAAGTCAAGGTGAGCCATCTCTGGGATGCAGAGGGGAGAGGGAAGGGCAAGCAGGAGCCTGCTCCCAGAAGGGAGAGTATGCTGGGTCCTGGGTGCCCAGGGATTTAAAGGTGGAGACTTTAGGGGAGGTCCCAGGGGAAGATCTCAATAGAGTGTACATCAGCTTGCTAGGTATGTCCTTCAAGGTCAGCGTCTCCACTGATTGATGGGTCCTCGCCTGGGCAGGGGGTCATTACTCAATGCAGCTGGTCCTGAGGGCAGCCCTGGTGTTGCCTTTCTGGGCCTGGGGCTGGCCCGTGGTCATTGCTGGGCTCATGTCTGTCAAACTTCCTCCCACAGAGGGAACCCCTTGCACTTGGGGAGAACACACCTCATAGGAGAGGTGTCCCAAGCCTGGCCAGGCATGGCTCAGTGCTGGAGCCACATCCTAGGAATCAGGAGGTCCTGGTAATAACTGGTTAGGGCACATGCCCTGGTTGTAGGCTCAATCCCCAGTGTGGTGTGTGCAGGAGGCAGCCAATGGCTGATTCTCCCTCATCACTGATGTTTCTATCTCTCTCCCTTCCTCTCTGAAATCAATAAAAACATATAAATAACAACTATTCTAGTGTTGGAAACCAAAATCTCAGGTAACATTTGGAAATACTCTGAAAGCATTGGTAGAGAGGTAAAAGAAAAATGTTCTTTTCTTGAGAAGGGAAGAAACAAATAGATTCTTTACTCTCCTTGGTCCAAAAAATTTTGTAATGTGGGACTAATTGTTTTTTGGAAGATGATGTAAAGGGTGAAGTAATCAGGTTTCTGTGTTTTATTATAGAGTCACTAGATGCATGAAATTCATGCATGGGTAGGGTCCCTAGGCCTGACCATGATCAGGGACAATCTGGGGGGCCCCTGCTGGCATCTGCCTTGGCTGGCCTGGTGCCACTTGCTTGCTGGCCCTGCCTCCTGCCTCTGCTGCCAGTTGCCTCCCTCTGCAAGGTGACCTGCAGGGTGATGTGTGTGTGAGGGGGGTGGGGGGGCGGGGGAAGAGGAGGGGGGCTCTGGCACCCGCCTTGGCTGGCCTGAGGCCTAAGGACTAGGGACAGCACCTGGGTTGAGCGTCTGCACCCTGGTGGTCATTGCACATCATAGCAATGGGTCTTTCCACCCATAGTTCCGCAGTCTGGTTCATTTGCATATTAGGCTTTTTGCATATACGATTGTATAGTGTCTCTACCATATTATAGATGAAAGAAGTGATCCTCACTTGAAGTAGTAGTAATAGCTATCATGTACTTAATTCTTCCAAGTTCCAGGCACTGCTTTTAAAAAGTTGGCATGTACAGCCTAGTCAGTGTGACTCAGTGCTTTTTTAACATATTTTATTGATTTTTTACAGAGAGGAAGGGAGAGGGATAGAGAGCTAGAAACATCGACATCGACCAGCTGCCTCCTGCACACCCCCCACCGGGGATGTGCCCACAACCAATGTACATGCCCTTGACCGGAATCGAACCTGGGACCTTTCAGTCTGCAGACGGACGCTCTATCCACTGAGCCAAACGGGTTTCGGCGTGACTCAGTGCTTTAGTGTCAACCTATATATCATGAAGTCATGGCTCAATTTCCTGTTAGGGCATATGCTTGGGCTCAATCCAAGTAGGGGGCATAGAGGAGGTAGCTGATCAATGATTCTCTCATCATTGGTATTTCTATCTCTCTCTCACTGCCTTCCTCTTTGAAATCAATAAAAATATACTTTAAAAATATAAGATAGCCCTAGCCTTTTTGGCTCAGGGAATAGAGCATCCACCTGTGGGTCAATGGGTCCTGGGTTTGATTCTACTCAATGGCAAATACCTTGGCTGTAGGCTCCTCTTAGGCTGTCCCTGGTCAGGGCTTGTGCAGGAGGCAACCAATTGATGTGTTTTTCTCTCACATCAATGTTTCTCTCTGTCCCTCTCTCCCTAAAAATCAGTGGAATAATATCCTATGGAGAATTAAAAACAAATAATAGTAAGTCATATATTTTTCTTATTTTCTAAACCTCAACCGAGGACATGGTTATTGCTTTTAGAAAGAGAGAGAGAGAGAGAGAGAGAGAGAGAGAGAGAGAGAGAGAAACCAAACATCAATGTTAGAGAAACACTGATTAGTTGTTTCCCATGTACACCATGACTAGGATCTAATTGGAAATACAGGCATTTATCCTGACATGGGATCAAACCAAGAACCTTTTGGTGTATGGGACCATTACTCTAACCAACTGACCCATACTGGTCAGGGCAAAACTAAAACTCCTCAACCAGATCTTTTGGGTTTGAATCTACCACTTAAAATGTAATTGTCATAACCAATGGACGCAAAACTCTGGGGGGGGAGGGCAAGTATGGGAGTGCGGTGGGACAAGTATGGGGGGACAGTGGTAAGATATGTACACATACAATACCTTAATACAAAAATAAAAAATAAGATAAAAACTTCAAAAAAATGTAATTGTGACCCCGAAAGCTGCAGCAATCCTGAGAAAGAAGATATCTTGATACCAGATATCAAGCTGTATTACAAAGCCACTGTTCTCAAAACTGTCTGGTACTGGTACAAGAACAGACATATAGATCAATGGAATAGAATAGAGAATCCAGAAATCGACCCAAACCACTATGCTCAATTAATATTTGACAAAGGAGGCATGAACATACAATGGAGACAAGACAGTCTCTTCAATAGATGGTGTTGGGAAAATTGGACAGATACATGCAAAAAAATGAAACTAGACTACCAACTTATACCATACACAAAAATAAATTCAAAATGGATACAGGACTTAAACATAAGACGCAAACCAGAAAAATAGTAGAGAAGTCTATAGGCAGCAAAATCTCAGACGTATGCCAAAGCAATTTCTTCACTGATATTGCTCCTAGGGCAATGGAAACTAAAGAGAAAATAAATAAATGGGACTACATCAAAATAAAAAGCTTCTGCACAGCAAAGGAAACCATCAACAAAACAACAGGAAAGCCCACTTTGAGAACATTTGCCAATGGTATCAGTGCTAAGGGTTTAACCTCCAACGTTTATAGGGAACTCATACAACTTAACAAAAGGAAGATAAGCAACCCAATCAAAAAAATGGGCAACGGACCTAAATAGATACTTTTCGAAAGAAGACAGAAGGAAGGCCGAGAGACATAAGAAAACATGCTCAAAGTCACTAATCATCCGAGAGATGCAAATCAAAACGACAATGCGGTACCATCTCACACCTGTCAGAATGGCTATCATCAACAAATCAACAAATGACAAGTGCTGGTGAGGATGTGGAGAAAAAGGAACCCTCATGCACTGCTGGTGGGAATGCAGACTGGTGCAGCCACTGTGGAGAACAGTATGGAGTTTCCTCAAAAAACTAAAAATGGAACTCCCATTTGACCCAGTGATCCCACTTCTAGAAATATATCCCAAGAAACTAGAAACACCAGTCAGAAAGGATATATGCACCCCTATGTTCATAGCAGCACAATTTACAATAGCTAAGATTTGGAAACAGCCTAAGTGCCCATCAGCAGATGAGTGGATTAAAAAACTGTGATACATCTACACAATGGAATACTATGCTGCAGTAAAAAAAGGAGTTCTTACCATTTGCAACAACATGGATGGAGCTGGAAAACATTATGCTAAGTGGAATAAGACAGTCAGAGAAAGATAAATATCACATGATCTCACTCATTTATGGAATATAATGAACAACATAAGCTGATGAACAAAAACAGATCCAGAGACAGAGAAACATCGATCAGAACATCAAACCTCAAGGAAGGTAGGGGAGGGTGGGGGTAAGGGGGAGAGATCAACCAAAGGACTTGTATGCATGCATATAAGCCTAACGGTTAGGCCCTAACCAATGGACACAGACAATAGGGGGGTGAGGGTATGAATGGGTGGGTTAGAGGGGATTAATGGGGAAATAAGGACACATATGTAATACCTTAATCAATAAAGAAATTTTAAAATATATAATTGGGCACAGGGCTCAATGGGAGATGGTTATGGTGTCAATGCCATAAACATTACTAAGTTAATAAACAATTTCTGTTATGAAAATGTTTTGCCCTTGCCAGGTAACTCCATTACTTAAAGCTTCATCCAATTATGGGTTCAATTCCTGGTCATGCATACACCTTCTTCCTCTCTCTCTCTCTCTCTCCTGTTCTTTCTCTCTGCCTTCCTCTCTCTAAGCATGCCCTCAGGTGAGGATGTAAAAAGTGTGGAATTCCCAGGTTTCAAATGTCATGGTTCCATGCTCAGATCACATCTTCTGTTCTTCAGCCCAGGCCTCCCAGGAAGAACAGGGTCCACCTGACAGTTACACCTTCATTGCACTGATATTCTACCAAGCAGGCTGGGGGCAGCAGCCATCCAGGCTTCCCTCGGGGCTTAGTAGGAAACACTTGGGTTTGGTTGGGATAGAGACTCTCACATGTTCTTTTTTAAAAAATATATATATATTTTATTGATTTTTTACAGAGAGGAAGAGAGAGGGATAGTTAGAAACATCGACGAGAGAGAAACATTGATCAGCTGCCTCTTGCACCCCCCCACTGGGGACGTGCCCGCAACCAAGGTACATGCCCTTGGCCAGAATCAAACCTGGGACCCTTGAGTCCGCAGGCCGACACTCTATCCACTGAGCCAAACCGGTCTCGGCAGACTCTCACATGTTCTGTCCATTGCTCCTGACAAAATCATCCGCACGGGAGGCTGGAAACAGTCAGATCTGCATTTCTAACGCAGGTCTGTCTTATCCCATCAAGCCCATTTAGACATCTCATTGAATTATGCACCCAGCAAAAATTTTTTTCCCCATTGATTTTTCAGAGATAGTGGAAGGTGGTGGGGAGACAGAGACATAAATATTGATGTATGAGGGACACATGCATTGGATGCCTTCTTCACAAGCCCTGACCAGGGCCTGGGACAAAGCCTGCAACCAAGGAATCTACCCACGAGCAGAATCTAACCCTGGAGCCTTCAGTTCGAGGCCAATGCTCCATCCACTGAGCCAAACCGGCTAGGGCCATCCAGCAAATGTTTTCCGAGCTCTCAGTAGGTGTGTGGCGCTGAGCCAGAAGCCTGGATGCACAGATCTCCTCAGAGTCCCCACTATGAGAGAACTGACCCCCCAGGCAATAGAGATCATGTGACTTGAGGACCTCCTCCACAGGAATGGCTGTGTCCAAACAGGGTGAGCAAACTAACACCTGGATTGTAGCAATTTTCCAGTGAATATCATTTCGAGTTATTTGTTGGAAAGCATTTTAAAAATTAGAACAATATAGATAAATTTAGTAAAAATCACTTGTTAAGTAGAACACACTGAAAAGTAAATTGCTCTCTCACCTTGGAGAGAGGTCACCCAACCTCCTTATACCTTTCCTGCCTGACCATCCTTACCTGTGTTCTGTATCGCAGGGGGTTAACTTGAAATGCAGGCAAATAGGGCAGGGGTCCAGTGGAAAACAAAGCAGGTGGAACATAGGCAGGGGCAGACATGGAAGGTTGAGCCAGACTAACCACAGGAATCAACCAAGCAGAAATCCTATATAATAAAAGCCTAACTAAGTGTCCAGTGGTCCATTCAACCAATCAAAATGTAATATGCTAATGATATGTTAAGGCTGCTCAACCACTCGCTATGACATGCACTGACCACCAGGAGGCAGATGCTCTGACTTTTAGGTTAGCTTGGTGCTGGGGTCCCGCCCATTGGGACTGAACAAGATGGGCTGGACATGCCCTGGAGCCCTCCCATATCCGCCCCCCCCCCCAGCCCTGATGGTGCATCGGTGGGGTCCTTGGCCTGGTCTGCATCCTCTTGCCATCCAGGACCTCTCAAGGGATGTCGGAGAGCCAACTTTGGTCCGATCCTGCAGGCCAGGCCGAGGGACCCCAGTGGTGCACAACCTTTTTGGTGTAAGAGACCAAATTCCAACAAACTGAGCCACCCAGCCAGGGCTATAAGCGTACCCTTTCCAATCCCTGTAAGACTTTTAAAGGTCACATACTAGTTTTTGGCATTAAGTAAAATTTCCAACCTTTGAGAGCATGTTTCTGTTTGTATGCCTATATGTGTATTGTTAACAATGTTCGGAAATAAAGTTGTAGTTTGCAAAACTATGGATCTGATACGTGTGTCAAGCCAAAGCCCTGAGCCCATAAAAAGCCTGCTCCCTCCCAATTCACTGCTGGCTCTTTCTCCAGTCAGACCACCTGCACCCAGGTGCCTTGAGTCCCTTCTGTGTGACCCCCCCCCCCCCGCCCTCAACCCAGAACCTTTCACCAAGTACCTGCACAGGAAGCCAAGCTTCTTACCACACTCCAGCCTCCTGCACCCACATCCTCCCATCTCCCCATTTATCTGGAGCTGGGGGGCGGGGGAGGCAGAGCGGGCTGGCTCCTAGACAAATCCTCTCAGGGCTAGAAGCCACAATCTAAACTGGAGTAAAGGTGGGAGGGTGTGGCTATGAGGACTCCACCCAGCAAAGACTCAGCTCCCCTAGGAAATAGGAGGTACTGGGAGGAGGGACTATGGAGAAAGGATGGGGGTTTCTCTTGTAATTATCCTAAGCATCCTTGGCCTTGAGCTAAGAATTTGGGACTTCTTCCTTATAACTTTGTAGAACTATTTCTGTGCTCAAACCAAATGAAACAAGCCATGGTTCATAGATACCAATTGATTTTATAAGGAAATTCAAGACATAAACTATGTTCTTTTTATCTGATACATGTAGGAACAGAATCTCAAGTGATGAAGTTGTTATACTAATAATGACTCTGGGAGGTTCATTATCCTCTTATCTCTACTTCATATAACCTTTAAGATGTTCTTATCTTTATTGTTGAGATTATTACAGATGTCCCCTCCACTTTTCCCCTTTGCCCCCCACTACCCAGTTCCCACTCTGGCCCAGGTCCTCACCCTATTGTTTGTGCTTTTGCACAATTTCAGTAACACTCTAACCTGACAACCGAGGGGCCCAGGCTGCCTGTCACTACTTCAGCTAGTTAAGCAGACAGGGATGAATCTATATGAGTGAATAATGACAGGCAATAGGCATTGGGAGTTGTAAAGAGCAGGTGCCTCCAGGACTACATTGTTTCAGCCAAGAGGTTGTAAATCTTTCCATAATGATAGGCAGTTCTTGGGACAAGAGGATGGACAGCATTCCACTGTTAGCTCCCATGTCCCAGGGCTTACAACTCTCAGGCAGGTTAGAGTGTGCTTTCTCTAATCAGAACAGAATCATCGTGGCTAACAGAGCATGGTTAATATCTCTTATCATTGTAGCTGGTCCCCAATAGTCTATTTCTGCCCCTAACAACACAATTTAAAAAGATTTAACGGTGGAAGAAAGAAAAGGTTTTGTAGCTGAAAACATTTTTGTGTGCATGTGAATCTAGGAGATGTCTAGTGGAATCCTGTAGGAAATAATACTGGATATGCCCTGGAGGGAGACATTCCCTTATTATACTGGACAGCAAACAAACCTGCCCTGTTTTGTATGAAGACACGGGTCTCTATCTTCCAAGGCTCTTCTTTGAAAATATTGTCTGTAGTGTTGGGGAGCACAAGAGGCTGGGGTGAAAAGTTGTAGGGAGGACATCCTGATAAAAGGGAAGTACGTGGAAGGCTGCCTGCCCTGTTTACCAGAATTCCGACTTAAGAGAGACTTATGGGAGTGTCCAAGGCGGTGCCCCTAATTATTCCTTGACCTTTCCAAACAAGTCTGTGCATGTGCAGACCCCTGGGTGTTACTGGAATTCTTATGCTTAATCCCTGAATGCCCTTATATACACGTGTCCTCCCAAGATTACTCACCCTACTGATTGTATCTAAAGATAAAAATTCCAATAAAAGCCTAACAAGGCAGGCAATCGAGGCTGCCTGGCTGCTATCAGTCAGGTCATCCCTTAGCCCTCTCCCCCTCGGTGAAACTGTGTCCTGTCGTTTGGGGGCTGCTGGTCAGCCCTGGCACTGGAGCACTCAGTTCCTTGCTCCCAAAATAGCAGAAACTTGAGACTGAAAATGCTTTCTCCAGCTGTGTTCTCTCCCACCTCTGGAATGTGTAAGGTAGCTATGAAACAGGTAAATGCATACATATGGGAAATAGGCAAATGTTCACAAACTTATTGCAGCAGTGAAAGTACAATTTGTACACTTTATTTATACACTATTACACAATTTATACTGGAAATACTTGACAGTTACCCCCCCCCCCCCCATCTATTAGTTCCTACAACACCTTTATTGCTATTGAAACAAACTTGTAAAAAATAGAAAATAAAGTAAGACAAACATTGTTCATGTATGTCAAGTCAAATAAGCATTAACTAATGTTCTTTATCAGTGCTAGATTCACTCATAGTTGTACAAAATTCTACCTACTGTCCATAAATTAAAGGGAAAAAATGAACCAAAGTGACAGTTCATCCTTCCTAATCTCTTAAAGCACAGACAGTAAGAGGTTTGGGGTCACATCCGATATAGAAGTAAGGCTTTAGCACTTCAGAAAATGTATCCCTGAAGGAATGGATGTGAGACATGTCATTCAAATTATAAAAGGAAACCTGCCCCAACTCATAGTCCAGATAGATGCCAATCCCTCTGGGCATTTTCTTCAGCACAAGGGTGACAGGAACAGACCCTCGTGCCACATAATCACCATCCTGCAGCTGAATCATCCAACATCTGTTCTCCTGTCTTAGCAAGGGCTGCTTTCTCTCCTTGGAAAGGGAGTCTCTACAGACCCCCACGGCCCACTCAGGCTTGTCATCCACCTGGACCTCCCAGTAATGTCGGCCACAGTCAAACCCTTCAGTACCCAGGACAACTGGGTCGACTGCAAATCGCTTTGGATTCCGACGAACTCTTTGCTTTCTCCTCACAAATGTCACAGACTTTTTATCCTCAGACACAAGCAGATTAGGATGTGCAGTTTCAGGATCCAGGGTAACTTCTTCTCTAAATCTCTGTATAATTTTCTGCAGGGCTGAACACTGAGGAGGAAAACTGCATTCTTCTCTCCTTAACTGGAACCAATAGACAGCTGGGGATTTCAGGTTATCACAACGGTGGAGGACACCCTTGATATCCATCAGAAATTTCACATCTGGCATCACATGCTTCTTCTCTGCCACCTCCTTTTCTAGACTTCTGAGGTTGGAAAGATGGTCTGAAAATGCAGTTGTGTTTGCAAGGAGTTTCTGTTGAATGTCCTTCTCTTCTTCAGCTAGCCTTGAGAGAACTGCCTCTTGCTCGCGCTCCATAAATTGAGACAGATGCTCAAATTCAGAGGCTAATTTCTGTTTCTGTTTTTGCACCTTCTCTCTCAGCTCTAAGGGTTTTTTGTTTTGAATGCTTATTAATTTCTGAACATCTACCATCTGCTTACTGATGTAACTGTAGAGCCTTAGCCTGTGATGAGAGGCAGCCTCCCCCATGGGCCTCACCTGGTGGCCCTGATGGTCAGGGGACTGAGTGCACAGGGGACACAACAGCTCTAGGTCCTCCTCACAGAAGAGGGTCAAGGCCTTGTTGTGCTGCTCACACAAGCCCCTCTCTTTCTGCCTCTTCTTCTTGCCCCTGATGGACTGGAGAATCTTGGCCATGTCAACCATCTTTCCCAGCTGGGTGTTGCTCCTCAAGCACCTCTCTTGGCATGGGTGACGGCACACAGGGCAAGGGAACCTGTCCTGTAGATCAGCCCAGGACTGCTGGATGCAGGAGCGACAGAAGTTGTGCCCACATTCGATGGTGACAGGGTCTCGCAGGCCATCCAGGCAGATGGGACAGTTGATTTCTGCTGGGAGTCTTGCCAGAGCTTCGTCAACTGCCATTGGGCCCTGAAAGAAGGATGGGACTGAGGTGGGTTTTTTCAGGAGGCTGGGCTCTGGGTGACCTCTCCACTGAGACGCAGATGCACCCTCAGATCTCACTGGCCTTGCTGGCCTGAATGGCTCGTTCCTGTGAGACCAGTGGCCGCACGTGTCCAGAGGAGCTCGGTTCACCACCTCCTGCTGATCACACACTAGTTGAATCCAAGTTCAGAAATTCTTGATCAGAAAGCAGACATGGTTCTAAAGTGCCTATTCATTCCTGGAGGTGAGAAAAGATTGTTGCATGTAAAAAAGGCTACCATTGTGGTCCTGCTCACTGCCACATTTGAAGCAACCACTGATTTGTCTCTCTATCAGCACAACCCACCTAAACCAAGTCACCTACAATGGTGCTGCATGGGACTGTGGCAAGTGTATGAATTTGGGACTAGATCACCTTTCCTGGGTCAGTTTACATTCTTAATGACCTACCATCTGGGAAACCTGGGGAAAGTTACATAACATTCTTATTTCTAAGAGAGTCTGGAAAAGAAGAATAAAATTCCCAAATTCAATCATTTCAATCTTGAGAAAAACCTAAGAAATGGATTTGGCACTATTTGGCTTAAACAGTTTACTTGTTATTGTGCTGAATTTATAATATATCAAAATTTACTGCCCTAACCAGTTTGGATCAGTGGATAGAGCATCGGCCCGAGGACTGAAGGGTCCCAGGTTCGATTCCAGTCAAGGGCATGTAACTTGGTGCGGGCACATCCCCAGTAGGGGGTGTGCAGGCAGCAGCTGATCGATGTTTCTCTCTCATTGATGTTTCTAACTCTCTATCCCTCTCCCTTCCTCTCTGTAAAAAATCGATAAAATATGTTTTTAAAAGATCTAATTATTCTTTGATTTATCCAGCTTTGTACAGAAAAGTAGATGGGATTTCAACTAGGTTAGATTCCCTTGAGGACCCTCCAACTCAAAAAATTGATTTTCATGTGATGCTCAGGATGAATAAAATTGGAAATCAGATTAACGATGTAAATTGAAACAGACACTCACTGAAACTGTTCCTTTAAGTCATTATCAATGGTGAGCTACCCACTAGTGACAAGGATTTGTGGGGACAAGATCCTAAAGAGAAGAAATGAAAATAAAATAATCAATTACAAGTACTGTGGTAGAACATATTCATTCTCTTTGACTGAGGAAGCTATCTGGTATGACTGAAAATGAGAAAATTGATATTACTTTGTCAAACCATCTAACTAGCTCCCATAGCCCTAGCCAGTTTGGCTCAGTGAAAGAGCGTTGGCCTGGGGACCAAAGGTCCTGAGTTCAATTCTGGTCAAGGGCATGTACCTCGATTGCAGGATCCTCCCTGGCCCTGGTTGGGGTGCATGCATGAAGCAAACAATCGATGTGTTTCTCTCACATCTATGTTTCTCTCTGTCTCTCCCTCTCTCTTCCACTCTCTCTAAAAATCAATGGAAAATATCCTCAAGTAAGCATTAAAAACATCTGTACTAATGAAAGAGCAAGATGCAAATTGACCATACCTTTGAAAGGCCCACCAGCCAAGCAGGAGTGAGTATGCAAATTAACCCAACAAAGATGGTGGACTAATTTGTATACGCAGGTGCTGAGCGGAGTGAAAAGGCGGCTCTGGCCAGAGCAAAGGCGGTGCTGACAACCAGGGAAAGGAAGGCCTGTTCTTGCATTGGGCCTCTAGTCTACATAATAAAAGCCCAGAGACCATTTTGGTGGAACGACTGGAACAACCAATCACTATGACTATGATAACCTGTTGGCCACAGGGGTCCCCACCAGCACCACTAATGAGTCCGAGGGCCCCGGGGCCAGTTGTGTGGCTGCTGCCAAGGAGCTGGTAAAGAAGAATGCCAAGGTGGTCAGTGTGAGGGTGCAGCTTGAGATGAAGGCTCTGTGGGACGAATTCAATCAGCTGGGCATTGAGATGATTGTCACTAAGGCTGGTAGGTCAGGGCACCCCTCTCCCTGCTGCAACCCTCCCCAGGTGGTGGTGCCAGTCTCAGGCAGCAGATTTTGGCCCCATACAAGCGAGACTGAGAAGCGGGGTGGGGGGGCACGGCCTGGCCACCTGTGGGTCCCTCTAGGCATGGGCCAGCTCCTTCGGTCTTCGAATCCCAGCTTTAGCGACAGCCACCTGGCATGCTGGGCCAGAGGGTACTGTTCGGGATGCCAGGAAGGCGGCGGAGAGAAACCCTGTGGACCTGCCACCTGACCAGCAGCCCAGGACCCGGCACTGCCAGACACAGACTCGCTCACAGCACACCAAACTTGGGGGGAAGGCAGCTGCCTGTGAGGGGCCTTGCCACCAACCGGCTCCCAGTGGATCCCACCTCAAAGGAAACTCGGTCTTTGGTTCCTTAGTTCAGTCTACCCTGGCTAAAGAGGAGCAGCTGGGCACATTTTAGGGGAGAATTAAGACTCTAAAACAGTGTGTTCTGTTCCATGGAGATTGCTACCCAGTTGCCTTAGGCCTAAATTCAGGGTGATTGTGGGGCCTGGCTCTGCCACTGGGGCCCGCATCTTCCAATTGTCCTGTATTTGTTGTAAGGGCCCAAAGAGAAGTGGAACAATTTTTTCAATGCAATGGATTTGACCAACAGACAAAGGCGAGTGCCAGGCTGTGTCTAATGTACACACAGAGACACCAGCTCTGAGTCTGCCTGGCCAAAGGGAGCTCAGGGCCTGTTTGCAGAGCCTTCTGGTGGTTTCTGTTTCCTTGCTGAGGCCATCCTCCCTGGGGCCCATGCTAAGCTCCAGCTCGTGGGTCTTTTTCAGGCACCTCCCCACACGGGCCTCACCCCCAATCACCAATCCCCACCCCCAATTGGGGGCAGGGTCGGCCAGCCAACCTCCCTCGGCCCCTCCCCCAGCCAGCCTGGCCCCATAGGGCAGGCTGGCCAGACCGCACTCATGCACAAATTCATACACTGAGCCTCTAGTATATATATAAAATAAATAAAAAATAGCTCCTATAGCCCTGGCCAGTCTAGCTCAGTGGATAGAGCATTGGTCTACGCAGGTTAAGGGCAGCTATCTAGGTTACAGGCTCCTCTGGGCTGGGGCCCTGATTGGGGCTCTTGCTGGAGGCAACCAACGCATGTATTTCTCTCCCATGGGATGTTTCTCTTTCTTTCTTTCTCTCTCTCTCCCACTCGCCCTACACATCAATGGGAAAATATCCTTGGGGAAGAATTAACAAAAAAATTAAAAATGGGTAAAGGAGATTAATCATAGAAACAAATGAACAACCATGAAATCAAAGCAGATCATTTTGAAAACCCCAGAGACATCAGAGTGATCTACAAGGGCCACTGTGCTTTGTACCTCATGGGATTGGCAAAGGTTTCAACAGACTCTGAGCCAAGCCAAGCTGCCTGGGCTGAGATCCTGGCTCCCCCATTTATGGCCAGGTGACCTTTGACAAGTCAGAGTATTTTTGGAGAGGAAAATGTGCCTAACAGCCAGCCTGGTACAGAGAAAGTACTCAATGGTAACTAATAACAATACCCAGACTTTCCATACTCATGATGCTATGGTCAAAGAACACATGTTTTGTGGTCACCCCTCTTACCCTTGACAAAGCTACCTCTAGCTGCCAGAACTCCCCTCTCGCTGTCAAGTCCCTCAGCATCTACTGGGGCCTCCTCCCATCTGCCCTGTACCCCCTACAGGCCACGTTCCCATTCAAGACCACAATCCTTCCCTCAGCTCCAGCTTCTGCCAGCACCAAGCTGTCTGCACCTCTCACCTTCCTTCCCTTTCCTAGCAGGTTCAGCTCCCTCTGATCCCAGCACCTGTACAAGCAGACCCCCTATTTGTCTCCAGTGCTGAGGCCAGCTCCCAGTGCATTGTCACTTCTTTCTCATCCCAGCTTCCCCTGACTCCATGATGGCTCACTTCCCCTAACACAGGGTTAGAATGGTAAGGACAGAATCATGGATTCCCCTTTGACTGCTGCAAACTCATGCAGGTTTGAGATCTGCATTCCCCACAGATCTGTGAAAAAAGTGCCTGCAAGCAAGCAGATGGTTAGATTAAGGGAGATCAAAGGATTGAAGTACTAGTATATCAGGGCCTCAAGGCTGTAATCTGTCCACTCCCATCTATACACAAACCAGCCCTCAGGAAGACAACCTGGAAGGGATTCCACAGGCAGCTTCAGACCAGCACCTCTTGGCTTTGTCACACACAGTTATTGGTCACCCTTAGGTCAGGTTGGGATCCTGGTATTTTTAGCAAGCATGTGGATGACTTTAGGACAAGGCTCAGCCAAACCACAATAAAACGTGTTATACATGGACACAGGCAATAGGGTAGTGAAGACCTGGGTGGGGCTGGGGGGTGGGGGGTGGGGGCTGGGAGCAGGGGATTAAAGGGAGGGAAAATGGAAGATATCTGTAATCTTATTAACAATAAAAAGTATATTAAAAAATAAAATAAAGGCTGGGTGTTTAAGGGAGGTCTTAGGGGTGGATCAACAGAAAAACAAACGTGTTATAAAAAATAACCAAAAAAAGGGACAAATGTAATACTTTCAACAATAAAGATGAAGAAAAAATAAAGTATATGAAACAGCAAAAACAAACAAACAAACTTGAATAGAAGTTAGGATTCCCTTGGGAAATGGGATCAGGCCTGCAGGAGCGTGGGCTCAGGAAACCACGGCTCCTACCTCCTGTACCCACATCATCCCCTCTCTGGGCTCACCTCGACCCACTGCTAGGAGGCGGGTCTCTGAGGACACTCGCCATCACTTTCTCACACACAGATATTCCCATTTCCAACCCCTCACGGGTTAGATCTGGGTATCCATATTTTTAGCAAGCATTTTGGTGACATAGTATAAGGCTCTGAAAGGGCCAAAGAAATAATAATAAACCTCATGTGTGCTTCATTGTGTTTGGTTATTTTTTTTATTGATTTCAGAGAGGAAGGGAGAGGGAAAGATAGAAACATAAATGATGAGGGAGAATCATTGATCCGCTGCTTCCTGCACGCCCCCCACTGAGGATAGAGCCCACAACTGGGGCATGTGCCCTGACCAGGAATTGAACCGTGACCTCCTGTTTTATAGGTGGATGCTCAACCGCTGAGCAACACTAGCTGGCCTTCTAGTTCAGTTGCTTATAGAGCATCCTGATAGTCAGGGTATATACAAGAATCAACCAATGAATGCATAAATAAGTGAAACAACCTCTTTCCCTTCATCTCTCTCTCTCTTACAAGTCAATATATAAAATTAATTAATTAATAAAGTCAAATCCCACAGGGAATATAGTAAATAATGGTATAATAACCATGTATGGTCTTGGTGGCACTATATTTATGGGGGAGTCACTTCATAAGGTATATAGAAATGTCTAACCACTACCCTGTAGACATGAAACCAATATAATGACAACTGTAATTGAAAAATATAAATAAATAAATAAAACCAAATTCAAGTTTGGATTCCCTTTCAAGGTGCCATGCCTCAGCCTGTCTCGGCCGGGTGCTCAGGAAGCCCTGGGTCTTACCTGCCGCAGCCACGTGGTTCCACCTCCAGACTCACCCGAGCAGCCGATCTTGGGACGGTCTGTAACTCTGCTCACTGAGACCTTTCTTCCAGAAGGGCCTACAAGCCAGTCTCTCACCAGATCATATGCTCTTTCATGAGATCTGGACCTGAATTTATGTAAGAGGGTGGGGCTATTACAACCCCCACCACGCCCAGCAGAGAAGGGTGGCTCCTCCTCTCGGAGGAAGGGGAGGGCCAGGGTGGAGGAGGAGGATGTTCAGAGATGCTGGTTGGTGGGGAGAGGGATCTGTGTGATTCAGTCAGGCCAGACAAAGTCATAGGCAGAATCTCATTTGCACATTTTTGATCCTCCCAAGACATGTAATCCCATCTTTCTTGCTGCGGAAACTGAAATCTGAAAGGCTGAGGCCTGTTGCTTTCGTCACCCAGGAATGTAGAACTCTGGCCCCAGTGTCACCCCCTCTTCAGGATGTGCAGTCTCAGCGCCTACAGTGAAAGGAATGGGGGACTTTACCCTTCAGTTTCAGAGGTCTGGGTCGAGTCCATCCCTTGCTCCCTGCATCCTCACAATAAGCTGTAACTTGTTCCCCTGAGGGCACAATCTCCCCCCACACCCCGAGATACAGGCAGTTTACAGACACAACTCCGAACCTGCCTGCCACACAGGAAGAGAAACTGTGAAGTCCCAGCCAAGGAGACAGCTGTGTAGCGGCTAATGGTTTCATTTCGTTTTCCTTGAACAGCATTGTCTTTGACTTGTGATTTTTTAAATGTATTTTTATTTATTTCAGAGAGGAAGGGAGAGGGAGAGCGAGATAGAAACATCAATGATGAGACAGAATCATTGATTGGCTGCCTCCTGCATGCCCCCCCCACTGGGAACAGAGCCCAAAACCCAGGCATGTGTCCTGACTGAGACTCAAACCATGACCTCCTGGTTCATAGGTTGGTGCTCAACCACTGAGCCACACTGGCCGAGCTTCACTTGTAATTTGAAAAGAGTTCCTTCTCTTTCCCTAGCAAACTCTTAAATTGTTGCAACTCAGAGTGTAATTCCCCCATTTGCTTCTCCACCTTCGAAAGCAATTCAAATGATTTTGAAACTTATTTCTAACCCTTTTGCAGCATCTTCAACCTGCTCCCTCAGGGGCTCAGTGTGGCCTTTGAGCGTCCTCCTGTGACTAGCTGCACTTGCTCAGGGGCCCTCAGGGCTGTGCCTGGTGGTGGGAGGAGGAGACCCTGCACTGGGGACACAGCAGGTCCAGGTCCTTCTCACAGAATAGGGCCACAACCTCATGGTGCTTCATACACAGGGGTTCCTCTTCTTGCTTTTTCCTCTGGCTCCTCTTGGATGGAAGTTGCTTAACAGTGTCAGTCATGTGGCATATTTGGGGTTCCTCTGGAAGTGCCTGTCAGGAGGCTGGGGACCCAAAGGTAATTGCCTTTCCTGTTTCTGGGTAACTCCGTTACCCACCCCTCTCCTCACCTCCACACATTACATCCAGGTCAACTCACTCCCAGCCCTGGGCCATGGCTGTGGTCAACCTGCACAGGGTTCTATGGTTCTGGCTCTTTCCAGAGTCCTGCTCACTGAGACTGTGAGGCACAATCCTGGCCTGGGTGCTGCTGCCAGGACCACCCACCTAGGACCCACAGCACCTCCCTCCCTGTGGAACCCCTGGAGGTTCATCCGGAAGGTCAGAACCTGGCCTGGTTCCCCTTAAATTCTGGCAGGGAGTCTTTTCCTGGCGCTTTTATAGAGGTCAGGGGGAAGGGGAGGCTGTGGCAGGGCACAGGAGGGAGAAGTGTGTAAAAGCTGAATTGTTTAGAGTTAATTTGAAAATTGGATTTATGGAAGCAAGGTTGTAACTTTCAGAATATTCTAATGTATTGAAGGATCCTGGGTAATATAAAACACAACGTACCATACTCTTTTCAGCTAACACCTAAGTAGAAAAGCTGCTAAAACTTGAACTTCATTCCTGTGTTTTGCCTGCAACTTCATATATATACATATGTATATATATATACCTAACCAGAGGATATTTTTCCATCGATTTTTTTTAGAAAGAACAGAAGAGACAGAAAGACAGAGAGAAACATCAATGTGGGAGGAACACATCGATTGGTTGCCTCCTGCATGGGCCCTAACCAGGGCACGGGCTGGGGAGGAGCCTACAACCGAGGTACATGCCCTTGACCAGGATCCAACCCGGGACCCTTGGGTCCACAGGCCAACACTCTATCCATTAAGCCAAACCAGCTAGGGCTGCATCTTCTTATAAGATCCATCATCTCCTTATCAGTTCATTCACTGAGCCCTCCATTCAACAAACTCTACATGCTCACTTAAAACTTAATCATTAGAATCCTGGCCACAGAGACAATAGTCAGTGTCCATCCAGGGAGAAGAGACATAAAAGAGCAATGCAGGTTTTACCCTGTTTTCATGTGGATGACCATTTATTCAGGAGAGAGAATTCGGCTTTTCTTCAGGATCACAAATTCCTGTTCTCCAGACCTGTACCTGAATAGTGTCTAGCACCACCTGCTGGAAACCTTTTGAACAGAGGGACATACAGTATACTGTATAGTGACAACCAAAGTGACATATTTGGTTACAATCAGCCCGACCAGTTTGGCTCGGTGGTTGAGGGTCAACTTATGAAGCAGGAGGTCATGTACCTGGATTTGGGGCTCGATTCCCAGTGGGCGGTGGGGAGGTTGAGGGGTGCAGGAGGCCGCAGACTAATGTTTCTCAGTCACATCAATGTTTCACTCTGTCTGCCTCTCCTTTCTATTCTCACTAAAATAAAATAAAAATATGTTGAAAAAATGAAAAAGAAAAGACAATGTGCTGATACAGGATGGAAGTATGTGAAACACAGGCAGTTGTAGGATATGTAGCTTGCTCTCACTTGAAGATATACACGGAGAATGTTCTCTATACAAACATATAAATTAAGTCACACCCTTGTTTGCCCAAGCGGGCACTGGCCTTTCTCTCCCAGCCCCGGGCACGCGAACCTGGAACCTCGGGCCTGTTTCAGCCCCTCCTCACCTGTCCGCACCCACAGGGCCGCCGTCTCCCCAGGGAGCAGGGAAAGGGGAAATGCTGCTGCTGGGAGCTTGTCTGCTGCGCGGGAACCTGTGGAGGGTGAGAACCACAGGGTGACTGTGTGAACCAGAAAACGGAGACAAGGGCAGGTGTGGAAACTCCTCCTTCAAGGGCAGGAGCTATGAGACAGCCTCTAAAGACACATGCTGAGACTTTCAGGCAATTTCTTTCTTTGTTTTTTAAAACCTTTATTGAGGGAAGTATTACATATTTGCCCTTTTCCCTCCCATTGACCCCTTAGGGCCCACCCCTGAGCTGTTCATATAAACGGGGGGGGGGGGGGGGGGGGGCGAAGAGCAGGTCGCGCCCTTTGACCCGGATGTGGAAGAGCCTGGCTTTGCGGGCGGAAGGAGCGCACAGCGCCCCCTAGGCCTCGAGGACTCGGCTCAGCGCTGAGCAGAGACCGAGCAGAAGTGGGTAGGTGAGCGGGTCCCAGGCCGCGGGTGGGCGGGACACAGGAAGGACCAGATGCGGGCGAGGCCGCGGGAGGCCCCGGTGGGGGTGTGGCCCGGCGACCCGCGCTGGCGCCCCCTCGTGGGGGGTGAAGGCGGCCATGGCGGAAATGGCCGTCAGCGCGCTCTGAGGGCTGCGGGGGCGGAGGTTCTCACTGGGTGTTTGGAACAGGTTCTCTGGCAGCTGAGTGGGTCCTCCCGTAGGTTCAGAGGAGGAGGCCGAGGGGGAGGGGAGGTTCCAGCGGTGGCTGCGGAGGGAACCCAACTTCTGTCCCCCTCCTCCCCCAACCCCCTCCGGGCCACAGCCCAGGGAGCTGCAGCAAAGTCCCAGGCTCCTGGTGAGGACCTGCTGGGTGCCAGGCCCTTGGCTCGTGGCTGTTCCATTTTCTTTCTCCATGTACTTCCTATTTAAGGTGTTTGTTTTTTTTTTTAAATATATTTTATTGATTTTTTACAGAGTGGAAGAGAGAGGGATAGAGAGCTAGAAACATCGATGAGAGAGAAACATCGATCAGCTGCCTCCTGCACACCCCCCACTGGGGATGTGCCCGCAACCAAGGTACATGCCCTTAACCGGAATCGAACCCGGGACCTTTGAGTCCGCAGGCCGATGCTCTATCCACTGAGCCAAACCTGTCTCAGCTAAGGTGTTGTTTTAAAAAATATTTTTTTATTCATTTGAGAGAGGAAGGGAGAGAGAATCATTGATCGGCTTCTGCCCGCAGGCCTTACACTGGGGATTGAGCCGAAATGGCATGGGCCCTGACCTCCTGGTTCATAGGCGGAAGCTCAGCCACTGAGCCACACTGGATGGGCTCTAAGGTTTTACACATGTGTGTGTATTTACTTAATTGAAGATGAAATATTTACTGGTATTTTTATAGCTTCATATGTTCCTTCCCTTTTTACTCTGCAACAAACTGGGGAATTTGTTTTGGTGACATCATGAGGTATTCGGTTTTCCAAGGACTTCAAAGTGAATTTGTACATTAAATGCATTTTGTCAGTGTTGAGAAAAATCAGCAGACCTACAATTAAATCATCCAAATAAGGATGATGCACCACCAAGCAATTCTCCAAAAAGCAGCAGGCACTGACAGGGTGAATTTGAAACTAGCTAGCTAGAGATAGAGTCAGACCCGACAGCATCAGATCCCCACTGCAGAAGCCAGTCCAAAGTCCAGGTTGTCACTTGTACTTCTGGTCCAATAGCTTAAATCAGAGGTCACCACATCGCCCTCTTTGATTAATTTGCTAGTGGGGCTCACAGAACTCAAGCTTTTACTTGGGTTTATCACCTTTATTATAAAGGATACAGATGACAAGCCAGATGAAGAGGTACAAAGGGAGAGATCTGGAAATATATGGAGGGCAGGCGCTTCTATCCCTGTGGAACTGGTGTTTGCCACCCTCCTGGCATTTGCACATGCTTCTCAACACAGACACTCTTCAAATCTCCAACAGTTTGTACTGTTTTCACAGAAGTTAATCTCTAGCCCCCGCCTGACCTCCCAGAATTCGGTGGGTGGGGCCCAAAGGTCTAATCTCATCAATTGGTCTTTTTGGTGACCAAGCTACTGGGTGTCCATCTTGCCCCACGCTGTCACATCATTAAGGTAAGTTCAGATGTGCTCAACGCGGGCTGCTAATAACTACTAAAATATACCCCTATCAATCACTCAGGAAATTTCAAGGGTTTTAGGAGCTCTGTGCCAGAAATTAAGGTCAAAGACTAAGTATATTTCTAGTTATACCATAGAAGAAAAATGGAAATACTATGCAGAAATTCTTAAGTTCTGTGTCTCACTCTTATTGTTTAAAACCACAGGTTTCAAGAGGTTTATTTATGTTTATGCTGACACAAAACTGAAAGGGAAGCTGAGTGTTACTTTCCTAGTTCCATGTGTCCCTGAAAGAAAAGGAGATTAAAGAACCCATCCTAATGACACAGGTAGTCTGAGATCAGATTTAGAATCTGACCCACATAACATAGAAGCATGGAATTTTAATGTCTTCCTTGTCTTTTCTCAGTCTCAATTTATATTATTTGGGGAGATTTGAGTGTGGATGGGAAGTGGGAACACAGAACATGATGGATTTGGAGTGGAGGAGAAAGGGAACCAGTTTGAAAAAACTGTGAGGAAGAAAAGAGATGGAATAGATCTGAGAGCTTTGAGATGAATGGAAAGAGGTGAAGTTTAAAGAAAGGAGTAGGAGAACTACCTAGAACAGAACGGAGAATCAAGAAATAGAATATTTTTTAAAAACTTTTTAAAAATCAAGGGATATTTTAGGTACACATAAAAGGAGAGTGAATATTGTGAACCCAAGTATGAAGAACCCAGGTTTTATAATTATGAACTTTTTGCCACTCCTTACCTATAGTTCTCCTAAATTCTTTTTTTTTTTTTAATATATTTTACTAGAGGTCCGGTGCACGAAATTCGTGTACGGGGAGAGGGTGTCCCTCAGCCCAGCCTGCACCCTCTCCAATCTGGGACCCGTCAAGGGATGTCCGACTGCCCGTTTAGGCCCGATCCCAGTGGGTTTAGGCCCAATCCAGGACTGCTGGCTCCCAACTGCTCGCCTGCCTGTCTTCCTGATTGCCCTGACTGCATCTGCCTGCCAGCCTAATCACCCCCTAACCACTCCCCTGCCAGCCTGATTGATGCCTAACTGCTCCCCTGCCAGCCTGTTTGCCCCTAACTGTCCTCCCCTGCAGGCCTGGTCACCCTTTACTGCCCTCCCCTGCAGGCCTAGTCACCCCTAACTGCCCTCCCCTGAAGGCTTGATTGCCCCCAACTGCCCTCCCCTGCAGGCCTGGTCCCTCCCAAATGTCCTCCCCTGCTGGCCTGATTGCCCACAACTGCCCTCCCTTGCAGGCTTGGTCCCTCCCAACTGCCCTCCCCTCCTGGCCATCTTGTGGTGGCCATCTTGTGTCCACATGGGGGCAGGATCTTTGACCACATGGGGGCAGCCATCTTGTGTGTTGGAGTGATGTTCAATTTGCATATTACTCTTTTATTAGATAGGATAGAGGCCTGGTGTATGGGTGGGGGCCAGCTGGTTTGCCCTGAAGGGTGTCCCGGATCAGGGTGGGGGTTCCCTTGGGGCCTGTGGTGGTTTTCAGGCTGGCCACGCCCCCTGGTGACCCAAGCAGAGGCCCTGGTATCTGGTATTTATTTATCTTCTACAATTGAAACTTTGTAGCCTGGAGCGGAGCCAAGCCTCCTGCTCGCTCCATGGCGGCAGCCATTTCTGTTGGAATTTATTTATCTTCTATAATTGAAACTTTGTAGCCTTGAGTGGAGGCCTGGGCCCGCCAGGGTGTGTGGAAAGCTTGGCTTCCTCCATCTCCAGGGAAACCCAAGCCTCCCTTCTGGTCGCTCTGTGGCCACAGCCATCTTGGTTGGGGTTAATTTACATATTTGCTCCTGATTGGCTGGTGGGCATGGCTTGTGGGTATAGGGGAATGATGGTTAATTTGCATATTACTCTTTTATTAGATAGGATTGATTTTTTACAGAGAGGAAGAGAGAGGAATAGAGAGTTAGAAACATCGATGAGAGAGAAACATTGATCAGCTGCCTCCTGCACACCTCCTGTTGGGGATGTGCCCACAGCCAAGGTACTTGCCCCTGACCAGAATCGAACCTGGGACCTTTCAGTCCACAGGCCGACACTCTATCCACTGAGCCAAACCAGTTAGGTCTAGTAATCCTAAATTCTTGCCATTTTTATTAAACAAATCCAAAGATATCACAGGATTACACTCATAAATTTTTTATTATATATTTCTAAAAGAGACTTTACTTACAAACTTCTAATGCCATTTATTATCTCAACCTAACATAATCATCATTAAATTTTTTTACCTACAGATATCCAACCTCCAAGTTAAATTTTGGCTAAGTATTTCAAGGTGAAAGGAAATTAAATTTATACATTGTACTTAGTTATTATGATCTTTACATGTACTTTAATTTCTGTATTTTTCCTTCATAGGTTTTTTTTTAATTTTCTTTTTACATTTGTGTCGAAAAACATGGTCGACTTTTCAGTAGTTTATCAGTCTGGATTTTACTAATTACTCAGTATATTAATAAAGGTTTACCAGAGAAACAGAGCCAATAGTATGAATCTAGAAAGACATTTATTAAAAAGTATTGCCTCACAAGGTTGTGGAGCCTGAGATGTCCCATGATTTGTATTCTTCAAACAGGAGACCCAGGAAAGACGGTGGTATAGTTGGAAGGCCTGAGGGTCTGAGAACAGATTGTACCAATTCCAGTGTGGGTATACAGGACTGAAAACTAGGAGCACCCAGAATAGGAGGTATATGTGCTAGGCTAGCTTATTTAGTCCAGCAGAGAGTGAATTCAGACTTTCCTCAGTTTTTGGTCTCTGTAGGCCCTCAGTGGGTTGGATGATGCCCACTGACATTTGGGAGGGCTATCTGCTTAGCTCATCCATGAATTCTAATACTAATCTCTCCCAGAAATCTCCTCCCATCACACCCAGAACAAGTTTTTCACCTGCTATCTGCATCTCCTGTGGCCCAATCAAGTTTAACATTATTATCCTTCACTGGTTTCTCCATCCCTTATATTTCCTATAAATAGGTGTTTTGGAACTCTGTAGAGATTTAGGTTCATTTTTCTGTCAAAACTTCTTCGCAAATAGTGTTATGTAGTCCCCTCAACAATTCTATGATATGTGTTTTGTCACTCTTTAAAATATATTTTTATTGATTTCAGAGAGGAAGGGAGAGAGAAGGAGATAGAAACATCAATGATGAGAGAGAATCATTGATCGGCTACCTCTACATGCCCCACACAGGGGATCCAGCCCACAACCTGGGCATATGCCCTGACCGGGAATAGAACCCTGATCTCCTGGTTCATAGGTCGATGCTCAACCACTGAGCCATACCAGCGAGGGCATCTTTTTCTGATAGTTGAGGCCAATGATAAATTTCCCTAGAACAGTTAATTCATTTAGAGTTGCAAAACAGATGACAGTCTTCATTGCTAACTCCTTCTTAAATATTGTTTTGGTAAATAATTTGGTTTACCAGAGATACTTTTTTATATAGGAATGTAAGGATTAATTGCTGATTGAACTGTTCTTTAAATGGCAATATTGTTCTGTCCACAGAAACCACATATGACTTAGATTATGCTGAGTTTTTGACCACAAGGACTCCACAGCCCATGTTCAATTGGGGGAAAAGGCATTAAATACAGCCAAGAGTGGCAGGAAGTCTAGGCATCGACTGAAAAGTAGGACTCTTTTTGGGCTCTCCTACTGCATTGCACACAGAGCAGACTTCAGCTTCTCACTTTCCTCACTCCTGGAGGATCACACTGCTGAAGAGAGTGTCTTGGGTCAGATAACTTTACAGCACAATGGAGTCTGCAGCCTCCCTGGCTGAGCTCCAGGCAGAGGCCAACTGCCCCATCTGCCTGGATTACCTGAGAGACCCAGTGACCATTGAATGTGGGCACACCTTCTGTCAATCCTGCATCCACCAGCGCTGGGAAGATCTACCGGGCACCTTTCCCTGTCCTGTCTGCCTCCATCATTGCCCTGACAGGAAGTTGAAGAGGAACACCCTATTATGTCAGATGATTGAAATTATTAAGCAGATCCCCACCTCAGGGAGCCAGAGGAAATTACAGGAAGAAAAACCCCTGTGTGGAAAACACAATGAAGTTGTAACACTTTTTTGTGACAAGGCCCAAGAGATGTTGTGTCCTCTTTGCAAAGACCCCTTAGAGCACCAGGATCAGTCCCTGCTACCCATTGAGGAAGCTGCTGCTAGTTACAGGAGGAAGCTCAAAAGATATATTGGGGCGCTGATGGTGGAGGTTGAAGATGCTGAAACGGAATATGAAAAACAAATTGCAAAGGAATTTGAAGTGCAGAAAAAGGTGGAAAGTTGGAGGAAAGAATTGCAGTATGAATGTAAAGAACTGAAGTGTTCCTTACAAATAGAGCACGATGTATTTAATGCTGGTTTACTTATAGAAGAGAAGGATGTTGAAGAAAAACTAACTGAAAACAGAAGACAAATTTCAAACCATATGTTCATGCTAAACAGTCTTTTAAGTGAAATAGCAGAGAAGTATTTGCAGGCAGATGTGGATTTACTTACAGGTATTGAAGATATCCACAATAGGTATGAAAAGCTAGAGACCCCAGCAGTCTTTTCATATAAATTAAAGAAGGAGAGTTGCAATCTTCCCCCACATTATTTGGGTCTGTATAAAATGATCAGCACATTTCAGGTAGATTTGACACTGGATCCTGAAACTGCCCATCCAAGTCTCATTATCTCAAGAGATAGAAAAAGTGTTACATATAGGACACCAGATGGTCTTCCTAATTTCCAGGCACTTACTTCTTACCCAGCTGTCCTGAGTTGTGAGGGATTTGATGCTGGCAGGCATTTTTGGCAGGTGGAAGTAAGAGGCACAGGTGAATGGTCCTTAGGTGTGTGTAAAGAATCTTGCCTCATAAATAGTCTGATATCACCATCCCCAAGCAATAGCTGCAGGCACATTGATCTTTGCGCTAGTATATGTGGAACATGCCCTAGAGGACATATCATGCGGGTTGGTATTTTTCTGGACTATGAGTTGGGAGATGTTTCATTTTATAATTTGAATAATGGGTCATACTTGTATGGATTCACTGGTAAGTTTAGGGAAAAACTTATGCCTTATTTCTCTACTGCACCTTCGTCAAAATCTCTTACATTTATTATCAGAGATGAATGATGAACAACTTGGAGGAAATTTTGTATGTGGTTACTTTCTTCCCTTGTTATTGAAAGGAATGCTTGTATAAAGATTCTGATTCCAGTTTTGATGTTTCTTGAAAGTATTTAGTATTCACCCTTCTCTTCTCCCTTTACTTCATGCCTGGGAAAACTAATGAGAAAGCCTTTGGTGCAGGTGGGAAGTTGCAATGAAGCAAGCTCCTGTAGTGCCAGTGTGTTCTCACCAACAGCACCCAGTAACCACCATAAACAACAAACTAGTCCCTTTTCCCTGTGCTCTCATTTTGGGACCTCCTCTGAGACCCACTTTACTCTCCCCCAAAAACCTCATCATGTGAGTAATAAACTTTTCCATACTCTTCTGGTATATGGTGAGTCATCATCAGTCTGAATAGTTGAAACCAATTTGGGATGGCTTCCACCCTGACCATGCAATCTGGTCACCACCATTGGCATTGTGAACAGGATTTTACAGATATGAAGCACCCCACCAGGCTTCCTCCCTCTGGCTTTGTGTTGTAACACACTCTGGTTCCCTAGGCAAATGTGTCCTTTCAGCTTTGTTCTGCATTTGCTGAGTTCTATGGAGTCTGTGTTATAGATTTAATTGACCTAAGTCAGAAGTTTCTATAAGAAACATATTATACTTACTTTTTATTATTTTCCATATAATTTTTTGGAAATTCTTGTTGTCTTGCTTTTGTCTCCTATTTTATAAACTTTTTATGTACAGGGATGAGCAAAATCAGGTTGACGGTAGTGTTACAAATAATACAGTAATTAATAAAATATCAGAATAAACTTTTGTGTACTAACTGTAAACATACTTTTGTTTAAATATCCTCACCTGATGATATATTTATTGATAAATATAGAGAGGAATGGAGAGAGAGAGAAAGAGAGAGAGAGAGACATTGATGTGAGAGAGAAACAGCCATCGGTTGCTTCCCATAGGCGCCACGACCAGGGATTGAACATGAAACCTATGTGCCATGACTGGGAATTGAACCTGCATCATTTTGGTGTTTGAGACAACATTTCAATAAACTGAGCCACCTGGCCGGGGCTATAAACCTACCTTTGACCATCCTGTGTGACCTGTGTTACATGGAAACCCCTGGTTGGGCTTGGGCTGCCTGTCGCTGTGTCCAATAATGGAGGCAGGGTTGAATCATCATATTAGGTGTTTATTGAGAAGGCTAGACAGCCAAGAAGACAAGTTGCTTACAAGCATCAAATCCTGCCTTTCAGCAAGATTCAGGGGGGCAGGATCATAAAGGGGGAGGGGCTGGGGTGAGGAATGCAGCTACATGCTGGCCCAGGGGTGCTCAGACATCAGTTCTTGTAATTAGTCATCAGGCCAGGAGATGATGTTGATGAGATGATGTTTTGACTCCTGGTGTGTTGGCTTGACCATGCTGGTGGGTTCTGCTTGCTGGGTTCACAGCTGAGTCACCTCCCCAATCCCTTCATACAGGCCTTGAAAAGGAAACTTTAAGAAAAACTTAACCCCCTATTCATATGTAAGAAATTTAATCCCCTATTTACATAAGTATATGTGTTCTAAGAATTAAAATAATAAGGTTATTTTTCAGATTGATTCAGGTGCTCGATCTATGAAGTTATAGGTTCCCCCTGTCACCTGCAAATGTCATATACTCATTTTTGACATTATGTGAAATTGCCAGCCTTTTAGAACATGCTTCTGTTTGGATGCCTGTATGTGTATTGTTTAAAATGCTTGAAAATAAAGCTTTACTTTGCATATCTCTGTACTATTTGTCTCTCCATAACTTGAAAAGATGCTCAGCAAAGTTTTCATTGAGGTGCAAGGGACCACTTCACTGACCAGAGTAGCCATGTTATGCTGTGGTAATCTCAGTTGCTTAGCAAGACAACCTAGTACTTATTCTTGTAAAGTGCAATATGGGTTGCTCCATTTCCCACCCAGGAATCAAATTCCCTCAGTCATGTGTTGTCACAGCACTGGGTCAGAACAGCTAGAGAAAGAGGGAGCATTAAAGGGCCACACTGAATCTTGAAGGCCAACACCAGAAAGAGACACACACTTTTCTCCTTTTCCATTTTTTAAAAATTATTTCAAGGTCCTACTTATCTGCAGACCGTGAAGAAGAATGCATGTATTGTGAGGTGAAAAGCTAATATTTGCCACAGTTCCTAAATCCAATTAGACATTAGTGAAATATACATTAAAGATTAGTCCTAGAATGAAACGTCTTTCATTATAACTTATAAAAAGATTAACATATACATTTACAATAGTTTCACTTAATCCTATAGCAGTTGTTTAATAACTTCCCCCAATAAAGAAGATATTTCTTTTAACTAAAGAAAGCCTTGAAACATTCTGTATTTGGTAGAAATATAAAACACTACTAATTTGAAATTTGTTGATTTATTAGAAAATGAATCCTTGAGACTAATGTGTAAATATAATGAGATAAACAACATAAATGGAGAGACTTCTGTGGATAAGTAGCCTAGAAGATACCTTTTTTAAAAATTTTATTTTAGCCCTAGCCGGATTGGCTCAGTGGATAGATCATTGGCCTGAGGACTGAAAGGTCCTGGGTTTGATTCCAGTCCAGGGCGTGGATTTCAGGTGCAGATCCCCTGGCCCTGTTCAGGGCTTGTGTGGGAGGCAACCAATTGATGATGTATCTCTCTCACATCGATGTTTCTCACTCTGTCACTTCCCTCCCTCCCACTCTATAAAAATCAATGGAAGCCCTAGCCGGTTTGGCTCAGTGGATAGAGCGTCGACCTTCGGACTGAAGGGTCCCAGGTTCGATTCTGGTCAAGGGCATGTACTTTGGTTTCGGGCACATCCCCAGTAGGGAGTGTGCAAGAGGCAGCTCTTAGTTAATGCTTATTTGACTTGACATACATGAACAATGTTTGTCTTACTTTATTTTCCATTTTTTAAAAGTTTGTTTCAATAGCAATAAAGGTGTTGTGGGAACTAATAGATGCGGGGGGGGAAAACTGTCAAGTATTTCCGGTATAAATTGTGTAATAGTGTATAAATAAAGTGTACAAATTGTACTTTCACTGCTGCAATAAGTTTGTGAACATTTGCCTATTTCCCATACCTATGCATTTACCTGTTTCATAGCTACCTTACACATTCCCGGTGGGAGAGAACACAACTGGAGAAAGCGTTTTCGGTCTCAAGTTTCTGCTGTTTTGGGAGCAAGGAACTGAGTGCTCCAGTGCCAGGGCTGACCAGCAGCCCCCAAACGACAGGACACAGTTTCACCGAGGGGGAGAGGGCTAAGGGATGACCTGACTGATAGCAGCCAGGCAGCCTCGATTGCCTGCCTCGTTAAGGCTTTTATTGCAATTTTTATCTTTAGATACAATCAGTAGGGAGAGTAATCTTGGGAGGACACGTGTATATAAGGGCATCCAGGGATTAAGCATAAGGATTCCATTAACACCCGGGGGTTTGCACATGCACAGACTTGTTTGGAAAGGTCGAGGAATAATTAGGTGCACCACCTTGGACACTCCCCTAAGTCTCTCTTAAGTCAGAATTCTGGTAAACAGGGCAGGCAGCCTTCCACATACTTCCCTTTTATCAGAATGTCCTCCCTACAACTTTTCAACCCAGCCTCTTGTGCTCCCCAAGAGGAGATTATTACAGACAATATTTTAAAGGAACAGCCTTGGAAGATGGAGATGGTGTCTCCATACAAAACAGGGCAGGTTCGTTTGCTGTCCAGTATAATAAGGGAATGTCTCCCTCAAGGGCATATCCAGTATTATTTCCTACAGGATTCCACTAGACATCACCTAGATTCACATGCACACAAAAATGTTTTCAGCTACAAAACTTTTTTTCCCCTCCCACTGTTAAATCTGTTTTTAATTGTGTTGTTAGGGGCAGAAATAGACTATTGGGGACCAGCTACAATGATAAGAGATATTAACCATTAACCACGATGGTTCTCTTCTGATTAGAGAAAGCACACTCTAATCTTTCTGAGAGTTGTATGCCCTGGGACTTGGGAGCTAACCTTGGAATGCTGTCCATCCTCCTGTCCCAAGAACTGCCTATCATTATGGAAAGATTTACAACCTCTTGGCTGAAACAATCTAGTCCTGGAGGCACCTGCTCTTTACAGCTCCCAATGCCTATTGCCTGTCATTATTGGAATAAACACTCATATAGATTCATCCCTGTCTGCTTAACTGGCTGAAGTAGTGAGAGGCAGCCTGGGCCCCTCGGTTGTCAGGTTAGAGTGTTACTGAAACTGTTCAAGAGCACAGACAATAGGGTGAAGACCTGGGCCAGAGTGGGTACTGGGTAGTGGGGGGCAAAGGGGAAAAGTGGAGGGGACATCTGTAATAATCTCAACAATAAATATAAGAACATCTTAAAGGTTATATGAAGTAGAGATAAGAGGATAATGAACCTCCCAAAGTCATTATTAGTATAACAACTTCATCACTTGAGATTCTGTTCCTACATGTATCAGATAAAAAGAACATAGTTTATGTCTTGAATTTCCTTATAAAATCAATTGGTATCTATGAACCATGGCTTGTTTCATTTGGTTTGAGCACAGAAATAGTTCTACAAAGTTATAAGGAAGAAGTCCCAAATTCTTAGCTCAAGGCCAAGGACGCTTAGGATAATTACAAGAGAAACCCCCATCCTTTCTCCATAGTCCCTCCTCCCAGTACCTCCTATTTCCTAGGGGAGCTGAGTCTTTGCTGGGTGGAGTCCTCATAGCCACACCCTCCCACCTTTACTCCAGTTTAGATTGTGGCTTCTAGCTCTGAGAGGATTTGTCTAGGAGCCAGCCCGCTCTGCCTCCCCCCCCCCCCCCCCCCAGCTCCAGATAAATGGGGAGATGGGAGGATGTGGGTGCAGGAGGCTGGAGTGTGGTAAGAAGTTTGGCTTCCTGTGCAGGTACTTGGTGAAAGGTTCAGGGTTGAGGGCGGGGGGGTCACACAGAAGGGACTCAAGGCACCTGGGTGCAGGTGGTCTGACTGGAGAAAGAGCCAGCAGTGAATTGGGAGGGAGCAGGCTTTTTATGGGCTCAGGGCTTTGGCTTGACACACGTATCAGATCCATAGTTTTGCAAACTACAACTTTATTTCCGAACATTGTTAACAATACACATACAGGCATACAAACAGAAGCATGCTCTCAAAGGTTGGAAATTTTACTTAATGCCAAAAACAAGTATGTGACCTTTAAAAGTCTTACAGGGATTGGAAAGGGTACGCTTATAGCCCTGGCTGGGTGGCTCAGTTTGTTGGAATTTGGTCTCTTACACCAAAAAGGTTGTGCACCACTGGGGTTCCTCGGCCTGGCCTGCCGGATCGGACCAAAGTTGGCTCTCCGACATCCCTTGAGAGGTCCTGGATGGCAAGAGGATGCAGACCAGGCCAAGGACCCCACCGATGCACCATCAGGGCTGCGGGGGTGGGGGGGGGGTGGGGGACTCAAGGGTCCCAGGTTCGATTCCGGTCAAGGGCATGTACCTTGGTTGCGGGCACATCCCCAGTGGGGGGTGTGCAAGAGGCAGCTGATCAATGTTTCTCTCTCATCGATGTTTCTAACTCTCTATCCCTCTCTCTTCCTCTCTGTAAAAAATCAATAAAATATATATTAAAAAAAAAAAAAAGAACATGTGAGAGTCTCTATCCCAACCAAACCCAAGTGTTTCCTACTAAGCCCCGAGGGAAGCCTGGATGGCTGCTGCCCCCAGCCTGCTTGGTAGAATATCAGTGCAATGAAGGTGTAACTGTCAGGTGGACCCTGTTCTTCCTGGGAGGCCTGGGCTGAAGAACAGAAGATGTGATCTGAGCATGGAACCATGACATTTGAAACCTGGGAATTCCACACTTTTTACATCCTCACCTGAGGGCATGCTTAGAGAGAGGAAGGCAGAGAGAAAGAACAGGAGAGAGAGAGAGAGAGAGGAAGAAGGTGTATGCATGACCAGGAATTGAACCCATAATTGGATGAAGCTTTAAGTAATGGAGTTACCTGGCAAGGGCAAAACATTTTCATAACAGAAATTGTTTATTAACTTAGTAATGTTTATGGCATTGACACCATAACCATCTCCCATTGAGCCCTGTGCCCAATTATATATTTTAAAATTTCTTTATTGATTAAGGTATTACATATGTGTCCTTATTTCCCCATTAATCCCCTCTAACCCACCCATTCATACCCTCACCCCCCTATTGTCTGTGTCCATTGGTTAGGGCCTAACCGTTAGGCTTATATGCATGCATACAAGTCCTTTGGTTGATCTCTCCCCCTTACCCCCACCCTCCCCTACCTTCCTTGAGGTTTGATGTTCTGATCGATGTTTCTCTGTCTCTGGATCTGTTTTTGTTCATCAGCTTATGTTGTTCATTATATTCCATAAATGAGTGAGATCATGTGATATTTATCTTTCTCTGACTGTCTTATTCCACTTAGCATAATGTTTTCCAGCTCCATCCATGTTGTTGCAAATGGTAAGAACTCCTTTTTTTACTGCAGCATAGTATTCCATTGTGTAGATGTATCACAGTTTTTTAATCCACTCATCTGCTGATGGGCACTTAGGCTGTTTCCAAATCTTAGCTATTGTAAATTGTGCTGCTATGAACATAGGGGTGCATATATCCTTTCTGACTGGTGTTTCTAGTTTCTTGGGATATATTTCTAGAAGTGGGATCACTGGGTCAAATGGGAGTTCCATTTTTAGTTTTTTGAGGAAACTCCATACTGTTCTCCACAGTGGCTGCACCAGTCTGCATTCCCACCAGCAGTGCATGAGGGTTCCTTTTTCTCCACATCCTCACCAGCACTTGTCATTTGTTGATTTGTTGATGATAGCCATTCTGACAGGTGTGAGATGGTACCGCATTGTCGTTTTGATTTGCATCTCTCAGATAATTAGTGACATATTCATTTTTGATCTTATGTGAAATTGTCAACCTTTGAAACATGCTTCTGTATGAATGTCTGTATGGTATTGTTTACAATATTTGGAAATAAAGTTGTAGTTTGCATATCTCTATTTGTCTGTCTCCATAACTTGAAAAGATGCTCGCTCAGCAGGGCTTTCATTGAGGTACAAGGGACCACTGCACTGATCAAAGTCGCCCTGCTATGCTTTGGTGATCTTGGGTGCTTATTCTTGTAAAGTGCAGTGTAGGCCAGCAGGGCGCTGCTCCATTACCCACCCAGGGATCTAACTCGCTCAGTCATGTGTTGTCACAGCACGGGTCACTACAACTAGAGAAAGAGGCAGCACGGGAAGGCCACCCTGAGCATTGAAGGCCAACACCAGGAAGAGAGACACTCTTTTCTCTTTTTCCATTTTGTAAAAGTCATTGCAAGGCCCTACTTCTCTGCAGGGGGTGAAGGAGAATGCAAGTGTTGGGAGGTGAAAAGCTGCTGTTTGCCACAATTCCTAATTCCAATTAGACATTAGTGAAATGCACCTTAATGATGAGTGCTAGAATGAAAAGTCTTTCAGTAGAACTGGTAAAAATATTACCATAGGCATTTACAGTAGTTTGACTTAATCCTATAGCAGTTGTTCAATAAGTCATGAATAAAGAAGATATTTCTTTTAAGTAAAGTCTTAAGACACTATTTATTAGGTAGAAATATAAAGCACTATTATTTTGAAATTTTGGTGATTCATTAGAAAATGAATCGTTGAGTAATTCTATACACAATGGGATAAAAAGCATAATTGGGAGAGACCACTGTGGACAAGTAGACTCAGACTGAGAGCTACCTTTTTTTTTTTTTTTTAGAGCTTCCTTTTTTAAAAATATATTTTTATTGATTTCAGAGAGGAAGTGAGAGGGAGAGAGAAAGATAGAAACATCCATGTTGAGAGAGAATCATTCATTCCCTGCCCCTGCACAACCCCCACTGGGAATGGAGCCCACAACCTAAGTATGTGCTCCTGATCAGAACTGAACCTGGGACCCTTCAGTGAGCAGGCTGAAGCTCCACCCAATGAGCCAAACCAGATGGTGCTCAGAGCTACCGTTAAAACAAATCAAAACACTTCTTTATTTAAAAAAAATAACCCTAAATAAATAAATAGTTCTTAGGACTTGTTTGTTTAAAAAAATATGCTTTTACTGATTTTAGAGTGAGAGGAATGGAGACAGAGAGAGGGAAAAACTTCAATTGGTTGCCTCCTATACATGCTACAACCTGGAATTAAAACTGCAACCTAGGCATGTACCCTGACTGGGAATCAAACTGGCCACCTTTTGGGACAATGCTCAGCCACCTGAACCAAATGGCCAGGGCCCAGGAGTTACTCAACTGATGGGTGTGACATTGTGACATCCAGTGATGACAATAGGGTATGTTTACAGTAGACACTCACACATTCAATTCACGTGTAACAATGTTTCAACAGGCACAAATTCAGTTGCTATGGTTACTTAAACAACCCAAGTACATCACGGGTTTAGATTTCAGTTAAACATGGCATGTGAACTGTAATTCTTAAAGTAGGAATAATATGGACCCAGAGGGTGGGGCCTCCAGCCCCAGAGGATTACTCTCCTCAGCAGTTCATCACTTACAAAGTCTGCCTTCCACACAACAGTACCACACAACTAAGCTGTTTTCTGCCACTATACAACAATAGTCAACTTTTCTTCAGTGTCATATAACCCTTTCCTCATTTTCCTCTGAGTTGTCATCAAAGGTCCTTTCACATTCATTTTTCTACCAACATTTTCCAGAAAAAATATGTCTTCTCCAGGACTGTTGGTAAAGGCATCACTGTTGGTGTGGTAAATCCCATTTTTGTGGGTAGAAAGGGTTAGAATACAGAAATACTTTGCCTGATGGAATTGACTTAAGGAGACAATTGTTCTCCATGGATGATATCTTTTAGAACAGGAAATTTCACATATTTATATCCTAGTCTCCTCTTCACACTGTAACCAAAAGCAGTCTTATACCTAAGCTTACAACTTGATTGAAACAGTTTTTAGTGATTTCATTAGTCATCTTACAGCAAAGTCCCTTGAATACTATTTAGTCTTCAGGTCACTTTGCTTAATGACTCTGTTCTTGGCAATGAGATTAACTAGAATCAACTGTGATTCTGTACTAGTGTTTTGCTTTGTAGGAATCACTGTTTCACAGATTGGTAGCATATGATGTTTTAACTTTTTTTTTTTTTTTTTTTTTACAGAGAGGAATGGAGAGGGATAGAGAGTTAGAAACATCGGTGAGAGAAAAACATTGATTAGCTGCCTCCTGTACACCTCCTACTCAGGATGTGCCCGCAACCAAGGTCCATGCCCTTGACCAGAATCAAACCTGGGACCTTTCAGTCCACAGGCTCATGCTGTTTTAACTTTTTGTTAAAATACAGTTTATTGATTTCAGAGAGAAAGGGAGAAGGAAAGAATGATAGAAATATCAATGATGAGAGAGAATCATTGATCAGCTCCTCCTGCATGCCCCCCTCTGAGGATTGAGCCCATAACCCTAGTATGTGGCCTTGTCTGGAATCAAATCTGGAACCCTTCACTTGCAGGCTGATGCTCTATCCTCTGATCCAAATCAGCCAGGAAAAGATTTTACTTTTAATTTCCGTTTACTCCTTAGCAAAATGGGATTAAAGCGTGTAGGGAACTTCAAGGGATGATTACAAAGGTGCAAATCAGATTATGCATATTAACAAGGTTAGTCCCCTCTAGCCTGCAGGAATAAGAGTAGATCCCATCAACCAGCCTTCTGAACATTCTCATACCCCCAGTCTGGCCCACTTGTCCCACCTCCAGGGAGGAGCCTTGGTGGGTGAGGTCTTAAAGAGATTCACCCTTCCTATGGTATATATAGGCCAGGGTTACATTATTAACCACTTAACTGTTAGGAGCCTGGCTTCCGAGACTCTTCTTGGAGACACACTTCAGGGACTCAAGGGATCAGGCTCCAGGTAAGCTGGGAGTCGGGATGATACAGGTGCAGGAGGTGGGACCAAACTGGGAACCATGGAGGTATTGCTCCCCACCCTTTGCTTTCTGGTTGGCTATTCTAGCAGGGCCTTGACATTACCTCACAAGCCAATCATGTCTTGGATTCAGGTTATATTAAGACACATGCTTTAATTATTGCTAGTGTCCCTAGATTAGCCTTGCCCTATGTCATTTAAATGCTTGTTAAAATATAGATAACAGGATCGCAATCTGACCTACGGGGTGCCAAAATCTGCACATGCAAAGTCCCCTAACAGGCTGGTCTGAAGCTGCCTGTGGGAATCCTCTTCTAGAATGTCTCAGTGTCTGGTGTCAAATTCTTTTTATTTAAAACCAGAGGTTCCAAGAGGTTTACCTAATTGAAGTGTATGCTGACACCAAACTGAAAGGGAAGTTGAGTGTTATTTTCCTGTTGCATGTGTCTCTGAAAGAATAGGGGATCAAAAAACCCACCCCAATGACACAGGCAGACAGTTCAGACCTGAAATCCAGACCACATAACTACAAGCAGATGGAACTTGAATGCCAGCCTTGGTCTTCCCTTAATCTCAATTTATCTCCAAGGAAGAGATTTGTTGGGTGGGGATAGGATGTGGGAACAGGAAAGCAGATGATAGATTTGGAGTGGAGAAAGGGGACCACTTTGAAACAACTGTGAGGAAGAAAGGAGATGGTATGGATCTGAGGTCTGAGGTGAAGGCAAAAGGGATAAAGCTTAAGGAAGAGAGTAGGAGAAAGCTTCTTGGCTAGAAGAGTGCACAGAAACAATGAAACAAAATTCAAATGTTTATTTTTTAAAGTAAATTATAGAATATTTTAGAATAGGAGAGGAAATTTTATTAACTCATGTATGAAGAACCCATATTCTTTAATCTTTTGCAACTTCTACCTAGAGTGGTATCAACCTTTTGCCATTTCTGAGCAGGAAATCGCTACCATTTTGTCTGTAAAATTTTCATTATCCATTTCTAAAAAAGACTTAATTTACATACTTCTACATTAAAATTTTTAATTATTTTCTTTTATTTATTTTTTTATAGAGAGTGAGAGGTTGGGTGAAGACAGAGAGAGAAAGAGAGAGAGAGATTGAAAATTAGAAAGACACTTTTTTATTTTCTCTTTATATTTGTGTTGAAACAATATAAAAGAATTTTCAGTAGAGTTTATTACAGTTTGGATTTTACTGATTACCTAAATCTATGTATTATTATAGGTTTACCAGAGAAACAGAACCAATAGTATGTGTCTGGAAAGACATTTATTAAAAAGTATTGGTTAACAAGGTTGTGGACCCTGAGATATCCTATGATCTGTGTTCTACTGTAAGCAAGAAACCCAAGAATGTTGGTTGTGTAGTTGGAAGGCCTGAGAGAAGATGGTAGATTTCAGTGCGAGTCTTAATGGCTAAGAACCAGGATAACCAGAATAGGAGGTGGATGTGCTAGCTGATATCTGTTTTTTATTATTTATTTTTTAGAGAGGTAGGGAGAGAGAGAGAATGCCAGAGAATGTGAAAGAGATACCTTGATTAGTTGCCTCTCTTACATGACCCCACTGCAGATGGAACCCTTGAACTTGTGGTGCATGGGACAACACTCCAACAAACTGAGCACTCTGATCACTCTTTTATAAAAAATACATATATTTTTTTCTATTTATTAATTGGTTTTTACTGTGAGGAGAATGGTGTGAAGAGAGGGAGAAAGAGAGAGAGATTTGTTCCACTTGTTTTTGCATTCATTGCCCTGGCCACAAACTGAACCTGAAATCTTGACACATCTGGACCATACTCCAACCAACTGAGCTACTGGCTAATATCACTTTTTCCCCAAAAAAATATTTTGCTTACTTTAATGAAGCTGATACAGTCAATTTCCATTTAAAACCCATATCCAATGACACAAAGTACAAATAAAATAAAAAAGAGCAGTGTTCTTGTCGCACACACTTCTGCGTGAATAATTTTAATAAATGCTAATGAAAATTGAAACTCTTGCTGGGCCGGTGTGACTCAGTGGTTGAGCATCAACCCATGAACCAGGAGGTCCCGAGTTCGATTCCCGGTCAGGGCACATGCCCGGGTTGCAGGCTCCATCCTCAATAGGGGGCGTGCAGGAGGCATCCAATCCATGATTCTCTCTCCTCATTGTTGTTTCTCTCTCTCTCTCTCTCTCTCTCTCTCTCTCTCTCTCTCTCTCTCTCTCCCTCTCTCTCTCTCTCTCTCTGCCTTCCTCTCTGAAATCAGTAAAAAAATAAAATAAAATTGAAACTCTTCTGGGATCTTCTAACAAGATTTTTCTTTACTTTTAAAATGCTTTCTCTACAGTGAAGCCATCTTTGGTGTCAGTCTTTACTCTCACCTTATCTGTCATCTTGACTCCAACCTGATAGTCTCTTCTTTTGGTCAGACTTTCAGATTTTAAAAGTAGCTTCAAGCTGAGGGAAGGTCAGTTTTCCACAGTTCACTTCACTGAAAAACTCCCACCTCCCACTGAAAGTCATAGTCCAGGAGTGAAGCAATCACTTGCTAGGATTTCCAGGCCAATTAGAAGTATTATGATCACTTGCATTGGTCCACCTCATTTATCACAAACCTCAAAATGCACAGTCCTGAAAAGGGTGGTCTCCCTGTGCACACACATAATATTTCAAAAGGAGAGGGCAATATGAAGGAGGCTGAGGCTTGATCACCCAAATTCAGCACAATGAAATCAAACAATAATGAATAATGGGTACTAGAATTCAAATTACCAGAGGTTTTAAAGAGTCTGCAGGGGGTGTCACTTTTGCATTTCATTTGGAACACCACATTACAAAAGAATTATTTTTAACAATAAGAAAGGATTGAGGGGGGAAAAAAAGAATATCTAAATCATTGAATGACCCCCTGTTGTTCCTGATAAACTTCACTCACATCTTCTTCCTCCATTGCCAGTTCTCTTGGAGTGTGATTCTCTGACCTTCCAAGAGAAACGTGAGCGGATTCATTGGAACTCCCATCTTAGACAGCATGATTCTTTAGGTTTCTTGAAGTGTGTTGCCATTTTCACTTTAAAATGAATCTCACTGCTGTCCTGTCCAATGACTTTGAGTTGAATGCATTCTCCTTCCTTCTTATTCCCCAAGTCCTCAGTTGAGGGTTGTTGTTTTTTTAAATATATTTTTATTGATTTCAGAGAGGAAGTAAAAGGGAGAGAGAGATAGAAGAATGAATGATGAGCAAGAATTGTTGATTGGCTGCCTCTTGCACACCCCCTACTGGGGATGGAGCCCACAAGCCAGGCATGTACCCTTGACTGGAATAGAATATGGACCCTTCAGTCTGCAGGCTGATGCTCTATCCAAGGAATGAAACTGGCTAGAGCCTCAGTTGAGTGTTTTGCCTCCTGGCCAGACATTATGATAGTGCTTCAACTGGGGTCTCCACACAGAAGCAGCCTCAAATAGGCAGGACCTCACTCCTGGGTTTACAAATTCTTCTCTCTTCCTCACAGCACAAGACAATTTTGTGATGGTTGAGGACAATGATAAATTTGCCTAGATTGTCTAATTCCTTTTAAGTTGCAAAATAGATAGACTTTACTTCTAACTCCTTCTTAAATATTGTGATGATAAATGAATTGGTCTATGTGACATACTGTTCATATAGCATGGGAAAGATGAATGCTGATTGTACTTTTAAATGTTGATCTCTTTTTGTCCAAAGAAATGACTTACCACTTGGGTGGTGCTTGGATTTTGACTAGAGTCCACAGCTGATCTTCACTTGGGGAACCTGACATTAAATACAGAAGGAGTAGGTGACAGAAGATTGGACATCAGCTGGCCACTAGAACTCTTCTTGGAAGCTCCTACTGACTTCCGAAGAGAGGGAGACCTGAGAAGACTTCAGCTGATAGATACCTTCACTGCCAATGGCCTTTGCAGCTTCCCTGGCCAAGCTCCAAGCAGAGGCCAGCTGCCCCATCTGCCTGGATCACCTGAGAGACCCAGTGACCACTGAGTGTGGGCACAACTTTTGTCACTCCTGCATCCACCAGTGCTGGGAAGGTCTACAGGGCACCTTTCCCTGTCCTGTCTGCCTCCACCACTGCCCTGACAGGAGCTTGAAGAGGAACGCCCAATTATGTTGCATGACTGAGATTGTTCAGCAGATTTCCATCAGGAGGGGAAAGAGGAAAAGGCAAAAGGAACCCCTGTGTAAGAAGCACCATGAGGTTCTGACCCTGTTCTGTGAGAAGGACCTGGAGCTGCTGTGTGCCCAGTGCAGGGTTGTGTCCCACCACCAGAATCACCCCCTGATCCCCATTGGGGAAGCTGCAGCTAGTTACAGGAGGAAACTCAAAAGGCACATTGGGGCCCTCACTAATCACCTTGAAGTTGCTGAAACTGTATATAAAAAACAAGTTGCTGATACTTGGGAAATGAAGAGAAAGATGGAAAAATGGAGGGAGGAATTGGACTTTGAATGTGAAGAACTTAAGTGTTTCTTGGAAAAAGAGCTAGATGAAATTGATAACGATCTACTTATAGAAGAGAAGGATGTTGAAGAAAAACTAATTGAAAAATGGAAGGCAAATTTCATACCATATGTTCAGGCTAAGCAATCTGTTAAGTGAAATAGAAGAGAAGTGTTTGCAGACAGACCTGGATTTACTCACTGGTATTGAAAGTATCCAGAATAGGTATGGAAACCTAGAGACCCCAGCAGTCTTTTCATGTGAATTACAGAAGGAGTTTTTCACTCTCCCCCCACATTATTTGGGCCTGCATAAAATGATCCGCATGTTTCAGGTAGAGTTGACACTGGATCCTAAAACTGCCCATCCAGACCTCATTATGTCAAGTGATAGAAGAAGTGTGACATATACAACACCAGATGGTTTTCCTAATCCCCAAGATCTTACTTCTTACCCAGCTGTCCTGAGTTCTGAGGGAATGGAAGCTGGCAGGCATTTTTGGGCGGTAAAAATAACAGGCCTAGGTGAATATTTCTTAGGTGTGTGTAAAGAATCTTTCCTCAGAAATACTCTCGTATCACCATCAGCAAACAATGGATACTGGCAATATCAGCTCTTGACTCGGACATGTGGCCAAGTCCCTATAGGACAACGGATGATTGGCATTTTTCTGGACTATGAGTTGGGAGAGGTTTCATTTTATAATTTGAATAACAGGTCATACATGTATGGAATCGCTGATACATTTACAGAAAAAATTATGCCTTATTTCTCCATTGCATCTTCTTCAGAATCTCTTACAATCAGCATCATCAGAGTCTAGTGATGACAATTTGGATGAAATTTTGTATGTGCTTATTTCCTCCCATGTTAGTGAAAAGAAAAACATAATCAAAATCCTGATTCCAGTTTTGATGCTTGAATGTTGAAAGCTTTAAGGACTC